>NC_046650.1:4709449-5360699 GCF_900324485.2 Mastacembelus armatus | reverse complement strand
GAGAGTGAGAAACAAATGGGATGAAAAGTGAGAATGTAGATGGAGAGGAAGCAGACCCTGGTGTTAATGAAGCTTCTCTCTGGTCAGCAGAGAGCCTTCACAGTGCTTGAGCAAAAGCAACATGAGGTGCTGCTTCACTGACAATTGACTGAGTGAAAATCAGAGTAGTGTCTATGCACAGGGCCAGGGAGGGGGTCAACTGGACTTTTCTCGCCATAAACTCAAGCCTGGGTAGGCACAGGGGGCCGTCGAAGCCGACACAAGCCAGCATCCCTGGTAAATATCCAAGGGCCTGGCAAGTGCGAGTGTGCCTGGAGGGACCTCCAGAATTTCAGGGTGCATCTGAGTGTTCAATTGCTAATTGGCTCAATTAGAGGGCGTAATTGGTCCAGCTTTGCTGTGAGCAGTGGGAGAGCTTAAGTGATTGATGAAGCAGAGAGAAAAAGACGATGGGGGGGGATCAGTGGGCGGAGGGCTGAGCATGGCAACACATTAGGAAATATCCATGGGAGTGCGTGTGTGTGTGCTTGGCATTTGGGATGCAGGTAGTGCACACAATCACATTTACAGACACAGGTTCAAAGAAAGAGGTTTTCCAGAAATACTGTATCTCCATGCTTGCACGCAAAACCATGACACACATCCACACTGATGGACACACATCTATGATTCATGGCGTCAGGAGAATGTTTTCCCTCAACCCTGGGAGATATAGAGACAGAGAGGAAGGAAACCACACAGGTTGCTCAGTGGCAGACCATCACAATAAACCTCATATTTCCCTGTACCTTTCCTTCATCTCCCACCCCTCCCATATTTCTCATCTTAATCTGCATGGCGCATTAAACCAGGTTGGAGGCTGTATTACTAGGGTTATGTGGGTTAACAAAGGTCCAGAACAATGGTAAAAAGGATTTTAATAAAAACAAACTTGGCTTTTAAGCAGACATTTTTATCATCAGCAACACACCAGGCAGAGAGGTGTTTGGCACCAGGCTTTATCACTCTGTTAACTATCAAGCTGCCATGGTTACACTAGGCCCACAGCCTGTGGGCCACAGACACCTGCCAAACAGCTGGAAGAGATGGAATTTGTGCTGCTTAATTTGTCTCGTGCCTGTTAAAAGTCCAATACATGGGCACAGTAACGTTCTGATTATCAGACCCACAGCCAGGCTATGTGGTGTCACCATTGCCCTGTCAATATCCCCTGTACTGCAAAAAAGAAAGAAGAAAACAGTGGTGTGAAAAAGTGGGAAGTTGACAGTGAGTGCTGCGCATATAACAGAGAATGGACAGCTAAATACTGCTCACTAAGGTGGAGAACAAAGCAAAATGACTGATCTGTCAGGAGCGCGCTAAAGAGTGCAACATCAGACACCAGTTATCCAGCATCTCCACTAAAAGGACTGTCTTAAAAGTAAAAGGCAGTTTAGCGTCTCGCCAGCTTGCAAGCTCAGCAAGTTAATATCTGTTTACAATGTGATGTGCAATTCAGCAGTAGGTAAACTGTTCAAATCATATTTTCTCTCACATGACAGCAAATCATAGCAAACCGTTCAGTGGAAAGGAAGTGGAAACAGACCAGTTTGAGTAATCACACTGTTACAGTCACTATATGCAGATGAAGGACAAGCACTTGACTGTTCAGCTACAAACCGAATACTCCTTATTTCTGTCACTTAGTTAAAGGAATAGTTCAATTTTTTTGGGAAACTCAAGAATTTACAAAAATATAAAACACTACAAGAGTTTTTGTCTTGTTTTTTACAGCAGCATTGATCAAGAAGCATAACACTTGTCTCTGCTGTATGTGCTGAAAGTTATAAAACACAACTATGACTTATAAAAAAAAAATCAACAGTCCCAGTAAAAATGAACTATTATGAGCTTTATAATTTACTACACAGATAATTAAATTGCATTACGCTGAAGGTGTTTGTTATTGTCTGTCTCTTGTATATACGTGAACTATTTTCTCCCCCTTTAATTACAAGTCTAACCAGAGATCTTGTTCAAATTATAACTTGTCCTTTCCTCTGCTGATCCCTGCTTCAGAACTGACACCAGACTTTGATGTTGTTGCTATGAGGAGGGGGAGCTGCTTCACTGCCCAAATTAAGACAAGAATTCATGAAGTGCCTATAATTTCATGTTTTCGATGGCAACTTTGTTATCTTTAATTGCTGCGCGTTGTGTCTGGCGCCACTTTTAAGTGCTGTGACAGAGGCTTCCTCCAATTAACCTGCTTTTAATCTTCCACATGAATGTCATGTCTGCTCATGGTAGATGACGCGTGATCAGCGAGTTTGATTGAAATTGTGCCTCACTTGGGAAGAACGAAGCATTATTCCTTTATGTGTCTAAATAAAGATTTGGATTTGAATTAGATGAGTCTGGAATTGACTCATGCATATATCAAAAAGGAAATGGTGAATTAAGAAACATGGTTTCATGCCTGAGCCTTTTAATACTATATTTCTGTAAGGGTCATAAAGTTGTGCTTCCTATTACTTCCTAATCTACGCTTTAGAAAGCTGGTGATAATTGGAAAGCTGTTTCCTCTGGTACAAAGGTAATAGCAATAGTATAAATACAGAATAAAGAGATGGAATTTACATTTTTTTGATAGTTTCTCATCAAAAAAAAAATAACAATCCACATTTCTCAAATGCTAAATAAAACAGTCTAACATTGGTTTGAACTACATGAACTAAATTATTTTGTAAATAAAGAAGGCACAACTCTGAGTAGACACCAGTTCCAAAATCTTGCATGCAATTTGAAACCTGGAAAATGTACCTGAACATTTTTTAAAAATCAGACATAAGATAATATAGTTTCAGACTGTCATTTTACCCCGATCCTTGAGTATGCTGTCTAGAACAACTTTGAAGGTTGTGCTTTCCAACATGGTCAGACAACACATTGTGTACATCCCCCCACCTGCTTGTCTAAAAGGCTGTTGTGCTCTCACATTTAATATACAGTGTGTCATTGGTTCTACAGGTTTTCATAAGGTAAACGTGAGGGATTGCCAACAAACTTTGCCAAATTATCCTGCAGTGTTCAAACCAGCCTGTAGATCACACTATCTGAATCGACTCCATCACCTTTCTGTCACAAAGCTTACTCGGCACAATCTAAATCCCTCTGAAACCAATTCCACTCCAATGCACCCACAGAATAACCCACTACGACCTCACTTGTAATTACTTGCCACTTCTCCCCCCTTTCAGTCTGTCAATACACCAAGTTGTGTGCAGGTGAATGCACAGATGCTAAAACATATGCAGTACACACTGACCATGTTAGTGTGCAGCCATGCACAACTCACACATTTACCAGTGCACACGATTACAGTACCTTCCATTTCCTTCATTACCATCTCAAGGCATTCGAAGTGACAGTCTTTGAATCAGCTCATTTATTTTCTGGTTTGCTAATTGATGCATCAAAGCTGGGACAGGAAAATTGGACATGTAAACATCACTGTGCTCCTTTGACTGTGTGTGTATTTGTCCACACACGCATATATTTCTCTGTGTATATACACTTTCCAAAGATGTGGGGATGTTTGGAGTTTGTCTCCAGTGCTGTGGTGTGTTTTTTTATCTGTGCGACAGCAGTTTGATGCGTTGATCACAATGTAATTTTGGTTGAGTGGATGCTGAGTGGTTGAACAGAAAAGGGCCGTTTCTTCTCTACAGATGCCGCATTAATACCAGTAAAAGGGGCAGACATAAATGTGTTTGTGTGTGTTTATGTGTGTGTTTGTGTTTCCCATCCTTCTGACAGGCTCTGTGTGGGCTCCGTGTAGAAAAGAGCTAACGGGCAGGTCAGTGCTCATTCAAGCTCCTGTCAAGCCCATATTTTGTATTATTTTTTTCATCCCTCCAACTCTATTCCTCCATGTGGAAAAAAAGGAATCAAAGTCCAGGCTGAGTTTAGCAGATGGAGGGAGGGTAGGTTAAAAAAAATTGTGGAAGGTAAACATCAGGCTGAATTAGCTAACATTTAGCTTTTTATAAGATCAAAGAAGGAAAGAAAAACTTTGTAGGTCATGGAGGAGATCGAAGTTTAGAAAAGAAAATCATGGAAAAGCCTGGGATTAGACACCGCACTTCCTATATCCTGCTACAGGGTCAGAATAACACTATATGGAATCACTTACTAGATTGAATTCTAGGCTTTTACCACAGTCATACAGACTGTATATACAATTGTAAAATGAATTTCAAGCAAGTATAAAAATAAGTTCACCATCATTCACACATACTATCTTGAGTTCACATGGAGCTTGGGGTATATTATGGTAGTAGAAGCTAATGTAGCCTCAAGCCACTGGCCTCAGGAGCACAGATGGGGAGATGAGTGCTTCCAAGATCTGATACCAGCTCTAAATTTTTTCATTTTTAAACTAGCAGTTTTCATCCCCAACCAATGCTGACTCAAGTCACTTGAGGCATTTTATCAGGCTTTGTGCAGCTCACACTGGAGCCACAAAAGGCTTCATACAACTTTGATATGTAAAATCTGTGGAATTTCCCCTTCCACTGGACTACATTTTGCTTTAAGGACTTCTAAATTACATATAACCATTACTGTAAATGCATTTGGATGACTAGGCTGAAATTTCAATTGCAACATATTTTATGTGGCCCAAGGACATATATCGTAGCAAAAGTTTATTATTTATTTCACATTTGCCTGGATTTATACAAGATGCCATCACAGTAATGGCTGCTTGACAACAGAGGATAATCTCTGTACAGGTATTTTACGGATACCTAAGAAAAGCAGATCTGCAAATATCACTTTTCATAAAGAAAACTTCTCCCTTTCTCCAAAGCCTCAAACTTTTCTGCCATTTTTAAGAAATCATATCACAATTCACAGTTTCTATTCAACCTGTCTTCATACATTGTGCATTGTCTTCTCTCTCTCTCCAGACTCTATTCACTCCTCATGGAGACTAGACTGCTCTGACAGAAGAAGAAAATGGGCTGATAGACTGCCAGTTACAATACAGACACAATGGGAGGATGGAGAGGGGGGGTAGACAGAGGAGGAGGAGGGTGTAGCGGCTGTCAGTAAACTTGTTGACAACACAGAGATGTACACACGCACACAAACACTGGAGGTGGGTAGCACTGGTGTGAGCGTGAGATGTGTATGTATGTGAGAGGAGGAGGGGGTGTTGGGGATGCAGACCACTAGAGCGCAAAATTGGAAACAATGTGTCGGCAAGAGTTAAAAGCAAATATTTACGGGGCTTTAATTTGCATTGGGAGCAGTGAGTTTCCGGTGTAGGTCAGCGCATCTACAGCAGAGCTGAGGAACACAGAGGGGCACGGGTGGTAATTAGACAGGCAGTGGTAGATTAATCACAGGCTGACAACACTGCCTCACAGCCACACACAAACACATTCACAGCCCCATCACTTAGTCTGGCTCGTCTGGCAAAATACTCTGGACGTTTTTCCCAAAGAGAAAGAGTGTATCCAGCTTTGACAAATCTACCTTAATTCCTGCTATTTTTTTTAAACATAAACACACTCATACAGTTTTAGTGTCCTGCTGTCGTGCTCTGATTACCTGCTCCTCCCTCTGTCTCTCCTATAAATCACTAGCTCTAAATCCCCCCGCAGATCCTCCGGTGGGAGCGTCCAGAAGAGGCAGAGGACACTGCCATTGCTCGGTGAAACAAGTTAAGCAGGGGAGGAGATATAGTATTTGGCTGAGAGTGCTGCCACTAAACACGCTCCATGTATCATAAATAATTTACCATCTTCCATGTGGTTTTGACCTTGGATCAGAATACCATAGGTTAGATCACACACATGAGACACATAAGCAGGGTTTTCAAAATGTTTCTGAATTTTCACTCTATCGCCTTTTGGTGTGACCAGAACTTTACTTTAGTCCAAGGGGGCTTGTAACTATGAATAATGCAATGCTATGTAAATGCAGACCGAGGCCTACAATACAGGTCCATGGACGATCACTGGGTGACTGGGAAACACTAATATACCACCGGGGTGGATTTAGCAAAAGGCAGAATGGACCTCAGATTCAGAAACTGGCTGCATTGTGTCTGTGAGACGGGGTGAGCAAAGTTTAATTGAGCAAATGGTGCTCAAGGGAAACTGACACATAGCAAGCAACAGTGGCAGATCGGAGGGTACATAAGGACACATACGGGGTGAGAGGGAGCTTACAAAATGCCGTTTCCCAAGCCAGGCTAAACTATAGCTGATGAAAGTCAGGCATAGCTTACAGCTGCTCACTTGACAGGCAGAAAAGCACTTTGTTTACAGCCAGAAAGGGACTTGCAACCTGGGACAGATAAAAGCCTTCAATTAAAATATTTACTTGGAGGATTAGGAAGGTAGAAGACCTTGTGCAAAGTGACATAAATCTGCAGTTTTCCAACGGAGATCGCATCATGTCTCTAGAGGAAACACATATTAAGACATCAACTGTTTATGTGAAAGCTTAATCATAATTAGTAGAGTACAGTACAGCAAATATGGGTCAGGTGGCTGTATTTACACTTGCTATCCACCTGATACCGCTTCCAAAAGTTATATTTGTTTCCCTATCAGTGTTGGAGGAGTGCAAGCAGTGGCAACACAGTGTTTGTTGGTGAGCCCACTCCAATTAATTAATTTAGTATATAATTACAGTAAAAGAACGAATAAATGAGGCTGAAGAAAGCTGCTTCTACTCTGTTAGAGGTCATGTTTATTCATAGTTACTTGTGTTGTAATATTGTGCGAGTACAACTATAATATTTGCTATAATCTATGTTGGTGGTGTCATGGGTGATCAAGTGCTGGCAAGTCTAACTAGAACATTAATATAACTGTTATCCATTTATCTGGCAAAAGTCCATTTAAATAAAATAGTGGTGTGGCCAACATTACTCAGACCTACAAACCTCAATGTCAAATCCAATTCATTTTTAGTTTCTAAAAATATACCAAATAAAAATACACCAAATATGTCTGATTGATAAAATACTGCATGACAGCTACAATATTCGCTTTTTATGGGATGGCGCAGCCAATAAAAACATACAGTCTGCAACTGCAGCTACAGATATAAAATTCTGTGATAGTTGTGCCACTAATTGTAAACATAATTAAGTTAATGTTAAAAGTTACTGTAGTTACAAGTGTAGTTATACAGTAGTTAATATCTTTAGGAGCAGCTTGTGATAGGCAGTCTATTGAAGACACACATTGTTGTAAAAACAAGATGGCTGGGGCCAAGTGAGGACATAGCTGTGAGAAACACAGCTTGTCATTTGACTAGTAATGACCAGCTATGAACCTTGAGTGAGAGTGATATACATACAGATGAAGGAAGATGAATGTCACAGGCAGAGAGAGTGTGAAGAAGAAGAGGAAGAGGGAGTGTTTGGAAAGCTGCCATCCTGATCTAGTTGTCCCTGACAGATGGCCAGCGAGACACACGAGCGGCTGATGTGTACGATTATCTGATTCCCAAAGAAGATCACACAACAGCGGTCGCTGCTTCCCTCTCTACCTGTTGTTGTCCTTGTCCCTCCACTCTGTCTCGTTTGGTCTTCAGTTAACTGAATTCAAAGCAGAGTTTGTGCTGAGAAGAGGCTGTGGGATAAATATCGAAAGAATAATGCTCCAATTATAATCAGCAATACTAACAGCAAGTCACATTGGCTAAACTCTCTCCCCCAGAACTTCCTCCATCTTGACCTACCCTCATACCTCCCCCACTCCCTTTGACTATTAACATGAGTGACAAAATATTCATCCAGATCTATCCACTTCTTTAATCTATAGCTGATCTCATCTAGAAGAGCTGTGTTTGTTATTACAACAGGGGGAGAGCTGGAGGATATATATATATATACAGTGGGTACGGAAAGTATTCAGACCCCTTTAAATTTTTCGCTCTTTGTGTCATTGCAGCCATTTGCCAAAATCAAAAAAGTTCATTTTATTTCTCATTAATGTACACTCAGCACCCCATCTTGACAGAAAAAAACAGAAATGTAGAAATTTTTGCAAATTTATTAAAAAAGAAAAACTGAAATATCACATGGTCATAAGTATTCAGACCCTTGCAGTGACACTCATATTTAACTCACATGCTGTCCATTTCTTCTGATCCTCCTTGAGATGGTTCTGCTCCTTCATTGGAGTCCAGCTGTGTTTAATTAAACTGATTGGACTTGATTAGGAAAGGCACACACCTGTCTATATAAGACCTTACAGCTCACAGTGCATGTCAGAGCAAATGAGAATCATGAGGTCGAAGGAACTGCCCAAGGAGCTCAGAGACAGAATTGTGGCAAGGCACAGATCTGGCCAAGGTTACAAAAGAATTTCTGCAGCACTCAAGGTTCCTAAGAGCACAGTGGCCTCCATAATCCTCAAATGGAAAAAGTTTGGGACGACCAGAACTCTTCCTAGACTTGGCCGTCCAGCCAAACTGAGCAATTGTGGGAGAAGAGCCTTGGTGAGACAAGTAAAGAAGAACCCAAAGATCACTGTGGCTGAGCTCCAGAGATGCAGTAGGGAGATGGGAGAAAGTTCCACAAAGTCAACTATCACTGCAGCCCTCCACCAGTCGGGGCTTTATGGCAGAGTGGCCCGACGAAAGCCTCTCCTCAGTGCAAGACACATGAAAGCCTGCATAGAGTTTGCCAAAAACCACATGAAGGACTCCCAGACTATGAGGAATAAGATTCTCTGGTCTGATGAGACCAAGATTGAACTTTTTGGCCTTAATTCTAAGCGGCATGTGTGGAGAAAACCAGGCACTGCTCATCACCTGCCCAATACAATCCCTACAGTGAAACATGGTGGTGGGAGCATCATGTTGTGGGGGTGTTTTTCAGCTGCAGGGACAGGACAACTGGTTGCAATTGAAGGAAAGATGAATGCAGCCAAGTACAGAGATATCCTGGAAGAAAACCTCTTCCCGAGTGGTCAGGACCTCAGACTGGGCCGAAGGTTCACCTTTTAACAGGACAATGACCCTAAGCACACAGCTAAAATAACAAAGGAGTGGCTTCGGAACAACTCTGTGACCGTTCTTGACTGGCCCAGCCAGAGCCCTGACCTAAACCCTATTGAGCATCTCTGGAGAGACCTGAAAATGGCTGTCCACCAACGCTCACCATCCAACCTGACAGAACTGGAGAGGATCTGCAAGGAAGAATGGCAGAGGATCCCCAAATCCAGGTGTGAAAAACTTGTTGCATCATTCCCAAGAAGACTCATGGCTGTACTAGCTCAAAAGGGTGCTTCTACTCAATACTGAGCACAGGGTCTGAATACTTATGACCATGTGATATTTCAGTTTTTCTTTTTTAATAAATTTGCAAAAATTTCTACATTTCTGTTTTTTTCTGTCAAGATGGGGTGCTGAGTGTACATTAATGAGAAATAAAATGAACTTTTTTGATTTTGGCAAATGGCTGCAATGACACAAAGAGTGAAAAATTTAAAGGGGTCTGAATACTTTCAGTACCCACTGTATATATATACACAGTGTACATGATGAGCATGATAATGTGAAGCACAGTGTGTGTGGAGCATACAGGACCTGAAGTACAATGTGATGACGTCATGCTACATGTATAGTGTAGTATTTAGTGTTACAGTGTGTCCTGAACATACAATTATTTACATGACACTGATTGAGAATGAACGAAAACAATGAAAACGATTTGCCTTTCGTAGTAAAATGATTTATTGTCAGAGGACTCATTTGTGATTATTATTTGTAACAGTTTCAGTTGTAACATTGCAAAACAAGAGGCTGTGAGGATGTGGACTAGTCAATGTGTCTGACAAATGCATTGCTCAGTGTAGTGACACGAGTAATGGGTTTGGCTGGATTTGATGGAGTGTAAACTTCCCCATATTCAATAAAGAGCAGAGCTGACATTAAACATTAGCCTACACCCTGATACAGACTCATCTGGCACACCATACAGTGGATGTTCTCAACTAACCTGTGATTCCACAAACTAATGCAGTTTGCTAATAATCTGCTAACTCTTGTCCTTATTATTAACACTGCAGCTATAAGCTAGCCAACAGGATGAAATAATACCGGCAACTTGGGCTAGGACGTATAAACACACTTCATCCATTTCATGTAACTTTTCACTTGCATTTTTAGATTTAGAGTTTTAATAATATCAACTAAGAAAATAAATACACCATATTCCAAACTCTAGATCCTAGGCTATCTCAGTCTCAGTACTGCTTTCTTTCTACATTTCTGCACGTCTGTGTAAAAACATGAGGAAAACATGCATGCTGCATTGTTCCTCTGTGCCATGTACAGCAATTATAAGCAAAGATTGTGTGTGTGTGTGTGTGTGTGTGTGTGTGTGTGTGTGTGTGTGTGTGGGCCCCTTGTTAAGCTTTTACACATGCAACCAGAGATGCAGTGTGAGAAAAAAGTAGGTTACGCCGGTTCATTTTTTTCTTTCATTCCCACAGCCTCTCAGCTTTGTTGCCTCTCACTTTTCTTTTCTCTGCTTCCTCAGTGCAGCAGCATGAAAAATGAATGAGACAGTGCAGCTTGTCTGATCTGC
This sequence comes from Mastacembelus armatus, assembly GCF_900324485.2. NCBI lineage: Eukaryota > Metazoa > Chordata > Actinopteri > Synbranchiformes > Mastacembelidae > Mastacembelus > Mastacembelus armatus. The sequence continues at coordinate 5,350,096 of NC_046650.1, read as the reverse complement.
TCTTGCAGCCTGTGCCATAATTTGCGATGAGGGGTGAGGGGGGGGTAAGACGAGTACGACCGTAGACCCATTTTTAAAAGAGGATGCAAATCCAGATGTGGTGACTGCAGAGATCAAGCCATGACTGTCTCCCTCCACTTTCCTCCTGTAACTGTCTCACTTCTTTTTTTTTTCCCCAACATCATTTTAACCGCTTTGCTTTGGTCTGCATTTTCTTCAGTCCTTATGCCCTCTTTTCCTTCACCCTGGGTGCAGTTTTCATCCAGCTATATTACACACTTAATACTCATCTACTTTTCTCCTAATTCTTGGTGTCTCTATCTACTGGGGCAGGCAGCGACAGCACTCTGACTACAAGGAAAGGACAAATTCCCTGCCCATTAAACACATAATCTTTATAGCTCTCGACAAGAACAACTGTCCTTCCAGGCCAACAGTAGGTGCTACTGCTGAATATAAAATGTGATTCCCATAGTTGACTGCATATTTTAAAATGAGAACTTAATTCAGTAACTAAATAATTTGATGTAAAATCTAAGCTAATTCAAACCTTGGACCAGGTTAGGCTGCAGACACCAAACAGGACTGAGGAGAACCAAATGCTTAACTGCTTAGTCTTCATACAAAACCCACTGTGTCCTTTGTGGAGAAGCTGATCAGAGCGTGATCACCCAGTCTCAGGGACAGCATACCACACCTGCAGAGTGTGGAACACCAACTGACACCACTGATGTTGAGGAGTGATCCTGCATTATTGCTGCCGGATGCTCTGAGGCTCTGTAATTAATTACAGCGGACAATAATAATTAGTCCTGGGCTCCAGTGAGCTGTCGCCAAGCAAAATGTGGAAAACTAGCGGTTGATCTGTTGTCCGTCTACGGCCTCACAGCCCCGTGGGCACTGCCATGCCGTACTAGCACCTGCTCTCAAACTGCAGCAGTGAACAGCTTTCACTGTTTGTATGCATGTATGCGTGTGTGCATGTTGGTGTTGGCAAGAGAGGTAGGTAGCACAGGCTGTTTGGAAAGGGAGGGAGGAGGGTCAGAGTGGACTCTGACAGGGTGGTTGATTCACAACAATATGCCAGCATCAGCCGCTAGGCTCTAGGGCTTACTGAACTGTGGAGCTGTGATTCATCTGCTTTACTTCATTGTAGCTGCATAGCTTTGTGACTGGAACACAGGCCTCCCTCACATGCATGTTTTGAGTGAACAGGTGTGTAAACAAATTACATACGCAAGGGCCACAACACAGCAAACGAGCACACTACCACAGAGCATGTTCAAACAGCAATGGTGTAATGATCACATGCACTATATGGTCTTAATGGATTAGTTCATACACAGCCTGAGAAAATGTTTCTACTGAACTACACACATATGCAGAATAAGTACGCAACATGCATTAAATATGAGCATCTAAGATGCTCATGCAGGCTTTCTTGGGCACAGTTCACACAGAACAGTGTGAGTACTGTACAGGGACTGAGTTTGCTGTCATGAAACTATATGAGAGTGATTATGTAACCAATTAAAGTGAGCAATTAACAACATGAGCAACTGTCTGAAGAGTATAATCTTTTTCATTTAGCTTAAGGAAATTTCTACAAATACGGTGGATATTCTATAGTTTTATGAGCTTCTATGGAACATTTCTGCAGTATGTATTCATTTCTGTATTTATTACGTCCATCTAAGCATCCCATGAAATGCTACCTTACTACACAGTTTGCACATCTGCACACACTAAATATGTGGAGAGTTAGTAATGCACACTGGCACATTTGCCAGTACCTGTAAACCTGTCACAACTAGGCTGTGTTTTACAGCATTCATTTCAGAATGGCTTGTTGTTGTTAGTGCTCTCGCAATCATGTTTTCAAAGGCTGATTATAATTGGTATTTTTAAAAACTCTGTACTCTGGCAATCACCAATCAGAATACTGATTAAAATATTGAATTGTACTCCTTTGACTGTACTCCATAAATAATGCCACACACGTACACAGCAAGAGTACATATAGTCTTTCAAAAGGTTGTGTGTGTCTCTGTCTCACACATGAGAAATACCTTTTTAAATGTATTAAACACATTTGAAACAACAGCAACCACAAGCAACAGCAGGTCTTCAATGACCAGCAATAAATAATCAATAACCCTTTAATTGACGGATCTGGTAACTGAAGTAAATGTAATGTTTCACTGAATGATGCTTCAGCCAATGCATCAGTTTCCTCGCACGGAAATCCCACATGTGCTTTGTACGTAGGAGCTTATATCCACGCAGTCCAAAAAAACGTTTATTTCCACTTGCGCTACATTAGGAAAAACTGTCTGGTTTAGTGTTCCCCTATAAATGTACCTTTCACACCTCATGCCAAACTGAGGCAACTGCCAAAATATTCAGTGCTAATCATACCACATTAAAACATTCTCCACTCTTTTTCCTGCCTTTCTCTCACGGAGACCTCCCTCACAACCCACCTGTCGGGCTGGGCTCACCAGCATCTGGCAAGCTTGCTCAAAAGCACATGGCACACTCATTTGTAGATTTCTTGCCTGATGTGTTCACAGTCACAAGGGTGCTCATTTGTTTTGCCACATTAGGAGATTTTTGTTATCTGTTGGAATTCTGTTTTTAGCCGTGGGGACTTTCCCCGACTTTCGTTGTGATCCTGCTGTGGCACACCACGTGAGAGGAGGAGGAGAGAGAGAGAGAGAGAGAGAGGGAGAGAGAGAGAGAGAGAGAGAGAGAGAGAGAGAGAGAGAGAGAGAGAGAGAGAGAGAGAGAGAGAGAGAGAGAGAGAGAGAGAGAGAGAGAGAGAGAGAGAGAGAGAGAGAGAGAGAGAGAGAGAGAGAGAGAGAGAGAGAGAGAGAGACAGACAGAGAGAGAGAGAGAGAGAGAGACAGACCCAGAGACATTTGGAACATTTGGTTCGCTCTGTGAACACTACTGTGCAGTAACATAATTCAGATAGTGCCTGAACAGCATGGCCTTGGTAAAAAAACACTGTGCGTGTGTGTATTTCCGTTTGAGCATTTCGCCTTCACCGCACCCACTCACATATGGCTACCTTCTGCTCCAAATTATTCAGCCAGGACTCATGTTAACATGTAGCTATAAATACATCTTGTATTGTAAACAATGTAGTTTCAGTCAACATTAGATGATGCATTGATTAATATTAAACAAAGCAATAGCAATAGCAAAAAAAAAATCATAAGTAGTAGTGGACTGAGTGACTCATGGGAAAGAAAAACACATTCTCAGTTGCCATATAGTACCCAAAGACATGTAGTGTTGTACTGTCAGTTCTGACTGTTTATGTATGGCCTTGGGAGAAACTGTAGAGATTCCCACTACAGCCCACTCACATAATGTATGGTGCCTAAAGCAGCCATTCTACAAGCAAGAACTGCTGTACAGTGTTTCTGTACACAGACTTGAAAATAACCAGAAGGTCTGTGACAAGGCATTTTTTCAGTCATTTGAAATGTGAACAGGCCACTTTCTATTCTATTCTTCTGAGAAACAAATCATCTTTTATACATAAATGAGCTAGCTAATAACATTAACCAAGATAACAGGGATTAGCATGATATTCAATGAAGTGATTAAAGAAGCTGGGCTTTGTAGTGCAGCCGGGCACAAATGATAACTGCAGGAAAAATGCATAAAGATAAAATTAAGTTGCATGTCAAATAGACCAAAACATAAACCAAACCTGCCTGTTGTCATTTAAGTCATATGGGTTTCTGTATTAAAAGCACACAGTGGAAATCAGTAGTTTCTCATTCTCAACTTTTACAGAAAGTCCTGGTTAAACACTGGTGAAAGGGAAAATCATCCAGCACTTAATTAAGACCTGAAGCTCCTGGTAATTAATGTATGACTAGACTTTAATTAGCAGGAAAGCTGCCTCACATTAGTCAGTGTCATTCATCCTCCACTGTAGAATTCTATACATCCATTCAGAGTCTGCACCTTAGTTAATAGGGATAATGCCTAACTTGGTAAAAGCTGGGACAGTGCATGTTTCTACTTCACATATCTAGCTGTGACTGCATTTGTGTGTGCATCAGTGTGTTTGTGTGTGCATCAGTGTGTTTGTGTGTGCATCAGTGTGTTTGTGTGTGCATCAGTGTGTTTGTGTGTATTTGCAGGAGGGAGCATGATGGACCAGTGCTGAGAATAATTAACTCCAGTGACCCAGTCACTGCAGTGACGGGGCAACTGCTGTGACTGGAACCCCCTGTCAAATAGGCTGGTCATCACACTCTTCAGGGGGTACCAGTTGAAGAGGAGTCTTCACACATGGAAAGGAAACACACACAGAAATACATGCACACACACACTCCCAGAAAGGCAAGCCAAGGCACATACAGAGCACCAAACTGTCGTGTCTTAATTAACACATTTAGCACACATGTAGGTTTAAATACACACACACACACACACACACACACACACACACACACACACACACACCTGTAAAATTGTCACCATGTATATATATATATATTTATATATACATGCACACACACACATACTTGTCTGCTTAGTACACTTTGCACAGAATCATTCACACCATGCTGCAGCAACACTACGGACGTGCTCTCACACACACAGGCATATGGCAAGAAGCTGGCTGTTCGTTAGCACCCCTGACATCTCTGACAAATTGACTCCTTTATGTGAGTGGAAGTGTGAGGCGGGGAGAAGGGGTGAGAGAATGAGAGGCTGCGAGAAGGTGGATCATCTCATTCACACGCTCCAAAGGAGAGTGATATCATTCTGCGTGCACACACAAACTCTACCTGTGACATCAGCCGCATGCAAAAAAACCCACTTCTGCAGTGATGAGCTAAGATGGAGGAGCTGGAGAAGGAGGGGGTGAGGAATGAGCAAAAATGAGTAGGGTGAAGGAAGGGGTGGGCTAATAGGAGGAAAAGATGGAGGGCAGGGGCAAATGAAGGACAGGAGGAGACAAGGAACAGCAGCAGGAGGAAATATGTCAGCGAGACTGATGTTTTGGAGGATGAAAGGAAGCAAGAAAAGGGGAGAGTAAATAAAGGAAGTGCTGGAGAAAAAAGATTGATAAAGAAGGTATTGAGCAGGAGCAGCAGAGATGTACTGGAGGGTGACTCCATCTCAACTCTGTTTACCATGCTGTTTAGTTATGAGAGAGTGTTTGCTCACCTTTAGTGAGCTGATATGAAAGCTCATGATATGACAGGATACAACATGGCAGCATGAGGGACAGTGATGTAAATACTGTATAAAGCAAAGTTTTAAGAAATGCCACTTTGGATTTTTTGCATGTTGTGTACACTTTTTTACACCAGGATGTGCTTTACGTTCATCCTACCATAAATACACATGGGAACTGTGGTGCAGCAGAGATGCTATTCTCAAAACAATTAGTCCCACTTTTCTATCTATTCAATTAAAAATCAATTTTAAATCATAAACTCATTTTAAATCAAACAGTGACAGACAGAGTTAGAATTAAGCCCCATGATTGCCTCCCTTCTAAAGATTGGATCTGCTCATCTGCTCCAACAGAGGCTTTGAATGCAGCAGGAACATATACACTAGGCCCTATATGCTTTTGGTTGCCACTCAACTGTAATCTCGCCTTAAGGTAAAAAGTGCAGGAAAATAAATCCATCCCACCAGTTACAACTAAATTCATTCATGCTGTGCAGCATGATTTAAGATGAGATCCGAGAGGCTTGGAGTGTGTGCTAAATGTAAACTGGTCGTGGATATCTCATTTTAGAATGAAAGTGGCAGGTATGTTGTTTGCTTGATTTGCTTGTTGTTGCTGATTACCTCATTTTCCTCTCATAATAAGCTCAGCTGTCTGCTCTTTTTCTTTGTGCGACTTAATCTTAGTCTTGTATTCTTCACACCTCTGTGCTGATGACAATACATTTGAGCATTTCATAAAACAACCTGAGGACGGCAGTGATGAATGAGGCAGAGGAAATGGATGAGGAATGGGACAGCCTCACAGCTCTTAACTAATTCCTTTAGTGGGGGGACAACGCACAGAGCATGATTCATATCCGGCATTATGAAGAGAATGATGAATCTACTCCCGTCAGCTATGTATTGTCTTCAGCTCGCCATGAAAGACTTAGAATATCTAACATCCATATCACACACGAGTGCTGTTGAACATGTTCAAATTCAAAACAGAATGCATTACACAGCAAACTCGGAAAAATGTAACAAAATTCGTTGGATTATTATTATTGGACCCATTTAGTTGGATTAATCTTCCAGGGGGCAGAGGGCGATTACCAGCTGCTAAAAGAGAAGGAATTTGTCTTTACTGTTTAATTTATTTAACAGTTGGCTGGTATCTGTTAAATAAATTCCTCAAAGTTAGATTTATTTCAATCTTAGCAAAACATCAGGGGCTCAACATATTCTTGTGCAATTGAAAAATAAAAACTAAAATATTGTGATAAACAAATGTAAATACATGTCACAAGAAGTTTGCGAAAATTATACTACATCATTCAAGATGTGATAACAGCTATTGTTTGTTTGGTTATTAATTACATATGCACGAGCTTCAGATTGGATGTAGGCGGTCTGCTTGAAAGAATGATGTTGTTTTCAAAGAAGAAACTAATGCAGCCTAACACAGACGACATCATTTTTGATTAAGAAAGAATAAACAACACATTCTTCCTAACTTCACAAGCAATAACACACATATTTTCTCTGTCAAACACACCCACTTGGTCTGGTATGACCTGTGCTTTATGGCATTAGCAAGCATGTGTAGGGCTGACTGTGACTCTTCTGCACCTGTGCTATTATTACAGTATGTTTAGCATCAAGAATTATTCCACAACTGCCACAGTAATGTAATCACAGTCCCACTTCAGAGTGGTGTAACAGCTTAACTTCACCATTCACAGTAGCAACAAATACAAATCAAACCCTGCCCAGTGCAGCATTATAGGAAAACTTCTGTAGTCCTGATTTTTTAGGTGTCCTATCAAACTGGTGCTATTGATCGTAGCTCTGTTACTACAACCTCATTAAATGCTCACATTATAACTGAATACTGGATGGTTTTCTTTTCTAATTTAAAATATTTCCACTCAGACATTTTAGCTGTAAATTATTGTCTCCATTTTAAACACCTGTATGACACCTAATGTAAAACACAGGATGATATTTCAGTTTGTGCTCCATAAAGCCAATACCAGTCAGGCAAAAAAAAAAAAAAAAAAAAAAAACACCTTGATTGGCCCAGATACCTATCTCAGAGATCGAATCAGGACATCAGGACATCCCTAATAACAGGGTGCTGCACAAAAATGAAATTGCTAATATCTTTAATGGTACACAACAACAACATGAGAAGAGATTACATGCTTCCAACTTCTACTTGCCTGCATTAATGAAAGCAAGGGACATTAAAAATGTTAGCTAACATTTTTGCATCTGATCTAATCCAGTATACAGGTATGTATAGGGAAGAGTTTGACTGTATGATGAGGTTATGGAAACCACGGTTGCATCTAGTTACACAATAATAATAATAATAATAATAATAATAATAGAATGAACTGTTGTAGTTTAAATGCAGGAAAATCATGAGTAACACATTCATTTAAATTTCTCCCCTCCCCATGCACCTATCACCTGTACCACTTCCTACTCAAACAACACCTCGAGCACATTACAGCAAATTCTTAAGACGTCGCGGTCTTATGGCATTTGTGATGAACAAACGTACTGAGGTCAACAAGGGTACCGATTGACATTTCCAATTTGTTTGGGATGATTCTTCCTCCTCCTACTTCACTCCTGATGTGACCCAGGGCTGTTTGGCACAGGTTGGCGAGAAAGCTGTTACTGGCTGCAAAAAGCGTTTGTTTGTGGCAGCTGCTTATTGCTGATGCTGTTTGATATCTTGGCTACAGTCTTATCTGTCTGGTTGCTGAGGTGCTACAGCTGCTCTGATATCATGAAGGGCGGCTCGGTTTGGGCGGCTGTCAGTCTCTGCTCCTCCCTCTCTCTCTCTCTCTTCCTATTAAATGCCATCTCTCTCCCATAGTCTCTCACCCTTTTTAACCATTTGGATGACAACAAGAATGACAAAGAACATGTATAGTCATATAAATATAGGTTTGCAGATTTGACTGTTTAGCTGGAACTGTTGCATTATTATTGGAAAAGACTCAATAACAACCATCTAAAACTGTAGAGGCATGTGGTCATTTATGTTTTTTCAAATGAAATTAATCTTTGATTCTACATATATACCACAGAGCTGAGACATGACTCTAGCAGAGAAAGTGTTTATTTCTACTGGTAATTTACTTTCTGCTCATGTTATCTCTTCCATAACACAGACAGCTGCTGCGATACAACCTTATCAAGAATAATCTATTTGAGGCTTTTGTTTGGTGGTATCAGACATTTGTGACAACAAGGCGAGCCGGGAGACTCAACACTTACAGCGTCTCATAAAAAAATATCTGTATAATATTTTTATAGCTTTCTATATGGCATACAGAAAATGGAGGCTGCAGTTGTTGGCCCAGGCTGCACTATAGCCCATATTAGAGTTCATAGCATGCTGGCATTAACTCACAGATATTAAAGAGCAGCGAGCTAATGGAGCATACAGCAGGTAGAGGGAAATCAACAAAGTATATAAAAAAGTATCACAGAATCACAGCAGCCTGGATTAGTGACTCTTTACTGCAGTCTTGTGGTGAATAACACACACAAGGTGCAAGGTTAGCTAAATACTAACATCAGTATGCTACCATACTCAGAAATGAGAATGACAACATGCTCATGTGTAATAGGCATGGTGGCTACAATCTCAGTTTAGTGTGCTAGCATATTAGCATGCTAATATTTACTGATCAGCAGTAAACACAAACAGCTGAGGCTGATGGGGATTATTTTAGTATGATGCCAGTCAAAACCACAGATGTTAACCTCATGGTGGCATTAGAGGCAAAGTCAGCAGGCTCACCAACTTTCACAAGCTTCATCCTCTAATGACCATGAATAGCTGCATGAAATTTCATGGCAGTCCACCCACCAATTGCTGAGATACCTCATTTGCAACCAAATTGGTGAACAGGTCAACAACTTCCATCCCTAGAGCTATGCCTTAAAATCCCCTCCCAGCCTGTCTCTACTCTCTTGGTACTGGAAGACCACATACTGCAGGCTAAATATGAACGGAAAATCTCTGTATTGCAGCTTGGAATTTCTTATGCAGTAATTTATGTTTATGGCCAATATTGTAAGACAGAACTTGGTTGCTTTCATGGATGATTGGTGCAGACCTAAAATGCTAACAATTAAAATTCAGCAGAATTGAAAACTTCATTTTCAGGCTGCAATGTCAGGCTCTAAACAAAGCAATCAGCTGGTTAAACGTTATCAGAACACCTCAAGATAATGAGCAGTAATGCCCCTAACATTTCTCCCCTTACTTCTCTTTACTGCTGATCAAAAAGCTGTCATGCCACATTGCACCCTGTAATGGTTTTTTGTCTGGACTCCTTGGTATTTAAATGAATAAGAGGAAATGCCTCGGTAGACTGGGGCTATGTGTATTCCTCCTGTGTGCACTCACACTGAGGTATGTTTGTGCAGATGGAGAAAGCTGCAACCAAAAGACTGACTTATTCAGATAGAGAGAGATAGTCCAGACATTGACAAAGTGTAGTGGGGGCACCATGGACCAGATGACTGATCAGTACACATTGATAATTATCTGTTTACTTACTGCAATTCATCTGTCAGATACTTAGCAACAGTTTATATGGGTATATGAGATACAGAGAAGAAATAAGTTTAAAAAAAAAAAAAGGTATTTAGAGTCAGTGGCTGTAGACCTCAGAAATGAGGTACACACACACACACACACACACACACACACACACAGAGAGAGCCAGGTTGATGTTTTTGTGTCTGTGTGTCACAGAATTTGTTCTATCAAAGTGTTTCTATAAATAGCAGAAACAGCTTAGGCCAGCTTCACAGCATCATGTGTTATATAACCTTGTCGAAATGCATACTGAGACCACATCAGCATCAGCAAGTAGGTTGCTACCTGTTCTAATGCTGCGAGGCTCCCTCTCCCTTCTCTCTCTCCCACACACACACACGCACAAACACACAGCAGACTCCATGTTCTTCATTATGCATGAGGCATTTCTGCCTTTTCTAGACTTTCTAGTGTGACTTTCTCTGTGAAATGGCCATTGTTTACTGCAACTGTCTTAGGAAAACATTACTTTAGCTATTAACCATAGTCGTCATAATATAGTGTTTACGTTTAGATAAAATATTCTCATTTTGGCAAATTTAACATGTCTAAATTGATAACAGGTTATTTTTAGCAAATAAATATGCAGCTAAATGATATATTAGATGTATTAGTTAAAGCTTTTGCAAAGTTTGTAATAGGGATGAGCACAAATTTTATTGTTTAAATGTGATCTTAAATTGGCCTACTGGTGATGTCCTGATTAAAAAAATAAAAAAAAATTACATACAGTATCTCTGGGTATCACAGGGTTTTTTTGAAATGGTTATGTTTAAAGAGCTATAATTTGTATTTTTATAATAAAAATAGATCAAATAACTACGTAAAGTGATAAGTGTTGGAAGAAAATATATACTACTTGCTTTGAATTTTAAAGTTCTGTTTTTATACCTTTGAATGATCCATCAGCACAAAGCATCCCTTGTTTCCGATTTGCAACAGAAACATTAAAGCTATGATTATCTAGTCCAATTCTCTGATCATTTAATTTCTTTTGAAGAGAAACATTTTGAAAAACATTTCAAGATTCAGTGACTTTTATTTTATGTTCTTAGTGAAGCCAACACACAGTATGTGGATTCACTTTCCATAAAACACTTTGATGCACTCAGCACCTCACAGACATGGGGGTGATATACACATAGATGCTCATACACATCCGTCCCCCATCTTTTATCACACCATTGGCTGCTGCTTGATTCCCTGCTTACTTTCAATCCAACGAGGTGTGTAATGGCTGCAGTGACGGGGGCTGTTTAAAATGACTATTGTGGTCACGGCTCAGGAGAATATGGCTCATCTGCAGGAGACGCAAGCTTTGCTGACTGCACCAGGCCTCTTATCTCTAACAACTTCACACTGATCTAAAACAACCTGATAGGCGGGAAGCTAAATGAAGCAAAAGTTACCACTGGACATTTTAGGAGCCAAAAGAAGCTACGACTAAATTTACTGTAACCCCCTCCCCTCTGCACACATTTAGAGCTACAGCTCATACGTGTTAATGTGCACTTGTTATAATTTGTGACATGCATTTGCAATATGTGACAAGATATGTCTGAACTATGTCTGCAGTGCACTGTGTGTGACAGTGAGTGCACGTCCAACGTGTGACTGACTTCGGTCAGTGTGGCATAGACAGATGCTGGCATCCAGCAACTCCGCCCACCCCCACACTATCTGACACAGCCTACTCAGTCAGCAAATACTTACAAAAACACACACGCACACACACACACACAACAGAGGAAGGAGAAAGAGTGAAGGACAGATAAACTATTAAATTGAGGAGGGCAAACAGAAGGGAACTGTTTCCAACAAGTGCATGAGGTGGATGGATTATTAAGTGTGTGTGTAGTTGTGTGCGACAGATATGGCAGGATAAATGCTCGGGGCATGTGAGTTCCTATCTGTCAGTCATTATTGAACTAGTCAATACTCAGATAAAGCATAATAATTTTGCTCATTTCACAAGCTTTTGGTGTTCAAATAAATCGAAGTCAACACAAAATCAAATAAAAAAAGTTTAACTCGTATCGCTGAAAAATCCTATAGTGTAAAAATGCAATTACGTGTGTTGGACCAACTTGAGCTATGGTTGCATCGTGTGTTCCACTCAACATTCATATTGCACATACGTCAAATGAAGAAAAAAAACTGGCCATCCATTCTTCTTTTTTTCATCATGCTGAGATGGAATATGATACCAAGGGAACAATTTGTTTACAGGCAATGGGAGAAAATGGAAGTGTGAATAAAAAAAACATGCAGGACTATGGACTAGATCAATAAAGACATGTGTTTATTAGATTGAGGCGAACTGTGACAGATCCTGGCCCAGGAGTGGAATACTAGCGTGTAATCTTGTACTGTTTTCTCTTTCCCTGCAGAGCGGCAAACTCACTCACTCATGCCTTAGGCAATAAAGAAGCATGCAATAAACAGCAGTCAATCTGGTTTGGGAATATTGACTGGGGAAGGGGAGATGGTTGAGACTAGCTGATGGGAAGAAATTGAGGACCTCAGAGTGTCTTACATTGTATAGGTGGGTTGCAGTGGTGCAATGCTGTTCTTATTAGAAGATTTAAAACTAGTTTGGAAACTTGAGACAAAGATGTAGAGCACTTGGGTCTGACCCACTATTAATATACTCTATTGTGTTCATTTAACTTACCATCTCAATTTAAGTATTCGGCTCAAACAGCAGACTGTTTTAAGTAATATGGCTGCCCAATTAGGGCACTGCAACATTTGTTTGTCCACTGGCCATTAGTCTTAGTGCCAATATTGATGCCTGTTTTTATTCCTCAGCTAAATGCACCATTGGTCTCTTAAACACAACAAAAGTGAATGTGTCAAAAAAATAAAAATAAAATAAAATAATAATAAAAAAGGTTCTGGCACACACGTTTACATTTTATTTGTGTCATGAATAAGTTGTGCATTATTCATTTGTTATACCTGTAACACCCCCAAAACTAACTGAGCTTGAATGATAATAGAAGAATCTGGTGATTGAAACAAATGGAGCTCCACTGCACAATGTATAGTAACAATATATCAGCCACAAGCAGCAGGCATGTTGTTCCAAAGAGGATTGATGGAGAAAATGGTGTGGAGGTTCTCCTTTCCTTCATTGCTATGCTTATTTGACACAGCAGTGTGCCAGCATGTCTGAGTCAGAGTGAAAGAGAATTCATAATAGTCAGGCCCACTGCACATACAGAGACCTATAGCAGCTACTGTAGCTTGTAACATCTGCTGGCACTCAGCATTAGGGAGCAGAAGAAAATGGTGCATACAAAAACAAAATGTCACAATAAAATCTAAAAATCTAAACCTTTTACAGAAAAGGAGAGGATTTAACTTTTATAAAATACATGTTTGTGGGCTCATGCATCAACTCCTAAAGCAGCAGGTGCTTTAAGGTAAAAGTTTTTTTCTAGTCACTGCAATGTAGATACATAAATAAAATATATATTCTAGAGATGTCCCAAGCCAATCCTAAGGATATGTATCAGGGCCAGACCAGGCTGGTATCAGCCAAAATAAAACTAATCAAATGCTGACTCTTCTTCTTTACTTTTACTCTACAGATGTATTGTAACAGATGAGAGATGAGATACTTTGTTCATTTCTGATGGGAAACTCAAGTAGTCTTATAGTGAAAGTAATATGTAGTCAGTAGTAAGATTAGTCAGCACCACACCAATTCGTGTTAAGTAGTCATCTGCCATTGTCTAAGGTGTTGTAGAGCCTAATGGCCTAATGACAGTGGATCTCCTGTATCATTCAGTCCTGCAGCTGCTTCTCTGGTCCATCAGGATGGTCAGTGTATTCCAAGATGGTCTCTACCTTTTTCTGTCTGCATCTCTGCACCACAGCCTCCAATGAGTTCAGCCTCATTCCAGTCACTGAACCAGCTTTTTGTTTGCCCAGCTGCCTTGCATCCTTCTGCTTTATGCTGCCTCCCCAGCAGACTGTATCATCAAACAGCAGACTTGCTGCCATAGTTCAGTAAAACATGTGCAGCATCTTCCTGCAGCATCTAAAGACTAAGCTGCCTTAGGAGAAAAAGTCTCTGCCCTTTTTTTTATATATGGAACATCTGTGTTCAGTGACCAATCCAACTTATTGTCCAGGTCCAGATATTTGTAGGCTGGCACCACTTCAATGTCCGGACCACAGATGTTGACTGGATAAGGAGGGGGCTTAGACCTTTAAAAATCCACTACTATTTAATTTGCCTTAGAGGTGTTCAGTAGGAGAAAGCTTTTGTGACTCCAGTCACTGAAGGATTTTATCAGGCCTCTGTACTCCTTTTACTGTCCATTCCTGATAGAAACAACAATAGCAGTATCATCAGAATACTTCTGGATGTTGCAAGACTCAAGTATTTAAAGTCTGCTGTGTACAGTGTGTACAGGAATGGAGCCAGAACAGTTCCCTGTGGAGCTCCTGTGCTGCTCAAAACTCTACCAGAGATGTACTTCCAGAGCCTGATGAACTCTGGCCTTTCGTGTCAGGTATTTTGTGATCCAGCAAACAAATGTAATTTTTAACCACTGATTTTAAACCCTGTTACAACACACAAAAAATCCATCTCTTTGATGGAACTATTTTTGTATATTTAATATAATAAATCTCACAAGTGAAGGGTGCATAAAAATGTATATATGATGAAAAACCCTTCCCAAAGAGTGGGGCTACCTGCACTTCAGCAGAAATAATAATTATGACACTACCTGAAATCACTTTTGTACAATCTCTAACCTGGCATAAACCATTATGAATAATCTGGTGTATGTCACAGGTTCTGGCCCCATAGCTCTGAATCTCCTTATGTTCCTTTCCATAGGCAAAGCATTTGCTAGTATGAAGAGACAATTTCATTAGTTTCTAAAAGAAAACCGATGTATGAGATTTAAATGAGAACTGATCTTATTTGCCTAATCGTTACATTACACTCTCTTATTATAATTAACATCTATTACACAAAATTTCAAAACCGCAGATGAGTCACATTTTTGTCCTCTTCGATGATAAAGAAGTAAAATTAGACTTATTGCAAGACTTAAATGGATTGTTGTTGTGAGAACTGTCAGAGTTACAGAGTCAATATGTATTCATTCTAATTTCATTGTGGACATTTATTTGGTTTCACCAATCATGCACTGCTCCTTTTAAACATATTGACTGTGAAGCAGTTAACAGAAGTATCACAATTAGTGGGCTAATTAAGAGCTACATCACCCACTGAGATGATATGATGCAATATGTAATGTTCATTCGTCTTACTTGACAGTGAATTTCTATGAACTACTTATGCAATGGGGGAAAAAAACAAAGCAGAAAAGAAAGCCTGAAATCTGCAAGCCTGTCAACAGTCTGCAGATTTATCACGGGCTTGGAACTGACATGGCTCCGCTCTGTCAGTGATGTGGATCCATCCAGCAGCTGGTCTGGCTGCAATATTCTGTCACATACAGCTGTATGTTAGCCAACTGGCAGTTTCTTCTGAACAGGGCAACTGGGCAGGTGCCTGAGGAACCCAATTGCTCTCCTTTTGTGTTCTTGTTTGGTAGAGTAACGCTTTTATACAGCTTAAGATCCCCTTTCCTTTAACTGCATTTTGGGCCTTCACAGTAACTATACTGATGCCCTTGACAAGCAGCGTAAAATTAACTCCCCTACCCAGGTTAGCATAAACCTGTCAAAAGCAAGCCTTGAGCATAGAGTATGTGCATGTAAACACTCACACACAAAGCACATTCATATAAAAAAAGAAAAAAACAAAAAAAAAAAACAGTGCACACGTTTACATATCTTTGTCGGCACATGGCACATCCTCCATCAGAGTTGCCCTTTTGCCTGCTCCCATACCCGTCTGCCCAAAATGTCTCATTGAATATTTAATATGTGCACCAATCTAATGATGGCAGACGCCCAGAGCATGGCTCTAATAATTCAGGCTTCCACCACTGAGTCACTGGGGCTGGTCACATGGCTGCAGCTTCTTCCACCAAATCTCCTCACCTCTGCTTCTCTTTGCTACTTCCTGTTCATCCCCGTTCATCCCTATGAGCCTGCTCACTTCAGAAACTGCCATATGTGTTTCTATTGAGCCTCAATCTGAAGCGTCCAATCACCAACTGATTTCCAATAAAGGGGTGTGTCAGTCCAGAAAAGACTTCAGCAAATGATGGTGTCTCTAGGCAACCTCAACAACCCTTTGCACTAATACCACAGAGCGGGAATAAGGGCTTTAGAATGATTTCCAAGATGACCTAAAGGCTTGATGTTGAGAAAGGCTCAAGGAGCAAGGAATGTTTAGTTAAGGGAACTGGGTGTCTCCCTTTGTACTCTCTCAGTCTGGCAAGAAGCCTCCTTCAATCTCCCTTTGCACTTCCTGTCTCTGTCTCTCCAAATGACAATGCTTATGGCATGTCTATATATAGTAAATTGGTGTAGGTAGAAAGCAGAGTGTATTGCTGAATAGGAGAGCAGTATTTAAATGGCTGTGTCACCCTTCTGTTTGATGTGGAATACTGCCACAGCTTTGGCACAAATCTCCTCTATGAATATGCAGAGTAGCTAGTGGTGTGCAATTTACACAGCATGTGTGTACACTATATGTGGGTGTGTGTGTGTGTGTCTGTTTGGGAGAGTGAAAGGGGCAGTGAAGGAGAACATTTTGTTGAAATGATGCCATTCTCCTAAATCCTGTTGCTGGAGAGCACCTCATCTATACAGAGTGATGCAGAGCTGAAAATAGATGTATAGAGCTGCCCTGAATAAAAGATGACAGGACAACACAGCAAGCCACCACAAAAACTATCTTGAGTGCAGGCATGCATTGTGCATATGCGTATGTGTGTGTGTATATATGTGCACCAACGTACACATGCTAACATGCGAGTACTTAGCATGTCCTTAGTCATCTGCCCTTGAGTAAGGAATTCCTTTTCGCTCACCCACATATTTGCACAGATATACAGTCTATAAAAATAGAGGCGGATGTCTCAGAAAGCATCTTCCATCCACTTCCATTTGCACACAAGTAATTCCCTTAATCTCCAGCTGACCAATCAAGTGCAGTGAACTGGGAAAGGATAACAATAATCCTTGGAATATATTATTTTATCCCTTTATTTTCCTTGACTTAAAAGTAATGGACATTAAATCGAAGCAAATTAAATAGAAAGGCATTTTAGAGAACTCTGCATTGTAATTCTCCTGAACAAGTTCTTGTACCGTCACTGTTCAACAAATGGAGTTTTTTTTTAATTTATGTTTTATCTTTCTCCACTCACTGGAAGCCATGGAGAAACCTGACAAGCCTTTATCCATTCCTCTCCCCACATGCATGGACAGAAGAGTTAACCATGCTACAGACTTGAAAATCAGCATGCAGCAATGATGGCTGCCTACCCTCCTGGTTAATCTATGTGCTTCCAATAGCGAGGCTTAAATCGCCTAGTCTCCATGTGTGCCAGTGGGGAAAAAAATCCTTCTCTTAATAACAAAATCAAGCAATATTTCACAAAACGCTTTGATTTTGCTTTTGTTGCCTAAGACTGAAGGGGATTGGAGTCAATGGACAGAAACTGTGTGAGTGTGAGTGTGTGAGTGTGTGTGTGTTTATTGGACACAAATGAAGCTGGTAATTATGCTGACGTCTGGATGCAGAGGCTTGTGGTCTTGTACGACCAACATTGTAAGGTCCAGTTTACCAAAGGAGTGAGGACATTTTCGGAAAGTGAGGACATTTCGACAGATCCTCAGTTTCTGACACAACTTCAAAAACCTGTTACTTTAGTTGAACACTTTCATTAACAGTGAGAAATAAATATTTTAAATTTTCTTAATTAGGGTTGAGGTTACCATAAGCATTATGCTTAAGTACAAAATCCTCAGGCATCTTTAAAAAAAAAACTTTGTCAGGATGGTTTCATCTGTATGGTATCAGCAGTGCTGACCTTTGGCCCAGCCAGAGCATCTATCTGGACAGACTGGTGTCATGGCTGTGCCTCTGTGGTCCCAAATGAGTTCTCTGGTTACTGACAGAATGCAAAATAATTTTGTCAGGCAACGCATGCTATCCCACCCACGTACAAAAGCTTCTGATACTACGGCTTAGCAACAAGAAATTCTCATGGATTCTTAAATGTATTCTGCTTCGAAATTGACAGATGAACACACGTTTGCAAACAGCAAATGTAGATAAAGGTCAAGTAGGTTGTACAGTTTCCTTTCAACAAACTATACAACCCACGACTACAGAACACAGGCAGGATACAAATTGGTATGAGATAGATTTTAACCCCAAATCTTCCACATCAACAGATATTAAGACACCAGGGAAGCAATGAGGCTGCTAACAAGCCAATCCAGCTAAATGCATGTATCCTGTCTCATTTTGCTTATAGATACCAGCACTAAAGAGAAATTCGATATTGACATTTACTTAGTTGGACATGGACAGAATTTTGCAGCACACCAAATTCAATAAACCCATCTAATGGTTGTTGTTTCCTTGTTGCGCCTTTCTTTAGCAAACATTACATGTTAGTCTTCCAGCCATGGTAAAATATAGACCAACACAGTAAAGATATAATGTTGCAGAAGCAAGGAAGGACCCAAATAAACTCCTCTGCCTTCAAATCCTCCTTTTACATTTCTGCTATCAATTATTTAGCCAGCAGGAGGTTCCTCAACTGCTGGATTGTCCTTGGGCAATGCAGAGATTATACAAAATACAAGATTTTCCTCTTAATATTTCAACATCCATATTTGATGGATATTTTTTTGATATTTCCTTCCTTTATCCAAACACTGGGGTCAGGTTGCGATGCCCTTTATTATTGCCAGCTGAAAAGGTAGAGTTGCCCAAACTAAATTAGTTTTCTGTGGAAATTAATCTTCTGCAAAATATCATATAAAAACACTGCCATATAAATTGCAATGCATTTTATGATTTAGCAACAGAAAGTTAGTTGTGTTTTGCGGGCCATGCTCTATCTCTAAATAATGATATATACTGATATATACCTAGCTTTACTCTGCTGGCCTCTTTAAATCCAATTTTGAGCAGGGTAACAGTCACCTAAAAATAGCCTGGCGCTGTATAGCTGAAGGTTTTTTAGATGATACTGACATAAACTGGGAAACGTATACTCCAAATCATTCTGAAATGCCAGCAGTGTTGATATTCATTTCTATCAAAATTATGCTGTCAATATGACAAACATATTCTCAGATCTCAGAGCTTCAGTTCAACTTAGAGCTAAAACATTTCTGTCTAAATGTTCAACGTATTTTGTGCTTCTTCCCCTTCCATTATTGGAGCTCTTTGTAGTGAGGGAGAAAGCCATGTTGAGAAAGAAAAGCACTCATAGTGAATCTATTATTCCAGGACACTTCAAATCTTTTGCTTGGGGCAAATGTGACTTCACAAAAGCCTGTTTCGAGATTGGCTGGTGATTCTGAGCTATTTTTATTCTTTACCTCCCCCCTTCGTCTCATCCTCCTGCTGCCCCCTTCTTTCTATACTCTTCACCTCTGTCCATCCCTTTATTATTGTGAGGAGGGCTCCTCTCGCTGCTGAAACACCCCTGTGCACACAGGTATTACTGAGGCCTCATAGTTCACCTGAACACAGCCATGTGTTTGTGTATGTCAGAGTCTCTCAGAAAGAGCAAGCCAGATGGAGTGATTTAGCTTGACAGACAGTTTTGTAATACAGTACTTCAAATTGTACTCCCTCAACACTGAGCTGTCCAACCCACTTATTCAAAGCTGCTCTTTAGTCTAATACAGGCTATGGCTTTGGTACAGTACATGTGTTCACACAATAAATCTGCTCAACTAGTGTCCACCAATGGAAACATACAGTACCCATTAAATATGTCTGTGAGCAAGGCAAACAAGTTTACAGCCATGGCAACAGCTCTGTGACTCAGTCATGCTTTGAGCTAAATGCTAACATCAGCATGCTAACAAGCACAAGTAGTATGGGAGCTACATTCACTCTACTGATCCAGCAGAATACAGTACAAATCGAATTTACTTTCCAGATGAAATCTATGAACTACAAACTACTTAGCATGGTAGATATTCATAAGACCACGTCATAAATATTAACCTCATGGTGGCACCACAGGAAAAAAATCTGGGGCTCAGCAAGGTGAGTCAGATTCCTCCTCATCCTCATGAATATGTGTAACAAATTTCCTTGCAATCTATCCTGTAGTCATAAATATTTCACTCTGCCAACCAGCCAATTAAACTGCTAACAATTAGTGCTCTAAGATGGTGACAATAAACTTCACATCTTGCATGGGTCCATTTTATGTCCTCATCCTTTCATCTTGACTTAATTTATTTCTCAAAGAGATTATGAGGAAACCTTTGGCTCATGTTTTGAAAGCATTTGAAATGACTGTTGCTTAACTCCTCCTGACTAATGTCTAGTCCCAAAGCTTAGTTTTCAGTCCTGGGGTGGTGTTGAGCTCCCTCACACACTGTAACAATCCAATAGGAACCCTGCAAGATTGTTTTTCTCTACTCAATGCAACAAACACCAGAGCAGGACAGCAGACGTGATTCATTAAAACAAAAAAAAAAAAAAAAGATATTTTCAACCTTGCCTCATGCATCAAAAAAAAAAAAATTATTAATGATTTAATCATTAAAGATATTAGATTTGACTAAGCCCAGCTGGAGAAACAAGTGCATATAACATCATTGGTGCGGTGTTTAAATATTCATGAATCCAATCAGTTCAGATCAGAGTTCCAGCAGGTAATAAGGCTAGGTGTGGATGACAGAGAGAGAGATGAAGGAGAGAAGGTGAGGGTTTACAAGGTGGATGATGGTACGGAAGAGAAAATAAGGGGTGTGGTGGAAAGTAATTGTTATTGAGGAGCTCTGTGAGGAAGTATGATTACTGGTTTGGGAGTTGTTGCAGAGGTGGGAGGGGAGAGGCAGGGTACAGTTGAGTTGATGTATTAGCTGCTTCCTAACCCCTGTCATCCATACCACCTGAGCCAGTCAACACCGGCACAGAAGGGCATACAACACCATCTAACTATCCCTTTCCTCTCATTTCCCTGGCTTATTGGCTCACAGCTAATTTCAGCTCTGTCCAGTGGAGTGAGACACTGCTCTGTACTGGGACACTGCCAAACATCACTACACCCCTGTAAGGAAGAGCTCTAGTTAAAATAGGTCATTTGAATATTTGTCAATATGTTGGGTTTTTTTTCTGAATATGTAAAACACAGACTGTGTCCAACTGTAAGTGACTAAACAATGTGACTTGCCTTATGTGGTCATTATGGGATAAAGGTACTATAATAAAAAGTATAATAGAAATAAAACACATACAAATATACAAATACATTTAGTTGAAGTCATTCAGTAAAGTCGGTTAGACAGAGTTGTCCATTCTATGCCTAATTAGTGACATATATAAGATGAAGACATCTAACCAGCTGAGATCTGAGACGAGTCTAACTTTTTGGCTCCATGAGACGTGCAGCATTGTCCTTGTTCAATCTATTCATCCCTCCCTCAACACTCGCTTCAAGCTTCTGAGTCGATTTGTCTGTTTCTATGTTCTGTCCTTGGTCTCTCACTTTCCACTCATCTCTCCCCTCTACTCTCTCTTTTTATCTAATCCCTCTCCACATGCACTGCTGCATTGGCTCCAGCCTTCTTAGCAGCAGAGTAGAAAAAGGGAAAGAGTGCAAGAGTAAGTGGAGAGCAAGTGGTGGGGAGAGGCATCACAATGCACAGGGGAAACAGAACCGGGGGTCAAACAAAAAGACAAAATGATTGCAGTCGGTCAGAAAAAGCAGTGAGATAAAGCGGGCTAAGACAGAGGCTGGAGGATGATGATGATGGGAGGGTGCGTCAGGGCTCCAATCAGATATGACAGAGAGAGAAAGTGAAGAGAATGAGAGGAGAGGATTGATGGGTTTAGGAGGCAGAGAGCCATAAAGAAACAGAGGTCTATTAAAAGTGGAGTGTTGGGACGTACGCTAGTGCAGTGGTGATTTAAATTAAAGGTGTGTGCGTCTGGCTCTGTGTGTATGTGTGACAGTGGTCTTTGTGCATCTTTATGCTTTTATGACACCATTGTGTATCTGTGAGAACTGTGTATTTTTATCTGTTTGTAGTTCAAAGTGTGTATTTGATGTGTGCATATCTGAGTCCGTCTGTTTGTCTTTGTGGTATGAGTGTAAGTGTGTGTCTGCTGATGAGTCAATAGTCTTATTGAAATAATCAGCTTCTCTATTTGAGAAGTTTTGGTTTGCACATACAGCTCTCAAAACTCGAGGGAGACTGTGGATGAGGCAGAGATGGAAGGACAGAGAAATGCAGAGCCACACGGTGCTGTTCTGAGTGGCTCCCTGCCAGCTGACCACAGCTCTGAGTCTGTTTCATCCACCAGCATAGACTTAAGGAAGAGTAATGTGTGTGTTTACATGCCTACCATACTACGAAAAGTAGTTCTTACTCTGATTAAGTTCTTACTTTGAATGAACAGTTTGTATGAGCCTGCACAAACATCCTATCCATCAATATCTCATGAATAAACATGTTTTCCATTAGAGCCTGCTTGATAAACTGATGTTTATTATCAGCTTATATTTTCTTTTCACACATTTTTAAGTGCAGTATCAGTATGAAATATATTTCTAACCTTAAGGAAAATTGTTAGCAACGCAATGAGTGATTCTTAATTATTTTGTTATTTGCCAAACAATAGGTTATTTATTTAATGCACACAACATTTAAATCAAGCCATCCTATCCAAAGTCAGTCTATATCTTTATCAGATTTTTTTTTTATGTTTTACATTTACGGCAAATATGAATGATGCTATAGACCTAAACAACCACTATCAATCAGGCAGTCCCTGCCTTGCCACAAGAACATCTCCTCTGAAGAAAATCACAGAGCAAAACCTGTGCTTGCGTTTAGTCAATATTTTTTCTTTCTGGTCTGATTACTTTTGCATATGTGTGATTATCGACACTAGTTTTCTGAAATAAGATTACTGTAGCTCCAGTATGACATGTAATCAATTTCCTCCCCAACCTTTGTTGCCAGAAGCATGTCTCAGCTGTCCTCGCCGGTGTCTGCCCTTCATTGCTTACTGATGCCCAGCCTCGCCTCGCACTACCCCATCGCCCTGCCTGGTCTATTCTACTGATGGCTTGGCCAGCTAATATCTGCTTATCTCGCTGCCACACTACGCTGTGACACGGGCACCGTTCGTAATATCTGGCGGGGCGATGATGCACAGTAAGGAGAAATGCAAGCCATGCCGAAGAAAGAATGCTGGCAATATAAGAGTCATCCAGAGAGGAGGAGGAAAACACTGCCTGTCACAAGAGAGGACAGTCGGAGGAATTACATATTGTTTTGTATTGAATAAGACACACACATAGCTATTTCTCTATGTCACTTATATACATCAGTCCCTGCCAATTGATTAGAAAACCACCAAACAATAATCACATAAAACTTCAGACTGAATAAGAAATTGGAAAAACTGCTATTTTGTGGTCAGTTATGTTTTCTAAATGCATTTTCCAAATGCAGTCATATACCACAGACATATTGCTTTTTCCATGTTTTCCAACTGGACCCAAAGGATACACCAGCAATACTGTACTGTGCTTTCATAAAGTTGTAGAACTTGCAAGAGTGAGGCTCAAAGAGAATGGCTGCAAACTCCTTGAAAAACACTATTTGTAATTAGTTGCTATGGTTGTTTACGACAACTACATGATACAACATTGAGTCTACAGCAGGCCACAGTGCACTCTGAAGAAGTATTGTTGTAAACACCACAGCTCAACCATCCTCATCTGATTTTCATCAGACTCCCATTGTCAGCCCCTCCATTCTCTCTCCATCCTACTCCCAGGACAGCGCTGAGCAACCCAGAGCTTGTTTAACAGGAAGTTCACCACTGGTATCACTGAGCACCTTTCAACCTGAAGAGCCAAGCTGCCTCCCACCAGCCACTCTTACTCCTCTCCACAGATGCTCAACACAGGTCCGCTGTGGCCAAGGGGCTGCAAGAGTTGTCATTATCAACTTTACACAAGAAGGTAAATGCCTGCTACTTCCTAATCAACCGGGCCATCTTGACTCTAAGCCTCTCGAACTTTTTTCCCAAACACTTGTGGGCTGACAGGTTTTGTGTGAAGAGCTAGGTAAGAGGTAAGAGAGTTTGTGTGCTAAGTGCGGTGTTTGTGCTGATTTTTGGAGATACACACAGTTTCTGTGTTGATAGGTATTTACTCTCCCACCATGCACATGTAAGGTGTTATGTGCCTGTACACGTGCCTGGTTATGGTTGTGTGTTCAGGGTCCCGCAGCTCCTCTTAAAGTGTGTGTCGTTGCCAGAGCTGAGCGCCACAGTTAATGAAGAGACTGGCAGAGCTAGTTCTATTTGGACCACCATGAGAGCCCTCAGTCACAACACAGCAATTTTTAGACATCTGTTTTGTGTGACCCAACTTTAATCAGAAACCACAAATGTTACAAAGTCAAATGAGATACTGCCAAGATAAAGTCAAGAAGACATTCCACACACTTGGTTCATGTGCTTTAGCCTTATATAACAGCCTAATCCCAAGTTGTCCCTATCACTGTGCTCTGTGATCGATTGTGAGGTTTTTGTTGGAGCGACCAGCATTTGGACTCCCAGGCGGCTCAGCGACAATGAGCCGGCAGAGTCGATTCCTCTAAAACTCATAAACAAAGCACACTGCTTGATTGCTTCAACAGAGCAGAGCCACAAAAAGCACCACAACTCATAAAAAAAAAAAAAAACAGAACATTTAATATCAGTGATAATAAAAGAAAAATAAAGAAGCAATCCCAACTGATGAGATGGGTCATAATGTACCTTTTTCTTTTTTGTGTGTGCCAATTAAGGAAAGAGTTAAGAATGAGAGAAATTCAGACAAGCTTAGGGCTGCTTGTTCCTTCACTTATTTTCAGAAGAGCACCATACTGCAGTGTGTATGCTCTAAGCTCATGGTGCGTGACAATCAACCAGTGATGCTGACTGTTCAAATAACAGCTATACTGTGCTTACAGACGTGATGCTAGCCTGCTGTTTTGCCTCTGACATCAAAACACTCCTCCATATGTTTTCTGTTTCTCCAGCATCAGTATCACAAACACCAGTGCTCCATCTGATCAGAAATGTGAGCCACGTTCAACATCATCCTCCACAATGAGAGGAAGCAATATTCCGCATGGTGTATCAAATTCTATACATGCACGCTGCTTGATGTCTCTATTTATATTTTGAGAACTTTTACATTACCTACTCACGTCGCAATATTTACTTTTGCTCTGCAATCTCACTTTAGCTTGCCTCTTTATTAAATGTGTTGACGCACTTTATATATTAAAACAGAAAAAAAGCTGTTTCTCTTCTTTTTATTTTTCATTTCTTCTCTTAATAGGTTTAAATATTAAATTGTTTTCTGGGAATTTAGTATTTTAAAATAGATCCACGAGTAATCATACTAGAGAAGTGACATAACAGAATTGGTCAGGACTGTGTTGAGTGTAGGGTGGTAAAATGGCCCTGTGCCTGCTGATATTTCAACACAGTTGTTGCTAGCAGGGATAGTGCTTTGTATTCAGACTGTGTGACACTCATCTCTCCCGAACACACATTTGTTTCACTTCCTTCCTCTTATCACTCTCCAGTCAATCTCAACCTGGCACTATCTGGTTGTTTTGTACCCAGCCCCCCTTGGAGACTGCCCACTATGTGGTCCCTTAGTTGGTTTAATTGATCTACTGACTGGCACAAGTAATGACACTAATTGCATGAAGCTCATTGGCTGATGGATTCCAAGCATCATCAGCTCCATTTTGACTGGCCTGGCCCTTCCGTCTGACTGCCTCTGTGGGCAAAAAACTGACAATTTCTCAACTGGCTGACATACAGTGACTGCGAGGGATAATTCAGAGACGGATTAATCTCTCTAATTTTTCCAAAAAAATCAGGAGAGGCGGATGGGGGGGAACTAACATCCTCTTTGGCAGTCACTGGACTGAAAAACAGATGGGACAGCAGAGTAAAAGCTGAAAATCAATGAAATTCTGTTCAAGTTCAGACTCAGTGTATTAACATTTTTGATTACTGTGCACCCGAGGCAGAGATGTTATTACTGACTAACTCAACAGCTCCAAGAGGGCTAAAGACGGGATCTATTGTCACCTATGAGCCAAATAAGTTCTACAAAGTCATCAGAGTTTAGCATCTATTTTCTATAAATAGCCTGCAGAAGATAATACTATATTGTATACTGCAGAAAAGTAGCTTTTTAAAAACAGTCCCAGCTGCTGCAAGAACATACTGTATGTTTAAAAAATAATCCCAATGAGCTTAATGCCACGTATAATTTCATATTCAGTGTGAGGGGGGTTCCTTTTAATGCTTGTTCTGGGTGAATATTATTGCACTTGTGCCTGAATCAAACCTCACCCACATCCTCCCCACCTTCCTGTCCTGCGGTCGGCACCTCTCAACATTATGAACCACCATTCTACATCAGAAGCCCACAAGATGTTCTGGCAGATATGAGACGTGGTTGAATTCTCCTTATCCCCTCAACCGCAGCAGGTGAAGTCTGCGGAGCACAGGGGTCAAGGAAAAACAGAACCCTTGTCTCCGACCTCAGTGGAGAAGGAAGTAAGCCTACTGCAGTGGGAGGGGTAAACAGGGCTAGGCTGAGTGTTTGTAGCAGGACTTGATTATGCAGACATTTTTACCTTTATAAGATCCATTATCATGCAAAACACAGGAAGTCTCAGTGAGGTGTAAATGACACACACCACAGTAGATAAATGGTTTTTTGGACATATATGGTAGCTGCTGAGTCGAAATGCTGAAATTTGGTAGAGTTTTGGGATGCAGGGAAAGGTGGGTTTCAAATCACGCACACAGTTCTCAAAGTGAACCATTTTGCTTGTTAGGCACTTCTCAAAAATTGCTTGCAGGATTCTGTCTATGCAAGACTTCCTTTCCTTTTCTCTTTGCTCGACTCATTAAACCTTAAAGACACTTTCATAATTTAATTGATTATCACTCACCTTCAATAACTTCCTTTAATCTGAACATGTATTTACTATTTTGACTGCTTGATAAATGATATGAACAATGTTCTTGGACATTTTAGTGATAGAGCCCTAATGTGATATGTTCTTATATAATGATTGATTTGAGGGTTTACAATTATTTATTATTAATTTTGTTAATTAATATCATGATGACTTGCTATTTTATATATATATATGAAATAGAGATTACTATTAAGCACCAAATTTAAATAATATTTAATTTAATTTGGAATAGATTTTTTTACCTGTAACTGATTATTTGGTTGATTAATTCATTGGTTATTAACAGGTTATTTGGCCCAAAGATGATGTAGTATTCGTATATTTAAGACACTGGCCTTTGAAATATACACATAATATCAAGTTCAGCCAAATTATTTGCTTATTCCTTACGTTGATTGTTTTGCTTGGTTCATGTTGGTATTAGCAGGACAAATACAATGTCATTGTCCCATTGCCTGATCAGTCACCTGGTCATGCTTGTGCAAGTGACCACAGTAAAACATAGAATATCTGCAAATATTTGTTTGCCCATTTGTTTATATTTCAAGGGTTTCTATTTCTCAGTTTTACAAATTAAGAGCCCTACATTCATCAATTCCACACTCATCTGTAAACTACTATACAAAGCTGTGTGTGTGTGTGTGTGCGTGTGTGTGTGTGTGTGACTGCGCGTGTATGTGGGTGAGCACAGAGACTCCAATCAAATCACTGTAGGTTCAATGTCTATTGGCCTGTGTATGTGTGTGCAGGCAAGTCAGATCACTAGATCAGTCTACAGGGGAGAGGTGGACAGCATAATGACTTGTCCTCTGCTTTGTCTCTGTAGTCATGTTTTCTACTTTCTTATATTCCTCCCTCCACCTCTCCTTTTCTGCTCAAATACACATTCCTTCTTCATTCATTCCTCTATTACTCATCTTTTTTCTCTCTTCTTGTCACACTGGTCCAGGAATAACTCCTCTCTGTTGCTTCAAATCTCACATATTTCGCCTTTGTTCAATCTTTTCCTTCATCTTACTTGCAACCACAGAAGTCCTTCAGTTCTTTTGCTGCCAATCGCCTTTCTTTTCCTTTTTATAAAATTCTCTTTCCAAGCCATCCCCTCCACCCCAGCTCCAACCCCAATAACTCAAATAGTCTTTCCTTTGATGCATCATTCATGGTTTTGTTCCCTAATGCACTCTAACTCTTTCACAGCCACACTATCAAATCTTCATCATTGGCTTTTATCTAGCATCTAGCATTCCAGCTTTCCCCTCCCCCCCAAACCCTTGTAATGTCTTGTCTGGGTTTCTTTTGCTGCTGCTGCTTCTTGCGCCTTGCTATTTCTATCCATGCAGCAAAGCTCAGTCTCTCACCTTATTCTCACTCATTCAGTCCTTTATTTTATACTCCTTCCTTCCTATCTCTCACTCATTCCCACTTCCATCCCTTTCCGCTCTTCTATTTCTTCCACTTTCAGCACCCTGTGTCTCTCTTATATGTCCCTCTGTCTTCTCCCCTTCTCTGTCCATTTGTCATTTCTCTGAGTTGAGTGGCTGAGTGCTAATGTCCAGGTCTCAATAATGGGATAACTCTTTAAGGCTACACGTCCATGTCTGAAAGTCATCCTTAACACTGAAACAGGCCTCAGATCTCAGCCTCTCATGCCAGGCACGCACGAAAAGGCACACACGCCTGTGCATATACTGAACAAACATCTCATCGCCTGGGCCCAGGTACACTCCAGATCCCATTTTATTTTTTTACTGTTTGAGTGCAGCTATCGCAGAGAATACTGCTGCGATGCATTTACCTGCAGATACACATGCAGCCTACAGGATGCTTATCTTCCCTACACAGCAGTCAAGAAGCATGTACATGGCATGATGAGGCAAAATGTACGTACTTCAAAAGACCGATATCCAGCCTGAAGCTATTAAACTGGTGTCACAACACTCTTTAAGTGCAAGATAAATGTTTTTGTGACATTATGTGTGCAGATGCAATCAAAATATTTTACTTCCTTGCACCTGTGGTTTTTCTGCATTTGCATGCAAGGATAACCAATGCACCTACACATGATGTGCACGCACACAAGGCCGCACACGGGTCTATTCCTGTCAGAGGAGAAACATCTGTGGTCCCGAACGGCAGGGTCATCTGGGGAGCGTTGATGTGTTGCTTTGACTGTCCGAGTCCACCTGTGCCCAGAAATAGCTTGAAAAACACTATACCTCAGCAACACCTGCTGTGGGCACAACATCTGTGAGTGGAGACCACACAAACACAATCAGCCAGAATGGAGGAGGAAGACGAGAAACAGATCAGTAATTTAGGAAGAGCTTGAACCTGCCTGTAGGTGTGTTTATGAGTGTGTGTTAGATGTGTATCTCTGTATGACCTGGGTGGATGTAAAAACATCACCCAGAGATATTACTTTTAGCTTTTTTGTTGTTTAATTACTGGGTCATTTTCTCAATTATTTGAAATACTGACCTAAAGTATTACTGCTGCCATGCTTTGCTGAATTACCTAAGTAGGTATTCTGTCCTGTGAGAAAAGATCTGCATAGTTAAAGTCAGATAGGATTGTTCTGGCCATTAAAAAGACAAACTTCATAGATGAGCTTGGGAAACAACAAGGGTCAAGGTTAAAAGAAACTACCACTGGCTAATGACACTTAAAAAAATCTGTCCCGCCTTCTACTCAAGAGGATTTGCGATGGTACTGTACAGTACAATCACATTAGTGCACACTAGCGTTGCTTCTGAGAGAAAACAGTACAGTACTGGCATGACCACAAGGGATCATCTGCCAGGAAAATGTAAAAAATAGGCCAGTTAAAGCATAGGAAACAACAGCTATTGCTATTGTATTTTAGGTGAGGACAGTCTTGCATTAAAGTGCTACTGTGTGATACTATACTGATGTTTGTAGATTGTGATCCTATTCTTATGTTTGTAGCTTGTCAAAGCGTTTACAACTGCCCGATGTGTCCCTTTGCAGATTGTTTCCAACAGCATTTTTTGTTGGATCTGGATGGATAAATAGATATTTATCATGTTAAAGTCAACAACCCCAAATGCACACAGACAAGCAGGATTAATGTGTGGTCGTATCATCACACATCAGCCTCACATCACATTCCATATCATGACACTTTGCCTCTCATCGGGTAAAAGCTCTGACTAATGTGTTTTGTTCTATCAAGTGACCTTTCAAAAGAGAAACTAATATTCTCCTTGATGACAAAGGTGCGAAGGTATAACTGAAATGAACTTCTCACTGTGTTTCATGTAATGTGACGTTTATGTCAAGTTTACGTCATTGAGTGATAAATAGACACTTAACCATATCACATCTATTCCAATGAAAAGAGACGGTGACGTGTTATATGCATGTGTGGATGTACAGGTGTATGTGGTCAAGTGTGGTACAGTGTGTGAAGGTTACATGCATCTTGTGACCATGTGTGTAATTTGATGACATACTACTTAGAGAAAGTATTGTTCATGCTTGAGTGATTTTAATGTCTGCAGGCTGTGTGTGTCAGTATGATTTGAGCATATCTTTTTCACTAGGTCACGCATGATCGCATGTGCTGCAATTTTTATGTTTGTGTACAGCATTCTATGCATGCTCCCAAATCATGGGAGCTGACATTGGGTACACCGTGGACAGTCCATCACAGGGATGCATGTGCCTAGCATGGAATTTATAAAGTATGTGTGTGTCCCATGTTAATGTTTATACCCATGTTCAGAGCTCAAAATCCACTACGGTCACTTTGCCTATTCATATATCCATATTTTTCCCCATTAGATTTTTCACAGTGAATGTTTTCAGGTTGATGGGGCTTCACTGATCATCCATAATGAGGGGCCAAGCATCAACAAGAGTCCTGCACAAGCTTTTCCATCACAGACACACAGCCAAGTGAATGATTCCTGCTTCATGCCAGGATTTGTACCCATCATGCATCATTTCATGATAGCACAGTAGACTAGAGATTGGTTTTCATTTAGTGTATCACTGTTAAACAGGACCCTGTAGCAGGAGGGTGGAAGAGGCTAAACCTACAAGTTACAAAGCTAACTAAAGGTTTGGTTTATAAGTTGTTCAGGGGCAGTACAGTACATGTACAGCTACAGCGCAGGCCTAGCCTCCCATATACTGCAGAGCTGTGCATTAGTAAATATGAAGAATATTGGGTTTCAATGAAAACTAAAATTACAGATGATGAAAATGTCAGATGCTATTAGACTGAAGCTTATTCAACTTATGTCCCAGTAAATAATACTTGTAAATAAGTTGCTTAATACAATTAAATGTATAAAAATATGCTGACAGGCTTGCAGTTCTCTAAATAGTCTTGTTACTCCATGGATGAAATTGGAGTGATGTCTAACACCCACCCCCCTCCACACCAGCCCCACCAGCCCCACCAGCCCCAGAATTACCAGCCCCACCAGCATCACCAGGCCCACCAGCCCCACTTGACAGTGTTATCACTGACCTTGACTTGTAAAACCCCTGGGAACCATTTTACTCTGATGCGTAAAACCACAATGTTTAACTTGTTCTCTGCTCAGCTCTGACTCTAAATCCCAGTCTGTCGTGACTGACCTTGAAGTGTGACTTTGACCAGACTAAATGTAATAGCATTATAACTATTGTCCAGAAAAGACTCAGAAGTTAGAGAGGGCACTTGGTAGATCAGATTATTATTATTATATATTATAAGACATATTTACTCTTATGCTGCAGTGACAGCTATAGTGACAAATACCTGAGGCAAGTAAACCTGCATGTGTGTATTTGAGTGTGCATGTGCATGACAGGCTGAGCCATGAGAGCTGCTTAGGCATGCAGGAGTCAGCAATCCTGCAATGTACCACATGATGTGCTCTGACAACAAAGAGGACAGCTCTCCTCAACACAACTTCAGGCTCTCAATCTCCCCCTAGATATTAACAGCAGGTGATAAAAGCCACTGCTGTGCTTTCTTCTCATAATATGCTCAAAAACAAGTGTACATTTTGACATTTTGGCCCTTCCACCATCACAGCACACTCCTGTTTCCCCATTGATACACAGTGTATTCCTCAGACAACCCCATGGAAGAACCCATGAGTTGGTTCTCTCGAGTCACACATGACATGGCAATAACAACTTCTGCAGAATCATTTCCCTCAAGCCTTAGCAACAGCAGACCATCACATGAACAGAAAGGAATCCATTCACCACCCCTGGGCATGCTCAGCCCTTCTTAGCCCTGCAGGCATGCTTCAGCTTTGAATCTTTACTGTCCTTGCCTTTTTTTTTATTTGCAGAAGGCCACAAGAGATGGTGCTAACACCTGTATTTTTTTTTTTTTTCACTATTGAAAGCTGTCCTTTCAGAGAGAAGTGCACTTGTCAAGGTTACAAGGATTATCAAACAACAAACATGTAAAATGCTCAGTGAAGACACAAAACACCTCTATATGAGAGCTTCTTTTCTTCCTCTACATAACCACACACTGTATACCATACTTCTATAATGTATCTCTAATGCCTAAAGGCATTATAGACCCAAAGGCCCACTCCGGCCCACAGTTGATACTACAAGTTTGTGGAAACCCTAATGCTGTGCAACAAAGATACGATCCATGGCTGGCTTCCATCCTGGATTGCATCAAGTGTAGTTAGAAACCCCATTGCCCAGGCACAAACCCATCTCACTATGATGCTGGGTAAGTATATGTAAGTATATTTTCTCTT
Organism: Mastacembelus armatus; assembly: GCF_900324485.2. NCBI lineage: Eukaryota > Metazoa > Chordata > Actinopteri > Synbranchiformes > Mastacembelidae > Mastacembelus > Mastacembelus armatus. The sequence goes on along the minus strand of NC_046650.1, from coordinate 5,317,354 downwards.
CTGTGAGCTTCATTGTGACAAGGTTCTTGTCACTAAACTCTTAACAGAAAATATTTCTCCTCTATGCAGTCCTCATCTGCACTTTGCCTGACTTCCACAGACACACACAGATCTTTTGGTGCAGAAAAAGATTCCCATCCCTGGCTGTGGCTCTAGCAGGAGAGTCTGGGATATGCATGGAACATGTACTCATGAGCCAGCTATTTAAGTCACACCATTCACCCACCCTAAATTGGACCACAGATAACACATGCCCCTTGTTCTTTAGCAGTCCTAAATATACAAGGATTGACACTAGATGCGGACAAAAGGCACAAAAAAAGAAAAAACAAGGAGGCACACACCACATGTTCACAACTCTTGTGTTTGAGCGCAGCCATACTGCATGTCTCTTCCTCAGTCTCCCCACATTTTTCTGTCAAATCCTCCATGACCCACTGTAAAAAATGAAGGCAAAAAAATGCATTATAGACATAAAACAGTGTAGGATAGCATTTAAGTACATTGGGAGTGTAGCAAGAATGACATTCTGGAGATTCAGCGAGAAATGTGGAAGAAAGCTGGTACGGTAAAATTTAAAAGAAGTGAGGGATGAAGAGAGGGTGAACCTGTTAGGATGGAGTAAGCGATGTAAATGAAGGAAAAACCTAAAGAGGCAGGTCACAAATTAAAGAAAGAGACGAGGATTTTGAGAAGGGGGTGTTAAAAAGCCTCCCTCCATAATGATCAGTGAGAACATTCTAATTGGGCATGTCTCCGAGCAGGCACCAGGCACCCTGCTCTGCAGAACAGGTCAGACAGGGAGAGAAAGACGGAAGGAAGAGGGAAACATTCACAGACACAAGGGAGGTGCCATGAAAAGGTTGAGCTATGTGCGTCTAATGAATTGAGAGGTTGTACAAGAGCAGCATTGACCTCCATCCAACTCCCTGCTGCCTCCTTGCCTTAATTCCACTTTCCATGCTCTCTGGCTTTCGCTACCCCATAAATCTATGAGCAGCTGAATCGACTGAAATTTTGGGAAAAAAAATATTAGAAATTAGATTTTGACACAACTGAAATCTAGGGTGGCCCAGGGACCTTAAATGTAACAGTGTAGCCGATGAAAGAATAGCATCCTTCTGGGTGAGAGACAAGGAGAAAAGTGCTTTATGAGGGCCTCTCCAGAGGACTAATTTATAAGCATCCTGATCAATGGGTTAATTAAGTGGAGAGAGGAGAAAATGGAGAGGGCAGGGGATAGTGTGAGCAGCCAGTGGCAAAGAAGAGAGGGGGAAGGACAGAAGGGCAAATGGGCGGAGGTTAGGAGGGTGAGAACGGGAGAGGGAGATGAATTTTTGCAGCTGCAGATTTGGAGGATGTAGAGGCCACTGTGGGAATAATATTCACTTGTGTGTTTAACCTGATTGAATGGGACCATCCAATAATTCTCTGATGGAAATTTCTTGATGTTAGTGATGATTATGAACTATCGGCTCACCTACTTCAATCAATAAAACCTCAGCTCTTCAGATTTGTCAAAGTCTTGCAAAATAAGATGTCAAGAACGCAATCTATGAGTAAGTCATTTAGAGACCTTTGAAAAAAAATCAATTCAAATATTTACTTGTCACCAAAATCTCAATAGGAGAAAATATGAGTGTCCTGCGCAACTACACATATATTCTCCAAAATTACACAACACACACCACTGCAGCTGTACTGTCTTTCAAGAATGTGAGGCACGTTCACCAGTGAGAGGGCTGGAGCTCATCCTTTGTAATGTGTTTATTCCTCACAAAGGACAGAGGAAAAAAATAGCAGAGGGCCAGGAAATCCTGCTGACTTGCAGTCTTCTAAATCACACCCCCTTCTCCTACTTCCTTTTTTATTTCATTTTTAAGTCCCTAGAGTTTCAACCAAATGGAAAAAGATTGTTTCATGTAGGTACCAGGGGAGCTCCAGTTGCTTTTCTCCCAGGTCTCTGTCTTTCAGAAACACCCCCATCCTACCCCATTATGTTATGGAGAGGCAATACACACTAACATAAAATCCCAGCAAAGCAATATCAGCACTCGTTAGCTATTAGCACTGGCATATCAATGATGTTACACTCCCTTAAACTAGCTAATTAGGGTGACAGGACCCTTTTCCAAATAGTGGCCCTTCCTTACATGCTGCCTATACAATCCTGTCCCTTTTACCTTTATAGTTCTCGTTCCCTACATTTCTAAACTTCTATATTCCTTTTTACATACTTGCGTCAGCAAAAAAAAAAAAAAAAAGAAAGAAAGAAAAACAAAATAAAACTGTAGAGGTACTCTTCGCACTTTTATTTCATTTTTCTTACACCTTGAGTATATACCAGACACTCGGAAGGGACACATGAAGGGCACTCCCTGGGGAATATGAGTCCTTTTCACCAAGATACTGTAGCCTGTGGGTAGCAGATAAGTGTACTCAATAAAGTTCTGTATGAGTCAGAACACTGACATTTATGTTCCTAGTGCTGTGAGCTACCAGTGAAAATGCAGTCTGCAAAAATCTGTTCATGCAGGTGTCTGGCCCAGGAGTGATCCACACAGATTGGAATTTAGCCTCTTTCTCCTGCTACCATTTGTCAGTAGAGGAATTGTTTCAGCCTTGAGAGACAGTGTGAAGAGCCACAGATGAATGATGCACCAACATGCATTGTTTTCTCTGAAGGATGGAGGATACACATGCCGCATCCTTAAATATTAAGAGAAAACAAAAAGAAAGTGTCTTTAGTGGAAATAAATTAAAGGAGAATGGCGTGCCAAAGGTTTTGAGGCACTTGCTCTTTAGCGTGTGCACAATAGCAGAACCTTTTTGCTGCTGCTGTGTGTGTCTGTTCATCCTGAGGGTTTCTGTTTTCTTTGCTGATTGTGACAATAACAGGGACAATCATTGCCTGCTTGGCATCATAGAGCACAAAAGTGTAACACTGCCATTCAGTTGCTCATTCATCACTGTCGTGCTTCTGCTTGCCTTCCTAGCCAGCACACACACACACAAACAACCAGAATGTAGCGAGAGCATGTCAAGTAAGAAACGTCCTAATTCACTATGCAGGAACAGCCTTATTCCACCTATGTCCACCATCACGATCGCTCAAGCCCCACAGCCTAATAATGCATCAGCTGGAAATAGATGAAAGCACTTGAAACGGTCCATTTGTTTAGAGAACGGCTGAGAATTAGTTCTTAAGGTTGAAATGGTGATGCACCCATGCATGTACCCGCACACGTCCATGCCTTCATGATAAATGTCTAAGAAGCAGAGAACGTAATGTGAAGTACTGTATAATGCTGAAAACAGCTCATGCAGAGTGCATAACACAGCAGCAATAACCCCTGAGATCCACAGCAGCGACTGGTATCTCTGCATCCTCAAGTGTTGCCATTAGCTGTCAGCTCTGGCCATGCCTCAAACCCAACCACCGCAACCTACCGACACTTGTGTCAACAGATGGACATCAAATGGATAACTGCCTAGCCTGTACTACGGGACAGCCACTGGCTATGCTACCACGGAGGCTCATTATGTTTGACTGACTGAGACCAGTGCTCAGTGTGTGCCAGCACAACAGAGAAATATGTGTGTTTTATAACAACCGTCATCATTATACAGTGCAGGCACAGTGATAACACTTCAGCATGTAGGCCAACGCAGCCAGTACTGCTGCTGTTTCCTTTGCCAGCATTACCATTCAACCAGTCCTTCTCCAGCTAGTTGTTAAGAGCTTCAGCTGACAGCACACACTGATATATATATGGTGGTGTGTCAGCCCATACTAATGTGTGTGTAACAACAGAGAAAAGGTAGGCTACAGCAGATGTTAGGAGTGCAAAATACAGATGGTGGTGGTGTTGTGGTTTTCCTTTCCTTTTCCTTGTTCAGCTCCTCACAGCATGCTTCTCTAAAACGCCTATTTGCTCTTCAACTTGCTTCCTCTGCTCTTCCCGATTTCCAGTGACATCCGTGGTCGCTTGACTTTCATAGCACATTCTCTCCTCCTCTCTACGTGTGTGTCTGGGGTGGGAGGACAGGAATAGTGGCCTGCCCACTTGCCTGCCTCTAGATGTGTTGGTCCAGAGCTTGTTTGTGATGCTGAGGCTTTACTATGGAGTACTCACAAGGATGTGGCTACTGCTGACCTTGAGATGCTGTCAATATCTGCTGTCACTCACATAGCCTGTGTCCCCATTCATGGCAAGATCTACGGTCTGCTAGTGAGGCAAATATGCACTGCAGCACTGTGAGAGACATGGTACTGAGACTGTAACAAATGACAAGAGAATAACAAATGCTTTTTTATATATATATATATATAAACACATCACTCTCCAAGAGATATACTGCTGTGAGATTTATGTATACATTTCTGGACTACGAAATTGACTGGGGGCAGCACAGTGTTTGAGTGGTTAGCACTGTTGCCTCACAGCAAGAAGGTTCCTGGTTTGCATGTTCTCCCCGTGCTTGTGTGGGTTTTCTCCAGGTACTCTGGTTTCCTCCCACAGTCCAAAAACATGTATGTCAGGTTGATTGGTGACTCTAAATTGCCCATAGGAGTGAGTGTGAGTGTGTGAGGTTGTTTGTCTCTATGTGGCCCTGTGATGGACTGGTGACCTGTCCAGGGTGGACCCCTGCGTTTCACCCAAAGAGAGCTGGGATAGGCTCCAGCAGATCTCTGTGAGCCTAAATAGGAATAAGCAGGTATGGATGGATGGAAAATGACTGGAAAACACATACAGGTACTGCAGGCTACAGCAGAGACACACAGGGATGTCCTCAGGTCACCAGAGGGATGGGCTGCACTGCTCACACCAACATAGATTTGAACTATCACTCAAACTGATTGGCCAGAAAACATATTTAATTCCAGCTGTTGCTAACTCCCGTGTTGTTGATTCCATCAAATTATCAAATTTCTATCATGCTTGCAAGTCAGAGCCTGTCTTCAACACAGAAGAATAAAATCCAATTGTACTATGCACCTCTATTATAAATGGAGTTATTTATTCAAAAATCACTCAACAGTGATTTTTTTTCATCTTTGCAGGCTTTCTATTGTCAGGGGGCATGTGGAGCCCTCTACAACTTCATATAATGTCAAGTTTCAGAGGGCTGATAGGTGTTCTGTGTGGTTTCTCACTGTCTCTGGGTCTACTCATAGCTTTTATCTCTGAAGAAAAAAGGAGTAAGTCTACATTGATCCTGGCTGGTGGTCAGCCTGGTTCTAGCAGGGGGTGATGGTGATATGAAGGTTACTGCTGCTGTTTGCTAGAAACTTGAGAAGTAAACAGGGTTTTTTTTGTTTTTTTAAAATCGATCAAAATTTGTCAGAGAGTGCTTGACCTTGATCTAACCTTAATGAGCCCACTGGGGAGACGTCAGCACTGTTCGACTGGTTGATGGACAACACGGGGGGTTTCAAGACTACCAAAGAAAACAGAAGAACGGTTTGGAGAGTGCATAAGGGAACTTGGAGAGACTGAAATAAAAAGAGAGGACAAAAAATACCAGAATATAAAGTAGGAGCAGGAAAGCAGAAAACAAGAGAGAGAGAATAAGGGAGACAAGTAAAGGCTCTAACACCTAGTCTCCACCGTGCACCCCAGAGAGCAAAGATCTCATTCACGAAAATCAGGCAAAAGAGAAAGATGGGCCAGTGTGGAGGGAGACGCTGTTTTGACATGTGTAGCACAGTCCCCCGGGGAGTGAGGACAGGGTTAATGAACATCACAAAGCAGTGAGAAAGCCTGAGCCCATAGCCCTACAACCCTTCAGTGCAGCACCATGCCCAAGACTTAGGTCTATAGTTTCTATTAGTGACTTTTCATTGGTCTGTAAAACACAATTAACATGACCAGTTGAATAAACATGTTTAGAAAAAACTAAATTAACATCAATTTTAAGATATATATTCTGTTATACAAAATGGCTTTCATTTGTGTTGTTGCTGTACTAAGTGAAATAAAAGCTGCAAACTTTTTTACTACAAAAACTAGTTAAACAGATTTGATAAGGGATTTGAAAGAATCTGGGATTGCTAAACAGATATTGAAGTGGGTTTAGATTCAATAAAATGCCCTCAAATCTCATTCCTATGCATTTCGTATGCAATAAAACATTTGGTCATAATGATTTCATGTCAGGATTCTGCACCGCACCAAAGAACATTGTTTACTGGGCTTTATCATAAAGAAAAAAATGCAGCCTCCAGCAGTCTGGACAATGCTGTAGTCAATACGATGAGTTTAGTTGTTTTGTTTTTAATTTTGCAGCCTTAATATACAAAGCCACAAGCTGGAGCACACAAAGAAACCAGTAAAGACAGGACACAAGCATAAGGTTTAAAACCTTTGCTGGGCTCATCCTTCCAAAAAGATGCTGCCATAGCAACGACACACACTCCTTGCAAAAAAACAGCCAGTCTCCCTTTGAACCAAATGAATGAGTCAGCCACAAATGGATTGAGAACAGAAACTAATATATGAATGAGAAATAAAGGCCATAAAGGAGTCATGCGGAGTATATATATATGGTCTTACAAACACATATTGTCTTTAGCAGAGGCAAGTAATCCAAAAGACAATTTAATTTAATGGGTTGAGAGCTGTAGCCTACACATGACAACAAGAACACTTGGACTGGTTGATTACATGGGGGACGGGTGCTCAAGGGAGAAAGAGAGGCAATTTTGAATAACTTGTCAATTACCAAGCCCTGCTGTATTAAAAAGAGCATCCATTGTAGAGCTATTCTATTTAATCAGTTTTAGCTGAGGAAAAAACAAGGTTTGGTGGTGGAGTATATGCCATAGAAGGAGTTGAAATGTTGAACATCAACTTCAAGTCAAATTAGTCCACTGGAGAAATATAAATGATGTGCTCACTGACTGAATGTCTGCCTAACACACTGCTCCCAGGCACCTTTTCTCCACAGGTACTTTAAATGTACAATCAGGTTTCTATTATTATTCACTGTTCTATCAATTATACACCCTCTAACTGTGAAGTTTGTCATACCGGTAACTTCAAGTCAGACAGATTCGCACTGTAATCTACAAGTCTGTTATGTGCCACCAGTCTTTAAAATGAATTTGTGCAGCTTTGAAGCAATGACTGACACACAGTTCTTTCCTAAGTTTCTCGTAACAGAGGGAAGATGTGAACAACAGCACCTCCCTGAGGACTTGTGTGTTCAGCCAGCCTTGGCTTTACTAATTTATTTCAACTTTGTTAAACAAACATTTGATTTCACCAGCATTTATCAGATGAGTCTCCAGATCTCCAGCCAACATGTCAACTGCCATAATCCTGAAGATTTCTTCCCCTCACACAGATGACATCTCTCACCTAAAATTAGCAGCAACTGCTGTCATCTACACAGTCAGACAACATCCCAACCCTCTGAGGGACCTGCTGATTTATCTAGAGTAAAAATAAATAGTCAGAAATAAAATCATCAGCAGCAAATGGACAGGTTGGGCTTTTAAGGGCTGTGGAGGTGTGACTGTGACGGCCATTCCAGCCCACCCTGTCACACTTGGCCACATCTGTTGACTGCTTACTAAGCCACGCAAGGAGACATCAGTCTACCCAACAGCACGCTTCAGCCCTATCTGCCCCCGGCTATGCTACACCTGAGAATGGATGACACTGAGCCACAGTTTCAGAGGCCTCGTATGCATTTATTGAGGACGCACACACGTTACTGCAAATGCTCTGTATTGTCCCCTCCTTGCTTCCATTTTTTTCTTCTCCCAATCTGTGTGTATGCATTTCCCTTTCACGCACAACTGCCTGTAATCACTCTGCACACCGCATTAGCGCACCACCTTCATCCCCTGAAACATCACCACAGGTCTTCAAAGTTTCCAGCCACCTGCCACTGAGATATATAACAACTCCTGTGTGACAACATCTATTTAGTACAAGGACAGTCACACATTTCCCCCTCCTGCCTCTATTAAAAAGCCTTCTCTCCAAGAGGAGATGTCCCTATCTGCTATATAGGGCAGGCAAGCTGCCTCAACCAAGGAGGAAAGCTAAGCTGAGCTGAGCGGAGCTGCCTTCCCCTTCTCGCCATCACAGATAAGAACAGAGGTCTTCTTGTCCCTCCTGAATTCTATCATCTAGCAGGCCCTGCCGATCCGAATGCCCCGCAACACCAGCCACAGCATATAAATGCGGCCCATTCTTCATGCTCTGTGTGTGCATCTATTTATTGGTATGTGTGTGTGTGTGGAGGGGAGCATTTAGGGGAATATGTTCTCATGGCCATGGCGTTTCCTGGGGGTCTGTTGAGTATAAAGAGCCAATGAAAAGCTGCACATAATAAGTTGAAGGATGATTTAACTGTTAGAGGAACTTTTGTGAATCTGTGCGCATTCTCTCAGTAGTCTGGTCTCCAACACAGGCCGGATCGCTTGTATCCACCACTCTTATTAATTTCTTACCCAAGACAATACACACAATGAAGAAAATGTACAATGATCATCATATGGGCAATGACTGATCCTGCACTGGTGCAATCTCAGTGAACTACTCTGATTAATAAGCTCCAAATTCTGCTTGTACAAGGACAGAGAAATGAGTTCATCTTGAGTGAATAGCAGCCTCTGTTTTCTCCCGTTTCACCGGAGGACCGGAGTCCATGTCCTCATTAACGGCACTTCTCTGAGATAAATCATTCACAACAGGTGTGACATCACCACACCGCAAATCCACACACACACACACACACACACACACAAAAACATGCTGCGGGCGACAACAGACTGGCCCTGAAACAAAACCATATTCATCCCATACATGTTTTCTGTGTTGTTGTTAACACATCGCCATTTGTTTCAAAAACAGACGTGAGGAGCTACATTTAGGCATCATAACGTCAAAAATAATAAACATTTATAAAGAAAAATCACTCTTTAGTTCAAACTCGCTGCTTCTATTTGCGTTTTTTGACACATTTTTTTTTTACTGTAGGCGTAAAAGACGCACCTCGAACTCACTCACAAGCAATTTAAAACGCTTTTAAGACAAATTGGGGCAAACAGCAGATGTTGGAGTGGAGCTGATTTTGAAGTTGCAGACATTAGCATTCAGCAGGAGTACGTAAGCCTCAGCCTACCTGTTAATTGTGAGCCACGGGTGATGGTAAGTCGCCGGATTCTCTGTTTTCTTTTCTTCCTGGTGTTTCGTCCTTTTCGTCTTCACTACACCTTTCTCCGGTAGCAGCACATATCGAGCGAGGCAAAAAGTGGTTCTACAAAATCTGAATTAGAAAAATAAAAATGAAAACAAAACGCAAAAAAAAAAAAAAAAAAAAAAAAAAATTAAACACCTTCAAAATTGGCCCCTCCGACAGTTCAATCCAGCCGGGCCGCCAGGTGGGACTTCATGACTGGGAACAATGACGGTGGACACGGAGCAGCAGAACCGAAGCCGCTCTACTGCATTACACACCACATGCAGCAGGACACACAACCATTCCCCATTAGAGCGAGCAGGCTCGGCTCTGTCCCTGCCTTCTCAGCACAGGAACAGATTAATTCATCCCGTGGCTGACTGTCCGGTTTGCCCCAGGAAGAGTGTTTTTACCGAGGCCCTTTAACGTCAAAATAACCCCCAAATAACCCGGACGTGTCTGCGGGGACTCGGCGGATTTGACAGCCGGGGAAGTGTCACCTGTGCTGACCAATGGTGGCTGCTACTCAGTTTTTGAAGGTTTTTTTTTTTTCTCTTTTCTTTTGTGGGACGTCGTCAATAAATCCTCAGTAAATTCCCTCGACGCAGCTGAGAGGAGGCTGAAGCTGTGGTGCGACACCTCGGCGTGCCGTAGCTCTCCCGGTAACGCCGGACATACGATGCGCGGTGAGAAGAGACGCTGCCGCTGTGTGGAAGCCGTGACCGCCTCGGCGAGCTGCCGCACGCGTGCACGTGCGCACTCTCGCAAGCGTGCACGCTCGTCCCCGGCGTGTGACGCGCGCCGCAGTGTCCTCCCTAGCAAGCCGGTCGCCTTGGCAACGCTTTCCTCTGACCTCAATATGGTCGCTTTTCTATTAGAAAAATGTGCCGCGTTTTCCTACCGCGTTGACAGCATCAGCTTCACTCAGCGATGAAAACGGGTCTTAATCCGCCTGTCTGTGGTGAGGGTGTCTTAAGGCTGCTCTCCCTGTCCTCCCGCAGAGGGACGTAAAACATGAGTGCTGAGGAGTTTCATTTTTTTAGGCATCCCTCTCCTCCGCTCGCATCCAGCTGGGCAGATCTGCATCAGTGTGACGTCAGAGCACGTTAAAGGCATACTAGCCCTTTTTTTTTTTCACCTCGCCTCATCCATCCCTCCACCCTGCATCTGTCTTTTCCCACTGTGGCTTCACCAGTCACCCAATCAGTCCATCCATCTTCACCTCAGTCTCTTAATCACTCTATTCATCATATGTCCTATTCGTTCACCCTTTCGTGTAATTCTCTATTCCTCAGCCATGTTACTGATTGATTAACATTACAGTCCGTTTTGGAATATTAAGCAGATATTTTTTTTTGGTTGGGTTGATGACCTACACAGCTTGCACATTTATTTATTTTATGATTTACTTTAAGGGATAATAACCATCTAGCATCCAGCCTGGCTGTGTCCCCGGTCTCATTGATGCAGCTGGTAATGGTTGTGTGGTGGCAGCACCTGCTCCTCTGGATGCAGCACAGCCACATGTCAGTCCTATTACCAGGGTCGTAACACAGCCAAACATCTGCCTCACTCGCTCTCCCACTGCAGAGCCATGTATCCACAGTTGGTGGGCTGACACCTGTCAGGAATTCCCAGCTCAGTGGATAAAAGTCTCCCAAAAGAACCCTGAATTTTGCTCCTTCTTTGCTTGTTGTCATGTTTTCTAGCTGCACTCACTTAAGCTGAAGTATAATGAGCACTGCCTCTAGAGATCTGATGTCCGTGTGCTCCCAGGCAGAATCCAGATCTCATTTTAGAAAAGATTTACTGCCTAACATTCACGTATCAGTGTTCATTCACTTCCCTGTACAAACCCCAGGCAGGGAAGCAGGCTGCTTCCCCATTCGTGTGGGGAGCCAGGGTGTCGTCAATCAGCCAAAACATCATGTCAGCCTATCCTGCTTTTTACCTTCAGACACCTCAAACTACCCCAGGGACACAGATGAGGAGGAGGAGAGAGACTGCTACAATCTTGGCTATCAAGACAAATTGTCTTTGGTGGAGAGTGTACATTCCCCAAGTGATACCCCATCAGACCAAGGTGAAGAGGTAGTGAGCCGATGTGTGTGTCCCTGTGTGTGTGTGTTTGTGTGCACACATACGAGGTGATGCTGATGTTCGACATGTGATAGACCCTACCCAAGGATCACAGGTAATGGGTCACAAGGCAGACCTGACAGCTGAGCCCACACCAAAATAGACACATTCACATGTCAACGCACACACATAACCACACACACAGGCACATACCTCACTGCCTCTTCACACAACTCCTTGTAGTTTGTCACAGACTGACTGCACTGAGACGTGGTAGCAAACATATGTTTTGGTCTCCTTTGCTCTCCTTTAACACAGAAAAAAATGCACACTCTCCCTGCCTACACACAGAGACACACACAGTCATGATGTATGCTGTGTTACAGATCAGGTTGCCACTGTGGAGCCCATGGGGAGCTGCTGGTCTGTAAGAGTACCTCTGCAGTGTGTACGTAAGTTTTATGCCTCTAAAACAACATTGGTTACGGTTTAATAGTGTGGCTCTACAAATAAATCACCAGTCAAAAGGCCCTTTTATGTGGCCCTAGGGTCCTGGGCCCCTATAGATGTCTGCATCACACTCTCCTTTTTTATCTCTTGGGTTTAAAATTGAGATCAGCTCTGAAAATAACCAGCTGGAACAGAGCTCCCACAACAAAAAGTAGTGTTGAGACTTACATATGTACACACATCATGCACATGAACAAATACACAATCACAGATATAAATGCAAGCATGTCCATGCTGCTGTAAGTCACAGCTCCACACATACACATTTAATATTCCATTAACAAGAGGCTGCAATGACTGCTACATTCTGCAATGTTACAATCAAATAATTTGTTTGCTTGGAGGTGTTTGCAGTAATATGTCATTGCAATCTCATAAAGCCATTAACCTTTTCTGTCTGAGGCACCCAGACTACGCAGAAAGCCCATTTTCTCTCTGCCTAATTTACTTTCCTGCAACCTGACCTATTGAGCATGCCCACAAATCCCTTCTGTGTTTGCAGACTGTCAGAGCCCGCACTGTGTCAGAGATTAAAATACAATATCAGAGAAACAATTATTTGTTTACTTATGATAAACTCTTAATACTAAGGACTAGTGCAATGCACTGCACACACTCACCTGTGTTCATGTACACAACATATGCATATTTACGGACAACGACAATTATTCTTCAGTGTGAGAGAAATGACCTGTGAATATGTGATTCCAAATACAGTAGCTAAGAAGAAACTCCAAAGAGCAGATGCCAGGAGCTTTTAATTCACAAAGCTGTTTTGGGGAAAAGAGACTGGGCTTTTTGCAGAGTTGGACAGTAGTTTTCCAGGAGAGGGAGAGGAACTGTGTGGCACAAATACACATTAAATTAGATATGCCCATTTGCCTCCTGCTCCTGCAGCAGTGACTATCCTCTAATCTCTTCACACCCATACAGTATGACAATGGTTCAAAATCTCACCCTTCTCTCTTATCTGTGCCTTTATCTTGTCTTCTGTGCTCTTACCTTTAAACCTGTCTGAATTCCTTACACTGATTTCCCCGTTTTCACTTTTAACTTCATCGCTGGTAATCTTTCCTGACTGCCTTGTATCTTCACATTTAGTCGCCCTTCTCTTTTTGTCATTTCAACTCTGTTTCTAGCTTTATGTCTGCCACAAGGCAGCTGCCCTCCAGCTCAGGGACTGGTGCTTTCCCAGATGGTTGTTACCTCGTCTCCCAAACTTTCCCTCCTGGATTCGTGTTTTGTTTTTCACATACTCACTTATCACAATAAGGTTTCCTTTAACTTTGAGCACAATGGGATGTTCGAAGGGTTAATTCAAGAGAGTCAAGCACAGGACAGAATGATAAGGTATCTTAAGCATTGATGTTACTTGCCAAGCCAGTATTATTTTCCTTACTATACTGTCAGTGTCAGAAAGTTATTCTTTACACAACTTAACATGTATCCTAAACACACATGAAACCAATGCAAAAAAATTGCATAGTCAAAAATGCACAACAGCGCTCTCCCCGTCCACCTCTCAGCAAATGTCTACCAGTGGGCTCACTGCACTTTTCCCCTCATTTTACACCTACTCTCCTGTTGCTGCAGTAAGATTGCTCTTTCATCCTCTTCTTCTCTTCCTTTTCAGTCTTACCCAGCAGGCCTGTGACCTGCTGAGGGTCCTGGCAATTTCATTACCTGATGCAGCCAACCTGCCTTACATTTCCTCAGCTTGTTTGAAATTCCAATAGTCCACCCCTCCACCCCTGTTTTCTCATATCTCCTCTCCTCAGCAAGCATCCAGCCCCTTGAGGTCAGGGTTCATATCCCTCTTTTCTGATCTGTAGCAGCAGGGATCCTGCCAGATTAGTACTAAAGTAGCTCCACTTGCATTGGTTCCCATCATATGCCACCCCCTCCCCCCATCTACTATACAACTAAGCATCCCCGTGCTACACACACATACACACCCCATTAGCTGGTTTGGCATCTGCTTTTAATTGTACCCATCTGAGCGCTGGCATAGTTTCCACATCTATGAATTGGCCAGTGCTAATTGCAGCACCACATGTCCCTTCGATGCAAGCTGCCATGCAGAGGTATAAAGAAGGAAAGAAACCTGCACAGCGTGACTTTGCATTTTTCATTACTTCCTCTGCCCCAGAAACTTTGGCTTTACGGCCTTGTGATCATATATGCACATGAAGTCAGCATTAACATTAATAGGTTCATATGCTGAGTCTGTGCCTGTGCCTGTCGTGTGCCTGCAAGTGTGTGTGGATGGGCCCTGCTGGGAAAGAAGCTCACAGCTGATGTATTATTCATGAAAGAAGAGAGTAAACTCACATGAAAAGAAAATGTGCTTATTTGAAATAAGCATAGATGATCCCCCTTCTTTTAGTGGTAATAGACAATGGCTCAAGTTAAACTCACACTAACACACATGCATCCTGTCTTGCAGCCTATGGGTAGATACACCTGAACTCTCACACTTATCACTCTCTATTGTTAATGCTTTACAGTTAACAATAACAATGTTCCTATTGACTAATACAAACAGCTGCTCTGTTGTTTGTGCCCACTATGCCAATGACCTTCCAAACATTTAATTTGCAATTCATTTTGCAATTGGCAATTCAATGTGCAACATGGCAATACTCAATTTACTCTGAATGATTTTGGTTAAAATTTTAAATGGAAGCTAAAACAATTGCATGTCATATTGCCACAGATTTTTGGTCTCTTTATTCAAATGTGCCAGTGAAATTGAAACGTGAACTGTCAGTTCTATCATCAAGGCGGATCCACATCTGCATCTGCTATGACCCGCCCCTACCCTGCCTCTGAACTCTAACTGTAAGCTTGGCCAATTAAAGCAACAGGTCCCAGTCAGCCATTAGAGGAGCAGATTTTTGAGCCTTTATTTCCACAGAGAGTAAGGGCATGTTGAAGTCAGCAGCAGCAGATCCTCTGAGAGGCTGCAGAATCTCTCGACGAAGTGAATAGCCATGTTGCATAATAAATTTCCAATTGCCAAATTAATTGCAAGTTGAATAAAGAGGCCAAAGAAAATTCCATACTTTTTACAACTCCCTGTCCTGATTTGATCCTTTAAAGGAAGAAGAAATGTAGCTCCAAAGCTCTCTTATTTGCATGTTTAGTCTTTACTCGGCTGTAGTAAAGTAAAGCAACTACTTTTTGAATGAGCAATATATAATAAAAAGTAGTTAAGAGTAAATGATGACACTGCCAAAAGAAATTGTCTGATAAAAAATAAAGCTGTAATTATCATTAGAAAACCAACACATTGCATTGTACTTTATTGTTATCTAACACACACACATAAACACCAGTACAAACACTGATGAGTGTCAGCGTGTGTTGGGTTGTGCGTTTGTTTGTCCAGCCTGTTTTAATGTCTATGTGTGTGTGTGTGTGTGTTATGGATAATAAGCAGAGAGATACATAATTTTACAGGTTATTAGGCAGAGTTATCCCAGTCTGACATTCTGCTGACTGTAATTGTTTTTGATATATTTAATTCATCACTGCTCACATTCCTTTTGTTTTCATTGCTGCACGCTGTCTTGTGAGCAAAGCATTCGGCGATGGAGATAAAGCAGAAGGAGCGGAGCTAAATCAACATAATGGAAGCAGAAAGTGGCTCTTCTGGGAAGACTATCCAAACGACAAGACATCTCAATGCCTCAGTCACTAGCAGCATCATTGTTCCAGACGGATGGCATTCAGCTTAAAGCAATCGTTTGCTTGTGATGTGTTTGCTTGAACTTTTCAGCATTATTACACTGGGTGATTAAGTGAATCGTTAAGGGTTCCCATAGGGGAACTGGATTTGTTGCGATTGCAGACAAGATGATCTAGATAAGATTTTTTTTTCACCATTCAATTTTGTTTAGGGGTAAGTCCTCATTTATGTCAGGTTACTTCATAACGGTTTTGACATAGGTATAGAACAGAAAAAATAGATCAAAATAGTTGAAATCTGAATGATGATTTGTCTCCCTGAAGTATCTGCAGTAGCACAAAATATTTTCTATTTTAATAAAGCATTCCCAGAATTCACATCCTTGTGTCCTCAAAAATAAGTGCAATTCTGAAAACATTACTTTCTGAATATTGTTTCTTCTATGCCAATTTTGACAAAAGGTAATTATGTCTTTTTTGCAATTATAGATAACAGCAGCAAAAAACAGCCTTCCTATAAAAGCTGCATACAGAATAACCTCATAGTTAAGAGAGACTGTGGTGCACTCATTTTAAGATCAGTGTTTAGAAAATGAAAAAATGAGGTGGAGAAAAAAAGAACAACCTTCCTCCAGAGTAAAATTTCTGAAAACTGCCATTACAAACCATGGTGGATGAGGTGCTGCGGAGTGTTTAGTTTGGACATGTGTTTCTTGCACATGCGGAGAGTGTGCTGGAAATATAAAAAAAGGTTTGATTTTTGCCTCCATTATGCCAGTCAAGCAGAGCAGCATTAAATGAGGAACCCTGCCAGTTACCTGTGGAGCTGATTCACTGATGTATGAAAACTATCCATTGTGAAAATGTTGGCCTGATACTTTCTTCTGAAAAAGTGCAAATAAAATACATGTCGTTGGAAACATTTCTTGCTTTCCATCTCCAACTTCATGACTAATGACCCCAGAATTATATTTTTAACACCCATCCATGACACTGCTGCAAATAGTTTCTTTTTGATTCCTCTTTGTTGTCTTTTCTTCAAACAAAACAAAGCTGGCAGTAGCTCATAGATACCCTGTTACTACCATCTTAACATTCTTCATCACTAATTCTGGTTGTCCACTGGGGTGCATGACAGCAAGGCTAAATCACTAATAACCTGCACCCCTGCATCCATATCCGATGCCTCAAAAAAACCCATCAGGAAAGCCAACTCACACTCTGCACCCTCTGCTGCCAATTAACTCCTCTGATGGAATTCAAGTTGGGAGGAATGCTGATCACCTTTTAACCAACATTTGCCTTGTTAGAATATTAAAAGCCCTGCAATGCTATACTCATGGACACAAACATCCATCCCTCTGCCTCTTACGCTCTGCCTTGAAGTTAGCTCCCGGCGTCTGCACGTCCATCAGTGCAGTGCCATGGAAATTCAAGTGTTGTTGGAGATAAACAAGCATTCAGGAGGGGACTCATTAGAGGTGTGAAACAGACTGATGGAGCCAGAAGACAGGAGGAATAAGCAAGGTATAGTCGATGAGTTTGATGGCCCGAGCTGCAGCAGCCCCTCGGATGTTGCCGTGCGATGTGACTGGTATGTATGTTAGGAGACAGCTTTGATTAGGATGCCTGCAGTTAATCGGCTCCCTCTGTGTCTCATTTTCTTACTTTCACATAAATATAAAACGGGAAGACTGAGCAATACTAGAAACTCTGAGGCAAAATATTCTGCCTGTACATGTGACTGCTCGAGAGTGGGCCATCTCCCCACAAAATACAAAGCATGGATAAGGGTCCATGGGTACTCTAAAGGAGACACAGTGGTGCTTTGTGCTACATGCACAGATGCAAACAATGACAGTGTTTACCATGGTCACAATCTTAGTTTATCATATCAGCATACTCACATTTTCTAATAAGTGCCAAGTGATTAGTTTTGTTTAGAAACTACAGTGCCCATGTTCACAGTAATGAAAGAAAATATGATCCTGTGCAATCAAAGAGACAACAATGAAGCTCAATGGCACAGAGTAATAAGATGTATCTATATAAATATGCTTACAAAGAAAATGGATGCTAGTAGAATAAATTAATAACAACATCACATTTTGCTAATAGAACTTCATTCTCTCTTAAAGCCCTGGATTATGTGATAATCACCAGGGCTGGTCCTGAATGTGAATGAACAGAAATTGATCTGACATAATAAATTAAAGGATTCTGTGAATTCTATTGTGCACTTGGTGCAAGGCAGAAAATGCATTTGTTCCTTTCAATGAAATTGATGGCCCAAGTAACCAAGTAACCAACTTTCTCCAACTAGGATTTTTTTTTTTGTCCTAATTGCTGCCAGTGGCTAAATCGTATCCATTTGCATCGATCTCCTTTGAAGAGAGATGCAGATGAGCTTAACGAGTGTGCTAATTATGCTCGCTCGGTATGGGGAGCCTGCTGTAAGTGCAACTTTGTGTGTGTGTGTGTGTGTGTGTGTCTGAATATGCATATTTGAGATTTTATGCTTATGCATGCCTGAGTGTTTGATTGTGCATGTGCATAAATGCATCGGGAGAAACAACCTGACACTAAGCAAGAGTGACTATGTTTGAATACTATACAGTGGATTAATAATAAGTTCTAATGGGTTTGGAGCTGCACAGTAAACAACCTGCCATGCTATAACCAGAACAATATTTTTCAGTGTTGACATGAGAACGAAGACAAATGCTATCATGTGTGTTTTTGTGTGTGGGGGTGTACCTTAGGCTGTTTTTGGTCCACTGTATGTGTGTTTGTGCCACTCTGCCAGCTAGTGTAATGGAAGTGACTGGCATTGTCTCCCGTGGCACACAATAGCCCGGACACTCAGACAAAATGTCACTCGACAGGCCTGTCTCTTCTATCTTTCTCTGCCTCCCTTCCTCTCCCTCACCCCGTCATTCCTTCCTCTTTGCTGAAAGGGATGTAATGACATGGATAAGTGACAGAGCTGGAGCATGAAAAGTTATGACATCGCAGCACAATACCTTCATTTGTGCCTAAACATCTCGGAGACACGAAGGCACCCTAACCGATAGATAATTGGCTGTGGCTCTTCAAAGCAAGCCATGCACAATGAAGGGCTGCAACCGTCAAAACACATCAAGGTTAATGGAGAAATTCAGTAATATTGGGTTCTTTTAATCTCAGAATTATGGGAAGGGAACACACAAAAGATATTTCGCTGTTTGTGGAGGCATCCTCTTTTTGATTTTTGCTGTTTGTAAGGAACTCAGAGTGAGACAGAGGACTCTTTCCATGCGAGTTTGTCATCTCAGATAGCACCATTCAGAGTATAGCTTATTTCTTTAAATATTGACAAGTTTGGGGTCTTGCTGCAGGGTTTCCATCTGTCTTCTTACCTGCAGAAGAAATAGCAAGTAGCATCTTAATTTTTATGTTGATGAGGCAAAGCTATTTCCACTTCACACCCCTTGCATTAAAATTCCCTTACAGAGCAAAGGTACCAGATATACCTAACAACATAGCCAACAATAATAGAAAATTGGATTTCCAAAACAACCCACGGCAGTACATAAAGTTGAAACTAAAGTGAGATTGCAGGTGTGCATAGGTCTATACTTTTTAAACGTGGAAAAATCAATCCCGAAGAAGCAACAGTCCTTACTTTTTTCTGTGATCGTCACACCATGACTTGTCAAACTCCTGCAGAAACTTGGATGGAAAAAGTGCTATGCAACAACGACCCTCACATAAATGTGTAGGTTACACAGGAAGCTACAGATTCCAATTTGCAGGAGGTGTTCAGTCCATTCCCTCATTTTGAGTGAGCAATGATCTGTTCAGTCTGTGTTTGCCTGTTTTGGTGACAGCCATATGCTTCCTCAAAGGGAAGCTCAATCACAACAATCTCAGGCAATCAGACATGTACAGTACATGCACGCGCTTCTACTCAAATACAATAAGGTCTTGCTGAGAGTGAAGCAGTCACCAGAGAGGAGAGGAGAGGACAGGCAGGCGGGCAGGCTGAAGTGAGATAGATGTTGGCTCTTGGCGGAACCTCACAGCACACGGCTACTGGGACTTCGAGATAATTTGCTGCTTGTCTGTGAAAACAAGATGTAAAGCCATACTTTATTGTAGTCCTTGCTGTCTCATCTGCCATATGCCAGAATGAAAATGACCTGCATTTATGTGAAGGGATTCTGTTCAGACTAAGCAAACATCCTTCTACATACAACTGAACATGTGGACAGGGCTGCAAGTCTTACCAAAGGCAAGTCCACACATGCATGAGTGATGGAGCGTGATGGAGACAGACTTGGACACACAGAGGGCTGCACTCAAACACCCTCACACTGGCTACAGGTTCAGTTCACAGTTGATGATGAAGGATTGTGACTCATAAGGCTTATTTTTAATTAGCTACATGGTCATTAAAATGTGTTAATTGTATGCATTGTGTTAATGCTGTGTCAAAGTCAACTAAGGACATGGCTCCGCGGAAACCGTGGTTTAGCGACTCTCCAGTAATGCAGTGTGACCCTGTGTAATTTCAATATGATAATTGGAAGAAGTCCCCCTGCCCCCTCCATGCACGCACGCACGCACACACACACACTTGGCCAACTAGAGCTGATGAAAAAAGAAATACAGCACCCCCTTTTGGTAGGCTCTGCAGGGATTCCTGTATTTTCATCAAAGGATAACATTAGCATTAGTCCCAAACACATCTGCTGCCAGCAAAAGGCAGCAAACATTAGGTGTAATTCACTAAAGCAGACAAATTCACCTGTGTTTCCCAAATTGTGGTGATGGACAAATTGCAAGGTGCTGCACACTAATGCACCCTCTGCACCACTGAGCCTATCATTTAGTGTTATGTGGCAATTTGGTGCACACAGTGATGCTGAAAAAGGGCAGTTTTCTAAAGCAGTGCAATGCCTCTGTGAACAATATTAATTTTTTTCTACTTCCGCAATAGTAGAACCCGACCGTGTCCTAAATAATGCATTTCAGATGTGACGTAAAGCAGATTTTCTTGTCCATTTGCAAAATAGAGGTCAGTGAATTACAAATTAAGCAATTTCTTTCCTTCAAGTGTAGCCATGGTTGCAGCATGGTTCAACACAAAAATCCAATAAAATAACAGATTAAAAAAACATTTTTTTTTACATTAAATGCACACGACAGTACATGAAAACCACACTGACACATACAAAGCACTACATAAGTAGCCCAGTAGCACCACAGTGGCATGTCTGTGTCAGAGCTATTTACTCCTGGGCTGAAACTGTAGCATGGCTTTGTTTCTAACCTCCAACGGGACAGCGTGTGCGCCTGGCAGACAGGAGCCCTGCAATCAGCGCAGCTTCATATCCCGGTGATGCTGCTTTCAAGTACCTACCTACCACCTATGGGTGACAAGAAGCGAGATAGGAGACAGCTTCTGATATATTTCCCGTTTTAACAGTAGAGTAACATACAATAACACATGACAATAGCTTTAACTTTATTAACTTTGGGAATAAACATCTTTGCAAATATTCATGAGATAATAATAATTTTTTTAATCAATGTTTTGCGGTAAAGTTTCATCAGGCTATACTGCATTACACTTCCTGTTGCACGTTAGTCAAATACGCGGTTATTTTTGTGTAGGATTTGTGTGAAGGAAACCCATTATATATGAGCGTAGACTTCAAAAGTACATACTTACAGAAAGACAGTGAAGGCAGCATCACAGTCGGTCTTCCGCCAGTGGTTTGCGCCCTCGGAGGAAACATGAGCGCTTCTGCTGTGGTCCGGAGGTTAGCGGCTCTGTCTGGGGCCTCGGCGGTGGCAGCCGGGGCTTACGGGGCTCACGGTAGGGACTCAGCACTACCTCATTGCTCCGTCTTTTCGTTCGGCTGGATAGTAACCAGAGCCAGGCTCCGTGTCAAAAAATGACACTTTAAGGTTATCTTCATTACGGACACAGCTGCATTACTGTAAGAGAAAAACAAACGTCTCTGCTAATGTTTAATATGCTGCTGGTTAATTCGGCAAACAAATATTTTGGTAAAATAGTTTGGTAATGAAGGTGACCCGGCCCCACGATGTGTTACGGTGGAGGTAACATACGCCATATGCTTGTCCCACGTCATTGGGAAACGTGCAGTTAGTCAGGACTTCAAGTTGCATGTACCTGAATGTAGACCGTGTTTGTGGTAGCGTGGGTGTAGTTTGGTAGCTATTAAAGTGGTATTTGAGACAGTCATGTCATGTGGATTAGGGCTGAACTGGCTCTGTTGTCTGTCTCTAGAGAGTAACTGCACTGTGCCTAAAAACAAAGACCACTGTGCTCACTGTGCCAGAGTTCAGACACTGCCAGAAGTAACACAAAGCTCCGTGTTAAATATTAGTTTGTGATCCATAAAGAAATGATTTCAATAAATCGTGAGAGGGGATTTCATTGATCCCCAAAAGGAAGTCAGTTTATTGCCATTTAAGTTACCAAATGGTGTGTGTGATATTCAGACTGTACACAGCAGTCACATTTCACATCACTGCATTGTGCATTTCTTGTTTTAGGTTTTAAAAACAGAGACCCTGATGACTACCAGGCAGTGGTATGTAAACAGTAAATAGCAAATTCTGACATTCAGATTTTTTTTTTATCCAAATAACTGCTGCAGCCACCTAATCCAGTTTCTACAACAGTGATCTTGTCATAAACCATGATATTGATTCACTGAAGTGATGACTGATTGGAGAGGGTAGATTTTATTTTATTCTTTCTCTGAAACCACCGTCTCTGTATTTCTGCCTCTTCAGCTATTTGAAACAGCCAACAAGTACCATTTCTACCACAGTCTGGCCCTGCTGGGTGCTGCCCACTGTGGCAAACCTGCTGTGGTGAGTATGACAGCCTAATACCACCTCTCAGGACTGGATGCATCTGAGTGTCCTATAAAACTGTACTTGTGTGATAATGTCTTGCCATTTCCAGTCTGTCCTCATTCAGGAAATTGCTATTCCTTTAAGCTCTAATTACAGAGCTGTTTTGCTCACACACCTCCTATCTCTCTCCCTCTGTGCAGGCCGGTACCCTCCTAATAGCGGGTATGGGGATGTTCTGTGGCTCGCTGTATCACCAGGCCCTGACGGGGGATCCTGGTCTACGCAAAGTGGCTCCCATGGGAGGTGTAGCCATGATTGCTGGCTGGCTGGCCATGATTCTCTGATCTGTAACATCTCTCCCACAGAGCCACTAACTGACACTAAACTGTCAGACTGCTAATGGATGAACTGGAGAGCCTGTGACTGTTGGCTGAGAGGTTCAGAGTGCTGAGTTATCTCCCCCATCAAGCTGCGCCCAGCTTCATGACGTGGGTGTCAGCCGGAGATAAGGTCACAACAGGATTATCACTTTATTGCTATTGCTGTCTGTTTATGATTGATGCTTTTTGACTATTTTGTTTGACTTAAAATGAATAAGCAAATGAAAACATGCATTTTTATCAATAATGTAACATTTTTCAATGGGATGCCGATTTTGTAAGCGAAAATCACAAATTTCCAATGCTATGTATTAATGTATGTATAAAATAATATGAAGGGTTTAAAATGAGATGAACACCTTTGAATAAATTCTAATAAATTGTTGCACATTGTTGTGTTGCCCTGTTCTTCCAAATGGGTAGTTTATGTAATGTATGTGGAAGAGGGAAAAATCTCTAGGTGTGTGTACCATCCAGAAAACTGAATATTCCTGTAAGATATAATTTCATGTTATCAAAGGTAAATATGTTTTTAAGCTAGAAAAATGATTAAACCTATGGAATATGCTTAGCAAGGCAATGATCGATCCAGATTTAAAGTGACACCTATATGATTATTTCTTTACCACTACCTGCAAATAACATTTACACACATACATTTTGTTTAGTCCTAATAAGCACATTAATCATATTAGTTTGCCTAAAACAATTACAAATACATCCATAAATGGCTGCAATTTGAGAAAAAATAGCTGTGCACCCCTTGCTTTATTATAGGAGGGGAGGGGGCCTTTTACATATCTGTGCCCTGGGACCCATTGTCTCATAATCAGTCCATGTATATAGTGAACATGATACCTACTGCTGACAAATTGCATACCTCGATGTTACAGTTATTTTCTTGTTTTTGTCATATCTGGGCAGAAAACAGTATTCGTAAAAGAGAGGAAAGACCTCGTAAAGGGCTACTTTGTGCACATGTATCTGGTTAAAGTGCATATTTTGTGGATTTATAGCTATTCTGTCCCAAAATGCAAACCATTCATAACTGACTGATGCCAGTGCCAGTTGAGAGCATGGTTTTCAGAGAAGGGTGGATAAACCTATAGGATTCATCACCTATGGCAGCTGAAGGAAATCTTCTCCCTCACAGCTCTGAACATCTTCATAGCCTTGATCCTCTAAGTGGCAGAACTCAAAAAGGAGTTCATTATCCATGGCCTCCCCTTAGCTGGGGCCGTGTTCCAACCACTCCACATTCAAATTGAAAGTGAAATCCATTGAAACACTAATTCGCCTTCCTGAATGTAGGCCCACAAATGGGGACCTTTAGAAAATAGCTGTATAAATCTCCAGGTCAATTTGCTGGGGTCGGCACATAAGCCAAGGCTTAGCTCAGAAGAGAAGGCAGTATTGACAGAACACATTGCCAGTGAGCTCTTGATCACGACTCATAAAATCCTCATTAGAATGATGTAGCTATTGGGAAGCATTTGTCTGGGACCAAGTGATCACACAGGACAGAAAGCTCTGACACCTGGTCACACATCTGACTCAGATTTAATTTAAAGTTTCTAGGAGACACATGACTTCAAGTAATAGCAGGTTCTGCAAAGTTGGATGCATATTTGAAGTGCCATCATCAAATTTTCAGTTACGTGTTAAATACTTGAGAGGAAAATCATGTGATTTTGACCAGTTTCACACAGCAGTCTTATTTTAGGGCTGTTTAGTTCTCTCCTCAAGAGCTGACGTTCAGATGTGTGGATCCTGCTGCTGCCAGCACAGCACCTCTGTGATAAAATCCATTAACTGGATCACAATGTTCTGTTCTGGCAGACCACTTTTAATGTGTGAGCACATGAGAGATGGAGAAATGGAAGGTGAAATAGAGGGATAGACTTCCCTAATCTCCTTTACCATAACTTCCCAGGTGATTCAGACAAAGCTATTCAGTCCTCTCACTATATATCTAAACAGTTTGTGTCTTTTTCTTACAGCATTTTTCCACAGCACTCAGTGTACACTGCCTCTAAAACGATCGAATGTGGCTTTTTTGATACTTACCGACAGGAAAGACTTTAATTTCAAAGTAAAAGTAGAGCTCAACAAAATAATCTGAATTAAATACATGTTTGCAGTAATGAATACATAGTTAAATCACCCAAAAGTAGAGCAAAACATGACCCAAATAGATCAAACTAAACTAAACTAATTAGAATGCTAAACTAATTAGAATGCTAGCCATATGCTAAGCCAACCAGTATACTGTGTACTACATCAACAACAAACTGTAATCATGCCAGCATGTATGATTTCCTTTATTTCTCTGGTTTAACCTTCATCATAATGGCGGGCACATCAGATAAACTTAGATCCCTGTTCTATTGGTTTATCTGTATACAATAATTCTAAGTAATCTTCAGGTTCCCTCTAGTTTCTTTAATGTGACACTTCAGGTCTTTATACAGGTCTTTATAAAAAACTGCTCACCCCTTTTTCCATTTGTTTTTCTAAGATGTTGTGCTTTTCTAAAGGTTGTCAGCCCTGAATTGGGGTCATTTTGCAGTGCATTCCTGCCCTCTTTTTTATGCCATTTGTACCTTTCTTCTACTGTGTTCTGAGTTGTCTTCACTCTTGGACAAGCCCATCTATCTCCTGCTGCCACCTTGATTTTATCTCTTCTGTCACTTTCAGCCCTTCCAGTGCACCTATCAGATCTGTCTTAACAGTGTCCTATAAGACTTTCTCACTACTCGCAGGCCAATTCACTTTGGATTTCTGCCCAACAGTCTCTCTTTCTTTGGCTGTTCACTCTCCGTGCTCTTGAGGACTTGTTAAGTGCTACCTTCTGCATGCTCCTCAGTGGTATTAGCCCACCACCCCACTGACTTGATTGAGTCTAAGCACTGATCAATGAGGGGTTCCTGGCTGCTGCACTCTTCACCTGCTTCCAAGCACCTTTGTTCCATTGGTGTAATCTAAAGCCCTTGTTGGATGTTACCTTCTTTCAGCCAAAAATGCACATCTGCAGTCTTTACCTTTGACATGGGGGCTTTCATTGATGTGTGCTCCCTGCATGTTGTCAGCTGGGCTCCAGGGGATCTTGTCTGTGAGTCACCTTCCACCCCTTCTCTCACTGATTTTCTGGGTAAGCCCTTTACCTAATTGTAGTTTGTGATGCAGCCTGGAAGATAGGTATAAAAATAGGTATTCACTCCATACCTCCAAATTATTATATATTTTTAACCATTTATCCTCACAAGCTTTGTTGGACAAAGCTAATGGGCTGGGCATCCTAATAATCCACACACAACATTTCATTAGGAATATCCATCCATCATCTATACCTACTTATTCCTGTTTAGGGTCACATGGATCAGCTGGAGCCTATCCCAGCTCTCTTTGGGTGAAAGGCAGGGGTCCACCCTGGACAGGTCACCAGTCCATCACAGGGCCACATAGAGACAAACAACCTCACACACTCACACTCACTCCTATGGGCAATTTAGAGTCACCAATCAACCTGACATACATGTTTTTGGACTGTGGGAGGAAACCAGAGTACCTGGAGAAAACCCACACAAGCACAGGGAGAACATGCAAACTCCACACAGAAAGGTCCCAACGCTGTGAGGCAACAGTGCTAACCACTAATCCATTGTGCTGCCTTCATTAGGAATATGCACTTTATAACAACACAAGGTAAAATAATTTAGTATAAAAGTTTACTGTTAACCTTGAAAATAGTTTAACAAAACAATCCCAAATGCAAGTACTGACATTTTGCTTTAACCATTTTGTATGATCAGTGAGAGCTATTACATTTTGCTATTGCAGCCCTACCATAAAGGTGTTATTGATGAACGTTTCACCCTCCGAAGCCTGGAACTAGATTCGCTAGAGTTCTTTTGGTGGTCTCTCTCACTGGTCTCTGTCCAACAGTAACAAAATCTGCAATCTCTAAAGCTCACTAATTAACACAGCATATGTCATTTGTTTAATCTGTACATAAACTGAAGTGTAAAAACAACAATTTTATGTTTCAAAGGGGATTATTTCTTGGCAGCAATGTCTTGGAGTGCAGGGCAATTTCTCAGAGCCAAGAACTAGATGGATCAAGCCAGACTAGCAGTTTCTCCAATTTCCAGTCATTCTGCTAAGCTAAGCTAACTGACTGTAGCCTTATATATAAGGGATCTAACTCCAACCATCCAATCACCTATGGCAGCTGAAGGAATCCAATGATGGGTTTAATTGTTTAGAAATACTTATTTTATTTTTGGTTCATTTCTTTGTTGACCCTCCCAGATATTATGCTTACACCACAATAAATTAAAGTCCTTTGGTTGCAGGTAAGATCTTAAAAGCACAGATGTTACTAATAATGATCCAGCATACACACAATACCAGGAATCTGAAACTTTCTACTGTAAAGCATATTTGGTAAAAGAATAAACAAGGGTGTATTGGCTACACCAATGGTGATTTAGATGTGTTATTTTAAAGGAATGGGCGAAAAAAGAAAGCCCCATTAAATCCCCTTTAAATCAATGTTGTAAAACTTCCAAGTGGGGAGAATACTTTTTACATGCACAGTGTATGGTCATAAAGCAGGACGGCCTACAGAAACAAACCCACTGGCACAAAGTCTGTCTGGGGCTTTGCCTCTGTCTCAGTCTATAATGTTGTGAGCATCAGGGGAAGAAGAAGCACAGATACTAACAGTAGATATTGTTAATTGTACCTCCAGGGACCTCCCCTACACTTCACAAGCTTTCCTCTCCTTTATTTTTCTACTCAAGCATATATTATTTAGTTAAACTTTTCCCCCCCTTTCCCTCACTTGCCCTTTTCTCATCTTACCCAGCAGATGGATTTAATTACATCAGCTCCTCCGGTGGGGGGAACAGCTCCTTGTTCCATTGATTTCTTGGTCTGAGTCTGTTTTGGTCAGAGATGAAGAGAGTGATGTAGAAGTCATCAGTCATGAAAGAGCAAGGTGATAGAGAGCTTACAGGAACTGATGGGCTGACTGTGGAAAGGTATACTCCCCAGATCCTTTCTTCAAAACATGGAATGACAAGTTTGCCCAGGCCATCTTATGTGATCACCTAGAGCTTCCTTGCTTTCATCCACATGTACAAAAGGGTACACAAATATCCACCCACAGACACACACAGCCAATATATTTAAGTGCATGCTGTGTAATACACACCTCAGCAGCACAAAATCCTCTCTCAGAGACATCAATTAGATGGGGGTGCTTCGCACAGTGGAGCGGAATGACTGTAATGGCTGTCCCAAGCTCTCTCACATCCCAGTCCCCCGCTGACCTTTTCAAGCCACTTAAATGATGGTCAGAGCTATCACACCCTCAGATAGATTATTCCCTCACTTCAATGGACACTGAGGCCCCATCACTACAGCCTCCTTTTCACAGCTTTATTCGCAATCATTTCACTTCAATCTGCAGCGCGACGATGACGGCCATGCATCAGAGGAGCTAAGAGGATGACACCGGGGGGAGCTGCCATTGTTACCGTATCACCATAACCACTATCAGCGGCAGCCATCTCACAGAGTAATGTAATGTCTGGGAATTGTTATTAGGCAGCTGGGAAATGGTAGATGGTGGCAGTGGTTGGGTTGTGCTGTCCAATCTGATTGATATTACAAAAACAGTTGATGATGACAGTGGGTGTAGGGATAAAAGTTGAAAGTAATATGTCCATAAAACAATGACATTTTAGTGTTCATTCATCAGTTTTTGGAAAAAGAGTTTTCTAACCTTGAACTGATAGTTTTTGCTTCACTACATTTGTCCCATAGCTGGAAAAAGAGCATTATATAGTTCAAATAGAAGAAACATATAATAAGCTCCTAGAGTACACCAGAGCTTTGTGGGATTTTTCATTTGTGACTCCTAACACAGATGAATATCTAGACCAAACTATGGCTAATTTCTCACTTCTCACTCTAGTTCTCTCCTCCAATACCCACCTCATTTATAAAGATGCTCAGATTTAGAGAAGCTGATCATAAAAATGGATTTCTGAAATGGGTAGACAAAGCCCAGCAGGAGTTATTGAGGAACAAGTTGAGACAAGACTTTTGTTAAGTGAATATATTATACCTAAATTTTGTCTTCTGAAAAAAAAAACAATTGGAAAAAGATAAATAATAACATTAACTGGTTGTGAGGGGGAATTTATTTATTTCTCAAAAACCTTTATAGCCAAATGCTTCTCTTTATTGATTCTCCCCTTTATTTTTACCCACCTCACCTCTCTAACAGTTTTCTTACACTAATTTTGCTGAACAAGCACCGACTTGATGGCAGAGATTGAATCTTTGGATAGCATATCATCACTTGACCTGAAACTGCCACCACATGCCTGCAATTTGAGCCTGATCTGACTTGTAAATGGGAAGATTTTTTTTTTTTTTTTTATAGGAGCAGAAATTCTTGAATTGCCAAGAAACTGGGTAATATTTTTTCATTTCTTCAATTCCTGTGGCAAAGAGTTCAGAGTAAGAGAGGACAAGTTAAAAGCAGTGAGTTTAAGAGACAGTGAACGCATTTTTGAAGTGTCTCATTAAGTCTGCTGAAGGCCAAGGTTGTGTCTTATTCTTCATTTGGCAGACAGGTGCAGTCACTCCCTCAACCTGCTCATTAAGTGCTGTTTGGTACAGCATTACCTTGATAAATATTCCACTTATCAGACATAAAGGACTGATGAATCACAAACCGTATGGCACCGTACAGACAGTTCTTCCCACTTTCAGCATGACTGCAGTGCCAATGATCAATCGGCAGGCTGAAACAGAGGTCTGACAGGTTATTCCAGACACTATCAATCCAAAGAAGTTTCACAGTCATGGTGGAAATGAATGAACTTTGAGTGTAATCAAGGAGGTTTATGCATGTAGGCTATATTAAACAGAAAATGATTCCTCTACGGTGAGAAGACACTTAATGAGATGGCAGTGCATCTCAGGAGAACAATTTAAAGTTTCAATAGGTATGAACTTCTGTCGTTAGCACTTCAGTCCTATTGTCTATTGAGTGTTTACATTATTTTTAGAAGCCCTGATATGAGTCAAAAGTATATGGCACAGCACTTCAGTGCCATGATATATAATGACCAAATAAACAAAATAAAAAGTAATAATAGTTCTGAGATTAAAGTATGAATATTCTTACAATAAATAAGACTAAATAAAATAAATCTAATGATTGGTACTAGAATTACACTGCAGTGTGGATTATACTATGTATATCTTTCTATAATGTATATATTTGTCATAATTGCATTTACCCACATAAGCTCACGTTAAAAAATAACATTACAAGTGAGCCTATTGGTCAAAAACAACAATTAGGACAGATGAGTCCTAAAACGGCAGCCATGGGAGAAATGCTTATTCATACATATTTATTATTGGCTGTAAACCCTCACATTATCATTATAGAGTATGTGTGTAATGTAATTTAGATTATGAAACAACCCCAACCATTACTACCATCTGCAGTCTCCCAGCTGGATAATAAAAATTCCCAGACATCACACATCCCCTGGTGTGTGTGCTCAAAGTTAGAGGCTGGCATTTAAAATGTAATAAAACATTATTACACGAGGCTTCTCTTCACATAGAAAGGTGCAGCATCCTCTGAACATAATCTACGTGAAATCAATAGACTCTTCCAAACCCAGCAGCCTGCAAGGACCCCGCTGCTGCTGGACTTATTAAGGACTTCTTACATGCCCATGCATCAAAAACACTGGCTGTGCAGGCATATCTTTTATTTTTTTTTAATTTTTTTTTTTTTTTGCGAGGACACAGCCACAATTTTAATCCTACACCTGACCTCACAAATCCGTCTGTAGTTTTGTTGAAGTGGGAGGTGCGAGCCACACACACACACACACACACACACACACACACACACACACACACACACACAAATCTCTGGATCCTCGGAGTAGGACCATGATTTCTGGGCCGGTGTTGCCAGGGGGAAGGTGGCGCCTGGAACCTGTTGGAGATGACATCTGAAGAAGGCGGATTGAAGCCTGGGGACCACCACAACAATAAACAGAGAAGATAGCGAAGAAACTCCCTCCCATCACTGTGTAAAGTCTGTGTGTGTGTGCGATATTTGACAGCTTTAGCCTGACAGCTATTGATTTTTCACTCTGATCCGCGACTCACAAGCTACGGAGACCCGAGCTGAATGCATGTGGGTGAACGAGTGTGTGTATCTATAACGTTATTTGTGTGACTGTGTGTGAGTGTGTGCGTGCGTGCGCGCGCGTTTGTATGTGTGTCGCTGCGCTTCGCTGTCATGTTAGCTGGCATGCTAATTGGATAAAGCTAGTTGGCTAATTTTGGCTAATAACAGAAATTAGCCGACTCTGGGCGAGGCGCTACACCGACCTTATCACAGCTAATGAAACAGTCTGCCAGTGCCACAGTGCAGGAATCACACGAGTCTGTGAGAGCCAGCCCGGAATCATTTGTTATGTGTTATGAATGAACTAATCAGATAATAACAGTCAGACAGCAGGCTGGCTAATTTATTCGGCTGTTAGCTTAGCAGCTAGAAAAAGGGGAGCTTGCTCGCTGTTTGACCTAGTTCGGTGGGGCAGAGGCCATGTTGTCTTTTCCGCTCTGCTGGGCTTTGTTTACATTACAACTTTTTGGGTGGTTACTGTGGAGCACACTATTTTTACACAGTGATTTGAATATGTAACCACTCAGCAGTCAAACCTAACCCTAGCAGAGTGGCCTCTCACTTAGCTAAAGCCTTTGGTCCTGGTACTGAACTGACTTAACGCTAACCCCCTGTCAGGTTTTTCTTGCTAACATGGCAGTAGCCAAAGTTTTGTTAATCAACCTGCATAGTTCGCAACTTTATTTTTAAGAATGCATTCATGATGTAATCTTTAATGCAAAAACCTCAAACTGATTATATGAGAAGCACTCTTGAGGCTTCTTTGATTATCATTTTAATATGTATCTTATAAAAAATGCAGTCAGTTGCTTCGCTGTGTCAGAAAATATGTTTTAAAAATAAAAGTATATAAATATAAAAGTTTTATATCAGGTTTGACTCAGTAAACTATAAGGGCATAAGCCATGCCGTTGTTAATGTTATCAGTGACTCATACCCAAAATGCTTAGCGTGAGGTTAAATGATTGGATGTTAAGCAATAACCATATGCTTGGTGTAAACAAGGCAAAGTGTTTTACGTCAATGAAAATGTGAAGGTTTAATAACATTAAATCAGCCTAAACGCAGGCTGCAACACATACCTTGAAAACAGTTCAAATATATTCCTGATGGCACTTCTTTTTCATTTGTGCTATAACAGGATAATCATCTATCAGGGGACCCATTTTGACTGTGTTAGCCGTGAATACAGGACTACTGTGATGTTAAAACCCTGAACATGTGCATTGACAAACCTAAAGTGACTTCTCTTTACCTGCCTGTAGGGTTGTAGAGATGGAGTCCCTGATGAGTGCGGTAGCTCCGCGCTCCCCAGCACCTGCCAAGAAGCTGTCAGAGGTGGACTTCCGGTCAGGGGCCACCCTGGAGCAGCTGTCAGCGCAGGTGTCTGAGCTGGTACTACTGGAGCAGGGGGAGTTTGGCGATCAAACTGCCTTAGAGGTCCACACAGCCAAGGACTTTATCTTCAACATGTTAGGTATGTCTGCATGCAAAACACACTGGATAATATGTTCTGTATCACAGATGATTTTGATAATGTTCATTTTATTAATACCACGGAGTTGTAATAGATTGTGATTGTGTTAATACAGTAGGCCTCTGATGTAGTAATTATTTATTCCCTGAAGTTAATTAACTACTATAACTATCAGTGAACTACTAATTGAGTTGACAGTAGCTGTGGAGACACCCTACATGGTGGTGATGTTCCACTGCACAGCTTATACTTTGTGTGTGTGTGTGTCATTTGCTGCTCTTTTGTACAACAGCTGATGCATAGCTCTACAAATATGTTTTTGTGAAACACTGTGTCTTGGCATAGATAAAACTAAACCATAACTCAGAATGAAGCATCTTTTTTCAGCATTTTCTTCACTGTGTACCTTTAAATCTGCTGCTGGCTTTTCTTAGCAAGCAAATATGCATGTACATTTATTTACTCAGGGTAGTGTCACTGAGAGCAATGACTAATCTTTGTCAGAAACACCCTGCTCTGCACTGTTACACATTTTCTCACTTTCAAACTGTCCAGTCCACCCACACTTTGACTGGCCTGGCTACTGCGCACGTCTTAACATGCAGTGAGTTGGGTGTACATTGTACATTTTCTCTAATACTGAAATTCATGTTGCACTGGAGCTAATCCTTATCATAGTGTGTTTCTGTATTTTTATGCTGTTTGTACAGGCTTCCCCTAATTACTAGTCTGTATTTTCCTCCTAAAGCCATATACACATCCTTTTTAATTTTTCAATTGAAAAATTATCAACAACCAACAATCTGCGGTAACAGACACAGTTCAAGTTACAATATAGTGTGAAATAAATCTCAGTCATTGTAAATATTCCTGACCCCAAAAACCCACCGAAAGGACAAAGCTGCAACATATTATATAAATGGGATGTTACACAGTAGTTGTCTTATGCAGACCCTTTCTGTGGCTCAGGTTGTTGTGCCAAACTTGCTATGTGCAGTCTGCATTGAAATGATGGATCATGGGCAATGTCTTCAGCTGAGTCCTCTGGCAGACACTAGAGACTGTAAAACTAGAGGCTTCTAGTTTGTGATGATATGCAATGTTCACATTTGAACTCTTTCAAACTTAAATTAAAGACATCTACTATGTGATTTGTATTATAATTACGCTCTCCTCCTAAAGGGAGGGGCTCAGGGAGACAAGGCTGCATCTTTTTAAATTGTCAGCTAAGAAAAAGTGACATCTGTTTGTTTGTCCAATAGGTGGCACTCTCCCCCCTCCCTTGTCACTTGTCCCTTGTCATTCTCTGTACAGTCAAAACAATGGATGGATGTTTGGCCAGTGTCCTGAAAGTTTTCTGCATTATTTATTTTTAAATTCTAAGTTCACTTTTTTCCTGTTTCCCAGTTTCACATTTTTGCAAGTCAGCTTCCCATTTCTTCCTGTCACATAGTTCTTCTATTCCCAACCGATTTGTAGCTTGAGTTGGTTGACACACATGGTTCTCCTCTGCTTTACTCTTCTCACCAAATGGAAATATCTTCTTCAGACAGGCCACCTCCCAGGGGAGAAATCACACAAATCAAAATAGTATCTAGGCCTATTTTTCTTATTTTATCATGTCACCAAATACGTTTTTCTCTGAAAACTTTTTACTACATTTTTACCTCCTTCTCTACTTTTTCTTTTGTTCGCATTTCATTTTTCATGATGCCGGTGCAAAGCCCTCTGCTTCCTCTTTGTCTTCTCCCACTTTCTCTAGAATCTGTCGGTAACTTTTTCAGTTTTGAGGCTGCTTCTGCTGGCATAATCACCGATGGTTTGCAGGTATTTTCATATACTGTGCCTCACCGCCTGCTGTGACAGCTCTGACTGTGTGAAAAGAAAAAAAGGTTTGCGTTAGATTCTAGGAATATAAAGTTAAGTAGATGGTGGTAGGGGAACTAAGAATTCACTGCTCTCATGGCCCTGCAGAGGATGAAAGGCAGCACTGAAAAGCAAATATTATCCTCTTGATGGAGATGACTTGTTGCAATGTACTCCTCTGCTGGAGGAGCTTTGTCACTGGTGTTTGTGTTTGCATGGACACTGAACACACATGGCTATTTTTTTTTTTTTTTTAATTTCAGGCTTTTGGAAAGTTTGAGTTGCAGAGGGGTCCCCACTGAGCTTTGCACTGTCAGGGAAAAGGAAAGAGAAAAGAGATTAAACTCACACACAAGTGCACCCAGTGAATTTCTTTACAGGCTGACAGATATAAGATGAGGTTTTTATTTACCATTCATTTGAGTAAACACTGTGGTTTGCCTTCAGGCAAACGTGGAGGGGGCTACTGTATATATCTTTTGAAAAATAAAAGTCTGATGAAGACTGAAGTACATCTGCACTGCCGGTGAAGCAGAAGATCTGATGCTGGGCCCAGACATACCCTCACCCTAACCTTTCAGATCTTAAAGTTTGCTAGCCAGCATGAGAGAGTTCAGTTCAGGGTTCACCCTCTCCCCGATGTCAATAAAACTGGATACCTTTGATTCAAGTTATGAGCTCTGTTTTGTCTCTGTATGATGTTGCTGAATTAGGTTTTTCAGTCAATCCAATTTCAATTCAGTTAAATTCAGTTTCTTTGTATTGAGCGAAATCACAATACAATTATCTCAAGGCACTTTACAAAAACTCAACAAATCCCTTATGAGCAAACACTTGGCGACAGTGGAGAGGAAGAAACCTCCAAAAGATTATCAGGGACCGTGCTGATCATTGAAAACAGAAACTGGGTTCTGCTAGGTATGAACATACCCAGAGATATGGTCCTCTACTTATATTTACTTCATGCAGCAAACCAGCTTTTCACTTTGTCCTACAATGATATGCTTATTGCCTTCCTGTTGGCTGTCTTACATCACCCCCTTTGTTTTCCACTATTCTTTACACTCATACCACTTAAGTGTGTGTACATTTGTGGAGGAGGGTAGGCGGAGAAGGCTGATCAGCAGTACCTGAGTTGGTTTCCATCAAGTCTGGGGAGCCACAAGTCAAAAGTTCAGCTTGAGCCTGAGTTTGTGTCTACAGGAGTGAAGTAACACAAGGGCCTGCATATTAATCAATCCCCCTAAAAGTCAAGATTTCCTGTGATTTTCTCTAAAAATGGAGGTAAACCAGATATATGAAAGCTTTAACTGGTAGAAATGGTACCTGACCCTGGTAGGGACAACCTATGTAGCTAGAAGAAGGTTTTCTGATATTTTTTCTTCATATTTCTATATTAATAAAATAGCAACTGGTGTATTTTTCTGTAGGTTTTGTTTTGCTCACAATCAAGCAACTATGCAAAAAAAAAAAAAAGAATTCACTAGCGAGAGTAGAGCATCTGAAGTTTGTGCGCCGTATACTTTAATACTGGGTGCATTTATCTGTAACCAAATTTATCCTCAGTCTTTGTAACCTTTCCAAGGCTGTACAAGCTTAGCTTTCATATGAGGTGATGCATGATTTATTTTGGGAGGAAAATATCCCTTCTGGTTAAATTTTAACCATCAGAGTGGCAACTGTCTCCCAGCAGTTCACCTTACTGGGCCTGCTGGATCTGCACCGTCTGGCCGGTCTGTCACTCCAGCCCATTAACTCTGATAGACGTCTGTGTGAATGATTCACAGCTGAATGCTGTTTTCACTGCTGTCACTTCCTGTCTCATTAGAGGGCCCTGCTCTGATGCTCACACTTGAACTGTTGTTTTTAGTGTGGGCTTGCATTGGGCGTCCACATGGCTGCTCTGGCTGAATAATTCTCTGTTAATGCCAGCCATGATTTTGAGAACTGATCTTCATCTGGCAGCCAGACAAGATTCATGAAACTGCAACTGCAACTGTAGATGAATGAAAAATTTGTGTGTGATTATTCAGGCTTTGTTTGTGTTCACTTCTCATCAGCACCCGGTGCCAAGCTGCACAGACAAGCAGCATCTTCTCTGCTGTAAAATGGTGGCCATTTTTGTCCACTGACACCTTTCTTGGCACATGGCTGGATTCACTTTGAATTGCTGGGAAGCTGCTCAGTGAAAATGAAACACAATTGAGCTAATGTGAATTTAGCTGAGTTCACAACCTCTGTTAGCGGAGGCTTTCCAGAGTGTCCAGCTCCTGAACATGACAACAGCCAGACAACATCATTCACAGTGTCCTTCATTGTATCTAAATAAATATGTACTTACTGAATTTGGCTTGTTAAGTAAGATGTGTTTTCACATTGCATGACAGGTCGTCTGCCATCCTGCTCATTTTAATAACCACGGTTGACGTTGTAATTTTGGATCTTTGATAATAACACTATCAGTATTCCTGGGGCGAAGTGGGAGCAATCACTTGGCTAGTAGCTGTCAGCTGATAACACTATCTTATATGCAGGCTCCAGCTGTCGGAGCTGCTGGAGGAAAAAAAAAAATCTTTAAAAAAACTATATGGTTTGCCACACACCTAGTCACTCACAGGCTGAATTTTTTCGGTGATCCCTTTAACAGGTTTTTCATAATGTGTTGAGCAGTGTTGCAGTCAAACTGACAGACATTACACTCTTCATTTCAAACAATTTATGCAAGTAGGCACTGAGTGTAAAGTAAAAAATATTACTTTGGAACACATTTTCATTCTGCCATTATGGCTCACAGTATTAATTGGTGAAGATTTATGGTCAGAAGTATCAATTTTAGCCGTGTCAATTAAATCTGGAACACAATAAATTCTGCAGAGAGGGAAGGGGTCCTGAATACTTTCACAGCCAGTCTGTGATCTGCAGTTTTTCTGGCTGCTCTGCTTCCTAATTGCTTATAGCAGTGCATATATGAGGTTATGAGTTAATTACTTAATAATTAGTTATTGTGAGACTTAACTGATCTCTGCAGAGGGCTTCTCCCTTATTTAGCCAATCCTTAATAGGGATATCATAGGTCAGGATTCGTCGTGCTTGGTTTTTTGCAGCCATGCTGCTGCATTAAAATGTGAAAGCAAAGCTGTGATGACACTTTTTTCTTACAGTGATAATTGCCTGTCATTTAGCGGGACATGGTATCACAGAGTAGCTGGCATCAAGACTGCACTGACAAGCTGGAAGATGCTGACAGCTTCCTGCATCCTCTCTCTCTCTCTCTGCAGGTGGTTTAGACACAACATGCCTGCAATCACTCTCAGTCCTGTTTCTTGTATTAAACACATTCACATACTGTCATAAACACACAAGCACCTGGCCCAGTGATCTGAGACACCCCGTCCCCAATCAGATTAAATTGAAACTTCTCCATTTCCCCCCCACTAAAAGGCCTATTTTGGAGCTAATCTTCTGCCTTGATATGAATTCATAAACAGCGAGCAGGCGGAATGGCTCACCTTTCAGCGTCTGGGCTGTCTGGGATTAATCCTTCTATTAGCGTGTGAAGTGAGGCTGTGAGAAGTGCCGGATGAAAAGCACAGATAACATCCGGCTGAGACTACATTAGTCAAGAGTCATTTGTAACGGATTGAATTGCTCCTTTTGGGATAAAGCTACTTTTAAGATTGCTGTTATGGCATGCTCTGCTGCTGTATTTGAGTTTCAATATAACAGAGTATATAAGAGTCTCAAATAACAGTAAGGTCACACAGAGGTAGGAGAAGTGCAGCATCAATTTGGACACCCTCCATAAGCAACAACTGCACCAAGGTGCCATGAATCAAGAAGCTGATTCCTGTGTGTTGCAGTGGAGCTGCTCACTAAGCACCTGCATTTGAATTGTCATTGCTGCTCAGTTGAGAGTCTTCAAAATAAGAACATTTGAATCGTGATCAGGTGAGGCGGGGGCGTAGAGCACATTGCGAAGGTTTAATGGAAACGTTTACTCACTGCAGTTTACATCATGGACTATATCTGCGTAAAACCAGTCCCAGAGCAGGTGGAAACATAACATGTGACTACTCCACTTGGAATATTTTCCCTGTATTCCAAAAAAGAAAAACCTTTTAACATCTATCCTAATTTTGGCATTAGTCTGCCAGCATCATGTGATGGTTAGACACTGGAGATGAACTTCGACATAAGGTTTTTTAAGAAAAAAAATATTTTTTTTTTTTGCTAAGAGTTAGATGAACAGATAGATATCACTCTCAATTCTGTCAAAGCTGCTTTCCTCAGGCAAAGTTCATCAATGGAAAATCTGCAGGATCTTTGCCTTTTGTTCTCTAGATACAAGTTTTTGATCCTGTGGACTTGTCACTAAGTTTTTTGTTATTACTATTTGACATGAAGATTAAAAGTAGGAAAAAATAACTAGGCTTGAATTTCTCCTTATTAGCTGGTGCATAATTCCCTTTGTAAAAACACAGCTGGCTGCTGGTTCTAGCTTTTAGTGCAGAAACATGAGAGTGGTCTCAAACTACAAACAAAAGTCTCACCAAATAAGTAAAAATAACTACTTCTCTTTTTAAGAGGTGGTAGTTTTTCCAGGCTTTTGTTATACTTGTCTTGTTGGGCAGCTCCACTGGGTGAGTGTTTAGAACATTTGTAAATGTTAAACACTTACCCCATGATAAAATAATGTTAAAATGAAATACATTAGAATGAGATTACTAGCTTTGCTTACATCTCAGTAGTTACTGCAGCCTTTAGAGTCTGTCCCTCTCCAGCAACAACACACAGAAGTCATTGGCTTATTTAGAGGAATCCCATTTTCCAGAGATTTACATAGTTATTTTTGGAGTCTATCAAACAAGAGGTGTGTGGCAGAATATTCTCACTCTGCTATGGGTGTGATGAGGAAAGACGCCTTTCCTATCTTGCCATTGCTCTGCTTCAGGGGGCATTTCTCAGCAGTGTCACTCAGTAGATTCATTTTCAGAGTAGGCATGTCTGAATGCACGCAACTATTGTAGAAATGCAATCAGTATGGGTGTTTTAATGTTTGTGCTACTGCTTCATTTTCATGATAATATAATATCTGTAAATCATTGTAAAAAGAAACTCATTGGAAAGTGATGATAAAAATCGAGGTGCCGATTCTAGTTAAAGCTTACAGCCAAATAGCCTGTTTAATATGTGAGCCCATGCTGTATTGATGCAGTTCAATCCATCACTGTAGTATTACACAATGATGAATTGAATTGTTAACAAACTCCAAAGACAGATGACAAAATGGACCTCTTGCATAAAGAAATTATCTATTGATTTTGAAATCAAAGTAAATTAGTAAATTACGTTTTCATGATGTATTTTTTTTTCATATTTTTAGGCAGGGGAGAGAGTGAAGGGGTGGCCTGGCCTGCTGGAAATATTGAAGGGGAAGCTTTACTTTGTATTTGATTCTCAAAGTTTGAAACACATTTTCTATAAACTGTGTGCTCCTTTTGGTTCTCTACCCTTCTTTTTTTCTATTAATGTCCATTTGGTAACAGTAAATATGGATGTTAGTAGAATTAGCTAGTCGTGGTGAAACTACAATTAAATTCTGCACTCGTTTCACAGCAGAACCATGTCTGTGTTTGAAGCACTAAAGCGTAGAGGTCAGCAGCCGCTGCGCTTCGTCTCTGCCGTTTGTTTACGATTAGAGTTGTGATGATTTATTGATGTTAAAATCAGATTTTGAACTTGTTTCCAGCCTCCTCTTGGAGCAGGTTATTTCACAGACTTCAACAACAGCAGGATTGCTCCTTGATTGCAGCACACATGATTTTCAACCTTGAAAGTTTCCTTTATGTTGGCTGAAAGTATAAAAAGCTTTTCATCAGTGTTAAAAGTGTATAACATTTTATTACAAATATTATTTTAAATGTAGCATAATTTATTGTACATAGTCAAAAGGTGAAAAGTTATCTGTGCTAGATGCCATGCCGTTTCACAGATACGCAATTGGGTCTAGTCCGAAAATAGCTCTTAATGGAAAACTTCCCTCTAATGAAAATCTGCATTCAGAGGCATTTCTTAAAGGATTAGGTTTAATCCATGGCTGTGAAAGCAGCCTAAACTGTCTCCATTTCAGCCTTATTCTCAGACTGTGTGTGTCTACGTGCATGTGTGTTGAAGTGTGTTCGCGTGTGCATCCGCGTGCGTCTTCACTGGCAGATGCCCAGTAGAGCGGCGTGCAACTGTCGATTTCAGAATTCGGATTAAAAAGTAGATTGTGTTCCTTTGAACAACCTCAAACATCCTGCAGCCAGCGTGGAGATCGGAGGAGCCTCCCTAATTGATAGAGTTTTTCCACTGTGCTCCTCTCACTGACTGAAGCCGCTGCTGGAGAGATAAGATACTCTTTATTCTCTTTTTCGTCACTCTCTCCCTTCTCCTCGCCTATTTGACCCAATTTATCAGTGGCAGATAAAACCAAACAAATCAGAGGAGTCACAGCTTCAGAGTCTTTGCCCTTTGGCTGACGTCTGATCCATTCCTTCCTCTGACACTGTCTCCTCCCCTCTCTGCCTTTTTTTTTGATCTCCCCATCCAGTGTTTCTCCACTCTTTCTCCAGTCTAGCCTAACAGATTTCAAGTTCTGATAATGAGTTGGTCAGAATTTGTTCTCACCTCACTTAAAGTTGAAATAAGTAAAATGTGATGCACTTTTTTTTTTTTGCAACAACTGAAGTCATGGGAAATCTGCTTTTATTTGCATCTTCTTTATCATCTTGAATTTCGAATATCGAGCAATAAACCAAAACATGTTTGAGTTGCAAAAGTTTGCTGCTCTGGCTTTAAGTAATTGGCAGATGCAGTTTGGTTTTATTAAAGCAATGAAATAACACATTCTCACTCGTAAATAACAATCTGAATTCCTCTGCATACAGCGTTAACAAACTCCACCAATCAGAACGTTAGGACAGCCCAGCAACTCCCTAGTGCTGCTGCTGCAACTTATTTCTGTGTGTAATAACTGAAAGCAACCTACAGCATATCAGCATTTTTAGCAGCTAAAACCATTCACTGTATCAGATTTCATTACAACCTACACTAGAGAATACTTCCCCATATTTAATCTTTTTTTTAAAGATAACAAGAAACATTTCACAGTGAAACATATGTTGCATACCTGATGTTGAATGCTACCAGGAACACCTGCAGATGTTATGGGAGAGTTCAGAGGCAGAAGATTCTGAGTCGGAGCTCCTGGCTTAAGACTGAGCACCGGCAGTGGAGTCAGAAGATAGATGGAAGCTTGTAGAGGGAGATGAGTTGATTCTGTTGGGAAATGTGAAGATATGCTGTCACATACTTCTTATTTGTCTTCTCTTTGAATACTACCCCAGTGGTGGTGTCAAATGATGCAGTTTCATTTTTCATCTCTTTAAAGCAGAGCACTGGAGAGATCCTCACTAGTATTTCTTCCTTTGCCTTCCATTCTGTGAATGTTTTCCCTCCCATTTCCCACCTACTTTTATATTCCACCATGTTGCTTTACTTTTTTGATAAAAGTTGCAAAAGTGGCCTGCGTTTTTTTTTTTGCACTAGTAATAAGGATGAGGGAGGAACATATAACCCAAATCATATATCTGAATTTCAATAGTTTTTATCACTCTACATTTACCGAAGTGGAAGCATGAAGACCAGGGTTTCTGTTGATGCCATTTTGTGAATATCACTGTATTTTTCCTTTTACCTGTATTTTGCTTATAACTCATCTTGACAATTTTTCTCATGCTTAGGTACACCCACATGAAAGCATGACATGGCACCCTGCCACTAAGGTTGTGTGTCCATGTAATTGGATGAGAGGAATTATATTAGGAGGTCTTTTGCCCCCAGCCATGACGTGTGGACTTGGTCTGATGTCCTGGAGGGATAAACGCTTGAGGTCAAACTTCCACGATCTTACAAAGGGTTCTGAAGTGCCCATCCTTTACCTTTGACCTATATAAGCTGGCAGTTCACTCTGGACCAACACAGGTTTGGATCAAGCTGTTCTCAGTAGCTCCTTTAAGCTGGCAAAACATTATTTACTTGGCTCCAGTTGTGCATCTCCCATAGGCCCAGAGCCTGGGAAGTTTACAACACAGCTGAGTAGACATAAAGGGATTCGGAGGCAAGTTTTTATCATATAAACAGTTCAGAGAAAAGAGGTAAGAAAGCTTTTTAGCACTCCGGAAAATCAGACATCTTTTTAGTGTTATTGCCATGTTCCTCATGTGAACAATTAACAAACCAAAGCACAAAAATATGTCCCAGGTTGTTCTAAGCTGGCAGTTTTCTTAAAGCAATTTGTCTTTGCCTGTTTCCTGTTTATCTTCAAGAGGAGAAATCTATGTGCCAGTCATGGTATAATTGTATTGTGTTGGTACACAGTGCAGAGTGAGCCACTGAAATTATCATTAATGTCTAACTCAGTGCTCGTTCAGGGGGCTTTTAATTTCACACTCACCCTTCTGTCAGTATTACTGCAGCTCACACTCATGAATATACGCAGTATGCCTGACATTTTCCAGCCTCATTCATTTGCGGACCTGCTGTTTCCTGTTTCAGCGTGTTTACCAGATCTGGTGTGTATATTTTTCAGTCACAGGTGCATTCAGCATCTGTGAGTGAGAGAGAGTCAGAGAAACCTTGCACCAGTTTTGCTGGTGGAAACACATTTCGGCACATACTAACCGTTCTGAATGTGAGTTGTATAAGTGTGATTGATTTTCGGGTCTCTTCCTCACCCCCAAATCTTCCAGGCTTAGTCCAGAAAGTGGACCAGCGCCTCCCGGTGGCCAATGAGTACTTGCTGTTGTCAGGTGGGGCCCGGGAGGGGGTCTTGGATCTCAACCCAGAGGACCTGGGGGACTACGCCAGAGGGGCTGACTTCGACCTGGACTTCACTCTGCTGGTGCCTGCCCTGAAGCTCCACGACCGTAACCAGCCAGTTACCCTGGACATGAGACACTCCCCACC
Source organism: Mastacembelus armatus (assembly GCF_900324485.2). Taxonomy (NCBI): domain Eukaryota; kingdom Metazoa; phylum Chordata; class Actinopteri; order Synbranchiformes; family Mastacembelidae; genus Mastacembelus; species Mastacembelus armatus. The sequence continues at coordinate 5,274,027 of NC_046650.1, read as the reverse complement.
CTGCCACTCATGGCTCAGCCTCCGTCTCTGTGACTCCAACATCCTGTCTCGCTGGAGCATCTGTTGTCAGGAGGAGAATGGACTTCCCATTGAGGAAGAGGAAGAAGAAGATGGGGCAATGGGTAAGTAGAAAAGGAAGATAATCATTGCAAAGACAGAGAAAGAACAGTAATGGAGAAAATCATAATGAAGAAGAGGAAAAGGGTAAGCAAGCTATGAATGTAATGCAGGGATAGAAAATACGGAAAGGAGGATGGGTAAGAAAGATAAAGAGATACGAGATGAGAGAGAAGAGGGTGGACTAGACAATGACGAAGGTAATGTAGCAGGACAGGGTGGAAGGAAAGGGAGTTGATTGAATTTTGTTCGTGTTTCACTCAGATAATTTGATGCATGATGTTGTGATCCTATTTTGCCCGGCAAGCTGCTGCAGAGGCCTGTTAATCGGAACAAGAAAAGCCTCCTCAGGATATAAACGCTGAAACATTTATGAGTGGAACTTAACAATCGAAAGTTCAAGAACTTCCAGATTATACTGCAACATCATTCTGCCACACACTCGTGAGTGTGAAACTTCTAAGATGAGAAGAAATAATGACATTTATTGATATGAATTTCTTTAATTTTCAGCAATTGGGAATATACATTTCCCATAGGGGATCTCATGTTACTGTGCCTGTGGCATGATGGACAGATTTAGTCACTCTTGGATGACAGCATGTTCATGCATCACACCAAAATGCTACTAAAAGATTCAAAAGAGCAGGAATTGAAATTAAATTTTAATTCTCTGCAGTGCAGCACTGACAGCTCTCTTAGTAGGGCTGCAAGTAACCATTATTTTTATTATTGATCAGTCTTTCCCAAGGTGACAACGATCCAAACCTCAAATATAGTAAATCTACTACACGTTATAAAACACATAGCATAGCAGATCTTCTCAGGTGATTTACTTTTCTTCACACGCTATCAGGTGCTTGGAACCAAAATATATAAGACTGTTGAAAACACCATCTCCATGGTTCAATTGGAGCTACTCATCAGTCAGACATTTCACAGAGCTTCTTGCCTGTGGTATGAATTAGTTTCCATTGGGACACTGAAATTTTGGTGCAATAAACAGATGTCAGATTGATTGTTGTGGTTCTTTAGTATGTATACATACACTCATAAGTCTAAACACTAGAGAGAAACAGTATTCAACCTTCCCTCTCCCTACTCAGGCAAAGGCTCCAGCCCCGCCCTGGACTCACCTCAGTCTCTTGATGGATGCTACTTCTCTCCCACCCTGGTGACAGACTGGTTCTGGCAGGTGGTGAGCGAGGCCGTGGGCGAGCTTAGGCGCAGCCCCCAGAGAGGCATCCCCACCCCGGATCGGCTGGAGAGGAACGGACCCCTCACTACCATCATCCTCCAGGTACAGATTAAACACTTGCACTCTTCTGGATATGATGATTAAAACAAAGGCAGTTGGAGTCATTATGTCCAAATCGATGGGGAATGTCAGACTGCTTAACTTTGGTTTAGCTCAAAATTTGCTCATTTAAAAAGCACATTTTCAGGAAATGAAATCAATACTGGAGCAACTTATAGTCAAAGGTTAAACTGATTTAACAATGTTTTTAGAGGAACAGAAATTCAGGACAGATTGTTGTTGTAATATTTGTCTACCCTGTCCTCCCTGCAGGCAGGCTCTAGCCGAGTACTGTACGACCTGCTGCCTGTAGTGTCATTTCGGGGCTGGCCTGCTGTGGCCCAAGGCTGGCTGACTGCCAACCACTTCTGGGATGGTAAAATCACAGAGGAGGAGGCCATATCAGGCTTCTATCTGCTGCCCTGTTGTTCCCCACTGGGTGGCCGGCCCGACAGGGAGTGGAGGCTAGCATTCTCACGCAGCGAGGTGAGGGGCTTGTTAATGTAATGTATTTTTTGTGTCACGTTTGGTGCCACCTTGTTTGAGGTTAAAAGATATGGTACAACATTTCCATCTGGTTTTCTTTCTTTCTTTCTGCATTGATTTGCCATTTTTCTTTTTTTTTTCATCCCGCACTACCATCCGTCCAATGCTTCCATTAAGGTTTACCACCGTCCTTTATTCTGTTCCTGCTTGACTAATTAGTGTTGTTGTTATTAACAGGTTCAGTTGAAGAAGTGCATCCCCTTTCCAATGGCCCAGGCTTTCCAAGCAGCCAAGGCAGTGCTGTCTCGTATCCTGTCCCGTCCTCGTACAGGCCTCAGCCTCTACCACCTGCGCACTCTGCTTTTGTGGGCCTGCGACCGGCTTCCTGCTGCCTACTTGTCTTGCCCTGACTCTGACACCCCTGGTCGCCTCCTCCTGGGTCTCCTAGATGACCTGGCCCATTGCATCCTGGGTAAAAACTGCCCTAATTACTTCCTGCCTCAGTGCAATATGTTAGAGCACCTGACAGACAGCCAGGCGCTGCTTGTTGCCAGGAAACTGGCCCACGTGCGCTCTGATCCCAGTGAGCACCTCCGAGCCGCTCTTGACCAAGCTCAGCAGGCAGGCCAGCTGAAGAAGGAGCTAAAAGCTAGCACCAATGGGCATGGCTCCCCTGGCCATCACCCAACCAACGGCATCATCTCGCCATCAGAAGACAAGTTGGCACAGCGCCTGCAGCAGCTGGTCACTGAGAACCCTGGGAAATCCATATCTGTCTTCCTCAACCCTGATGATGTCACCCGGCCACACTTCCGCATCGATGATAAGTTCTACTGATGCAGACACGCTCCAGAGAAGACGTGGAAATGTGTGTGTTTAACTTGCAAACACAGTCTGCAAATGCTCTGAGACGTTGCATCACAGAGAACAGAGAATGAAACATCAGGCAGGTGTTTTTCTTCAAAACACAGCAGGCCTGAAACTGGACACACTCCTCCTGTTCACCATCCCTCGGCTGAACAGTGCAACAAAGCCTTGCTGACTGACTTTAAACCAAACACTCACACGTCCTGCTACTGACAAATGACATCCAGTTTTGTAGATGTTGCACAACAGACATGATGTCACCGAGCTGTTGCCACGGAGACGGCCCTCTCCTAACGAGCAGGCCTTAACAAGACTCATCAGCTGGTGCTACAAAGACACGGGCCGACTTTATTTATGAGAAACTAGTCCACTGAAGATCAACACCGTGTGTGAGTGCGTGTGTGCACACACGTCTGCCTATGTGTTTTAACACTGCTGACAACAAAGGGGGAAAAGCTCCTTGATTGCTGCATTTCTCAGAGTGGGCGATGGCAGAATTAGAAAGGAAAAACAAGGTGTGGCTGATGTAACTGAATGTAATTTTGTGAGGACAACTGCTGAGTCTTGAACAGGCTCTTCTGTTTCAGCTACAGTTCAGCCTTTTTTGATTCCCACATCTCATTTATAGCATCTTGTTCACTTTTTTTAAATCTTTCTCAGGTATTCATAATACTTAGTTTCAATGAATCAGACCTCCTTCAACTATATCTCCTGCTGCTTACATTTCATTAGGTAATGGAATGTACCAAAGAGCAAAGTTTGAGCAGTTTTACAAAGTAAAAAAATGTCTTACACATCCCAAAACATCACCTTTTGGTTTAAATGGGTGATTCCACTGAATCATGGTCAGAAGGTAAAGTCGCATTTTCTCCTTCTTAAGGCTCAGTCACACCAGAAGTTAAAACTAGTTTAGATTTGAGCAGCAAAATCAGCTCATTTCAGTGAGTGTTTCAAGTGCACATTTTTATGTCATACCCCATTAGCAACATGCTAATAGCACACTAGAGAAGGTTAAAAGAAGCTGGATGGGCTATTGCGACTGACTAGGGTTAGCATGTCCTGACTGGTGTATTAGTGTTAGCTCACCAGCTACAGCAGTGCACCATTTTAGCCCTGTGAGGTGTCACCGCCTGGAGCTGCAAAAGCTTTGACAACTGATTGTTTCAAACCTTTTACAAGGAAAAGTGTCAAATATTCTCTGACTGGATGCTTTTCTTTGGCATGAATGAGAACAAATTGAATTTCTCTTAGTTTGAGACTGTTGGTTGGATAAAAAACTTCTTTGAAACACTTTACAGGCAAAATGATTGATAATTATAATTAAAGTATTGTAATTTATAATCATACCTATGACATCTTTAAGCTTCTACAACCAAATACTTCCAAAGCAAATGCAGGTGAACACCGCTGTGCCACTTTCTGGTGCAGCTGGACCTTGGAAACCTGGTTAAGACTGAAAAGGACAGGGGGATGTTAAATGAAACCAGTTAGGTATTAAATTACTGATGGTTTTATGGGTTTTGTACAAACATGAAATTACTTTTTTCCTACCTGCACAGACAGTTTACATTGTTTTTTCTTTTCTGTTTGGAATGGTTAGGGCCTTTTTGAGGGGATTTAGAAAGTTTGAAATCCTGTGTCTGGAGATACAAGGAATGAAATTAGCAGCAGTGTGTATTGTCAAGTCAAACTGATCAAAAGACAGGCCCAGAACAAGTGTTGAGTTGGGGCTTTTAGGGTTATTTATCCACCTTAGTCACAACAAAGTCAAGACAGTTTATCTAAACATCCCACAAAGGGCCTTGTAACATTTTGTTGCACGTTGAGTATTTATATTAACTTTCCTTCAAAAAAAAATGACAGTTGTGTGCTTGTTCGATTTTTTTAAAAATTTTTTTTTTTCTGACTTGACTGATTCTGATAATTGTTCCTTGTCTCCTCTGCTTGGTTGGTCTTTTTTAATGAGCTGTGTGTGTGTGTGTGTGCGCGCCCGTGTTATTGTGTGCTTGCTGAGAGACAAACCACGCAGCAGGACACAGACACATACCCAGATGCCGCCTATTGAATTATCCCCTCAGCTGGGTGTGTGTTAGTTGCTGGGCCCTATCATTTCTCAGCAGACTGCAGTTGTCCCAGAGGGATGAGGGAGAGAGACAGGCCCTCCTTTGGTCCTTAGAAAAGATGTGAAGTGGACAGCTGCTTCTCTCTGGGACTGTTGCTGTCTCTATGTCCATTTTTTTTTCTCTGCTGCTTTCTATCTTTCTCTTCCTCTCTTTTATTCCCTCTCCCCCTCATCCTATGTTGATTTCTTCTTAGAGGGCTGGCATCTCTTTCTCTCTCAGTACTGGTACTGCTCCAACCATATGTTTACAGCCACAGTGCTGCAGTGCCACTCAGCTGATTTGACTGTGAGCTGTGCAGCCAGTAAATGGGAGTAGTGGCTCCAAGTATAACCAGACAGGCAGTAATACTCTCTGCTTACATTAGCTTTGTGGGTCTTACCTGTTTTAACTTAATGAATCCAAAATAGAAATTCTGCTAACAGATGAGGATTAAAGTGAGTTTACTTTATACTTTGATGCTGCTTCTTGGAAACAAAATGCTACAAGCATGCCTGGTTGGTATAGTTACGTTTATGTAGTGTACAGGTAACGCAAATATTAAGGTTAATTCTGTTTTTTTTTTTTTTTTTAAGCTGCTGGTGGAATGTTTTTCATTGAGACTGGTGTATGGACATTTCTGAGTCTGGTGTTACACTACGATTTCTCAAAGTCTCACTCTACCTATGTCATTTGCTTACTGCTGAATGAATGTTTTATAGTGTCTATACTGTTGGTGTGTGTAAGACTGTGTGTGTGAATTGAACCTGAAGAAAACCAAAGTGTGTTGTGGTGGTAAAGGATGTCTCAGCAGGAATTGGTTCATTCTCAGCACTTTTCTAAGACAGGCCATGAGTGTCATTACCCAAACTGTACTGGGTTAGAAAAGCAAATCACAGCGTTTAATAACTATTGGAAAGTATAGTCAGTGGAAAGGAACTTCCTCATTGCTCTCTTTGATGTTTGAGAGTGTTGGAAAATGCGTGAAAATGTGTGTCTCACTTTGTACCTTAATGGGCCTAGTTAGAGATTACCAGACACTGGACACAATCAATGACTTTCCTGAATTGTACACATGGAATATTTGTGGAGACTTATAAACTCCTGTATTTTACAATAGTTTCTAGATATGCAATCAAGTCCCCTATGGAAAGTCCAGTTGTTTACAGCACCTACTCTAATTGTACTTCAGTAGATTTAAGACAGTTGTCAAAGGGGGAATTACTATCTACTGTCCAGGGATTGCATGAAACATAGACAACATCCAAAACATCAGTCTTGGCTCTGTACTACCTTATCTCTAATCATTGTTTGTGCTGAAACCTCTGGTGAGTCTTTAATTCAGCTGCTGTGGCTAAATAAGTACAATGAATGTAACCATCAAATCGTTCTAATCGGTTCTCTACTTGAGAACAGAGTCAACTCTTAACTTTTCACTGCTATTTCAACAGATGCATTCTGGTCTGTACTGAAGTGCTGAGATAAACATCTGTACTGAATCACCCCACCGTTTGAGAAATTGAATTTCATATCTCTTTTATGACTTGAGTTCTTTCTTCTTTTTTTTTAAATAAGTGCAAATTATTTTCTCTGTATCAACTGATTTGCTGTATTTATTATTCAGTTATTTTCTGGGGGTTTATATTGATCAGTCTTAAAGCTCAAGCATGAAATAAATCACTACATTTGAAATTACACTGAAATCATCGCATTATGCGTGAAGTCCTTTTAGATTATAATAAGATGTTAGGGAGGGGGCTGGGCTGTCCCTCTCCAGAAATCATGTTTACGCTTTCACAGTGTCTGAAAGGTGAGGTTTCATGTGAGCTGCAACACATGCTTAAGCCAACAGAGGGCGCTCCAGGACAGTGCTTGCGCAGAAAGTTTCACGGTATTCTGCTCTGCACCATCACACTGTTAGAGAGTAAGAGGATGCTCCAGGCTTATGTTACACAGACACATCCTGTTTATATCAAAATATTGTCTCAGTGCTTTTACAAAGTCACAGAAATTGAAAACAAAGTATCCAGAAAATAATCACATTTAACATGCTGTAGGTACTGACTGAGGTGTTTCAGTGCTTCATTGTCAGCTTAGATAAATCCTGATGAAAGGTCACTTTATGTCCTAATGACAACCAGTGATGTGTATTTGTCATTTTCATACCTTATTAGTCTCCTGCCCATGGAAAGGTAAAGATCAGGGTCCAGAGGTTTTGCTTGAGGACAACTCAGCAGCATGGAGAGCCACAGACAGGTTAGATGGACACTCCTCTGATAAATGCTCCTCTGCTTCCTCCTATTTGTTTGCAAACATAACACAAAAAAGTGCCTTCAGTCATCACATTAGAAGCCAACGCTGCTGTACAACTGTGAAAATAAAAACAGGTGATTTGTCACAAGTCAAAAAAACTGACTCCTAACTAATGCTTTGCTTGATTTTCCTCTTTAACTAACAATGTAAAAAAAAAGGAAGGTAATTATTTTTCCTGTGTGAACTTTCATCACCTTTCACATTGTGATATTTCCGAGAATCATTTAGTATTCAGGAACATAAGAACCACACAGACAGTTGAGACAGGTGCAACCTTTCTTCTGATTTACACTGATTCTTAATGCTTTTTAAAGTAGCAGCACACTGTTTCTTCTTTTGCATAATGATGAGAGATCATACACTATGGCCAGTATTTGGAGAGTTTAATCACTAATGCAGTATAAGAGAATGGGAAACAGAATAAAAAGAAATGAATACATAAGTCTCATGCAAAACAAAAGGTGTCATTCAATATATCTGAACTGTCTCAAATGAGTATTTTTGTCATGTGTTCTTTGTTAAATCCTGTGCAGATGGAGAGGACACAGTTTTACACAGGCAAAACGAGTATAACTATGAATAATTTGCTGGAATCCCCAGGCGATCCCTGACATTTAGAAATATTTATCCATTGTCTCTCATTAGTTATGTGATGATGGCACAGATGTTTCTGCTACAAGCACACATCATATCATTTTCCATTAATTCCCCAAATTGCAGGCAGACACCAACAGTGGCAATCTGTTGATGTCTATTAAGCAGATTATGAAGCGAGGAATGCACTGGATTGTGAGGCTTACAGATGTGATGGTCCACGCTCTGACCTCACCAATGAATGAGATTTAAATATTCAGCATTTAGCAGGAGTCCAACCTCACGTTAGCCCTGGATCGAAACATTCATGATCCCCAGAGCCTGAACTCCACTGATGTCCATCCAACAGTCCAGCTCTGCTATTTAATATGTCTCATAATCCTCTAGAAAACTAAATAACTCTTGAATTTTAAATAAAATAATTTAATCATTCAAAATCAACACAAATTTTTAATGCCCATGATTTATGATAATAGAAAAATTGCAGTATTTAACTATAACAACCGAGTCTAGGGAAAATACTGTTCTGGTTTTAGTGGCATACAGTTTTTCTTCTTAATAATTAACAGCCTACCACTTACTTGAATTACAGCAGTGAAAATACACAATAGTGCATGTAAAATGTGGCACCACCAATTTAGCCTGCCAGCAATCTTATTACTCACCGCTCCATTTTAAATACATTTGCTGGACCAGTTGTGTTAGCAGTGTCAAATGTGGTAATGGCTATGTACTATGAAGATACTGCAATATAGCCAGATGTAAACAAAAAGAGGTTTATCCCTAAATGATGGTTTTAATTTTCATTAGCTTTTTGAATAAAAATACACTTCTGATAAAGAGAAGCAAGAACACTGCTTAAAATCAGAAAACAACCCTGTCCTCTACCTGCATGTGTGTCCCCAATAGTATTCCTTGGCAATAATTGTGACCTAATCTCCCATGTAAATAGGCCACTGTAACCTCAGCCCTACGGCAGGCTGTGTGTGTGTGTGTGTGCGTGTGTTTGTGTGTGTGTGTTGGTGTGAAACAGGCCAGGCTGCAACCCCACAGCACTAGGCTGTCTGTCACTGAGAAACTGGGGCTGAACGGGAACATGTGTTCGCCTGATACACACAACAGTAGCAGTGGTCAGTGCCAGTGAGCCATCCTGTCAACCTGAATAAATGAAGAGGTTTTGTCCACCTGACATGGTTGATGTGTGTTCATGCCTCAATCATATTGTTAGAGAACAAAAAAATAAAAGAAAAAAATCCTACAATGCTCAGTGGGACCCTGTCCTAGAAGGGTTTAGTCACACAAGCAGAAGGCTGCAACTGCCACACAGTTTAGGTGTAGTGCAAACTGTTTCTGGTCTCTGGTCAGTGCAGCACTTTCCTGTTTGCTCCTTTCATCTCTGTCCCCATTTCTTTCCAGTCACAAACCCCCTCCACACACACCCTGTTGTTCTGTATTCACACTCTGTGTCTTTCTAACCATCCCGTCTTCTGTGTGGGTGCTAAACTTGTTCCTGTGCCAGTGTGCATTAATCTCTATTACTGAATCATGTGTATTAAGAGTTTGCAGGAGGGGGGAGGCAGGAGAGATCCTTGCATCTAGCTCTGCATGCTTTTCATGCAGGTCTCCCCACCTTTTATCCTTGTGCTGTACCGTTTCAACCGGTCCTTTCTGGCTGAGCTGCAAAATCACAAGTCCTTATTACGGCCCTGATCTGAAATCTCACATCATTAAGCTGATGGATCTCAGTCCTGACTGACTGATGCAAAGTGAAGCCATTGTAAAATTCCTGATTAACACACTCTTCTGACCATGTAACTGCTTCTTTAGCTACTGTCCCAGAGCTGCTGTGAATTCTCCTGCAGCCTTTAGGTTTGTAACTCTATAGCTGTTCTACAATCACTCTTAAACACATCTGTTAGGTAACAAAAATGCAGATGGTTTACTTAATAGGAGGCTGTGATGTTTGTCGTTGCCATTTAGATAAAGACCTATAAATGGCAGCCATTCAGCAAGCAGGGAGCCATAAACAGACACTGGGGGCACTGTGCTAGTGGAAGGGCAAAGTGCCACAGACTGCAAGTGGTGAAACTGATAAACTAGTTTGGATATTCTTACTAATAACTAACTGCCCCACCCTGATCTGTCCACATGCTGTACACAGGTTAAGCAAATGTAAAATGTACTATCAAGGTATTCTACAAGTTGCCTGTTGAAAAATGTTATCCCCCTGTGCATTTAATAACAAAACAGCCTACAGTACTACATATGCAAGCATTAGCACTAACCTGCTGAGCCTAAGTGCAGCTGGAGGCTGGTGTTTGACTACTGGGGATCAATTGAAAACCCAAATCTAAATTTCACTATGACCTACCAGACTCACTCATGACGTCTGTGTGCTTACAGTGATTCCTAATGCAATGGCTGCGACGCTGTGAAAAGCTATCCCTACACAGAGAGCCCTTCACAAGAGAATGGCTGATTCAAATCAACAACATATAGACTGTCATCGTCAAGAAGCTACACACCTCCAGCTTCTATCAAAGGTCAGCTCTGCTTTAAATTCTCTGTACACCTCAGGCCTCAGCCAATCTAATGTAACACATCTGATTTAATACTGTGAAATATCAGTGGGTTACATTTTCACAAAGCTCAAATTGTTCTCCTCCGTTGTGTAAGTTGTGAAAGTCTTAGACAAATGAGGGCCTGCATGTTTGGCTCTAAACTGAAGCAGAGATGCCAGAATGATTTTTGCACTCATTGATTTTTGACACTATAGTCAATACTGTTAACTTTGTGGCTTGGCCAGAAAAGGTAACGCCTCAAGCCTCAAGATATCTCTTCTCCAGGCTCAGGAGGGAAAAAACCCCACAAAAACACAGGGAGTGTGTTTGGCTGTGTGTTTGTCTGAGTGTTTCCCCTGCTATTCTTGACATAAGCACTTTTTCTGTTGGGGTTGTCATTAGTTTGGGCCTGTCATCAAGTTTGCTGCGAGGGGAAGATGCTGTAAGTGTGTGTGTGTGACTGTGTGTGTGTGGGGGGGGGGGGGGACCTTTTCAAGACAGTTTTTGGTTGAAATGAAATTAGATTCATCTCTGTCACATCTCTGTTTATTATACAATTTCACAAGCATCTTCCTCTCTTCTCCTGCTGTACCTGGATCCCTGTATGTGTCTGCACACATCTGCAGGAGGTGCCTGATGATGTCACTGTTGCTGGCAGTCATGCCTGCCATAGGGCACAATTACTTTTATTGATCAACATCTCTGCCTGCTCTCCTTCACTCTTCTCCTTTCAACTCTGCAGGTGTCGGATGCAGCGCTTGATAAATGCAAAGCACCGAGTTGAAAACTGTTGCATAAGGCTGCAGGAAGAGTGTTAGTTTACTTCCTTTTTGGCACGTGATCACCGCAATATAATTTCTATAACTGATAGTTAGCACTTCTGGTGACACATGGGTAAATTGGTAAATGTGTGTATTGCTGCTTTGGTCTCACTTGGTCTCATCCGATGTGTTTAGACGTGGATGTTTTACCAATGTCTGATAAGAGAGGGTTGACTACAAAGAGGCACAAACAGGACGTCCTGCTCAGAGGAAAAAAAGCAGGATTTTATAACTCAATCAGCACTTCTGACAAAATGTAAAATATATAATATATAAAATTTGGTTTGGATGAGATACCAGGGGCTGACAAACAGCTGGCAGTGTAAATTTTTCTGTCAGGTGTCATTATATTAATTTTTAAAGGTAATTAAACCTAATTTGAAAAATCACCAGTCAAACCTCAAAAGGTGAAATGATGAAAATTTGGCATTTTTGTTTATCTCCTGATTTATTCTAGGAATGTTATAATGTTCAAATACATCTGTCTAGGGCTTTTCAATGAACATGAGGAAGTCACATGCTTCATAAATGTTATTAATTTACTAAGTAAGGTAAAGTGAACTCTTTTTGTGCAATAGATGTTTTTGAATGACTTTTTCTGCATAAAGGAAATAAAAACCCACCTTATGTCAGACTTTCAAAGCAAAGTATAATTAGCAAATTCACTCTTGCTGCTTTAATATGCTGATGTCTAAAAAGGCCGCCCAAGACCATGTCACACCTGCAAACCTTCTGGGGACCTTTGAAAGTAGTAAACTTCCTCTAGAAGAACTGTATGCAAATCGAGGGCTGTTGTACTCTTTCCGACAATCATTTTTTTATCGTGTTGTCTCACCTGAATGACAGACCACCTGTAACCACCCACCCTCCTCCTTCCATCCATTCTCTCTCCCTCATTCCCCTCCATCCCTCATTAGCCCTTCGTCAGTGCTGAATTATCCCACCGTTTCATTATTCTCCAGAGGCAGCCAGTGCTGACGCAGCGCTGAAGAGTTCTCGTGTCTTTTGTTTTTACTCCCTCTCTCCGTTCTCTTCTGCAACCCAGGAGGAAAGGAGACAAGGGAGGAAGGAGCAGGAGGGTAGGCAGGGAAACTACTATCCCAGAGCGGCCTCAGAAAAAGAGCAACGGCAGGCTAATTCAGGCATGTGATGGAGACGCGAACAAGACACATGAAACTTCCAACAAGAAAAAGATTAGACAGATGGGACAGATGGATAAAAGAGCCGAATGAAGATACACTGACATATTATGGATCCCCCAGAGATTATTGGCCTGAGCTCTAGCACACATTTGCGATCTAAAATAACTCATTCTGCCTTCCCTCACTAATCTCACACTCTTTCCATGATTTTTTTCTCCATCTTCTCCAAACCTACAGTTCAAAGACTCCCACCCCCCTCCTGCTCCTCCCTTCCTGTTCGCACATTAATTAAATCCGTGTGTAATTACTATCGTCGAGAAGGGAATCTGAGGCGAGCACGGAAAATTGGTCACAGTCTCTGTCTCTTTGAAGTGAAATTACTGGAGCAAAGTTTACTGCCAGAATGTGAAGATGCTACACTGTAGTGGTGCACGTTAAAGGTGCCTGTTTTAAATCGTACAAGTCAAAAATGGGTTAACTGGGCACACACCTGTTGTCAGCTCAGTCTGACCCCATGACTTATTATTATTAAATATTCCACATATCTAACTAATGTTTGGGAATAGTTCTTAAAGCTGCACTAAGTATATAACAACCCATAAAACAAGTGAATAAACAAACATAAATAAACATGGAAGAAAGCTGTGTAGTTCAACAGAGATACAGTTTCATCACCACTGCAGTCAAGGATTAGACCTTTGACCCTGTCTCTGACCTCTCTGATAGCAGCAACATAGCTTGTCTCATATCTACAGAATATTTTATGTTTTCAGCAAAAAACCCAAGCAACCTTATTACGACCCACAGTTATGTTTTATTGTAAAGCAGGAGACCACTATGAGTCTAGCAAGCCCTAAAAAACACTGTTGTTGCTGTTACAGTTGGTTTAGGGAGCAGGTCCTGATGGATGAGCAAATGCTGGACTAACCACTATTCTTTTCCCATTTCCAACTACAGCCATTGGCCCTGCTACTGCCTGGCTTCGAGCTGCTAATGGGCACCACAGTTTCAATGGGATGTTTTAGTATCACATGATGGTCTAGTGCTGTTTTTTACAGTAAATCAGCTGTTACTGTCCACATAACTGGATGCCTCAGTGATGTTTCTTTTTTTTTTGTCCCCCCCCACACACACCCACACCAGCCTCACAGAAACACTGCAGCTCAGACTGAACTAATGACCTCTGAGCTGTCAGTCACCGTCTTCGCCTCCAGGCTAACCTGGCGCCATCATCTTTTCTTCATTCTGTGATTATTCTGCCTTTTTCCCTTTGGCCTTTTCTCTCGCTACATGGACCACTCAGGCCAGAGAGGGGTTATGAATAATTCTACAGCAGAGCTGCATTTATTATTGCACTTAGTTTAATAAGAAACAGTGAATAATACTAATGTGTGCATGTGTGTATACATGTGTGTTGGGAAATGATTGTCTCCCCTCCATTCATCCTTTTTTCCTCTATCACTCCTCCACTCCACACGCGGTCAGGAGCTCGCTGACATGAATAGAAATGTAGCGAACCCCACAAATGCAAACACACACACACACGACAAAACAAGACAAGGCATGTTGCATTGCTGCACGCAGAAAATGGATGTAGAGAGAGGCACACACACAATCACATGCACACAAATCAATTATACCTTCACACAGAAACCTGTGTACCTTAACCTACACACAAACGCACTAAGAAACATGAACTTAAATGGATTTCTAATGTGGTGCTCTGGCTCTCCATTTTCAGACAATACGTGTGTGTGTGTGTGTGTGTCTCAGCTTTATTGGCATTGAGCTAGGAGAGGGACAAAAGGAGGGAATACTGAATGGAGCCATGTACAGTATATGTTTGTCTGCTCTTGCAAAATTGTTTGCATTTATGTCCATAAATGTGCATATTTAACAGAAGCGTATGTACTGTATGTGCATGAGTGCACATGCACATGTTTGCAGACACTATACACACACTTGTGCGCAGAAGCACGCTGCTCTATTACAAGCTACGCCTGCGGAGCTTCTATGTGGAATCAAAAACATTATACTTCAGAAGTCATTTTAAAAAAGCCAGGTAATACAGATTTGCACGGAGGTTTCTTGGCTGCGTGGAAGGGAGGATAGGAGGCAGGGGTGAAGGAGGAGAGGCAGTGAAAACAGGCTGATCGGAGGAGTGGTAAAGCACTCCAGGGAGAGATAATGGAAACAAATGAAGGGAGCGAGAAAGAAGAAAAATATGAAGATATGAAATGGAGTAATACTCTGAATCTAATATTACTTTTTATGTAAGGGCACTGGTGTGTCTGTATGTTATTAAAACAGCAGGGCAGCAGGAAGAACGCAATCGTACTTGTGTGTGTGTGTGTGCATACATACAGTGTGTCTCCATGTCTGGTTTTGGTTTGTGGATAATCCATCATTTTACAATCTATACTTAAAATATAAAGCATTCGTAAAACATCAACGTGCGCAAATATTCTCTCTGTCACAAACACACCCACAATCAGATATACACTCATAAGGCACAGCTGAATCCAGGCATCCTAAGTACAAAATGCATTTACAGCCACTGTCTTGTATCACATTCTTGGGATTACACATCCACTTGAACATTTGCATGAACAGAATCTTTGTTTCCATTTTGACCTCGCTCAGGTAGTAAAGCTTGGATTGTGTGGCTCAGGTTAGCACCAAAGTGGAGGTGGAAAGGAGCATATAACCCACACATAAGTATAATTATATATTTAAGAAAAGGGGACATGGTAACACATGGATTCTTATGGTCTGAGGTGTTTGCAGTGACTGATATGCTGCATGTACATCATTTAAATTGGTTTTAATCTCTTACAAAATCTGGATTCTTTTCATAAAAATTGATAAAATCTTCAAAATACCCGTGATTAACTATACATCACTTGATTATGTCTAGGAACAATCTCACCAATCATAACGCTCACATCTTTGTGATCCTTATTGAAGTGAGCTCTACATGCATATACAACATGTGCTCCTTTGTCGCAGCTACGTACTCCTCCTGTCCGTCAATATCTGCATGTGACGGTGCCGAGCTATGGATCAGAGATGAAGGGAGAACGAGGGGAAGGACAGTGCAAGCAAGCGAGACTGGAAGAGTCTTTCACACCACAGGATGAGTCATCTTGCTCAGCACTGCGCTGTGAATGAACCAGAATGGGGAGGGACACCTGCAGAGAGGGGCTTTAGTGTGTGTTTGTGTGTGTGAGAGAGACACAGACAGAGAAAGAGAAAGCATTGAGGAAAAAAAAAAAAAAAAAAAAAAAAAAAACCCAAAACCAGCCACATGATGTCTACCTCACATTCTATCAATGAAAGTGGGAGGAGGAAAGAGTGGCAGTCACAGACAGGAGGGTGTCAAATGGAGTGGAAGTGAAGAACGTGCTTGGCGTTACTGAGTGACCACACAGCCCTTCACAGAAACACAAACTGCTGTTTCTTTGCTGGAATTTCAAATAAACACACTGATGACAATGACTGACTTTCAATGGCAAATATGCAAAAAGGAATTTTGTCACATTTAATGACAAAAAAACCAACAATATTCATCACCAGACCGTGCAGTACTGCTCTGCTCTAATGTGCATTTCAGCATCTTTCAGTTCATTGTTTGGATTTTATGGCCTACAACTCTAATGTTAGTTCACATTTACACTTTCATTAGCACAGTAACCAGATGCAGAAGCCAGCTGTCTTCAGAGGAGAAGCTCTGTACACCACATCCTCTGCACTAAACAGCACCAGGCACAGTTAGTGACTCACTGGTCAGCACAGTGGACCAAAAGTGGTTTTCACTTGAATCCAAGTGTTGCACTGTAACTGCTGGATGTCTAAGTATAAGCAACTATCTGCACCAGCACACAGGACAGTAGACACACATATATACACACACTAGAGATAGATAGGATACTCCTGCAGTGTGCAGTTGCCCTGACCACTATGTTCAGGTCTTCGGTGGATTCCAATTAAATGATTTTCTTATCTTAAAAGATTCACCCTCTGGGTTTGCACCAGTTTTAATTAGAGGTCAATGAACAGATCAATCAACCCATCAATCAACTATTTTAACCAATCACTTGAAAAGTCATTTGTCACAGCTCACCACTTTTTACGCACTGCCAATGGGGAGGCTGCCAAAGAACAATGTGAGTAAGACAGAAAGAGCAAAGGAAAGTCAAATGAAGACTATGGTGCTATTATGCATACAAATAAATCAAAACAAAGTTGTCAATATCAAAGTGCCAATGCTAGTAATGGTTGAGGTGGACAAACAATCCACAAACAATGGTGGAAAGATCAATACATGGAATTGAAATCTGTTTCTGAGCCAGTGGTTTGGTCAACAACTCGAAGCTGATGTCTTTGAAGTTGGACCCAGTGGGTCTCAGAAATGGAGATTAATGTTCCTTCAAGATCTGTCCACTCAGTGTTTTCTGTTAACTGTGCCTTTGTTGTTGTGTGGGATTCAAACATGGCGTCTCGGACACCACCTGTCCGAAAACCTGAAGGATGATGAATGTTGTAATTAAAGATAAATCCTGTGGTGCAATTCGGTCTTCTTAGTACTCCATCCATGTTGAAGACTAATGGTGCTAAAACACTAGTTAGATGATCAGATAAAAGTGAGTGCTTCCTAAAAATCATTAATGATCCCTCACTGCAAGGGAAGATGGATACATGTTGTTACAGAGTGAAGGCTAAAGTTAAACTAGAATATTGGTCAAAGTTTGTGTGTTAGCTGCAATCGACAGTTTGGCTACTGATATATTGTTCATCTTAGTTTTCAACATTTGGGCTTGCAACATGTCTGAATATCTGACAGCTCAAGTGTCACTGACAGGAAGAATATCTACACTTTCAAAATAAGACTCAGGCCGTGCTAAAAAGGAATTACTCTTTATGGTCAAATTTTATTTATGACATCATTTATGAATAATTTCAAATATGAAATGCGACAATATGCCATTGAACACCATTATTGAAATTACTAGTACTGATTAGGCTTCCTCAAATGATGGGAATATAGAATTGCTCAGCATTCATTAGGATTTACAGTTTCTATTAAGCTGTTTTGGTCTTCACCTACTCCTAAGAGAAGAGTAGTAGTAGTAGTAGTAGTAGTAGTAGTAGTAGTAGTAGTAGTGGTGAGCTAGTGGTGCACAGTAAGTTAATCAGAGTTTTTTTTACTTGAAAAGTCAGCTGTGTGTTGAGGTTGGGAACAGTTTTTTTGAGAGCTGAAAGACTGACCTAAAACAGTAGGGCAGGAAAGCTGACACCCTGATGCTAAGGGGACCTGCAGAGTCAGATGATTAGTGTGGGTTCATTACCACCAGCAGCCACATTACACCTACTCAACTGACCCACTGTTGATGTAAAACACAGATTAGTGCAAAAAATATAAACTGAAGAGTCTTTGCTGATTCAGGTTTGACAAATCTTATAGGCATGATATAGGAATTGCCATTGGAATAATGCATGGTGTTACTGACTGATCATCCTTAGAGGACATTTATTTTGTGGACGTGCATGTCCCAGGTTAATCACACCATGCAGTCCTGATTGGTTTAAAGCTAATCCCTGCAGGAACATTAGTACTAACATACATCTTCATACAGATGAATACACACACACACACACTCCTCTACCTCTTCTCTACACACTACCTTATATAGAGCCATTCATCAGTGAATTTTTTTTACGCTGATCCTGAGGCGAGGTGGCACTGCTGATCAAGATTTAGGACCCCCCCACCCCAAGGTATGTGTGTGTGTGTGTATCTCCCCTTGCTAGCTGTTAACACTTTACTATGTGTGTCTTTTTCTCCTCCCACCTGTGTAATGGATGCTCACACAAGGAAAGGCAGACGTGACACAAAAACTTATAAACTTATCTAATGTCACACACTTCTTACACGCCGACTGACCTTGGGGGCGCTGTTGTGTGTGCAGGCTGCCTCTCAGCCTCTCCCACTACACACACATACACATACTCATTGTGTGTGTCAAAATGCATTTCAATCAAACTGTTCGAATTAGTGTTTAGTGTTTAAATGAGTGTTTCTTGTTTATTTGCCTGTACAATCTCCAAGTGCTTTATTCATCTGAGTTTCTATATGTGTATGCGTTTACTCAAGGGTAGAGCCAAGATGTTTCAAAGCGATTAGATGATTAGAATTACATTACAGGGGAAATGCTTAGTTGTGATTGGTTGGTTTCAGAGCCATAAATAGAGCAGGGGTGCGGTGCATTTCGGTTATCAGTCCATTACCTTTCTATGAAGATAAGCAACGTCCACTAAATGTTTTGGGATGTGTGTAAACCAGTGTGTAACTACCAGTACATTAGGACACACACACACACACACACACGTGCACTGTTCACCTCCATGTACAAAGCGTCCCATGTGTTTCTCATGCATGAGAAGGTCACAGGAGGCATCTAGAGTGTTTCTCCAGATAGGCAGTCAGTCATAGCGGGGCTGCTGAGCCACTCACCTCTGCAGAGGTCATATCTGCGGTCCCCAAAGCCCCAAGGCCTTTGAAGGAACATCAATCACTACAGACCTTGGACACACAAACACACACTTCTACTTTAACACTACAGGACTATGAACACTTCTTTTATGGGTAAACACTGTGTTCTTTTATCAAAATCACTGCTTCAAAAAGATGACAAAATTATTGGTAAGGGGAAGATGTTCAACATTATTTCTCCTAACCATGATTACAGTGGGTATTGTATTGTATTACATTAAAAACGTAGCTGTGTGTTTATTATTATAACTATGGTCCCAAAGGTCCTCTAACCTTATCAAACAGATATTTGTGTCAGTTATTTAGTTTTTATCAGTAACATGGAGTAGTTGATCTCCTCTCACTGTAGGAGCACTACTTCAAGAAACGTTCTTATGGATTGTATCAGAAAGAAACCTATTTGATCCTTTGTGTTGGTAGACAACAGGAATCAAGGTTGTTTTTAATGTCCACATCAGTCACACTAACCTCTGTGACCCATTCTCACCCTTTGGAACATATTAAACGCACAAGGACGTGAGGTGCATCGTTACTACAGCTGAAAAAGTAGACATTATTTTAACTGTGCACTATGTTTACCAGCAAGAGAGGGATAGGGTCAGGGTTAGCTGAGAAGATCACATCCATTTTACTTTTCAGTGGAATAGAGGGGCAATTTTGGGATTAATGCTTGATACAGATGAGTAGACCAGTATAATCCTGGTCTCTCTACAGTAAATGCAGAGTTGAAGTCAGAGATAATTAGTCTGACTCAACTTAAAAACTGAAACTGGGGGAATTTGTAGCCTGGGTCAGTATAATGTTAACCAATTAAAATGCTTTAAGTCTTTATTAAATGTGTGCAGAAGCTGCCTGTGTTTCTTTAACTCAGGGCTGTTTTCTTAATTGCCACTACAGTGCCCTCCACAATTATTGGCACCCCTGATTAAGATGTGGTAAAATTGGTTGTTATTGGGTCTTTCAGCAGGATAATGACCCAAAACATGTGGCAAAATCTACTAAAAAATGGTTCAGCAGACACAAAATCAAGCTCTTCCAATGGCCATCTCAGACCCCAGACCTCAACCCGATTGAAAACCTATGGGGTGAACTGAAAAGGAGAGTGCATAAGAGAGGACCACGGACCTTGGGTGATCTGGAAAGATTGTGCAAAGAGGAATGGTTAAAGAGCCCTCTCTCTGTATTCTCCAACCTTGTGAGATGTTAGAGGAGATTAAGTGCTGTCTTATTGGCAAAAGGGGGTTGTACGAAGTATTAAGATCAAGGGTGCCAATAATTGTGGCACACATGATTTCATATAAAGTCAATTATTTGTTAATATATATATATATTTTTTTGCTGAATAATTGTACTTCAATTAAAGGTTGGATTTTTCTCTTTTTTTCTGAATTTTGGTTCGATTTTTAAAAAGAAAATTAATTTATTAGAAGCTTAAAATCCAATCTTAATCAGGGGTGCCAATAATTGTGGAGGGCACTGTAACTGCACCCCAAGTATAGATTATATACCAGTAACAAAATTTCATCCATCCTGAACAGTACTGCTTCATTAATATTAAATTAGAAATAAATACACAACGAACTGTATGATAAATTATTGTTCCAATGTAAAATATAAAGTTCAATCATCAAACACAGAGTAACAAATGATCACAGACCTGTCCTAAAGCAAACACTATATTGATTAGTCTGGCAGAAATAAAATATGTGGCTCAGTCCGGTTGTTTAATTTAACAATGAAATAATGAATCAACCTCTGAACACACTGAAAGACACATGCAGCTGTTAAGACAGATCTCCATATCTGCTATGAATATGCACAAAGCAAAAAAAACGCCGCTGGGTCTGTGTGTGGCATAAGGAAAAAAAAACAAACAAATAAAAAAACACATCAAAAACAATGTACAACCAGGTCATGGGAGAATTCTGTAAAATTGCAGAATTTCTGTTACAAGCCAAAAAATGTGTATTCAAAATTTTACTTAAATAAAAATAATGTTTTTTTACTACTTGAAGTAAAAAGGTAAAAGTAAATTACTCACAGTAAAGTATTAATATATATTATATACTTGGATTATAATTGATGATGCATTGTTGTTTACACCTTATTCTAAATAGCTTATATGCTTACAGTATATACTCTGCCATGTGAATTGCTTTACATGTTCCTACGTAACTTGTGAATTAAACTATGTTTTGTTTTATTAATATGGTTCTAAAAAGTAACTAAAGTACCTAAGTAAATAGAGTACAGTAGAAAGTACAATACTTGCCTCTCAAACGTAGTGAAGTCAAAGTATTAGGTAGAAAAAATGAAAATACTTTAAAGCACAGATATGTCAAAATTGAGAAAACAGATCGATATAGAGCCAGATATGAGACATGGGGAAAGTGTAGGAGGATGACATGCAACACATATCCCCCTCGTGTTTTATACTTTGTACCAGTACAAGCCATTACAAAACCTTGACCAAAGGAAGTACAGTAAAGACAAAAGCTTTCTTTGGGGACGTGGCTGCACAAGGTTTAAAACTTTACCCCTCCCATAAAAGGCTCTCTGTCCTAGATTGCATGAGTCCTCTTCGTGCCTTCCAGCAAAGTTATCAGCAGCGTGGTTACTTATGCATGCATAGCCTGGTCAGGGCTGCACAGATGAGTTTGGCTCAGCTTAGCACAAGCAAAATCCATCTTCTAGTGATAATAGCAAACACTCCTACAGTAATTTATATTTTAATTTTTTTTCCCTTAAAATATTAAAATCCCCACTCTAACGCACACGCAATTATTGTTTTGTGAATACAAACCTCCAGGCAATACATGCTTTTTCAACATGGTGCCATAAAAAAATAAAAAAAAAAAACATTGAACATGGATGTGTCTACTCTCTACAACAGTCCACTGAAAGTTTTGTTGTATATACATTATACGCATGGAAATTAAAGGTGCACTGAGAGTAGAACATTACTTTGAATGAAGTATTTTTTCTGTATTTTATTTCCATGCTGCCTGATTCAAAGTCTACCTCACTAACACACCAGCTCTAGGTATACTCAGTTTTTTAAAATTTCTGTTGGTACTTATTGATTTTAGATGACGGCAGTGTTGTGTAACCTTTAACACTGATAATAACTGTTGATTTGTTTTTAAATAGCACTGAAATCAATACCTATGTAAAAAAAAAAAAAATCAGCGAAGGGTTATTGTTTAAATAAGCAATATTTATTTAATGTATATAACAATATTATTGTGGAGATATTAATTAATTCAGTCTTCAGTATAACTACAAATGCAGAAGGTGATCATCTTCCACAAAAAACTGAAGAAATTCCCTATCTTCTCAACATTAGAGTCCTAGGAATTCCTCTGTCATACATTCCTTATGGTCTTCCCTATTCCTCCTGATGTGAGGGCACTTCCTTGGACCAAGGAACTCACAACTGACTGCACAAGGGACACAGTCCTATTCAGGGAGATAGAAGCCCCACTTTTCTCCAGAAGTCCCTCTTCCAGCTCCTCTGAGGTGCTGAGATGAGGGTGAGCCTGGCTGGATGCAGCAGTCTTCACTTTGTACTCCATGTCCTGGATGGCACAGACAACGCCCTCTGTGGCAGAGAAAGCACTTTCATCATAGTCCATCAGGTGGAAGGTCTTGGACTGGTTGACAAACCTCTTGTAGATGGCTTTGACCATGGATTGGGCTGCTAGCGTGCAGACACCAAGCAGAAGGGTTGTAGAGATTGATCCAAACTGACAGAGGCTGGGAGCAGCTGAGTCAGTCAGCAGTTTGCCAGTCTCAGTGCTGACAGCTTCACACTTGTTCTCCTCCTCTGGTTCCTCCAGGAGGAACTTCAGAGCAGTGTCCACCACCTCTGGTACCAGGGGTGCAGTCACCTCTTCAAGTTTCAAGAGCTTGGCTACTTTACTGTCCCCTGAAGATAGTGGGATGCTGGTGATCTGAATGCCACCAAAGTCAGTAACTTCCTGTGCAGAGTTTGAAGGAAGGTATGTACATTGTCTTCTGCTGTGTGTGACCTTCCTGTTGAACAGCTGAGACAGCTGCTGTTCTTCCTGCAGCTCTTCCAGGAGCTTTTGTTCCATCTGATTGAGACAGAAGTGTCTCGCTGTGGCCCACGCCTGTCAACATCAATATAATGTAGCCGGGAGTTGAAACCATACAGGAAATATTTAAATACAGCTTTAAAGTTCCAGTATTTTACCAACCAGCTCGACCATGAAGAGGTGCTTTACCCCAGTCCTTGCAATTATTTCCTGAAACCTGTAGGAGTGAAAAAACCTGTTAGCCTCCTTCTACAACTTTGACAAATTTGTCATAAAGGAGACAAATGAATGATCTGTTGGACTTACTCCGCCAGGAAGCTTCTTCCTGTCAGCAGCCAGGTCTTCATGTCTCTGACAGATAAGTCATCAGGAAGTTGATCCTGTTGCTTCATGAGCATAAACTGCCTCAGCTTCATTTTCTAGAACACACACTCAGCACAGTACTGTTTGAATCCACTCACAGACACGGCTGATTAAAACAGTGTAACATCGAAACAAGCAGCTTCACATTCAGTCACTTACTTCTGCTTGGTAGCGATGACGCTCTTCATCTGAGGAGGACGCTCTTCATGTTTTGGATTTGTTTGAAAATGAAGTGGGTGTTCATTTTGAAGAGATGTGAAGTTTGGAACGAGAGAAAAACAGTAAATGGGTTAATTGAACGCACTGAATGTCTTTCCACAGGGCTCTGATCGCTGAACATTCAGATACCAAATGAGCTGCTCATTCTCACAGTGCACAGAATGTAGAACGTCATAACAGTGACGGTCTCCATCAGAGAACCAGCAAAAAAAGAATCATGGAACTAATATGCAAATTAGGGAACCAACAACCAAAATGAAGATCAGGACCAGGAGTGTTTGGTCCCTGGCTAGATGCAGACTTTGTCTCTTTTCTTGATGCCAGATACCTACCAAAGCACCACCTAGAATAAACTGAAATCTGCTGTCAATCTGAGCACACCGTTAATAATGGAGCTTTAAATTGAATTTATTTTACAACGCAGAGTCAGGATCTGTTTTCCAGAGTCCACTGACACTGTATTTTGGCTCTGCATCAGACTGTTGCAGACTTCAAACCAGTGTGAGAGAGTGTTCCCCAACCTGTGATCTTCCTGCGCCCAGAGAGACATTAGCTGTCTTCATGTAAAACAGATGTTCCTCATTCCTCAGCGCTCGCCACAGCTGCTGCTCGCCACCCGAAGAACACAAAATGGATAGGCTCTCCAGGATATTTATCATTAATTGTGAGCGTGAGTCATTACACTGAAAATGGGAAATAATCTGGGTGATTTGACTCCCCTTCCTTTAGCCTTCCTCGTCTTTCTCCTCACCAACTCCTTTTCACCTTTCTCTTTCCTCCACCTCATCCCCCACCTTCTGTGCTCCCCCTCTAATGGCATCTCCTCTCTCCTCTTCCCCCAGAGTGACCAGATGCTGGCAATTTCACGACTGTTGACTTATTTACATTTCTGTAATCATATGAATGAATGAATATTTATGACATGGGTCGCTCACTGTGGGGCATCTGCCTATACAGCCCACTTATTTGTATGTGCTTGGGATGGTAGCAGAACCCCCATCCCTCGGCTTCTGAGCTGAGGCTTCTCTCTTCTCCCCAGTAAAGACGTGGTTGTATGAGAGAGCGGGGAAAGACCAGATGAAAAAAGCCAATCAATATTTTATGAAAGCTAAAGACCTCGAGGCACACACATTTTATCTTTTCTCTCCCTGAACAGTGCTTATAAATGGATTATTTTTGGAGAGCTGAAAGATGTTCGAGGAATGAAATACGGTATGTTTGAGGTGGTAAGTTTGCCTGGCTGATGAATGAGGGCATGTGTAACTCTAAATGTCTTGGAGCAGAATAACTCACCCGTGCTTGTAGTCACAGCAGGGTATTTTGGAAATAAATTTTGTATTCATTTGAATTCAGGCGTGCTAAGACGGTCTCAAATCAGGAGAGTCCTGAGCAGAAAACCAACCTATGTTTATTGTGTTCTGTGAGAGTTACTGCTTTCTTTCTGTTTTTACTGCCATAAAACCTTTAGTGACACAGACAGGAGACCGTGCTTGCATCCCAGTGCTAAAACACAGATATATTTAGAAACTATACTACAGTACAGTACATAATTTTAAAGTACCACCCTCAATGTTCTCCTGATTTTACTCCAAATTGCAACTTTAGTATTTACATGTAGAATGTCTTTTGTTGCCAATAATGTCTGGGAAAAAATCTTTTAAATAATGTTTTGATATTTATACTATTTTAAATGTACAAAGTATAAAAATTTCCAATTTCCTTTTAAATAATGGCATTTATCTATGCAGTGTAATACTGCATGAAGGACTGTCATGTGGCCACAACAAGCTGAATAAGAATTCCAATTTTGGCACTACCAACTTTGTGCAGCACTGCACATCCAGCAGGAATGTAGTTGGATGAACTTTGTTGTGGTGGCGAAATTGTTACTAACATGATTATTCCTATATTTATTGACTAGCAGAGACAGCAGAGCAGGATACACTGGATTAGATTAGTATTGTATTTCTGTACAATTTTGAGTGAATTTTAATCTGCCGACTCTTAAAGGACTTTGAATGAGTGTGAATTATCCCAGTGACTAAAGCTTTTCATCACTGTGCTGTTAAACCTCTCAATAAAGGTTAAAGAGGTGTGTTGTGTTTAGGTGCTCACAGACAAACACTGTGTATCTTGAGCCTGAACTGAATGTGAATATGGAACATAAAGAATACATACCCTACATTTGTACCATGCACTCATGTATCTTGGTGCTAATACCGTCAGAGGCTACACTTCTGTGTCTCTTTATATAGAAGAGAGGCTGGAAAACACTGAACTGCCTACTAGAGGATCTGATGGGTGCAGAGAGGGAACCAGAGAAGAAGAGGTTTCATACCAGGATATGTCATAACTGTTGAGATTAGAAAATGAAGACGGGTTGAACAGCAAGGAGAAAGTTCCATTTTTCTAATGAGGGCTAATTCACCCAGAGGACTGACTGGGAGGGAGACGTATCCGGCCTTGTCAAGGTGGTGCAAGGGTGAGATTAAAAAGACAGAGCCTGAGGCAAAACTAGAGAAGATGACAAAGGACACACAATAAGAGGAACAGGGTATGTTGGAAGAAGAGCCAGAAAAAGAGGGAGAACGAGGAATGTGACATAGAGTGGATATCACTGATATAGTGGATGAGCATCATATTGACAATTTTGGGAGGCAACCAAAGTAGAGTTGTGTGTTTAGAGAAGGTAAAAAGAAAGCAAACATGCCTGTCTCTACTTTTTAGAGGATTTCTCTCCCAAAATCTGAAAGCCACTCTGCATCTCCATGTCTGCTTCTCTCCCCAGCCCTTGCTTCCTACTCCATGCCTCTTTTCTCCTCTGTGGATCATGGCAGGCTAATCTCAATCTGTTTCACTGCGATATCACACAACAGCTCTGTAGCTGCAGCAGTGCCAGCCTATTGTACTCGCATGCCCCAGCGCCAGCTCTCATTGTCTGCCAGTCAGCACCGACTCGCAGCTCTGAAGCTCCACGGATTAGTGGGGTTCTCCATCGGCTGCATCCAAACACTCAGCTCTACTGCTGCAACAGTGTGTCCCAGCCAATGTGCTGTTCCTTCTGTCTGTGTCCTTCTCCAGAGCATTTTGAAGCTCCACTTTCTGAAGACAGCCAGAGCAATTCAGAAAACAAGCAGGCGTGCAGGTTTTCAGCAGGCTTCTCTCACCAATGTTAATTTCTCAGACACAAAACGTAATGAAGAAATTGATTTGGTGCGAGTGGTTGCATTTAAGGTTTCATCATTTTCAAAATTTCACCATGATTTTTCGTAGCTCCAGACATTATATCATCGTGGAGCCAGGTCTTGATGGGAGCTCCTCTCTGAACAATTGCTTAAACCATGAATGTTATATTGTGAGTGTGTGTGTGTTTGCTCTCTCTCTAAGCTGTCCAGTGTGAGCACACACACTGTAAAACACTGCTTCTGTTGCATCGTATTTTCTATTGTGTATGTATTTTACTGCAGCTTTTTATTATTACTGCTGACCATTGCAGACTGTTAATTACACTAAAAGACTGGGAGGGAAGCGTTTACAGCTTTTAAAGATGCGATCATTACCATAAGCTCATTAGGTTAAAACCAGTTTCATTACTGGACCAAGAATTTGCAACTTCTTGAACATTTCTAAAACTTTGCCTTGAGATTTCAATATTTTACTTCAATCTCTATTTAAAGAGATCCATCCATCCATCATCTATACCCTTCTTCTTTTTTTAGGGTTGCGAGGATCTGTTGGAACCTCATAAACTAATTACAAAAAAAAAATCTTGTTATATTGCATAGCAGTCTGTTGTCTTAATTTTTTTTTGTTTTTAACCTGAATTCTAGTGTCTCGTGAAGTGGAAATTGGCCTGGACTCAGGACACTTGGTCAGTGTCAGGAAAAGATTGGAAAGCTAATATCCCTGTGTTGAACCGGCAGACTGTTTGTTAAGAGACTCAGTGGAGAAATAAACAACAAAAAAATCTATTCTCTCACTAAAACTGCTTTGGCTGCCCTTGAGAAAGTCATTGTACACTAATTTTCAGGTCTCCTACTTCCCATAGACAACCTGTTGTCAGTTATAGAGAGTACCTATACTATAAACTTACTTTATCTTTTTTATTTGAAATCCTGATGACTTTATCACAAAGCTTTCTCATTTAAACCCAAATTTCACCAAAGATCAGTTAACCTATTATGGAAAGGACTACCTGACCCACTAAAACAGCTACAGTATAATATCTTCTGTGAGGAAGCTTTGCCAAGTCTGCTAAAATAATCCCGAAGATGCCATCAGGCTTGAATGAAAGATGGCATCATGTTGAAATTAACTAAATGCAGGATCAAGCTTGACTAATTTTACTGAACAAACCACAGGATAGTTTGGCCTTCGCTGCATTTACCAACACTGACTGTTCTGGTTTAGCTATTCAAGTGGAATGACTCAAGGAATACTTGTCGGACCACTGCTTTGGTCCTGACTGAACTGTAATAATTTTAGTAGTCCCTTAACCTTTCCTCTAGTCCCATCATCAGGTCCAAATTTTTATTTCAGATACCTGAAAAACAAGACGCGCATTCACGCATGCACACACACACACACACACACACACACACACACACACACACACACACACACAAAACCTGGCCAGCTCCTACAATACTTCTTCTCTTCTTGCTGACAGAAAATGCACAGATAAAATGTATAGCTGAACGCACTGTCGCACCCAGTTTGCCCAACTGTCCTCATTTCCGCCAGTATTTAATCTGTGCTCCATCCATCTCTCCAGCTGGCTGTTTATGATAACACCCCACTTATCAATGTGGATATTGATAACATCACCTTCATGTGCATCATCCTCCTGATCACCCAGGAGGAAAAAGCCTCACCAAACCATGTGTCAACACAAGATGCTGTTATGTAACAAGTCATCAAGCACTTTAAATACGTACATAAGAAATAAAGCTGATAAGACGTAGGAATGAAGCACGTAGGCATATAACAAGCACTGAAACAGGACAAAAAAAAGTTTTGCTAGTACAGTGGAACTCCACATCTCTCAGAGGAAGTAAAGAAACTTCTAATGAACAGGATGAAGGCTGCGGAGCTGCTGGACGCCACAGGGCTGAGTTCTGTGCTGTGCAGAGATTGTGTGCTTTGCTCGACTGGGTGTTGTATCTCTACAAGACAAAGGGTCAGTTCTCTGCTTCTCTCTTTGTCTTTCTCATTCCACTGTGGCTCTTTAAGTATTTAGAGCTGCTAGTCTTTTCTTCCTCTCCTCTCTTCTGTCAGTTTGAGTGGGTCTAATGTGCAGTCCCTTGTCAGCTTCCCTTCCTTGTCTTTCCTCCCCCCCTTCATCTCCCCCTTTCATTTCCTCTCATGTTTTCTTCCCTTCATCAGCATATTTCTGTCTCTGGACATAATGGACACTGCTTCGCTGTGATTTTTTTTTTTTTTTTTTTAAATTCCAGTCTGTGTTGCTTCACTGTTGTCCTGTCCTGTCACATGCCGTCCTGTCTCCTCAATAACACTTTCAATGAACCCATCTTGTTTTTGACCTCTGCTTATGAGTCTAGACATCTTGTCTCTGCGCGTTTGTGCACCAACATGAATATTCATAGCCGTGTTTGACACACATTCAGACTGCATGTGTGGCTGTGAGAGAAAGTGACTGGATCACAGATGGAACAGCTGCTGCTCAGCTCAACACTATTGGACATATAGTGTGCTCAGCAGCAACTGGGTAAGTCTTCTGAAATAAGTCACTTTCATTCAGCTGTAAATGAGAGGTTTATTGTCGTGGTGATTGCTGGGATCCTGCATTAATTGGCTTGATTCTTTTGTTCCTAACTGTATTTTTCTAACAGAGCAGATCTAGAAGATACAAAGAGCTGCACTTTGGAGTATTTCTGCATGCTTCTTTTCTGCTGCCCACCATGCAGAACTCTGTACAGGTCCATCCTCGTCTTTCTCAGCTGTTGTTTTAGTTTAACCCTGCGTAGATTAAGGTTTAGTGTGAGCTTGATCCAGCAGGGCTTTCAGGTTTCATACGCTTACCTTGGATCTATTTTGGGTGATCCTCGCCTTACTAGCCTTACAGATCCTCAGGCCTGACGTTCAACATTAATGAAAATAGAGATTCAAATTTTGATCAGGTGAGGTGAGCACCAGCAAGAAAGTTCTGGGTTTGAATCCCGTTCAACCCTGGGGCCTTTCTGTGTGGAGTCTGCATGGTGGCTCTAAATTTCCCGTTGGGGTGAATGTCAGTGTGAGTGTTTGTCTGTCTCAAAATGTCAGCCTTGTGACAGACTGGTGATCTGTCGAGGGTGTACCCCACCTGTCCCAGTGTCAGCTGGGATTGGCTGCATCCCACTGTGACCCTGAACTGGACTAAGCAGTATAGAGAATGGATGGATGGATAGATTTTCTTCACAATATATCACAATGTAATATTGGGCTTTAAAGGGACTGTTCTCTAACTCATGATAAAATGGTTAAAAAAATGTTATTTTTACTATGTTGTTCCATCACATGACACATACCCTATAGAATATAACATACTGTACGTAGCTATGTTTTAGCTTTGTAGGGAAGTGTGTGCTATATTTTAAAGTTGCACTGAAACACTGGCAGGAAACTCAATTTAAGAGATTCTTTAACTTTCCCTGAAGGAGACAAGATGAATAAGCGCACTCTCTTATCCTCGCCCAAGCCTTTAACGCAGTAATAGGCTGATATATTTTTAGGGCTTTTAGAGAGGGCCAACAAGCTGTCAACTGATGGTTGAATGTAATTATAACCACTATTTCCTGGTGTGCTTTGTGATAATCTAAGAACACTAGAAGAACAAGAAAATATACGGTTTAACTTCTTAAACTGAAAGTAAAGTACTGAAGATGACTTTCCCTTATTAAGGGCCTGCCAACGCTCAGGCCCAGAAGAGAGTTTTAGGTTTGTAATATTTCTTACATTTGTTTCTCAGATATGGGTAAGGAGACAGGACAATGCCACTGTTGCCCTATAATATTAGATTGTGACGTCTTTGTAAGGGGGTCAAGTCATGTTGAGTGATTCCCTGTTTAATTTAGTGTCCTATCTTTTTGTAAGGAAGGTCCTTGATCATTAAATGGCCCCTGTGTCCTGTTCTATGTCTTTGCTGTTTGCTGCATTTGGTGCTTTAGAAAAACAGACCATAATCATCGTTCATCCTATCATATCTACTCTTTCCACATCCAGATAGCTGATTGGCTTGGCAGTAAAAACAACCTTGACCATGCACCATTACGCCCTCATCTCTTAGTAAATATACAATGTCAGAGATACAGTCCAAGGTCTGACTTTGTTAAAATGAATGGTGACAGGGGGTAGTGTAATATTTATGACAAGAAAAATAACTAACAAGTCCTGCCAAACCTCAAACCTAATGAACCTCTTAATAGTACAAAGTATTGACTTGAGGCAGAAACCCTGTGCTGTGTTAGTCAAATACAGACATGATTTGTCAATGTTATTGTTAAATCTATTTTGGGCCTGAAATATTAATAAACTATTTGCAAGAGCTTGTATTTTTACTGCAAAGACTTAAAACAAGTAAGTTTAATAAGAAGTTTAACAAGGAAGACTACAGCAAAAACATATAACATTGATCTAATTGACGCTACACATAAAGCATGTCAGACCTTACAGTGCCTATACTCACATTAATTACCATTTTGGTTTCAGTGTCTGGCCCTGAGCTTGTCTTGTGCTGCAGATGAGGAAATAAGGAGAGGAATGCTCTGCTCCACTCTTATTGTCATTTTCTGTGCGAGGGAAAAGGTAAAGGGCCAGATGAGTGATACAGAAACTAAGACAAGACTCCTTTTTAAAAATCTTTATTATAAGCAATAAACTTCAACCTAAAGGCCAGTCCATGCCTTGTGTGATTTTTCAGCCCCTGTGCTCTGCTGCATCTAGATCAGCCAGGTATCTGGTTTATTTAGCTGCTGCCAGTTTCGTCTGTATGACTGGTTGGGCGGCTGGTCTTTGGGCCAATGGCCGACTGTTTGTAGTCAGAGTTATTTCCAGAAGCTGACTTCTTTAAACTATTCTTTGTCCCTAGATGGAGACAAAGGCAGTGAAGAAGAAGAACTATTTTATATGACGTAGTGTAACACCACTCAGTTTTCTCCTCCACTGAACAAACCTGAGACCCTTCATGTCTTGACCTCTGGTCCTGTGGAAGTGGGGAATCATAGTTTTACTAATCTCTTCTATCTAACTGGTGAATGGTTAACTGTAGGGCTGCAACAAACTAATTACTTCTATTCCATTATTTATTTTCTTCCTCATACTCAAACACTTCAGGGCATCCAGTGATTAACTGACTTGTGACTTGATTTTCCAAGCACAGATGACCTTAAACAAGTCTCCACACATAATTTGCATTGAAATGTAAATGCAAAGGTCTAAGACCCTAAGCATTTGAATGCTTAATAAAATTCTCATTATACTGTATATTATATTAGGCTTTATCCAGAAAAAAATAGCACTGAGAAGTTGCCAAGCTTCAAGAAATAATATCAAGTCAAGGGTTAAGACGTGATGAGACATTTAATGGAGCAATAAGAAGTAGCGTCATGAATATATATACGAAGTGTTATTGTTATGAATCATAAGAGTGGGGATATAATGTTCACAGTGTTCCTTTACCGTACTGTTTTAAACAGAATATCCTGGCACGTACCTGAGGGTACCAAAATCCCTGGACACAAAACTCCAAAATCCTTTTGGTGGATTTTATTGTCAACATTAACTTCAAACATTTTTGCAGTAGTTTGTTGATGCACTTTTACTGAACAATCATTGTGAGCGTTAATGCTACTTTTTCTATATACATTTTTTGCATCTTTCAAATATTTTCTGAACTGAATTTTTGTTTGTAGAAAAACAGCCTGTGAAGTTACAGAAATCCAGCGAATTGCAAATGTTCAGCATTTCACCAAAAAAAGTAATTGAGTAATTAGTAAGTAGCAATATATTAAGTAATAAATAAAAATGAGATAAACTTTTCTTTCTCAATTCCAGGTTGAGGGTCAGTGTTGTACATATGATAAATGTATACAGAATTGTCAATATGATAAACTGGATCTTTGAAATGCCAGTAAAACATGCTAAGCACAAATTAACATCCTAGTTCAGGGTCACACACCAAAACCTGCATTAAAGTCCCCCAAAGAAAAGCCCACCATGTCAATCCCACCCTGGGGCCCATTTGTCTCAGACTGTTGCTGGTTAACAGGCACTGACTGATACAGAGGGATGGTGCATTATTGCATGATGCGAGTCAGCACAGAAAGCTCAGGCATAATTTCGCAGCGTCTAATCCACAGCTGTATCGAGGGATTTAAGGGTGAGCAAAGGGTAACACGCAGATGGAGCAACACTTACACAAAAACTCAGTTCATAACACACACCAATGATAAACATGCACTTTGCGGCCTCTTGTATCAGTTTTGACACAGCTCCATTTGTGGTGTTGTAGATGCACTGTGAGTGTTTTCTATCTTTATTGGCTATATTTATCTGTGACACCAAGTCTCGGCAGGACGTGGGCTGAAATATGAAGTCATAATGTATTAGCACCTTCAGCTCCCTCAGTGCAATTGCTGATGTTAAGATGACAAATCCTGGGCTATGTGGTATATAGCTCTGTCTAAACTGCATGAGTGTGTTTTTTCTCTAGACAGTGACAATGCTTCACTTTCTGATTCAGTTTGTGCCTTGCTGTCTCTGTACTTACCCACTCGGATGTGTGAAGATTGTCCCATGCTAATCTGTATCACATGAGGCTGCAGGGCAGTGTGTCTCGTTCTGTTGAGGTACAAAAAGCATAGCACCAGCTTGTTACAGAGCAACTTTAACATCCATGTTTCTGACCACCTGGCAAATGTAATGTTTTAGCTCTGTTTTTGGTCTCTACCAACCCCTGAGAGACAGCTAAATGCTCCACTGTATTCACCAGCTAACTCTGTCTGAATGAACCAAAACAATGAGGTTCATATGTTCATATGTAGAAATGATGATACAGCATCATGTGTGAGTAACGTCTCATTTTTTGTTCAGATGTTATTTCAGAACACAAGCGATAGCACAGGATAGCTGAAGGAGACAGGGGAAAAGAAAGGAAGAGGGAGCCTTAATCAGGTTTTTTTGGAACCAGATATAACCAATGAGCCAACGCGCCTTTACACGATGAGCCTGAGATTAGACTGGGAGTAAGAACCAGTCACCTCAGAGGGAATAACAGAGGTCCTGGTATATTATTAACTCACGTTAAATATCCAGTTAAGCAGAGTCTTCCTTTGCTAATGCTGAATATGTTTTTATAGTTACTGGAGTGTTAAAGCTCTTGATACTATACCAATGAAGAACTTTGTGAATTGAGTTGAACTTGGAGAGACATACAGACAGAACTGGGCCAGTCTGTCTGGGTGAGGAAAGCAGGGGGCTGGTGGTGGAGGGGGCAGAGGAGGAAAGGGGTTGGTGGGTGGGTGGAATGGAAAACAATGCTCTGACTTCTCTGTGGCTGATCACAGTGTCACCCTCAGTGGCATTTGCCGATGGAAACTGGCTCGCTCAGAAAACAGATTCATGTCCAGCCACCCGCGGATGGCACTGGTGCATGGACGTGTGCATGCGTGCGTGCACAAACACTCACACGCATGTTTGCAAGCTTATATACAAAGATGTTGCTCAAATTCACTCAGCATACATCTTTGCTTCTCTGGTCCTCTCTGTCCCTATTTGTTCCATTGTCTCCCTCTCTCTCTCTGTCTTATGTCTCTCTGTTTGGCCAGTGCTCTTGTCTGTCTCCTTGGCGGCTCTGCTCTCCCTCCTAGAACTCTCTGTACCGTGTCCTGCCTCATCTGTTCCGAGCGATGTCTCATTGCATTTTGCCGGTGTGTTTCTCTACACCCACCCAAACCATACCAGCTTCTATCCTCCACTTGCTTGTGGAAATGGTGCCCTTTAAGTTGCCAGGCCCATCCCACAGTCTAGTGCACTGTGTGCTACTGTGCTGGACCTGTGTGTGATTTACGAGGCAGTGTTGGAGCTGGAGACTGTGAGGTAACTTTCAAGATGGGTGGTAGTGTGTGTTTGGTGTAGTAGAGGGGTGCTGAGTGATGGCCTTTGGTGGAGTCTGGGAAATACAGCCATAGAGCAGTAAAAGGACAGGACAGGAAGAGAGAAATAATTATATTATTCGATATCTACGCAAACTGCAATATGGTAATGACAGGTAATAGAGTTTATGTGTGTGTGTGTGTGTGTGTGTGTGCATGCAGGGGAAATCCTGCAGGGCTTTCTCTTCTCATTCCCTGCTAGGCCAGCAGAAAAGGAGAGAGAGAGCCCAGTAGCAGGTCTGCCTACAATCACAGTATTCCACTATCATTTTACATTTGCTTTCCCAGGGGAAAAGACTGCTCTGGGTGCCGAGGTACTGTTGCTGTGCTGTCAATACTGTTTAATATAAACCTTGTATCACACACAGAGGGACAGCTGTCCTAATACTTCTGTTAGGCAGGGGGCATTTGATCATTGCAACCACCCTTGACATTCTTCATGAGTCACCCTATAATATTTAGAACTCTGAACAAGCTACTACTACTAATTGAGAAGACTAACTGATGAAAGCAAACATGAGGATTGACTTTAAATGCTTTAATAATGACTAATAATGCTTAATGCTAAACTGACTGCAATTTAATTTTAACATCAGCCTGACATTGTGTTCAATTTAGCCATTTTCCATTTACGGATAATTTTTGTTCCATGTTTTACAGTTTATATGGAGCTGACACAGGAAGATGGCGTGCGTCCCCATACTTAATGCCACCAACACCGCTCTAAGCAGAGAAGATGTGTTTGTGTTTTTAGCCAGTGTACATAAATATAATCGATCTGTGAGTAGCATGATGGGATACAAAGGGGGAAATATTCAAGCAACATGCTGCAGGGCAGTGACCAGTCAGATGGATGGAGGCGAGTCTGATACTTCCGGCTTGATATGATTCAGTGATGTAGTTTCACCATGTCACAACATTTTAGCCACAGGCTGATTAATCTTGGTATGCAGCCTGGGCATTAATAACTTCACCCTCACAGATCAGAGTTTGAACATAGGCCAACAGAGAAAGTATGGAGATGTAAAGTAAAGTCAAGACATTACCAACACTCTTACATGATTAAATTCCAGGCTAAATGGATGCTAGTATTGCCCTTTGCAATAAATGGCTTAAGCTCCTGAAGTGTTTTACTTGGACCAGGTCTCTTGTGTAGGATTTTAGTGGGTGTGTGAAAGAGTCCTGGTTCTTCACTCATTCTTTACTAACTAGACTTTCACTGCAAAAATCCAGGAACTCATGATATAAATTCTGCAATTTCAATAATTGCACATTTTCTGGCTTAAACTGATGATTTTGCTATGTAATGCTTAAGTTTACAAATAAATCACCACAAATTACTACAATGGACACTAACAATTTGTGGAAGGATAGTAGTCATAATGGCGTGATGAATGCCTGTAAAAAACTGGTCACTCAGTCCATCCAGTAGATGCTGACATACTTTAATGTATATGTGAAACTCTGATATCAGTGTATTGTATATATGTAGATAAGAAGGAGACTTCACGGGTTCCAATAGAAAGAAAAATTGTGATCATGAAAGTTTGTAGGATTCATTCTCTGGGGACCATGCATGTGTGTAAAAATCATTTAAAAGGCCTATAGAGATAAACAAGCCGTGTGTAGACAGTGTGCTGTCAGCAGTGAATTTGAAGAATAAAGACAACACCAGCTTCTAAATGGACTGAAGTGACATTTGCAGGTATGTTTACATGCTGTTTAATGTGCTGTAGCTGAGTACCTAATTAGCTATCTAAGCCTGGAAACTGACGGTAACAGTGCACTTTTCCCAAGCGAATGATCAACCAGCCAAAGCGAAGGATGAGATGTGTCTTTATGTTTCAATGTTAGATGAGAAGGAGACTTCAGTAAAGCTAATGTGGGTTGTCTAAACTCAGTGACTCTCCTGTTGTATAAAGGCTGCATCAAGCTATGACTGAAAAGACCTTAGTGCTTTATGTAAAGATTTGATTGGCTGCTGGAAAAGAGTTTTTTACAGAGTATCTCTGTAAGAGAATCACCATTATTTTGATGAATTCATGCAGAAACTAAAGGCTCCAACATGAAACCCAAACATAAAACATTAATTTCTCACCTTTGGTTTGTAATTTTCTCTTAACACTGGGGACATTTTAACAACAGAGACAAATATGCTGTACCTGGCAAAAAATGCAGATGAAAATTTTGTCACTATTACTCAACCTGTGTGATCTGCCTGGTAGTTTCTTGCTCCTTTAGAACTGACTGTGTATTGTATGTGCATGTGTGTTTGTGTGTATGTGCACGTGTGCATGTGTGCGAGAGCGTGAATCTGCTTGAGTGATTGATGCCTTTCCAAATGTATGGGTGAAAGAACAGCACCGACTACCTCACATAGTGTGTCTCTTTAAGCCAAACTCACATCAGAGATGGTGGGCTGGGTCGGAGGAGCACGAGGGTAGAGTGGCGGGGCTGGCCCGGCTCAGCCTGGCCCGCTATGCCATGAGGGAGGTGCAAAGGAGGACAGAGGAGATGGGGCGGAGGTGACTTTGATTCTCAGACATTGAAGGAGGGATGTAAGTGACAGAGGGGGAGGAGAAAAGGGAGGGAGAAAGAAGAGCAAAGGGGAGGGTGTATGGAATGAAACTAGAGAGTGAGTGTGAGGGAGGGAGCGACAGAGCGAGCGTGTGAAGCACGCTGCCAGCGCTCGCTTGGTAATGCACTGTGTACAGGGATAAGCAGGAGTGTTGCACACACACTCACACACATAGTCTCTACCTCTGTCACACACCCTCACACCTATACACCTTCACACTGAGCTACTCCTTCACACACACACATGCACATAATCCCTCACATGTGTGCGCTGAGGCTGAAAAGTGCCTTGCATGGGACACACACTGTGCAGCTGGATGCAACGGAACCAGACTGGACTACTGTCACCCACCAGTGGGGACTCTTGCGTGAGCACTGGCAATCCAACATCTACCGTAAGGCATGGCTACCTGCCAGCACACCCCCCTGCCCCATCCCCTCCCTCTTCCTCCCTCTCTGTCTCCCTCCATTCATTCATCCCTCGTTCTCCCAACTGTGAGGCGGCATGCGCGGCTGAAGGACACAGCGCTGCGCTCTGCTGTGGTGTAGTGTGCCGCTGAGAGAGTTGGAGAGCCTGATCTGACAGGGGGGATAGATAGACTCACTGCACTCCCTCCCTCCTTCTTTCCTCTTTCTCTCTCTGTGCCCGTCTGTCTCTCTATCCCAATGCTCTCTCGTACATGAATGTCACCTCT
This sequence comes from Mastacembelus armatus, assembly GCF_900324485.2. Classification (NCBI taxonomy): domain Eukaryota; kingdom Metazoa; phylum Chordata; class Actinopteri; order Synbranchiformes; family Mastacembelidae; genus Mastacembelus; species Mastacembelus armatus. The sequence goes on along the minus strand of NC_046650.1, from coordinate 5,236,115 downwards.
ATCTTTGGGAAATGCTGGATTCATCAAGCCTCCGTCTTTTTCCCTTCTTCCAGGGTGAACAGAAGGGTGATGCCAGGAGAGCTTGAAAGACAGCGAGGAAACAAGCCGCACTCCGTCCAGCAGCATCTGTCCGCATCCCCCTGTCCTCATTTCATCTTGTGGAGCTGATACCTCAGGTCGGACAGTCTCTACTTCTTCTTCTACTTCTTTTCTGAGATATTTTTTTTGATAGAGAAATTTTAGAGATTAGGGACAGAAAGAAAAGGAGCTGCAGTGTGTACTGACAGCGTCACTCTTGTAATTTTGGAGAGTTGTGTTTCGGACGATTTCTGTCCCACTGAATCAGGCTTTTTGATCTGCAGGACTGAGTGTATTAGGAGGACTAAATGTGATTTCGGTTTGGGTCTGGATTCACAATGCAGCGAATGTGTTTGCTGCTGGACCCCTTCAGACTGGATTGAGTAAAACTTCCCAGGATATCCAGGAGGGGGGTACGGGTACATTTGGACCGGGCATCGGGGAACATTGGCTACAGCGCACTGGTCTTGGTTGGATAACAACATGCCTTGTCCTAACAGAGGAACAGTGACATGCCAAGGCTTCACTTGAACATGACCCCCAACCAGAAAACTAATAACTAGAAGGACACACAAAGACAAACGCTGATCGGTCCAAACACCAACGAGCATTGTTTGCCTGTTTTGGGAGGGCCTTTTGAGGGATCCACCCTTCTTTTCTCCCCTCCTACCCTTTCTCCTTTCCTCTCATACTTTTTTCTGTCTTTCTTTCCCTTGCTTCGGTCCATCCTCAGAAGCCCCCTGCTCCACTCTGCACCCTTTCCTCAGCAGTGCTCCATCGCCCTGGGTGAGTGGGTAGGGGGGTGGCCCACGGTACCCCCCAACACCTGGGCGCCACTGAGCCACCAGAGACTGGTGAGGTGGCGGCAGGGTCAGCGCTGGGAAGATGGCCGCTCTCGCCAGCTCCCTGATTCGCCAGCGCAGGGAGGTCAAGGACCCCCAGGCGAACCGGCAGATCGCCAGCAAGCGCAAGCCCTGCCCGAAGAGCAACAAGTCTCTCTGCCAGAAGCAAATCCTCATATTAATATCAAAGGTTCGACTATGTGGCAGTCGAGGGAGAAAAATGGACAAAAGACCAGGTGAGTGTCCCCAGGCCTTTCTATTAAAATCCCCTGTTTTCCAGAACACTTTCTTCCTTCACCCTGTTCATCATCTCTCCTTATTTGCTGCCTTATTTTCTGCCTGTATTGGATAAATGGATTTTGATGGTTGACTTGCCAGACTACAGATTAATCCTCAACTGTAAAGCCTCAATACAGAACATCCACAGTCTGTAATTTCTAGTTGAGGACTTAATCTGAATCTGGGAAACATCCCAGCCCATCTTCCTGGTAGCTATACACAACACGCCCTGTATTTATGATAGTACAGGAAATTCCAGCTAAGTACACAGGTCTCTACCACTGACCAGAGGCATGACCTAGCCTGTGCTGAGACCGTGGCGATGACTGTTGAAGTGCATGTCATGTCAGCACATCCACATTCGTGTTGGTGATCTGGAAGCGCACAATTAACTTGGCTCACACGTATAGTAATTTACTGTGATATAAAAATGTCAAGAGGCACCTCATTTGCGATTCTAGGGGCCATTACTCTCCCTCTGCTTCCCTCAAGGCAAGTGAAACACAATGCGTCCCAGTTTGTCTTCTGTTTTCACATGTTAAATGCAATTGAAATTATTCACTGAAGCTAAACAAGAGAATGACACTCGATGTTTTGAGTGTCTGTGCTGCACACACTAATGACTTTTGACATTATGAATCAAAGATAAATTTAATTTTGAAAATAGTTCAGACATTTTATCTCGGTCCCTCACAATAATGCGGTTGTTCAGAGATTGTGTGGTTTGGTGATGCTATTTAGAGCCAGAAATATTTAGTTAATGATATTCTACTTGTAATTCAAGAGGCATTTATATCATATATTAGAAAGTCATATGTCTTTGTTTCTTAACTTTTTCTGTAAGTAATTTTAGATTTGAAGGCGTCTTGCCCTTTTTGCTTTATTGGAAATCATGTCACCTTTTATCTAAATGCACACTGCCACTTGTGGAAGTTAAAGTTTCTTCTTCTTTTAGTAATTTAGATTTTTGTCAGTCCTATTTGTTTGTTTTGCTTTTTCAGCCATATTGTCTACTCCTATGTACAAACTTGCAGGTTTAACACTGTACTATATATCACATAGATCCTGGGCTACTGTGTGTGTGTGTGTGAGAAGGTGTCTTGAATGAGCTTATCCTCACCTCACCATGCATGTGTGTGCTATTTGGTGTATGCTTATGCACTGTACAGTCTATGTGTGTCCTTGCCGACCTGTAGAACTGTATTTGTATTTTTGTGTATGTGTGTGTCTGTGTGTGTGTGTATGTGTTCTGTGGTATTTATTACCGCCGTGTCCTAAGTTCATCATGATAATTACGTGGGGAAGCTCTAACATGGGACAGAGGCACCTGCCATAGAGGCAGCTGCTCTCTATATTGTAATTGTGGTTGTAAAATATGTTGGACAGGTCACGACAGTGCTGGCTCTATGGGAAAAGGCCACACGTGCACCGTGCCCATTGTTGGAGACCATTTTCATCCTAATAGCTTGAGTGTGTCTCACATTCTTATAGATTTATTATGGTAATTGTGGGGACAAGGTACAGAGGCTGTGGTGGAGACACTACTGGCGTCACCATGTGAGACTGTGATTTACAGGGGCCTATGTTAAGTACCGTGTGTGGCAGTGTGCGTCTTCATCATTCCCTCAGTGAGTCTCTGCATGTGTGTACTCCTGACCCCAGGCCATGAGTGTATGTGCTGGCTTGTGTATGTGAGTGTGTATTTTTCATCATGTATGAGTGTGTCTCTCTCTAAGCTTCAGCCCGAGGCCACAGTTGACCCCTAGCCAGGAATAAACAACTAGAATATTCCTGAGCCACATCATCCTCCTCCTTATCTCCCTCTGCTTTTATTCTACCCCCAACTAGCTTCCATTGTTTTTACTGGCATGATTTAGCTTCTTTGGCTTATTCTGCACTCTATGGCTTATAGTCCTTTCTATTGTCTTGTATTTCGATTGGTTCCTAATGTTTTATGGTGGCGTCCTTTGTCTTAGATTTTTCCTCCTTTGGTTCTGGTTAAGTGTTGTTGGCTTCTGCTAACTTTGTCAGAGCCCATCACAGCTGACATTGGGGTACACTCTGGACAGACTGCCAGACTATCGCAGCTAACCAGAAGTTTTAATAAGAATGAAAATGTTCAGACAAAAATTGTGTAAGAACACATGAGGTCCTGAGCTCAGGTTTAAAAATCTGGTCACTGTATTTACAGTCCAGTATGTTATGACTCTTCCCTCAAACTAATGACACTTCAAAAAAGGTTTCTCTGTCTAACTCTGACTCTGTGTGTGTGTGTGTGTGTGTGTGTGTGTGTGTAGATGTTATCATGCATCCAACACTGCCTGCTACTGTCATTGCATTGTCACAGTATAGCTCGGGTTCTCTTTGTACTGCTGTACAGCCAGCTGCTCCGCTAATGTAGCAGGGGAGGAGTATTTCTGAAGAAATGTGTGTGTGTGTGTGTGTGTGTGTGTGTGTGTGTATATATGTATTTATGTACCTATATACATAGGTATATACAATAATGGACAACGGCGTCATTAAACACCTGTGAAGTGGAAACCCTGGTGACAACAGGTGCCAGTTTTTGGGTCCCCTCTTGACATGCTTTAATTCATAAGAAAATCATGTTTAATTTGCTCTGAGGATTTTTTTTTCAGTTTTGCAAAGAGGAGACCTGCAAGTGAGTAAGTGTTAACACTCCACCTCCCTAGTGCCCCCGCTGGTTCGAGCAGGGACTGTAATGACCCATTCACACGTTGTTTTTAAACACTCTTCCAGTTTGAATGTCGACTGCCTAAGGAAGCATTTGTGACTATGGAGGGGCTACTGAGAAGTCTTCCTACTGAAGGACGGAGTCTCTTTTGGATTTAATTTTAATGATAACAAATACAAAGGCCCAATTTCGGTGGAGGCACTAACAATTTTAACATTTAGTATTACATTAGAATTACCATCTGCCCCACATACTAGCTGTATTATAAGCATTTAAAACTTAAAAAGGTGCAAAAAGGAAAAATAAAGCAAAAAAAAAAAAAAAGCCAAACATCATGACTTTTTAAAAAATTTACGACTGAAATGTACATACTAATGTAGACTTATTCATCCATCTTGGGGTTTTACCCAGGGCTTACTGTAAATTTAAGAGTGCACAGTCCTCACAAAAACAGAAATCTCTCCAATGCTTCTTTAAAAATAAAAAAATAATAAAATTGCATTGTGAGAATATGTATTGACAAACAGGAGGGAAAGATCCACACTTTCACTGTGCAGAGCGACAGGAGTCTCCTGTTCCCACTAGGGCGACATTCACACTCCACAATAGATCAATTACATAAATGAACAAAGATAATAACAAAAATAATAATCTAAAGTGATTAGAATCTAAGTTTGTTGGTAATATTTTACGTCAATAAAATAAAGTTGTGCTCATTAGGACATTTAGGACTTATTTTCTACACACATTGATAATACAAAAATTAAGTGTGGAACATGTTGTGTAAATGACACGTGAAGGTTTATGACAAGAAGGTCCACTGTTGGACTGTGGAACGGTAAGTGTCCCCTGTTTGCTGACAGACAACGACACGTGTCCATCGTTAGATATCATGGAGCAATATTCACACTCAAGTGTTTAAAGACAGAGAAAGGCATGAGCCTGATGAATGATTTAGCAGAGTTACATTTCAGATGCCAGCAGGTAGATTTAACAATTTGCCATCTTTTATTAACTCCAAATACAACATGAATCCACTCAGTTTAACTGTGTATGTTAAAGGATGTCTATGCTAACAACATTAGCTCTAAGTATAACACTAAATATCTAGTTTTAAAAATCATTAACTCAAGTTGATGATCATAAGTGTTTTATGCAACACTGAAACTTAGATTTGAACACACATAATGTGTATTTGCTAAATCCAGTCAGGGAAGCTGGAGGGTTAACAATGTCTCTAAATTTAAAGTAATAATAATTTTAGAAATACACCATTAGCAGGTGTTCAATGACAGGCCCCTCTTGCTAAGTAAAGGTATGTGTGTATGTGTTTGTGTGTGTGGGTGTGTGTTCAAACATTTCCTGCCTACCTGCTTCTCAGCGATGGATGGGAGTGACGTGTGTTTTCATGTCCCAGCCTGACCCACATATATCCCCTCTAACACTGTCATCCCCCTTCTCTCCCAACTCTGTCATTCATCCCCTCACCTCTTCACACACACATACACACACGCACACACCCTGTAACCCTCACCTAACCCATACTAATGATGCCCCGGCACTACAGCTCACTCAGCTAATAACAAGGTCAGCTTGCCCTGCACAAACACACACACACACTCACAAGCAAGCCTGGTTTAACAGACACAAGTGGAGATATGCACAAGTACATATATTTATGGACACACACACACATACATAGATGCAAACAGAAAAAAAAAAAAAACATCCACACATACTCAAAGTAAATCAACAAGCACACAAACAAATGGTGAGGTTTCATGATAAGTTAGGTAGAATGTAGGAGAGAGATGGGTTTGTGTGTCTTTGTGTGCAATGTGTGTGCAAGGCTGATATGATCTAATGAGGATGTTAAGCTGCCTATTGGATATCAAAGCTAAACCAAAATAGCTCGTGTTGTGCTGTGACTGCCTGCTGGAAATGCTGTGGAAGCCCTCCTCTCTTCTGTTAACAGGATAGAATAACACTCAGAGTTGTTACTGCAGCACAGGGGCCAAGTGTTCGTCCGGCTACTGCAAATTGGTTTGTGTGAGCGTGTTGGTTTGTGTGCAGAAGAGGGAGGAAATATGGGCGAGCTTGTGTCACAGACAAAGACAAATGACAGCGTGACAGTAGTCGGCACACCCGCCTCGGCCAGTCTCTGAGACCTCGTGTGTGCCGGTGAGTGTGTGTGTGCGTGTGTGAGAGGCTCATTGTTGTGCTGTGACTCATCGGGTCACATCAGCTCCTCTCATTAACACACTCTGATTTATCAATAATGTGCAGCAGCGTTTGGACAGCGCGCATTGAACTGGGGCGATTTACTGCCTCATAGACTGGACATTGTGGATGGGCCACACTGGGGAGGACTATATTTCTCTCCCTCCCCACCCTCACCCATTTTGACTCTCTCTTTCTGACTCTATCACTTTCCTCCCCCTCTCCTCCTCCTCCTCAATCTTTTGACTTTGTCTTCCTCACCCTATCTCACCTCCCATTCTGACCACATTCTTGATCGCCCTGTCCCCCCTCCACACCACACACTTATCTTCTCAAGGACATCAGGCTTTCTTATAACTCTCTCTCTCCCTCTGTGTCTGCTTGTCTCTTCACTCACTTTATTTTCCCACAATGTCTAATCATCTTGTTTTGGGGCCAGTCAGTCACAGTCCCTGGCTGCTACAGTGGCACTAGTATTTTACTGCCATGTTATGTAACACAGGTCCTACTGTTAATGGATCAGGAGAGATCATGATTCACGTTGAATGTACATTTAGCAGCTGTAATTGCTGAGCGTAAGAGTTTGTTTACTGTTCTCCTCGGTGTGTACAAGTAACCATATTCATATTTCTCAGGTGGATTTGACAGTGTAGCTTTGGTTAGGGAGATACAATGACGTCTATATGAGTGCTATTCATATTCATTTATTTTAAGACTTTCTAATGAAATCTTTATGATGCAGGTCACTGGCAAAGTTGTCTCAATGCATAACTTAGCACCACACAAGCCACAAATGTAGTAGCATTTCAAACAAAGGCAATGTCAATTTAATGCTTTATATGGGATTTATCTCTCTATTCTGTATTTGTATGGTGAGTGGAGGATCCATCCTGAACACCAAAGTTAGTTAGATGACTTTGACTACTTTACCACCTGCCCTCTATGACTCTGGGGAAGTTCTTTAGACCTCTGTCCTGCAGCCCTGCTCCAGTCTGCTGCTGCTGATTTGGTAGACCATCACGCTAAAGGAAAACTTTGCAGCATTTGTTGTTTAACAATTTACTGTAGCGTGAATACATGTTAGGAACTGTGGAGCTTTTTATTCAATCTAACTTAAAGTGCACAGTGGTACTGAAGTGGGAATGTAATGTTCAAAAAGAAGGGATCCTAGAATTTGAAGGTGAAATTGAGAGAGGCAGCCTAATTTTAGCAGGTGCAACAGGTGTAAAGTGTGCCTAAACACTAATTCAACAGCCACGAATCTAGGCCAACTCCCTCAGTTCAGCAAGTTTCTGTGGTTATGTTTATATTATTATTATCATTTTGTATATGGAGTAACACCGACTTTCCACTATGCAGATTTTATTATGTTTCCCACTGACCCAATTATTGCCACAACCAACCAACACTGACATGCTGTCCATTCATATTCAGATTTTCTTTATTTGGCTGTTTTAATTTCATGGTTTAATCAAAGTTCACTTACAGCATAGAAGTGTATAGAGTAATATTGCATGTCAACTGATGGCAGTCTAACATATTCTGAAAATAGCACTATAAAGCACATTACTCTAGATAAAGCAGTGAGTGTAACATAAGCCTCTAGGAAGGAGGAGGGTAAGCCAAGCAACAACAATCTGGAGCTCAAAGAGTTAAAGGACACTCCCTGTATTGAAACAGTGCAGTGGAGATGCACAAATGAACAGTCGTACAGTAAAACACAGTAAATTAACCTGCTACAAGGCAGAGGCCATTTAAAATCGCTTCATTACACTGTTGGTTCCCAAAAGATGCTCATGAAAGTAGTTTAACAATGTTGTCACTATCCAGCAGGCTAAAGCTGTCTCACATTTTATCAGGTGACTTGTCTATTCTGCTCTCTGTGAGTTGGCACTGGCATGTACTCTGCACTGAACACACGTGACAAATGACACGTTTAAATTTGATCACAAAACATCACGGTGAAGCATTTTCACTCCATTTGCAACAGTCTTGGCTTATATGTCCCAACAAAAATAGTCCTCATGTCATGTAGTGCCAAAAACAACAATATTTTGAAGTGGTAACAAATAACCAAAATTTTTAATAAGGCTCATCTATTAAAAAAAAGCAACACATGCCTTACAGTGTGTGTTGCCAACAGCTGATGGCCTCCGTTGTTTTGTAACAGGTCCTGCCCTCTGTCTCTGCCAGTATGGCAGATGTGTATGAAATGGTGCCTGGAATAAATGATTTGGAGATGCTAACATTTGGCCTGACTGATGATCAATATGGGCTTTCGGTGGGGCCCCTCCCACCCAATTGATTTATGGAGTCAACCACAATTTGTTTTGCTGCAGAGCTGTTTTTGGATGGGCATCAATCATCATCAGACAAAATTTCTGTTGGATGTGCCTGTGCATATTTCTGTGTGTGTGTGTGTGTGTGTGTGTGTGCTTCCTGTTGTGTTTCAGTGTGTTCTCCAAAATAAGTGCCTGAAGCATGTCCTGTATGTAAGTGTTGGTGAGGATGTGTTTATTTAGGCTGCAGTGCCCTGGTAGGCATGAGGTGAGCTGCTTGGACTGAGCAGGGCACATTCCTGGCATGGCAGGGCACAGAGAACACCAGAGTGTAAGGAAAGCAAGGCGATGAGGCCGAAGGGTTTCAGGTCTGGGGACTTTGCTCTTCAAATGACCTCCAGTTGATATTGTACCAAGCACATTCATGCAAATATGCTCATGTTTATCCACAAGAGCACTCAATATCTTATTTTGCATCGGACAATTTCCACTCCACTGAGATTTGCTGTCTTTAGAGCCCAAATAACAAATGACCGGCAAACGGCAAGTCAGCATCTTATGCCCCAGCACCAAGTCAACCTTGTCTTCTTCAATGTCACAAACCCCACAGAAACAGTGCACTGTCCCTTTAATCAGAGCCTATAGTTTAAATTGCAATAATAACATGCAAAGGACAGTGAAGCCTGCAGAGGCATTATATATGCAATCAATTTGCTGCATGGTTTGTGTGCAGAGCTGAGTGGGACGTGTCACATGGAGACTGAGGACACAGACTCACATATACTCAAATTAACCGACACAACTTTGGGAAGATACAGGGTGTGTGAAAGCTTTCTGGCTAGATCACGACGAAGACACAGAGGCACGCAGCGGTACAGAGAGATCTACAATGGCTCTGAGCACATACACTCACACATGTCCTGGGCATGCGTCAGCAGTCTGATCTCTCTCTGTGTCCCTGACCGAAAGACAACTCATTATGTCATATGGCATTTTTATCCCCTCTCTCTGAATGTGTGTGTGCATTCCCCTTTCACTCTCACACGTTTGCTGTCAGCTGCCGAGCGATGTGCGAGAATAAACAGGCCTTATGGGAAAAGTCTGTGTGCATGCTTTTCTTCTTGCATCCGTATCTGATTACACATTAATTTACTTTGATCAAAGAGACTTTGGCACCCATGGGTGGTGTAGGATTTAGTGACAGGTGCTCTGGAAAAACAGATCAGCACAGAGTGGACATGGTCCTCACATATGTCTGTTACTGAAAAGGTCAAATGATTCCTCATAAATATTTAATCACATGAACCTTAAAGGGTCATTAAATTGAATATTATTGGTAAGAGAGCTGACAGAGAACATGGAGATAAGATATACTGATTATATGACTGAGCTCTGAAACTCACAGAAGTCTTCATGGCAAAGATTCTTTAGTCTACACTGTGTAATTAGCTTCTGGTGACTCTAAAACTGGATGGATGGTTAACTTTAATGAGTATAAACCTGCCAGAGTTGTTTAGTGGATCAGTGAAATGCACTTAATGCCTTTTATCAGAGAAAGCCATTGTAGTTTTTGAGTTAATTGTAATTTTGCATTCAAAAATGATAAATATTACAACCAATAATAGAGTAATACTTTTAAGGGCTGTTACACTCAAATTACAAGGAAAGTTTGGGTGTGAATGGCCACTAAAATGTGTAACCTCTTATTTAGATTATAGTTATTAGCTAAGAAACTGTACTGTTAATGACAGAGAACAACATCTTAGCATGTACCAATTAATGTGACCAGATGGCTAAAAAACAGATCCATCATGATTAAGGCTGAAGGATTCTGTTTAAACTGAAAGTTAACATCTGCTGATAATAATATGCTGTGTTACCGTTTTCCTTGCTTCCTCAACAAAACGTTGGATTTTACTAGCCGAAGAAAACTGTTCATAAAATTATGTATCATGTAATTTTATGAATGTATTTGTTACTTTGTAAATAGTTTTTAGCTTTGTTTAAAGTACACTAAAGTATACAAAATTGGATAATCCAGTTTTGTCAGTTAATCCTTTTAAATGGGTCCTATAAATCCTTTTGAAAATTATTTTACTTTAATGGGCAAGTTCCATTTATCCTCTAAAAACAGATTTAAGATCCTACATGGCTTTAGAAAGTGCTGTGTAAAGTCTTAGGAAATCACCCTGATGATGCCAGACAGGATGTTTGAAAGCCAGAGGCATTCATTAAGCACAGAAGGTCTAATAAAAGTTACTGCAGGGTTGTATCATGGGAAATGCAGGATCTAGCATTTCTGCAGCCTGACCCGTACTAAGGAGTAAATTCTGAGCTTATCTCAGCCCTGCTGCTTCAATTTGGACCATTCCCTTTTTTTAAAATGTGCCTCTTGCGAGCCACAAAGTGGTTATATGGGAACGTGTAACCATCATAATGGGGCTGATCTGACTTTATTACAGTGTCCAGCACCAGGGAAGGAAATTCATCTTAAGCAGTGTTTTCTGTTCCTGGAGGAACAAACACACAGAGACACAAGCACGCTAAATTTATTATACTCTGATTTCTACTGTATCAAGCTCCTCCAAGCATAGTAACTGAGGACCTGCAGCAGATACATGTGCTCTCTGTGTAAGGATTTGGCATGTGCTTGCTCCCTTTGAAAAATATACAAGCCAGGTACACAAGTGTGTATGTGTGTGTGGGGCACCTTGCTGATTCCAGCACCCTGTCTACCTGTGTGTTGTTCCTCTGTGGTGCACAGGCACAGGTGCTTGACACGTCCTTCACTTTAACGTGTCATCAATCAGTAAAGCTGGAGACAAGCCAGAGTGCAACTTCCCCAGCACCTCACAGAAACACAAAGCCATACATATGTATAATACAATACAACAGGTAGTACTGGTACCTAAATGTAACCAGAGTGGAGGTTCTACATGCAGATCTAAAGCCCTAGTTCTGCCCCTGCCATTAAATTATCCATCATGCAATTAATACTCCTATTCTGCCGAGAGGGAGAGAGATGAAGACTCAAACACACAGAGACAGAAAGCACTCATAGCCATTCATTAAGTCTAATGCTCTTATTAGCCCCGTGAAAAATCGATATTTTTAGATATTGTTGTCCAACATGTCTTACTGTGTGCCTACACCGATTGATTATATCATGATTACATCATCAGTTACAGTGACAGTGGAAAAAAATGTGGTATTATCTCTGTAAAGACTGTTTCAGGCCCTTCTCATAAAATGAAACTAAATGACTGAAGACAGCTGCACTAATCCAAATGTTATATTAACAATGTGTTAAATTACTACGTCTAGTAATTTAGTGGTTGCTTGTAGTGACCCACAGAGATTGATCACCCATCTCTGTAGCTCCCCCCTCAGCATTAAGTGTTCTAAGGGACTGGTACACTTTGTAGGAAATGCATGTGAGATGAATATAAAGGTCCTGAATTCCCCTCCACCCACACCTCAACAGTGGTAGATTAGGAGGATCTGTGTCCGACCACTGTCTCTAGCTGCACAACAGTTGAGGCTCTGACTAAATCTACTTATCCTCAAGATGAAAGTTGTGCAAGTTAACAGAAAGTCACTTAAATAATTTTCATCCATTTGCGGCAAATTATGAAACTCACAGATTCATGCTGGATATGTGACTCACACAAGCATCAGGCGGCTAAAGGGCGGAACCAAGATAGCACGAAGAGTGGGTGCTGCTTAAAATATCTGCAAGTTGAGACATCGTAAGCCCCTTAAAGCCATCGGGCCATGAAGGACAGCGATTCACAGATATTTATAATCATTATTTTTAAACCATTTCAGCTTTATTAGACATTTTGAAGTGGAAAGTGACGGGTTAGAGCAGCAGACTGGTGCTGACATTCACAAAGGTCACAAGACAGATTCAAAACCAGGATGCTTTCTACTATGGTGACATATTAAGATATGTCTTCCTGCTCAGTGTGTTCCAGAAGCATTAAACACTAACCAAACTAGATGACATAACTTATTCAGTCACTTTTCATCACAAATTCATATGACACTCTTTAATGAAGGCTCACCATTTTAATATGTCTCACCGCAGATCGGATTCTAACATTAACACATTAATGTTGTGAACACATAAAACTTACTTCAGACTTAGTGCGTACAGTGTAACACAGCATATTTGTGTGAAACCCATTGCCATGAGCTGTCATCTGACACACAAAAAAATAAAATGTTCATCGTAGAGGTTTGTGGATTTCTGCCCAATGGTGGCACACAGATCCCGGCTAGAAGACGGAACAGGGCAGATAGAATGACAGAGATGTAGAGCTACTGTAATTGGATGTGACAGAGAACACGCTGGATTCAGAGAGCTGAAGCAGAAGCAGACAAGTCTGTCACAGATTCATACAGTATAAGCTAAAGTGTTTCCCTCGAACTTTCACGACTTGGCTAGTGAACCTCCCGTGAGCTGCCTCACTCCAGACCAGCTGAAGTCCCCCAGCTGTACAAACAGTGTATCTACTCAGGCAGTGACCGGCTTCTGCCAACACTCCCCAGAAAGTGGCAGGACGCCATCTTAGCATCCCAGCACAAAGGGAGAAAGAAAGAGAGAGAGACAAGGATCTGTTGTTCGCCAGAGCACTCTGCACTGGCTCCATCCAACAGAATGAGGGACTGAATAAAGAATATTTATACAAAGGTGAGACCAAATGCCACAAGTGGATTATTTATGAAATCACCACCCACATCTCAGATTTGCAGTGGAGAAACACCCACAGCTTTGCAGCAGGAATTACAAACAGGGAAATCATCTTTACACAGCATGACATCAGCCAAGCTACACTGACTTAAACTAACTCACACAAAAATAGTCACAACTGCCAATGGGAAGTTAAATAAATTATACATTTTTAAATTATTAAAACTAGTGTGCATATGCAAAGTTAAATTGGCAGAGGACTTTTTCAAGAAATGTTTGTAGTAAGGCAAAGCATCTGTCTAAAAGACTGAAACTAGAAGTGAATTGGGAGATGGTTTGATTAGCGCACACAAGGACAGACTGAAATCTGACTCTTGGCCAGAGGTAACCAAGAGACAGGACAAACAGATGCAGGCAAAAGGTGGAGGATGGAGACAAAAAGAGATATGTGATCCTACTAATGCCCGTTTTCCATTTCACAGTTTTAGCACTACTCGGCTCTACTCCACTTGACTCGAGTAGCGAATTAAAAAACACTAAATTAAAAAAACACTACAGGGCAATAAGCGACTTTTCCCTCTTCCAGATGTGCAAACCACGTGGATTTGACCCAGTAGTGATTAGTGTTACCCATTTGTCTCGCTAAAGACAGTAAAACTGGAAAAACAAATGGTCGCTGGTTTTTAAAATTGACGGGTTGGATTCTTGTGTCGGACGCTGTCAGACGTAGTGCTCATGACTCCTCTAGTGATGTCACTCCTTGGCCAATCAGGGGCCTGCAGTCTGTTGACGTCACATTTTAGTATCGACTCAGCTCGCTTGGAACCTTGGCCAAGGAGGTACTAAAAAAGTACCTGCTACCATTTACTATTCCCTAATGGAAAATCAAAAAAGTGTAGCTGATTAGTGCTAGTTTAAAAGCCCCATAAGAGAATAAGACAAAGGTTTTTAAAAAAAAAAAAACATCTAATGTTCATGATCAGGCTGAAGGAGGGTTTTTCTTCTACTCCCAGTTTTATACGTTTACACTGAGATGTAGTTTTTTAAAGATCACTTCACTAAGCTTGATTTAGACAGAAAGGTCCATTTTGGTTTCAGTTTGCCATGTTTGGATTTTGCAGCCATCTCTTTCACAAAGTGGGAGCCTCTGGAGGGTATTGACTTTTTGTCAGCTCTTGTTGAACCACAGAATTTCGGAGGGCTGTAACTTTAAAGTGCTGTGATATCAGCACATCTCTGTTTGGGCTTAGAGACATAAAAGCACAACCAGCAGCAGGAATTCCACAGCCTCCAGCCTGAATGTTTGGTTATATAGTACAAGCTGTTGCTATAACCTTCACACACTGTTAACAAAATTTCACCATTTGAACAATTTTACCAAATCACGTGTGTGTTTGCGCATATTTGTCTCTAAGTCTAGTGGTTCCTAGACTTGGGGGCAGGACCTCGATGGGGACCACTGAAACAGTCAATGCAGCACCAGCAACAGGCATTTTTTAAAGTTAATTTTAGTAGAGTAATAATTATTCTAAAAAGTGGGGACCCTGCACGAAGAATTGGGAACTACTGCTCTACTTTATGTGTCAGTGTTTGTATGTAAGCATAAAATATGCAATCTAAAACAATTTCAATTGTATTCAGGCCACTATGTGTATCATTTACCATTGAGCACAATTCCCATTGATAAAGAAAAATACCACTTAATTTGTCACAAAAAACCCTTAAAGGTGCAGTGTGTAAAATGTAAAAGATATAGTGGCATCTAGTGGTGAGATTGCAGAATGCAACCTTTTGAGCACCCCCAACCCGCCTCCCCCCAAACACACACACACACACACACACACACACACACACACACGCACACACACGCACACGCACACACACGCACGCACACACACGCACACACACACAGAGGTATTTTCCAGTGATCACTAGTGTCAACATATTTGTAGATACTATATTCCATTTCTGCTAATAGACCACACTTAATATTGGACCTTTAAGAAATCTTGCAACACATTTTTTTCTGATGAAATTGCACAGAAAAAAGAAAAACAAAAAAACGGATGAGAGACGAAGGTAAGAAGGGAAGGAGGTGAGCATCTACACAGTTATATCTTGGTGAGCCAGAGAGAGATGGACAGATAGGGAAGAAGAAGCAAGAACTAAAAGCAGCTCTAAAATGGTGAGGAAGAGATGGTGTGATAGAGAGATGGAAGGATAACAAGAAGGTGTGCCTGGGTGGAAAGCAAGGAGGGAGGTAAGAGGGCTCAGGAGCAGCAGGGAGAGATGGGCCGATAGAAGAGACTAGAGAAGGAAAGGGTAAAAAATGGAGGAAGAAAGATAATTGAAAAAATAGAAAGCAAAGGTAAGGAGTGATGGAGGGAAGAAAGGATGAGATAAAGGTAGGCCTGGGAAAGATGAAGCCACCAGCAGTGATCAATTGTAGCAAGAAAGGCAGGAGGAGGAGGAGAGAAAGAGTGAAAGTAAAGAATGAAAGAGGCTGAAGTCAATTCATGACTCTCATAGGAACCTTCATCAGATAATTTAGACCGAAAAATACCAATAATTCAATGTGTGTGTCTGTGTATGTGCGTGTGTGTGTGTGTGTGTTGGTATTAACATTTCAGTGTTGTGCTGAAAAGACACACAAGTTATGTACATACTGTGCCTGAACTTTGGTTTGTGTGTGGCTGCGATTGGAGTCTGGGGGCAGCACTGGTGCCTTAGAAAAAGATAAGCAGACATAATTAAGAGGTCATTAATAATTTGTTAATGAGCACTCCGTGAGCGTGAGCGTGAGAGAGAGGGATGATGGGTAAATGTGTGTATGCGTATGAAGCAGAGAGGGACAGGCACACTAACTTTGTGCACATCTCTCATATTCCATATCAGGCGTATCTGCTGGCTGCGATAAGTTATCATTATGAGATATGTCCTTTCTGTGAAACACACACACACACACACACACGCACACACACACACACACACACACAGAGTCATCTCTGCTCCATTTGCATAAAGAGAGCTTTTAGCGATGCCCTTGTACCCTCAATGACAGTATCTCTGCATTAGTCAGTGCGCACACACACACTAACTGGCTCACACAGACATATTTGCAGATACACACATATGCTTTAAATGTACCAGCTGCTTATCATATAGTCATGTTTTAATGAGCAGATGGATTTTATTCCAAGAGTTGAAAACACTAAATGCCAAAACATATATTATATACCAGTAATAATGGCCTCCACAGAAAAGTTAGTCACTGACAACAGATTTTTCATGAATGAAATTAGACTAAAACTTGGTAAAATGTCACATTTGATAAACAAAACTTTGAGGAACTATATTTTGATTTTTGTCATCAAACGACCTTAATGTGAAAGATGGACGACTAGAAATGAAGTGATTACTTTGTTAAAGTAAAGTCTTATTCAGCAGCGTCTGTGAAATCCCAAACTGTAGTTTTAGATCAATAAAACAGCTTTCTCCTTCAATTAAACCAGAAGGTAGAAAAAAACAGCTGAGACAAACTAGGAAACTGCAGGCAGCATGCCATCTTTTATGATACTGTAACAGTTAGGCCTATGGACGTGGACGTGACGTTTTACTTTGAAATCTTTTATCTTGCTATCAAATAGGTAAGTAATGCTGGCCATTTGAAGCTTCCTCTAAATATTCGTTACAAAGATAAAGCTGTAAATGTTGTCGGATGATTTAGCTTCTCTTCAGCTGGACCCATGTAGTGAACAGGATTTTAGCCACTGTGCATAGTGCAGGGACACAGGCCTGGTATATGTACAAACAAACGTACTCTTCCACAAACCTCGCTACAGATGACAACAACTCCCATAACCATGGTAACTATACACAACAAACACGGCAACCGCTGCATCCTCAAACCTCTTATGTAGTTGAGATTCCAGACACATAAACACCATTTTATTATCCTAAAATTAGGAACGTTCACAAAGGCAATAAAACAATTATGAATGTATTTTTAAATAGCTGCTTTGGGTATTCAGAGTCCACAACATTACATTAAGGTCCTCTATTATATCAAACCTGAAATATTCACTCTGGCAGGTAAATACAAACTCTACTCTTGAGTTGCCCTCCAGCTAGAATGAACATGACTAACAGCTTTGTAAGTTGCAGATTCGCTTGGAGCAAGAAAATGTTTATGTCTTTATAGATTGCTGTGAAAAAATGAAGACTGGTCACCGGTGCCTACAAGCTGGATCTTAATAAGCCGTGTCACATAAAATGAATTAGCTGGGTAGAACTTCTACATATGGAGGACTCCTCCTCCCAATATATGTCAAGGTAAAGTGAACACTCAGCCTCACACACTGCAGCTTCAAATATTAAGCAGCTCAGACACCCCCCCCCCACACACACACACACACACACCCCTTAGGGTTGTGTTGGCCAAGTCCCTCCATTGAGAATGATCAATCCTAACTACACTATGGGCTTGTGGCACGTGTACAGGTGAACTGGAACTCATGCTGCTTCAAACTCAGCTGCTCATACAGCAGCTGCCTTGAATCATAATGATATCGAATGGAAATTACTTTCAGCTTCTGTGAGCTAAAATTGCTGGATAGCTGTTACAGAAGGAAACATATCTGACTAAAAACCTGCTGTGGAAATGGATTTAACATTGACATTTTGTTTAGTGGATGCCATATTAAACAGGAACACCATTCAATTTAAGAGTGCTTGCAGGTTATGCTTATAGCATTGGACACTCAAGAAAATAATTTCTGGAAGCCTGAAGCTCCAGTGCCCAGACTGTAATCCGTAATGTCAACATGATATACAGCCTGGAGGTTGTCCACTGACAATGACTGTGTGGACTCATAACAATGTTTGCCTGAATTTATCAATCCAAACAGGCTTTTTGCTCTGGTATTGTAATCAATCCAAAAACACAGGTTCTTTTCATTGTGCCCTGTCAAGTGACAGAAACAAAATAAAATACAAATAATAATATAAAATACAAAATAAACAGTAATAATGCCAAATGTATCATGTACAATGGTCCCTTATGCTTAGAATATATATTCATTTATCTGACAGATTAGCTTTTACTGTATGTTTTCGCAGAAACAACAAGGCGGTTGCTTTGAGAACTACCTTTGCTCATATTAATGTACCTGTTTTTGCTCAATTAGACATATGGAGTAGATACGAGGGTCTAATTGACTTATCAATTAAACATAAGCTATGCTGTGTACATGTAGTTCTTTACTCCACCTCCATGGAGCACTGATTGGGTGCTAGGTGTTTCTGACATAACTGCAAAGCTTCTGTTCCCCTTCAAACATAAGTATCTAATATCTTTTTCCATTCCCACATTCCTCAACCTCCCTGGTCTCAATCCTCCAGCAGGCTAACGGGACCTTGACTTAACTATAATCTGACAAAAAAAAAAAAAAACTACTCCCATGCCCAGGAGCAATTATAGATGGTGGCAGTGGTGGATTTCTTCTACCACTGCCTTACTGTCCCTCTAATTAAACAATGGAGTTGGAAAAGGAGAGATTTAAGCAATGTGGGAAGGCTGATCACCTTATTGAAAACCTGCCTCGCTACACCCTCACCTCTCTATAAGCCATCATTTATGTACACAGTAAATCTCCCAGGACCTTAGAAGAAAACAATTAGTCTTGTTTTGCCTCCCAGTTGCATGACAGTAATGATCGCCCTGACAATAGTCATTATGGCTTAACATGTTGGATCTGTGAGGTGGTTGCCAGATTCTTTACATACTCCACCTTAAACAGCAAGTGAGCTGTCCTCAGAATAATCTGTGGCTCTTGAGGAGTCTGGGTGGTGGTCTTAAGTGTGCTGCAATTACACTTCCCTGTTGGGAAGCATCTGCTCTACTGGAGCGTCCTTGAGTGTCCTTCAGAAAAACATAGACAAGCTCCCAGAGATGCTTCCTGTATATGACCTTAACCTCTGTGATATAGAGTTTAGAGACTTTCCACACAGACTCAATGTATCACATTATTATTTTTAACATTATCATTTAGCAGTCTGTAAATTAAAGTAAAACTGAGGAGTCAGTGTTTCAGTGTGGAGAGTCTAAGTATGCTGATACTGTATATTGATGTGGCCCCTCTATTTGTAAATCTTTTGGTGCACAGTGTAATCCTGACTGCTACAATCTATGTATTTTAGGATTTTTGGAAAGTACAGCATGTTCTAGTTTGGTGTCCCTTTAATCTTTAATGGCTATATGCTTAACCAAAGCCAGAATTTACAGAAAAGTCAGTTAAAATTAAAAAACAAAACAAAAAACAATTCATATATGTGTTTCTACATATTTATATTTGGCAAATTATTTGCGCAGTAAAATGTCACAAAAATAATTCAGATGAATTTTTTATATCTCTGATACCTGTCTGCTGTGTGTGTTGGCCCATGTCTAACGTGCCTCAGTCAGCAGCCTCAGATGTTATGTAGACCCATGCTGTTGTCGAGTCTAGTTGACTGTCAGACTTCACTTCATCACAGGAGCAATAGATTGCGTGTTTGCATGAATGCTTTTTAGTGGTCATGGTTTTACTTGGGTTTGTGCGTCTATATGGGGCAGACACGAAGTTTTCTAACCACTGTACCACTAGAGAATTGTTATTTTTGGCACAATACAATATGTATATACAGTGTACAGTGCAGCAATGCATCCTCAAGACATGATTTAATTTAATCCCTGGATAAATTTTGTTCTGCACCTAAATATCTCAATAAATCACCCACACAAAAACACTTAAGTCTTCCTAAAGAAGCTCAGTTACTTTTATCCCTTTGAATAACACAGCACACACCCTCGCAGGCAGCCCCGCTCTACTGCAGTGTAATGGAGATACACGACAGCAATAAATGAATCACGAGCAGCGAGCCAGACAAGCTGACCCGCCGATAGAAAAGTGGGGTACTAAAGGCACGACTGGGGGAAGAGAAACAGAAACGACAGATGAACAGATGGACAGATGTAGAAGGAGATCACCGGGCCTGCTTGATATGACGGGGTTGCCCGGATGGGTTTTAAGGGAAGGCTCGTCTCTGTAAGCATAAAGGGAATTATCCACATCCAGTTCAATAAAGCAGCTTGTATAATTACAGTGCAGTTTACTAGCTGGAGGGAAATTGAATCCTTCAGAACTGAGGTGAGAAAAGTGAGAGAAAGAGGAGGCAGATAAGCAGGTGAACAAAGAGGAAATTATAAAGAGAGGAAGAGCGGGGAGGGGAGCATACTGTAGCTTCTCTTTTTCTATTATCTCTGTGCAGCAAATTAGACTCAGAGGCACAGGAACCACTGTACAAATAGTGTGTGTTTCAGCTTGTTTGCTGTGATTAGCTGCGGGAGGTTAAGAAAATGAACCCCATCCCTCTAGGTTCAATTTCGGCTGACAAATGAACTGCATGAAAATTGGCCGGAGACAATTTGACTTCTCCACCCGCCCCGAGGTGTCATCTCAGGACATTCTGGTTGGCCGGCTATTGTTGAGTCGCCGCTGTTTGGTGTCACCAATCAAAGAGCGATTGTACTGGATGGGAAACAGCTGCTTCAACGAGATCAGGAAATAATTAGGAGTAACATTTTGTGAACTGCGTGGCATTTCGGCTGATTGCTGAGCTGCCAACAAGAACACAGGGAAATGAGGACGTACTGCACGAGCGTGTATGCGTTTTTAGTATTGGTGCATGAATGAATTGAGGACAGACTGGAGGAGAGAGTCTCGGCAAATCAGTTTAATTAAAGACCACCGATGCATGAGATTAGATTGGGAGCCTATGGTGTAAAGGATATGATTACACAGTGAGGGAGACACAGACTGGGAACAGAGAAACAGAGAGAAAGAAAGAGAGTGAGAGAGGGAGTGAGTGATGGTGAGAGATTTCGCAGTAAATACAACCACATTGCAGCCAACCCCCATGGTAACTGTTGTCCCTGGTGATGCACAGCAGGCTCTTTAAGTTGCCACAGCACACGGGGTGTTTCCTGTCTTGACGATGTGGTACTTTCCGAGTCAGGCTGTGTGTGTGTGTGTGTGTGTGTGTGTGTGGGCACGCACAATATATCTCGTGCTATGCGGCTTCTTTGTCACTTAGAGCCTGATTATTGTGTCGTACAGAATCTGGTGACAACACAACTGCTGCAGGACACACATGCAGAATTGACTGTATGTCCTGGGTTCTTGTTCATGAGGAGACCAAATCCCTCTGTCAAACTCTCCCACACCTCGGGCACCTCTGTTAATGTCATGAAATAAAAAGCATTTGCTGCATGGCCAGTTTACATTCAGAGCTAATCATGTTTCTGCTGCAGTGTTTCTAACCATCTTTGAAATTGGATTTACAATTACTGCTGTCTTGCATGAACCTGCGTAGAGTGTCAGAGTGAAGTTAAGCAGCAGCCAGTTTAGATCATTGTCAGGTCAAGTGTGAATAACAGCATGGTATATAAAACTGACTTGTAGTTACATGTGATTGCTTATTTGACTATTTTACCTTTCTTGTCAAAAATTAAATGGGAAGACTGATGCTTATGTTTCTATTGAAGGGCTTTCCAAAGTCTGACACTGTGATCCATGAATATACAGTTTCCATAATTCAAACAGGTAGATAAACAGGTAGTATACATTCTGTTGAAGAGGAATCAGTTACTGTAGTTAACTATGTCTATTAATTTGGGACCTTTTTGTTTTGCCTGCAAGCAACATTGTATAACTCTTCTAGTCCTTTATTTAATAGATGTATTGTTTTTTGAGGTGGCGGCCATTCACTCTGCCAACACATCAGGTGATTTAACGTGTAAACAGGGATTTTAGTGTGGCACCCTACCACAAGCTTCCTAAGTTGCATGCTTAATCATTAGCACACAAACACAAAAGTTTTATGCACTTCATTCCTGTGCTTGTGGAGTCCATATTTGTCTACACGCACAGACTATGCCACTTAAACAATTCATAGACCTGTGCACTAAACAATTACCAGTGATCAAACCATTGAAGACTTGGGGATACTGTAAGAAAACTGCAGGGAGTGTGAAAGTTAACTCTGTAGTAATATAATCATAAATACTGTACCAAAGGTGAATCATATTAGACTCATTAAATGCCAATTAGATGCTTTTCTCTGCTACAGGTACAATCTCAGCACTTTGATGATTGAATTTAGCAGGCGCTTGCAACAACTAGCAAAAAAGCTGTAATGGGATCAAATAATCTGTGCTTAAACTGGTGGTGGGTGAGCTCAACAATGGAAAACATATGACAAATACATATACAGGATATTCAGGGTTGATGTGCTGGGTTATGCGCTGGGTGTGTGGTATGCCACTGCAGATACCAAAAAAGACTGAATGGAAGGAATTTGTGCTTTACATGTGTTTCATACTGTGAGCTTCCATCCTCTGTAGTGAGTGAAAATTGATTAAAATCAACAAATCCATACACAAAAAGGTTGCTGATTTGTTCCTCATGGTGCCCTGTGTATTTCTGGTAGAGACCATTTTAAAGCCATTGTCCTTTAAGCTCTTCAGGCTGCTGACAGTCCAGAGCTGTTCTGGCCACAGATCTAAAATGCATTCATTGTGAACTGCATGGAATTACCCTTCGGTAGGGCTAACACGCTGCTTATGTCCTGCTTTCAGTGTGAATTCCCAGTAAAAAAACAAAAAAAAAACAAAACAAAAAAAAATGCTATACTCTATGTTTATTGATCTCTGATCCATTTCACTAACACAGACATTGTGGCATCCACACATGCACCAGCTACACAACAAACTCTGTCCATGGTTCTGAAGATACAACACAAAACACAACCATCAGACACAATCTATTGCTTTTAATTTTGTGGGTGTGCAATTTTTAGGCTTTGACGTATCACCAGTGGTACCTGTACCTCAGTTTGGGAATCACTGGTTTAATGACGTTAAGGTAAAAGACTGAGGTGATTTTTAGTCACCATCACCAGTTGGTGGCAAGTGAAGAAGCCTTTCAGATGAGAAGCCAAATGTCGAGAACAGACAGTTCAAAAACCTCAAGCAAGCAAGCACTTTTGAAAGTGGGCAGCAGGATGATCGGCTGGATAAGATGCCATAAGAATATGTGAGCGAGGACAATGCTGACAGTGTGGGAAAGTGGAAATTGGAGCAGGAAGAAATAAAGGGCACAAGCAAAAAGCTTCATATGATATTAAGCATCATTTGTGTGACATTCAGAATCATTAAACCCACCCATAGGTTGGATTTATCAAATGACACTATTATTGTTCAACTTTCAGATGGAACTATCACAGTCTACTTGACAGATGGCTGTAAAGTACCAGGGATATAACCTGAGGAAAAAGCACAGCATTATAGTTCCATGGCTGCTGATTGTCTCATTTGGGAGCTGACGTGACATAAAACAAATACAAAGGAGAGAGGGAGAGAGAGAGAGGAAGGGACTGGGGGAAAGGAGGAGGGAAAAGTGAGCCAGATTAAAGGCGAGGCTACGTTTGCTTTCCTCTTACAACTGCTGACACTCGTTACACGGGGTTTTCTATCTGGTCTGTGTGTGTGTGAACGAATGAGTGTGTGAGAGAGAGGGAAGCGTTTGTACAGGGGGGGAGCCTGATTAGCATTGTGCTCCATGTTCCACTGCTGTGGCTTGTGAGGGAGGGAATGAGTGAGGGAGAGAGAGGGCTGAAGGAGGCAGAAGTGCTGGCTCAGCACTGTGCCAAAGGAAGAAGGAGAAGAAGAGAGGAGGAGGAGAAGAGAAAGAAGGTGAGAGTTGTTGGCTTGGGATGTTTAGAGATGAATGAGAGGAGAGTGTTGGAGAAAAAGAAGCATTTACGCCAGGAGAAGGTAATACTATGTGTCCCATATGCATACATTGTTTCTCGAAGTCTAAAGACCCCTATGGAGACTGAAAACTTTTAGGGCCAAATGTCTCAAAATGTTAAAGCTAATTTGACCCACACGTGCAAACCAACCAATGAGAAAATGGTATGAATAAATGCAGAACACAGGTGGAGAACAGGTGGAGTTGACGACATGTCCGCTGAGTATCTTCCTCTCTGTTTACATTGCACTAAGAGCCACTGTTCATCACATGCTCTGCCATGCCTTAAAATGAAGGTCGTGCACTCTGATACAGTCTGTGAAGGTTTTTATGAGATCATTGTTTCACTTTCACTTGTCAATTTCACTTTTCCTCCCTCCTATTTTCTAACATGCACACTTTACACCTCTCCCTATATACAAGCAAAAATGGTCTACTTTTCATCATTTACCCTTAAAACAATGTTTTTAATTACTGTGTGTCTGTACTACACTTTAACAACACATCATGAGGAGGGCTGCTGGTGGTGTAGTGGTAGTGTGCCTGTCCATATATGCAGGGGGATGTTGTCATGTATGACCTGGGTGATGTATAACCTGCATGTCTTCCCTCGCTCTGTCCCCTAATTTCCTGTCTCTCTCCACTGTGCTATCAAATAAAGGCAAAAACTGCCCAAAAAATAACTTGAAACAAACAAAAAACCCACACACATCATGAGTCGCATGTTTCCTCAGTGCCATCAGCACTGTAGTTTATTTTGACTCACCAGCTAGTAGAGCACTGAATGTTAATTCACAGCTGCTGTGGATGAGAAAACCTCAAGAACCATTCACAAGTACTGTTCTATTTTCAAAACAAAGCCTCTGTAATTTCCTTCATTGTCTGGGACACAGCAGGATGATGTGAGACTGACTCAGACAGACTACAGTGTGTGTTTATGGTAATAAAGGAACATGTCACCCAGTGCAGCAGTGTGGTTCATCCATCCATCATCTATACCCGCTTATTCCTTAACCAGGGTCACATGGATCTGCTGGAGCCTATCCCAGCTCTCTTTGGGTGAAAGGCAGGGGTCCACCCTGGACAGGTCACCAGTCCATCACAGGGCCACATAGAGACAAACAACCTCACACACTCACACTCACTCCTATGGGCAATTTAGAGTCACCAATCAACCTGACATACATGTTTTTGGACTGTGGGAGGAAACCAGAGTACCTGGAGAAAACCCACACAAGCACAGGGAGAACATGCAAACTCCACACAGAAAGGTCCCTGATGGGTTTCAAACCAGGAACCTTCTTGCTGTGAGGCAACAGTGCTCTGTGTGGTTCATTTATGTGTTTTTAACAGTTTCTGCACAACAAAAATATAAAATATGACCAACCTCATTTTTTAACAAATACTTCAAATGTATGCATGTCCTAAGACTACCTAGTATATTATTAAAATCAAATAAAAACGTCATAATAATAAAATGTGAGTGAATGATGGCTGATATTTATGTTATCTGGAATACCGTATCAGTCCAACCCTCACACTCATATCCAAATTAATTTCCTGATGACATCCTGATATTTAGAAGCACCACACGTTGAGAGCTGTGAAGTGTTTCTGATAATAACGTAAAAGCAAATTGATTCGTCCTCGTTCTATCAGCCACTCTGGACAAGATCCAAGTGAAAAATTGAGCAAAGAGTCATTCTGGGTTCTTTAAATTCGTCAAGTCATTGTCGAATCACCCTTCCCTCCAGCCTATTACCCATTGGCTCCAATACACACACACACACACACACACACACAGACCACATGACTCTTCCTGATTATGGAAAACCCACCAATGTATGTATGTGTGTGTTTGCAGGAACACAGTGAGTGGTTATTAACTAATGCAAGGTGGGAGAATGTGTCGGCCTTGCCAAGGTCAGAGGTCACTGACGCAAAAGCGCACCAGTCCCACGCAGGACCGTCACAGCCTCATACATCTCTGTCAGAGCCTCAGCCAAGAACACACACAGTTCAAGAACACGTGCAGCGAGACACATATAGTGACTCTCTGGTGGATATCTAGACACAGAGTTTTCATGTCAGACATGCACACAAATATACGCACATGCACTTGTGTGTTCCCTACATACACACCTGTACAGAACATCCTTTAAGCAGCTGGTGTCACTTTTCTTTGCTCCCTCCAGTGTCATAACCTGTTTTCTGTCACTTTCCTGCACCTTGAAATTCAGCGTTTCACTTCCATTCATTTAACAAAAACCACACGGACATGGTCACATCTACATTTATCTAATTTCTAAGTGCTTTGACAATCTGTCCATTTGTGTCTTTTCAGGTATTATGTAATATTTATTCCCTGCACTTGTGAGTTATGGTATAATAAGTGTCATCTGGAGAGCTTCAGGAAGTTGGCTTGTATTTGCCCTTAATGGTGCTTTAGGGAATATTCCTGTTTATCTCTGTATGGGTCAGCACTTACAATGAAGAGCAGAAATATAGTTCGGTGTTAAAAAGCTGAAAGATGTAAGGTTCTGTTAAGAGAGGCGGAGGGAATAAAAGCAATAAACAGAGAACAGGAGAGAAAAAACAGGAGGGTTTTCCTGAGAAGGAAGAGATGAAGAGAGAACGAGTGTGTGTGGGTGGAAAGCTTGGTTCCTGGCTGCTGACTCTCTTCAGTGCTACACCACCAGGCCCTGAGGTGATTGATCTCTCCACTCGCCTCCCACCCTCTGCGATCACCCTCCGCTCCTTCGTCTCTTGCTGAATCACTCGCTTGTTTCATCCTCCACATCTGCAAATGTTTTCACACAGTCTGGCTCTAACCTTTTTACTCCCTCCCGTCTTTTTTAACCCCTAATGCTGCTGCTTTGTTGTCTTTTCTCCTTCCTTTCTCATTCCACTTCCACCTTTGCATTTCTCCTCCATTTCCTTCTTCCTGCCTTCCTTCTTTCTTTTTTTTTACTCTTGAATTTGTTTTATCTCCTTCTGATCTCCCTTATTTATCTCCTCTGTTCTTCCCTTCTTCCTTCCTCTGCCCCCTTTTACCTCTTTCACCTGGTAAACCTGCTATTTATCTTCCTTCTTATTCTTTTAGGTCTGCAGTGTTCTTCCATCCTCCTTTCCCTAACGCTCCACCCATCAATCATCCTTTCTCATTCCTCTTCCCTCACTCCTTTCTCTCTTCTGCAGCACTCTTTCCTATCTCCCTGCTCTTCTGTGTCCATCCAGTCCTCCGTGGCTCCTCCTCCCTACACCTCAGGTGAAATAGGGTCTTGGCCAGAGGCTGCAGTGGGTGGGCGGGGCGCCGGCTGATTGTTAGTGTAATTAACATCAGTAGAGAAGGGTCCTGGGATAGTGGAAACCTCTGCACTGACTGCTTACACTGCTCTCTGTCTCCTTCGATCTGGCCTCTGCAGCGTCCAGTGAAAGCACAAGTTCTTTAAAGACGAAACACTAGAATATAGAAATATTGTGTTATTGTGACTGGTTGCTGTAAAAGGAAAAGTACAAAAAATAGATGGGTAATGGAGTGACTGAACTAGCTTTACCTGGGTGGTAGTCCAACCTGGCCTTACCAGAAAAATCCCTTGAGTGTTTCTACAGCACCTGCTTGTGTAATTTCTCTCAATGTATAAAATCCTTTGTAATAATTCTTTGGTGTAATCGTTACGAAAATGTCTAACAAACATCTGTGTTTCTGTGAGCTGGCAAATACTCATCAGGAACAAAGGGAGGATGAAGGATGACTTGCTGGCAAAAGCTGGATTTTCTTGAATAGGTTCAGATAAGTTCAGATTTCACTTTGGTATAAGATGTTTGTTCTCTCTCATTTGCTTTTCTGCCTCTTACATTTTCTCTTTGACACTTGCTCCCACCTTCCACTTGTTTTCTGTCTCTCTCTCACTCTGATCTTACTCTGGGTTATTTTTTTAATCAGTTGTCTGTTCTCTTATTCTGATTCTGGGTACGTCCGACTCACAGGGCAGCTTCTCTTTGCTGCTTCTCTCTCTTGGTTTTCACATCTTTATGTTTGCCTATTACAAACACAACAACCCCCAGGGGTATCGTTCCTTTTGCTTAGCTGAAGTGTCGTCTTTTTGTCTGTACTCTTTTCTTGATTGATGCCCACCGCCTTTGAGTGTGTCCCTCTCTCTCCTTCTCATCTCATTTTTTATCTCATTCTTTATCCCTTTTTCTTATCTTCCCCTCCATATACGCTGCCTCACTCATTTCCTGAGACAGCTGCTTTTGTTTCTGTGTCTCTCCCACTCTGACTTAATCATTAGGCCATTCATTTAAGCTTTAAATCATTAAGCTTTAGAGCATGGCCTGAAAAACTTCACCCATTGCTTTTCTAATTAATCCTCAATGTCTCACTCTTCCCGACCTAGGAGTGCAGTGAAAGCGGTTTCCTTTTCCCAGTGAACATTTCATCAGTGTGTATTCATGGGCCGATATGTCCTAGTCCAGGTGTGGTTGCTATGCCATTCTAGTGAAAATGTCATTACAGTTATATTTATATTGAACAGTCCAGCAGGGCCTCCAGTCCCAGTGAGGGTTCAGTGCAACCTAATCTCCTGAAGATTATGTTGATTTTTATTTTTATTTATTTTTTTTACTTTAACTGCCACTTTCTATAGCCATGTGCACAGAGCACAGGTGCACACACTTTTTTACCTGCCTTTGTAATGATGCAGCCATGAGCCCATCCATCCATCCATCCATCCATCCATCCATCCATCCATTTTCTTTACCCGCTTATTCCTTAACCAGGGTCACGGGGATCTGCTGGAGCCTGCCATGAGCCCAGATCTCATCAAATGCTTTAGTGAGGACAATGTTGTCATAATCACAAAAACAGCACAGTTCAAACCACAGAACAAAAGCCTTTAAGTTGAAATACACAGGCAGTTCTCTCCTGTCCAGCTCTATAGTCTTTCTTGCTGTTTGAGTCATTGATCTCCTCTGAAATACACATCTGACACATCCGAATTAAATTTCCACAAATGTCAACCTGATCATCCCTTACGAAGCAGTTATTTTTCTCCTCCACTTTAGCCCACTGCAGGGCCAGGAAATTCATCTTTGCTGGGTTTTTTTTTTTTGCTTTTGTTTTTTTTTTTCTTGCTACCTCACCTCAGCCACTCGCTCTGTTGTCAGGGCCAGGCCACAGTTTATGTCATTGCTGTGTTAATTTCATATGATCCTTCCTATAACCAAAAATATGTCTTAAAGTAGGGGGCTGGTAAACTTTCAGCAAGGTCGCACTTCATCACTTTCATCACTATTGATTTTCCTAAAAGCTGAAGTTGAACAGCAGTGAGAAAGAGAGAGAATGATTGGATGAGAAAGAAGGAGAAGCAGTTTGTTTTCAAAGTGTCCCGCCCCTTTCTTGCTCTCCATCCTATGAGGGATGAGGCTGCTGGCGGTTTGCAGGTGATTGATGGTCCTTGTAAATACAGCCATTACCATATAGGCTCTCCCCGCCTTTATCCCCATTATTCACTGTCAGCTGGTACCAGTGTGAGCCCTTAATTTTATGCAATTTAGCTATGCACTGTGCGAATGGTGAAATATGATAATTTGAGAAGATGTGCTGCTGCCTCGTCTTAGATCCAGGATCAAGGTTTCTGAGCTTTTTAGAAGTGTAATTACAAAAGAAAGAACTTCACTATAATATATATATATATATATATATATATATATATATAAAATCTTCACTTCACTTGTTCTCATTTCAATACCGGATGTGTTATTGCTTTTGTGGCTGCCGTCGAGCGTTTACCATTGGATCCAATAAATGCTGGAAGATGAAATACTAGCAGTTGTAAAATCCATATGTCCATGGATTAATAGCTTCAGGCTCTCATGCTAGTGGTGAGAAAGACAATATTAGAGTCAATGGGGAGTAACAAGCTTATTAACTCTGGAGAAAGCTCAGAAGAGTTTCTGGGACTAGTGTGCAGAGGCATGGCATGTTAAGTAGCAGCAGCCATGCAGAAATGGAGTGCTTTATGTGCTAAAAGAGAATTACATTGAAGTGACCTTTGTCCACTGCCTGTTGAGGGAATGAAAATGCTCTGAAGTGGATTGACCAAAAATCCACAATAATAAAGAACAAAACAGCTGAGTGCACTGCGAGTTTGCACGCGAAGATGCCTGCATAGCCTTGTGTTGTTCAGTGACAGCAGTGCAGGCACTAGAAGGATGACACACTCTTACTGCATGAACAGTGTGCAACTATATATTACTGCTGCTTTGTTGCTCGGCCTCAAGGAGTAATTACTTGAAAAATTCAACTGTGCCTTGTTTCCACCTGTCAGGCAGCACAAAGAGCAATCTGTCAAGCAGCTGACTGGGAGTTTTGAGTTGCAATATGCCTATTCAGTTCTGCCTCGTGGCTCAAAGAATGGAAAGAAACAACCTCTGCAGCAGTGTAAATTTTGGCACCTTATTTCTATACAGCTTTAGTCGATTGATGAATTTTTTTCTCCGGCTTAAAATGCTGCTGCCAGAATTCAGCTAAGCCCTAGGAAATGACACCGATCCTGGTGTCCTTACACTGGCTACCAATTAGTTTCAGTGCTGACTTCAAAGTCTTGATGTTGATAAATAAGATACTGCAGGGCACCTCACTGTCATATCTTGCTTCTGTGCTGCAACCTATCACTCCCTTCGATCACTCCATTACCCAAAATGCACTTTTTCTTGTCATCCCATGGGTACAGAAAAGAATCAGCTGGTCCACGTGTAACGTCCTGCCGTACTCCGCTCCTTTGGAACTCACTCCCCTATATCAAAACTACATCCTTGTCTGCCTCTTTTCAAAGTAAACCTAAAATGTTCTCTCTTTGTCTGTACAATGTGTTGCTAAATTTGAGATTTGATGGAAATGTGTTGTTACGGTAAGATTCTAGCCATTCGATTTAAATTCAGTTCAGTCATTGAAATTTTAATCTCTTTTGTTACGTTTCAATGTCAGGATCAAATCATTTTAAGCCCTACAGCTGTCGCCACCTTGTGAGAAGTGTCCTTCTCATCTGTCGCGAGGTTAGTGGGAAACCTTCCGCTGCACAAATATAGAAAGAGTCCCCAGAAATTCTTGGTGTTGTGTTCACTGTCTGGGTTTTCACTTAAGCAGCAGCTAAAACACTGAATGATGAAATTACATTTCTTTAGTAAACATCTAATGTCTGCATTAGTTGATGAAAGGCTGACAGCACAATACTACTTATTTTCGTTATATGAAATAGGTGTTGCATTTTAGAGGATGCTCCAACAAACAGATCAAACCATCAGCTACTGTTGGACCACTTTCAGGTGGTGTGACAGACTTTAGTGCCTGAAAACAAATAAATGAAACATCACCGGCTGTGTATGCCAATACTGCTAAAGTCAACTGACTTCCTGTCGGAAAGACTTACTTTCTGTATAAATACACAGTTGTACAATAAAGAGAGACTTTATCTACCTGTCTCTCTGCCATTCATTAACTAACTTCTAACATACCACTGTCTCATTTCCTTTTCTTTTTTACCTCCTCCTCAGCCTCTGAGTGACATGTTGGCAGATTTTGTTGCTGTTTAAGTAACTTTTAATTGATGTTTTGCTCAAACAGCTATTCTTCCCCTTTCTCCTCTTGCTTCCTCTCACTTTCATCCTCTTTCATTATTTAAAAAGAGCAAAAGTAAGGACGTCCGTGCAGATTAGGTATGCATATTCGACATAAGATAGGGAAGAAGTTAAAAAAAAAAAAAAAAAAAAAAAAGAGAGGAAGAGAAAAAAATGAAGTGGACAGAGGAGGTGAGAAGGAGAACAGAGGGAAGGGCAAGGCTGGATTCACCTGTTCACTAAATACCCTGTGGCTTCCATTCACCTTAATACAACCAGCATCCCCATATGTGTGAATGATAGTTTATGATCATTCACAGTGATTTATGAACATGCACCATGTGCACCACACTGAAACATTAAAACCAGATTTCTCTGCTTGCCTTCGCATATATTACATTTCAGTGACAATTTCTCCATGAATGTAAAATACTAAATTACCAAAAAGGGGCTGAATTGCTCACTTTGGTCAATTGGTAATTCAGCCTCCAGCAGAAAAAGGCATTAGATTGAAATAAAAGCAGTGAGAAGCGAGGGAAGGTAAGAGTGGACAAAGGAAAGTCAATGGGGAATTAAAGCAGAGCAAAACCAGCGAGGAGGAGGAAGGAGCTGAATAGAAAGACAGAAAATAATTTGTCTTTGTCTTTGCAAAGAGAGAGGTTTAGAGATTTCAAGAGAAGTGCACAGGCCTCCTTTAACTCTGATTCTACTAAATTAAAAATGACTGAGGAAACAAGCCTGGGAACAAATAACAACCTGAATATTTATTAAGATTCCCACCTTTGCTAATGCAATCAGAAATCTTCCACCACCCTCACCCCTACACCCAACTCCTGCCTAGCTCCATATAGCAGGACACTGTTCTGTCACTGGTTCTGAATATTGGCACCAGACATAAAATCGTGCCCTTCACAAGTGTCCACTGTGGGCATTTTCTGAGGCTGGACTGTACATGGTGAGAGGAGAAAGACGGGGATGGACAGTGTGAAGGAGACAAAATGTTTCAACTCTGTGAGACTGTGTGATGACTGACAATGTCCTTGGCAGACCGTGGCTGATTCTTCAGCCAACCCCATTCTCTTGGTGTCCAACACATACAACACACATTAAGAACTGCAGAGTGAAATGGGGGTGAAAATATCTGTAGCTGCTGCCCAGTTGTCATTTGACTCAAGCCATCGGGCAGCCAGAGGGTTCAGGGTGACTTTAATGGTTGAAATTCTTAATAAGTAAAATTAATCTTGCTCTTTATTAAGGTCACTCTATAATTGGTGTTGAATGTCTGTGGAATTACGCATGCAAATCCTCACCCCACATGTTCTTTTGGTGTAGGGTATGATGCACTCTGATGATAAATTTAGTCTGTTGTATAATGCTGTGATATTCCCAGGATGCATTCTAATATGACAGAGTATCAGAGCATGAATGAGTTTTAGTCCCATAGTCTTTAATGTTGTTTCAAAGGCTGTTCTACCCTGCCAAGAATAAAACTCTAAGGGAAACTCTGCACAGTTGTAATTCTGGGGAAAAAAATACTGTGAGCACAAAAATGGTCAAATCGGCAGCTTTAATCCCAAAATGTCACAATGTGCTTTCAGTTAAAACCTGAGGCTGGACTCAGGCTTTAACTAGCCCAGTGTTTTAGCCTCAAATGTCTTAACCCAGGATCACTCTTAACCCATCTATCAAAACTCTCTGAGAAGGGGTCCTGTCCAAAGAGAAGATACTTAGCAGCTGCAGCATAAGGGCCCAAAAATATGCCATAGATTGTAGATCATTACAGTTTCAGTCTTTAAAGTCAGTTTAGTGATGTAGCTTATGAAAACAGTCATGCAATATTATCTGTTGCTCTAGATGAGTCTGAGAAAATAACCCAGGTGAAGTCATCAGGGAAGATTGGATAACAGAAAGCCTGCGTTACAAATGGAGGTGTTGAGGAAAGACTGTTATTATCTTTATGGGAGTACACTACCAAATTGCCAGATTACCCCTTTAACAGTGTCCTAAAGGACCAGAGTCTTAATCACCTCCCACATCTGATGCAGACTGGACTGTGCTGTCTGTACACAAATACAGATAAATACTAGCAACTTCTTTTCTTCTACACAGATTGAGTATGAGATGCTCTGTGTGCAGCAGCAGCAGCATTTCCACTGAACGTTTTGGATCACAGTGTCTTTACCAAACAGGACTGTACTGAGACAGAGTCACGTTAAAGGTCAGCAGCAGCCTCCTCCCTGGGTTTGCTGCTCAGCTCTGTGTAAAAGCAGCACATGGCCTAGTGTGTGGTCTGAGGCTTAATTTAGGATTATCACTCAGGATATTACAGATTACCACACTCCACATTTGACCTTCTGTGTCTAGCCAACCAGCGACGGATGGATGAGCTTTTATTTTTTAGTAGTTACAGAGACTCTATTTTGTTGCTGAGACCAGAGCCTCCAATGAGAAGCTTCCAAACATGGTGTGTCTCACTGCCAGCATTCAAAAGAGAGGATTACACACTAGCATTACTTTGACTAATTCACATACATCACAGCTCAGCTCAAAAACTAATGAGCTGCAATTTAGCAGCTTCCAAAGGTTCGCAGAAAGATGTGTTAGTTGTGCAATGATGAAACAAACGATTTCAACACTTTTAATCAAGCATTCATCTTCTTAAAACTGAAATAAAATACTGTAAAAATAATGAGATACTGATGAATTTGTTAGGAAACAGTAAACTGTAATGATTTCTTTAAAAGGGATATAATGCAATAGAATATAAGTAAGTAGAATATGAGGTTGTCCTGCTTCTCCCATGATGCCAACATTTTGCAAAATAAAAGGACACAATTTGAAAGCATTATGGGACATGTAGGATTCAGACAAAACATTAGTTTTAGGCCTACACTTTAGGATATCTCGGACTGTTGTGTTTTTTTTCTGTTTACTTTTAATCTGTCTCTTGTGAGAGACTTCTTGTACTTCAGGGACAATTTCAGTACATATGTCTGTGTGCTTCTTTCTCTCTCTCTCTCTCACACACGCACACGCACGCACACGCACGCACGCACACACATGCACGCACGCACACACACACACACACACACACACACACACACACACACACGCACGCACACGCACACACAACACACACACCCCTGCTGTTAACTTAGGGCTAACTGCCAGCTGCCCCTGCACTTCCCTGCCTTCATTCATATTTGATGAGTCTCATTAAAAGTTGATCGTGGGAACACTTCAGCATTCTGACATTCCTTCTGATCCACTATTTAGTCTCCCTCAGCACTTTACAGTGAAAAGTCCCCTCAGTCATACGTGTGTGGCCTGAGAAAAGATATAACGCAAACACGTGGTTGAAGGATGATAACTTAGATCCTGAGAAGAGGCAGATGCCTTCGAGTGCACTGAGGAAATGACAAGCAGCGTAAAAAGATGACGGGGGGGGGGGGGGGGGGGGGGGGTTTGTTTCATGTGTTTTTGCCTCTTGCATGGCAGCAAATAGGTAAATTTTCAAAAGCTGTAAACATTTGACACCTAAATATTGTGTTGTGTGTAATAAAAAAGGCCCAAAAAATAAAAATAAAAGCCATTCAAACAAAATTACTAAAACTAGCAAAACACTTTACCAACCCTTGCTCACCCCACCCCTATATATACATCATACTTTCCAATTAAACCACAAATCAGGGCAAACTGACCTTCCAATCACTCTTTATCACACATTCCCTAATGTTATATCTAATGTGACATTGACGCCCCTTTAATCACGATGGAAGGAGAGATGCAGGAAGAGATATAAGGACAGAGGAAACCAGGAAATATGTTTTCAGAGAATTAAGAGGTATTTTCTTGTCAAAATAAAATAGCCCAAATATTTGAACTATTTTATTCTAGCTAGCAAATACAGTTTTACTAACTCATTAATGCTGATACTGCACAGTAAAATAATCAAGACTAATAGTCTCTCAACTGTTAACATCAAGAAACTAGTGTTAGCTGATATTACCAATAATGAGCAGCCTATAGCTTCTCTTTTTCTTTAATTAGAAAAAAGTTTCATTCCTTGATACTGAACAGCAGGATTGATGCAGTTCTCTGCTCATTTGTGTGTGATGGGCACCCAAACACCTGCGCGGGTGTGAACACACACACACACACAAAACGAACAGCATGCCTCCCTCACTTCAAACTGTCTATGAAAGATGCTTCTTTTTAGCAGACACCCAAGGGCCCATCAATCCTGCTGAAGGCCACAGTCATACACACACACGCAACGCTGTGTGTGTGACACTGTTTGACTATTTCACAGTGTAAATATCAAGACCTTCCTCATGTTTAGTCATTGCGCACACTCACAGGTAAGTGTGTGCGTCAGTATCTGTGCACTGATAAGGGTGGATCTGCATACCTGAATGCTAACGTCTTTAACCCTGCGTTTGTTCTGCAGAGCCTCAGCTGAAGGGCATCGTCACCCGGCTCTACTGCAGACACGGCTTCTACCTCCAGATGCTGCCAGATGGCACCATGGAAGGCACAAAGGACGAAAGCAGCTCCTTCTGTAAGTGAACAATCACACACACAAAGATGTTGCCTATTAGTTTAATCAAGCTGTGTATTTAATGGCTGAGTCAGTACCTGCACTGATGGGAGTTTCCCTGCTTCTGAGCCAAAAGGACTTTCTGGTAGGAGAGTCATATATGTGAACATCTTGACAGCACATGAATGCACAGCAACACTGCCATGCTGTGAGGTTTGATTCACACTATAGGATCAACCAGGCTGAAAATGTATGCACGCTTGGTGAGGCCTTTGGGTGAACACCAGCCAGATGGAATTCATTCACATTAAAAAATATATCACAGCTGATTCCTTGTCCCCGATTGTGCTTTTCACACACATTTGAATTGTTTTATTTGCAATTATTAAGACCTTTAGGTTACAAGCTTTGCATATCTATGAATAACTCATCTGTCCAAATCTTTTCAATATACTGCATGTGTGTTTAAATCATATGAAACTGTAGTTACTGTAGGCACAACTTGTTTACTATGTTAGTTTAGTGTGTCAACATGATAAAACTTGTTATTACAAAGTAGAGCATGGGAAGGTCATTGGTTTTCAGGTATTTTGTCATAAAATTGAGTACCAGCCATAATCACATTTTGATTTAATAGGCAGGAAAGGCCAGGGGGATTAAAATTTGTATGAAATTCCTCCAAATACTAAATGAAAAAATGATCTTCCACCCTCAATATTTAGTGTTAAAGCAACTCAAAAATGTATTTGATGTTCACTGAGCAATAGGGAGGTGCAAAGCAGAAAAGCACCTCAATACAAAACGTAATTGCTGCCCTAAACTGTGTCGACATGGCATGCATATTCTCTGTGCCCCATATCTCACATTCATTAAGCACCGTTTTGGGATGATTATATTCACTCGGCTTGTAACTGCAGTATTTTAAAATCACTTAAAAGCAGCAGAGAATCCTCTGAGGATCTGAATCAAGACTTAAAGTTCTACCTAATTGTACAAAAACCTGTTGTTGTCTTTTGCTGCTGAGACTCCAGATGCGCACATACACATAAACACCCAGAACAACAATGTAAATCCACAGCTGACCGTGGTAGGGGTCATCCCCTGGGTGATTATTGACCAAAAACATCACATCCAATGATCCCCCACAGTCTCTGGATTCCCTCCAACATACCAGGGAGATCAATATTGTATTACAGCATATCCCTGATGTGTTAACACAGCCTTTTTTTCTGTCAGAACACCAGTTTGAATGGAAAACATGAAGTTAGCACAATTCTGGATTTACAATCTACAAGGAAGAGGAAAAAAACTCTGTCGTTACTTCAGTAAAGTTTGTATTTTAGCAAAAATACTTAGTGTTACCCATTAAGAATAACCTGGATTTAACCCCAAAGTTAAACTTTTTAGGAAGTTTTCCCTGTCTTCCCAGAATTGTGTTTGGTAGACAACTTGCAGTTATGTTTAATTGGACAACAGTGGAGTACTGGAAAAACTTGTGAGAGGCAGCAGGTATGGCAGCAGGGCTAAGGATTTATCCTCCAATCACATCTGTTTGGTTCGATTAGACACACACACACACACACACACACACACACACACACACACACACACACACACACACACACACACACACACACACACACACACACACACCTCCAGAGAGCTCCTTGGTAATGGATGAGACCTGCTCTCAGCACCCCCTCTTATGTAACAGCACATCTACACTGAGGCAAACATCACCGCACAGTGAACTTTAAACATTTTCATGTCCAATCTGAAATATTCATCACATGGTACCATAGGGCACATCACATGGCGACCGAGGCTCATTTTCAGGCGGATGCACAGACTCTTATTACATAACAGTGCTCTGGTGTGTCAAGGTATTAAACATCAGTCAGTGGTGATCATGCCACAAACTGTTGTTCCATTGTATGACTTACGGTTCATTTTACAACAACTATAATTCCATCAGTCCCAGGACCAGTTTTAATGCTATCTTGGTTTCTCAGGGGACAGAGTGCGTGGGGGGTAAGTCCTGTAAAATTTTCGCTTTTTATCTGACTTTAGGATTATTTATTCATTCATGCAGGCATTGTTGAATGACTGACATGATTGTAACTGAGTATCAATCAGCAGCACAATCATTATCCAGCTGTACAGAATACTGAAAGGGCAAAAAAAAGCTGTGTGAGCATGTGCAGCACCTTTGTGGAAGTATGTGTGCATATGTGTGTGTGTGTGTGTGTGTGTGTGTGTGTGTGTGTGTGTGGCGAACTGTCAGTCTTTTCTTCAGTAGTCTCGCTGGGAGCAGAGGCTTTTACTGTGTGACACAAACTGGACTGCAACCAGACAGCATTCAGGCTCACTCCATTTCAATCATAGCCTTAATTTCCTCCTGGAATCTGGTTTTTGCTTCTTTTTTGATAGACATCATATTTGGCCACTGGAGACCAGTGACTGTATCAACAAAAGGTTATTGATATTGTCAACAACTTCACTGACCGTGTTTGGATGGCTCGACTAACCTGCTCAGGGATCACAGGACAAAAATGGGCCTTTATTAACCACCTGTTTCTCCCCCTCTCTGTTCACTTTACTCCTGACCCCAGATCTTCTGGGAAGTAATCTCATTAAATACAGACTGATTTTGAAATTTGCACACAAAGTAACCCTGAAATCAAAATGTATCTTGATCTAAACCTGCTTACTAAGTCTTTGAATTAGATAGTCGCAAAATAAGGTGACACGCACTAGCAGTTAGAGGAGGTGACAGGTTGTAAATAAATTCTGGCAGATTATCTGAACCACTTTGAGTTCTCAAAAATGCCTCATAGCACACTCACTCAGTTCCACTGCAAAATTTCCAAGTGCTTTAGGGCTCTCTGGGTGCCTTTTCGATGACTTTTTACACACTTTCTGTAACCCTGCAACTTTGTACAAGGGAATAACCCACAATTCACAGTTTCACACCATTAAAATGGCAATGTTACGTAAATTCCATATCATTAAAAACAAGGCAAGAGAGGGGACTGCAAGAAGAAAGGTTCCTTTTAAGTATAAACATACCAAGCATGGCAAGCACTCCGATTCCCAAAACTATTTCTGCCTCTCAGTTGACTGTCCACAGAAATGTCTGTCCATGTACAATGGTGTCACACAGCGCCTCACTAAGAGAATCCTGAAACTTGTAACCTACATGTAATTGGCATCAGATTCCAGTCCCCTTCATCTCCAGCCTTGGTTGACTAAATGATCAACTGATGCATGTAAAAAGAGTGGTGTCAGTGGAGCCTCATATTAGCACACGCATACAAACACACCTTTTCCAGGCATGCATAGTATCTGTTCAGCTACTTCACAAATACAGACCTTCTCAGTGCAGCAGCGCTGACCTCTCCCAGGATGACTACCTCTCCTCCTTCTCTTCTTGTACCAATTTTACTTTACTTTCCCCTCATGACCCTGATTTCTCAGCATGTTCCTTTACACTTGTGACCTGCTGTGACTCTGCTGTAATGATAAAGAACCGATGACCTCTGGAAGACAGGGATGAGCGCAGAGGAAAGGGGAGGAATGAGTAGCCTTCTGACCGCCTCCTGTCACCTCTCTTTTTCTGGGATATCTGACTTTAACCAGCTGCTTTTACATACTGGGCCTCCAGAACATAAATGTGTCAAGATGGCAGGATATTGGAAGGAAAAAAAGTTAGAAGAAGGAATGGAAGGCTCTGAGGAGGATGTAGCAAAAGAAAAAGTGACAAGTCAGTTTTGTATGGCCTTGCAATACTTTTATGTTTTTTTTTTTTTTACTTCCCTTAGGGCTTGAATGAATAAGTAGGCAAAAGGGGAAGTTGTCACAAAGCTGGAAGTGACTGGATATTAAAGCAAAAAATGTCAAAGGGATGGGAACAGAGAATAAGAGGATCAGAGACGAGGAAGAGAAAGAGGCCATGGTGAAACATGCCAGAGAAAAGTGAGCAAATGAGACAAGAAGAGCTGGCACAGAAAGTGAGAGGGAGGGGAAAAACGTGAGGATGACAGAGAGGACGGCAAGAGAAAGGGGAGGGAGCAATGGAGAGCGGTGCGAGCAGCTGGCACGCAGCTGATCGCTCCTCAATCACCGTGTCTCCCCCCTCTGGTGGGAGGTCAGAGGAGCTGACACCCCCTTCTTCCACCCTGCTTCTGTCTCCTTCCTTGTTCTTGGCTCCTCCAGGATGTTATGTAATAACGCTGGAAGAGGAATGAAGAGAGGAAAGAAGAGAATGGTGAAGACAGGGCCATACTGTCGTCTGTCCGTGTGGTAATCACTTCACTATGAAGTGGATGTAACAATCCCTTATTCTTTTACATTGAGTTTTAGGTCTTACTGCAGTTTCACAGATGACCATAGGCTTCCATTCAATTCAGTGTGTCGTGAAACACTTTCCTATGTCTTTAGGTAAAATTTCATAGACAGATACACTAAAATATTAGACAAATTACATTTAGGACAAGATGATGGGACTAGATAAACAGTAACAACCACAAACCTTTCTGTGGCCTTTAAAATATTCATGTCATACAGTATGACTGTGTTCATCTGGGAGCAACTTGGGGCCAAAAGCACAGAAAAGCACAGCTGTATCGACTACTGCAATAAACATCAGACAGGTGACAGAGCCACTTTTCGTTTTGGTTATGGAAAAAGCCCTGATGGAAGCTTTAACATGCATAGAAGAAAGCAGAGAGAGAACAGATATACTGCGCAAGTCATGATGGACAGGCCTCTCTCTGGATTTGGTCTTTTTCTGAATTCTGTTTTTTAAAGTTGAGGAAAGCAAAAAAAAAAAAAAAAAAAAAAAAAAAAAGAGACAGCTCGACAGACTAAAAGAGAAGAACTGCAAAAAAGAGAAGTAAATTGATTCTTGGGAAGCCATGAGGAGAAGCTGGATTCCCTGAATTGTATCCACTGTAATTACCACTGTTAGAGGGAAGTTTTACATATCTCTCTCTCTCCCTCTGCTATGAAACAAGTGTGCTCTTTCTTTCTAACTTTCCCCAGCGCTCGATAAAGCACTTTCTCAGAGGGCAGAGAGAGAGAGAGAGAGAAAAAAATCAGACTTGAAAGGCAGATAAGGAAAACTTCAGTCTGTGTGAGAGCTGCAGCACTAAAGGATCAAAAAAATGTGATCATGGAAAGCAAAAGCTCTCTCAGCCAGATGAGGAGAAAGGTAAAAAAGTAGCAGAGCAGGGTTGTGAGGATGAGAAGAAGAGCAGAGGGAATGCCAAACGAAGAGAAGTTGAGCAAAAGAGAGGAGGGAGAGAGAAGAAAGCAGGGTGATGAAGAGACAGGCAGAGGAAGCAGCAGGGCAAAATAGGACAAAGATGAATGGATATGGATGGAAAAATATTGGTTTCAGTGGACTGACAGCGACAGCAGGCAAAGCGGGAATTGAAAGGGAACAAATAAAGAAAAATGGAGTGATGTGTAAAAAAAAAAAGAGATAAGAGAAAGGTTGTTAATTTGGGACAAGATGGGGTGAAAAGACAGAAAAGCACCAGGGAAAGAGCAGAAGAGAAGAAAGGGAAATATAGACAGACTGAAAGGAAGACAAATAAAGGCCCAGAGATATCTGTTATGGAGACGAAAGCCTGGGGGAAGAGGAAGTGGTTAAAGAACAGGAGACTAAAGGTAGTTGTCTTATCATCAGAGTCATCAACCACCTGGGAAATCAGGTGTGAACTTTAGCTACAAGTCATTTAATCCACTACTTTAAGGGGTTTAAAACTTTTTTTTTTCAAAACAAATGACAGCAAATAGATGGAGAGATGCTCTGTCGTTTGTTGCCAATGCAAACCACCTTGATTTCTACAGCATCATTTATGATCATCTTCACTGAGATCAGTAGAGAACATAGATTCTTACAGTAACAGAAACAGAAAGAGGACAGCTCAAGTATGTGTCATTAAATAGTAGCATAAATGACTTTAGATAATACTAATGCCATATTCTGCCCATGAGTGAGATCTTACTTTAATAGTCAGGCCTTGGTATCAAGTAAATCTGATGTGAAACTCAGTATAGTGATTTACAGTTGCTGGTCCACCCACTGGGTTCAGTGTCTTGTCCAAGGACACTTGAACATGTGGACAGGACAAGCTGGGAACTGAGTGAGGGGACAACTTGCTCTTTTCCAAAACAACCAAAATTAGTGCAAAATAGAGCAATATAAAATAATGAAATTCTGTATGACTGTATGAAAACACGTCAGAAAGATTTGATATCTTTTTGAATGATGTATTTGATTGTGTGTTTTAATCTTGGCCCTGTCTACAGAGGCATGCATTAACCCCATATGGGATAACCTATAAGCTATTTTCTGAGACTGACTCTCACTCATGCAGATCAAAAACTACCTGAGTGATGTAGGTTGTGTTTTTATACTGCCTGATCAAAATACAGTGGGAGTGCCAGTGCAGTAATAAAATATTTCTGATTAACGTGTCTTTTAGTCAGATATAAAGTATGTGTAGGTGAAAAAAAAACATAAAGATAAGAGCTCCTTAAAAACCTGTACTGTATTCTGGGTACCAATCATTTCAGCATTAAATTTTGAGCCTGCTACTCTTCAGCCTCAGCCTCTGTGTTTAAGATTTATTTGCCGATGCACTGACGACTGATTTCTCAGGTCATTTTCAAAAAGACCACCTGATCTCAGGAAGTCTGGCTGGATTTTTTTTTGTGCATTCAAAAGGAGTGAAAGACACTTCAAATGAATCCATTATAGATGCCTAAGCAACTATCGCATCACAAAGAAAAACTCTGTGTGACTTCTCACAGATGAATATAATGCTCATCTCAGTCCAGTAGAGACCAACGGGGCTGCACAATACAACACTGCAGAGCAGCCGCACAGTGTTGGCCTGCAGATGCCCTCTGCACAGCTTAACTCTGTGTCCTGCCACTGCTTCCCCTCTCCTCTCCTTTATCCCATCTCTTGTTTATTTATTGTGTTGATGATCTCAAGCCTCAAATTGACTTGTGGAATTGATTTGGCAACACCCTCCTCCCCTTCATTTCCCTCCCCTCTTCTTCTTTCCCCTCCCTCTGTCTCTCCCTCAAAAGATTAATCTGGTGGCCTCCTCTTTAAATCACAAAGAAAAAAGTGAGTTAAATGGAAGGGCGAAGAGAGAGGGGGAGGTGAGGGAAAAGGGAAAACAAATAGATGCTTCAATTATCCAAGCAGAATGTTATACGATTAATGTGATAAGCAAAGATCTTAATGATTGATGATGAGAAAGGAGGCAAACTTTATATGTGGAGGGGGAGAGTGTGGGGGGAAGAGAGGGATGATGGGAACAAAAAGTGTTGCTTCCTGTGAGACACAGTACAACAGCAATCATTCAATAAATTATCACATTAATATACACTTAAAACATCCTCTTACCTCCTCATAACTACTTTATAGTAAAACGAAACAAATTTACTAGGTGTTCATA
The DNA here is from genome assembly GCF_900324485.2 of Mastacembelus armatus. Lineage (NCBI taxonomy): Eukaryota > Metazoa > Chordata > Actinopteri > Synbranchiformes > Mastacembelidae > Mastacembelus > Mastacembelus armatus. Next base: position 5,192,535 of record NC_046650.1, on the reverse strand, counting down.
TTATGCTAATGAGTGCTGCAAAGTCCTAGTGGTGAGGTAGAATTTTATGGTGCTTTGGTGTGTTCATTATTATTAAAGGCAAAAGGCTTGTGTTCTGTAATGTTTTATGTAGTGTTTATGAGGATCTGCGCCAGAGGTCTCATTTTGGCACCAAGAGTTTAAGTACCGCATGTTGCTAGTAAAATTAGTCATTTTATGAACAAATAAAACATCTAATATTTGTATTATCACAAAGCTCCATTCTGCTCTACTCGCTCCGTCAACCCGAGAATCCAAAGTGACACATGTCCAAACCTTGAGCCAATACTTCACAGACCAGACTCCTCAAACTTCAGCATGGCTGAGAAGTTTTGCTGTAAGGACCTACAAGTACGACCTAGTTCAGGACTTGGTAGAAGTCAACCACCAGTGAGGCGTCCAGAATGGTCATCATCAAACCTCTGGAGATAAGAAAATCCTGCAGAGACCTAACAGAACCCTGGAAAGCAGGAGGAGGAAAAATGGTAGAGGATGGTATCTGTAAAAACAGACAACTAAACTAAACAAACAAACAAAAATGGTCATTTTTCAAGAACGATTTCAAGAAATCATCTCCCCTGAAGGCACACGAATGAGGATGACAAGTGCAGGGGAGAAATATAAAAAGCTACACAGCACCACTGCAAAGGAGCCTTCCCCTCTGGTTCAAAGTCAAGTGCCAGAGGAGGAGGACTGCAGGTCTTAGAGTGATACTAGAACCTTCAACAACATGTTGAGGAGGAAGAGGAGGAAGGACTCCAGAGCAGAGAAAAAAAAAAAAAAAACTATGTGGATCACTGGGTATAGTAATATTCACTGTGGGGAGAACACAGCACATAAGAAGTTCAGGGAGTATTTTGAACTTTAATACCAATGCCCCCCCCCCCAAAAAAAAAAACCTGCACATGAAATAGAGGGAATTGACTCATCTCTATGAAGAGTTTCCCTCAATGACATTTGCATATTCCTGCATCAACGAGCAGAGGGTGTGGGGAACTGGATGGCCAGGGACGATCAATAATGACAGGAAGACAGTCAACACAGTGATGAGAAAGGCTGTTGGTAACTTTGGTGGTGAAGTTATTGAACATCCCCTCCTGAGGTTTTACAAGACGATTATGTTCCTTGCAAATGGAGTGCACTTCACTGAGGAGAGAAATGATATGTTCGTGACCAGCATCCATAGAGCCATGAAGAAGATCCTTCAGACGTCTTTTCCAGGAAAGCACACTTGACTTCAGCAAGATAACCGGCCACTCTAAACTGAATGTAGATGAGAATGTGAATATGTGTCAGCCCTAAATAACTAAATAAATAAAAAATAATCATTAAGACATGATTGATTACAGTGCTGCAATGATGGTATGGACAAAACAAGAGTAATTAAATCCTAAACAACTTTCAAATGTACAATTAGCAGAAATTAGCATTTTAAATGTAGAGGTTTGTCTGATGGCTGTCTGGTCTCACCTCTCTGCCATCAGCTTTATGTCTGAATTATGGCTCTTTGATATGCAGAAATAAAGTGTATGACAAATGCTCTTTTCATTTAACAGCTTATTATTTAAAGCAGTACTGTGCTGCTTGTGTGGTGGGGATTTTCACCGTGTGTACCTCAATGTGCAGCAGGTTATGGGCAGTCACCGACACCACAGCGAGGCTACCAGTGAAAGAGAATGAGAAGCCAGAGTAAGGGGGCGGATACGCATGTGCATTGCTCTATTCGTCATCTTGGTCATGGTGTTGATGTGACACCTTGTTCATTTGTGAAACCGACTGTTTGATATGCAGGAATCGATCGAGCAAATAGAAGTGGGGCCCTGAAGCCAGAGAGACAGGAACAGAGAGACACATTTAATCTTTGCACTCCCAAACTGAGCACACAGCGTGATCCGTGTTGCTTTGTTTCATTTAGACTTTTTTGGTAGACAATGGACATATATCCTGTTTCATTTGACCCTACACTCACATTGGTGCTAAAAGCTAAACATTTTTTCTTTCCACCATCTACAACACACAGAACACGAAGCCAAACTACATTTTCCAATTTATAAGCTTTCCTCACCTAGAAGAGGTGAATTATGAGAATAAAAGAGAAGACATCAAATTTCCATTAATAAAAAGGGAAAAAATTCTTGAAGTTTAAAATCATCTTTCTCAAAAACAGTACTGACGAGGTATTTGGTTTTTTTTTTTTTTTTCCATCGACTTTTTTTTCTCAGCTTCATAGCTCAACATCCATTCATTATGTTGGCTGAACTTCTGGCATGAATCTAAAACACGGTCCTGTGACAAAATTTGTCATCTGTATAAGAAATCTGTCATTCGCAAAGCCATGTTGTCACTTTATAATACACAAAAACAAAACCACTCACAAATCACTGCTTGTTTTGATATTGCTTACAAAAAAACTCAGTCTGCTGATTAAGACCACAAACCACTGACCATGACCATTCTTAGAAAAAATAAAACAGATATGTAAAACAATCCATGGATGCTCTTCCCGTTTGGCAGTCTCTCTGCTTTGTAGGCTTTGATCATCATTTAGTCATAATGACAATCTGACAGTGGAGCAGCTAGAAGCCAGAGGCTATTTCGTCAGTGCCACTCAAGCTGTCATTTTCACATCTTAAGACACCACTTTGCGTGGCACACTAAACAACAGACACTCAAGAGATAAGGGATAACACACAGGTGCTTTCAAATGTACACAAAATACATATTACATCAACAAGTTGAGAAGTTGCTTTAGTTACTCCAGGGGCCAGATTCTTTTTATGTTAGTTTACATGGACAGCTATGCACATAAGAAATCCAAGGCTCCACAGGAGGGGATTACAGAGTGCTGTTTACTGTGTCAGGACAGAGGAAGTGAAATTCAAGCAGGCTTTAGAGATGTCACTCTCTAATGTTCTGTATTCCTAAAGCTAAACTATGCTCTATTCACTGTACCTCTCTCTCCATAATGTCTCTCACCATGTGTGTCTGACCCCTGTTGTATCGTCAACCAGACTTATTTTCTCCTCAGTCGCTTTCACCTAATCCCTTCCTCCTCCACTCTCACTCTCTCTCTCACACACACACACACACACTCAGGCTTCCTATAGTATTCCCACATTCGGCAGATATACTGTACAATGGAGTAGATGGAATAGGTGACAGCTGGGAAGCAATTGTCTGTTCTTGCCACAAAGAACCACTGTGTATAGTTATAGCTCTAACATCACTCCCTCCTCTTTGTTGTTTTTTCCAGTGCAGTTCAACTTGATTCCTGTGGGGCTCAGGATTGTGGCCATCCAGAGCACCAAGACAGGGCTCTACATTGCCATGAACAGCGAGGGCTACCTCTACACTTCGGTATGGTCAGCACAAACAGTACATTAATGAATATGAAGACCTCACTAGTGGCTTTTTTTGTCCTTGTACTGAAAACACAGGTCACACATGCATTTATTGTTGCTGTAGTGGTAGTTGAAATGAAGGCAATACAGACAAATGATATGTTATATGTGGTTTTGAAAGCTTTTTTGAAGTCCATCTGTCCAGCAACATCAGCTAGATTGATGCCAGGCTAACGTGCGAGAGTTTCTTAGATGCTACTTTGCTTTGCCCTTAAAAGGTAAAGACTGAAATAGGGCTCTACATTTATTATTTATTCTCATATTAGAGCTAAAGTCTGTACAGTAACTTACCACACAATGTGCAATATTCATACATACTACTGAGTATTTTAAAATAATGTTAGTTAAGAAGCTTTGAAGATACCAGCTTTATTGTGTGCTGTTAAAACTGCTGCATGCTGTGAAATATAAATGATCAGTGAGAGTTTGAGGTAGTGACATCTTAAACTGCAATGTCTGCATGCATCCGTGCATGTAACAGTCCGCCACTCGTCACAGCAGCACTTGTATGTTACAACTTGTGAAACAGCTCACGCGGTGCTTCCTGAAAGTTGTTTCTCAACGATGTGCAGAGAGACGCGGCAGAACTGAGTCACAGAATTGAGAGGTAGATGGAAAAATAGATGAAGAGACAGAGGGATGGATCAGAGGGCACTCTATCAGGATGCAGAAGAAAGCTCTTTTTTTTCAGCCTTTTCCTCTTGGCACACAGGTAAAGTGTGTGAGATCTTGTGTGAAGTGCATCAGTCCCGCTCACTTCAAAGTCAGTACAATGCTGTCTGCATGCCTAGTTTCAGAGAGGGGAGATACAGGGGCTATATCTGCTGGGACGATAGAAAACCAGCCTGGAAAGAACACACATAGACTGAAATACAAAAAGTCCCCCCCCTCTCCTGCTGCAAATACAGTGTCTGAACATTATTCAGCACATTACATATTGTCAGTTCTCACTGTTCCAACCGCAAATAGCAGCAGGATATAACAGTACTTGAACATTTCCTTCTTGGTCCAGAACCCACATAATACAAAGTACTTGGCAAGTCTGGCTTGGACTCAGGTCTTGTTGGCTCCTGAATTTCTTAGTTTTGCACAACATAAAATCATAAAGTAGTCCCTGGGTTTGTTATTGTACTGCACAGGTATTTAATTATAGGCTAACAAGGTTAGCTATTTGGTTAGTCAACTCTCAAACCAATTTGGCTTATTTATATATTGTACAAATATTAATTATCCTACCTGTAGTTGCACATTAATGTAAAAATTATTACAGTACTTTATTTGAAAAACTTTAGGATACCTGGTTGGGAAAAGTGATCAGTGGCCAAAATTTCAAAAATACCAAAATTTCACTTTACAGTTTTATAACAAAAAAATATTAAATTGGGTGCAACTTAGCCCCAATGCATATTTTATCCTAACTCTAACCCTACTGTGTCAACACCCAAGCCAAAAAACTAAACTTTTTTCCTAATGAGCCCTAGAAAATGGTCCTTGTACATGACTTTTCCAGGGCTTGGAACCCCCCTAGACAGTAAAAACCTTACACACACATACACACACATGTACATAGAGGTTATATTTACCCAAGCATTCTCCTGACAAAAGAAAGGTGACCCAATTTCACTAAGGAAAAGCACCATAGGGAGAGAGAGTGGAGGGGAAAAGAAAAAGGAGAAAATCCCTCTGAGAGGAGAACAGAGGGAGGACAAGGGAGAGGAGGAGGATTTTTTTTTTTTTTGCCTTAAACTGCCTGCCTTGCTAGTGTTCTGTGCAAATATGAGCAAAGCAAAGAAAGACAGAATGAGATGGAGAACAGTACTTGTTGCCCTCAGGGTCTGGAGAGAGTGAAAGAGAGTGCACAGGCTTAACACTGTTATGAAATTGTTTGCATGTGCAGAGAACAAGGATCAGGAAAATTTCGGGGAAAAAAAACAATGTAAAAAATTTCATAGGAATGTGCAGAAATTCCAGAAAATATTTTTGGTACATGTGGTATTTTAGGTCATGGTTACCAGTTTACTTACAGTTTCTTGTAGTGGAAACTTAAACTGTGGGGCTGAGGGAGAACAGACACTCTTGTTTCATTTCTTATGTGTACCTTCTTTAAAGATTTATAATGAGGGAGATTTTGAGATAATGGCCATTGTAGGCTGGTTCTTTGGTCTGCATTGCAGGGAAAAGAGAGAACACTCACCATGTGACTAGAAACATAAGTCCAAGAGAATACTAATACCACTTAATGCCTGATGAATGAAGCAAGCAACTGTTTGCTAACATGTAAGCCATTAAAGGTGATGGGATTTAACTGTTTCTTGTAGGACTTTTTTATGCTGCCCTCCAGTAAAGCAGGTTTAATGACAAGTGTCCACATTCACAACCAATTATATACAAATTCTTAATTAATACATTTTTCAGGACAACCTTATTGCTGTTTGGATTATGCTCCATGGCAATGTTTTGTCCAGTGAGTAAAGTGCTAGATCAGGGGTGTCCAACTATCCTTGCCCTGCCCACTGCTGATTACCTGGATCAGGTGTGTTCATCCAATCAGAAATTGGAAGATACCACCTAAGATGAGGGTAGAAGTAGGGGAAGACAAAGTGAATTGGTACCTTCCAGCTTCTAATTGGCTGAAATCACCTGATCCAGGTAAGCAGCAGTGGGTATAGCAGGGAGTGTTGGAAAACAAGCAGGACAGTGGCTCTTGAGGACCATGTGTTGGGTGTCTCTGTGCTAGCAAGTGTTAGCAAACACCGTTTCCTGCAATATGCCTTGAAAGAAACTGCAGCTGAATTGCTGACAGTTAGTATTCCCAAGCAACATCAGTAGAAAAATGTAACCAATGTGAAGAGGTGTTTCCCTTTTCCTTTTGTAGTAATAACAAGCTCACCTCAGCTGCAGTGGTGTTCCAGAGGCTACTCAGCATTAATCTTTCAAGGGCCTTTGTGGCAGACGTGTACCCCTCTGCAACCACACACACACACACACACACACACACACACACACACACACACACACACACACACACACACACACACACACACACACACACACAAGCAGATAATTACAACACCTATTTAAAGGATTTAAAAATGAAGTACCTCCTCCCAGCTGTAAATTTGCCAGTAATGGCTCAGAGAAAAAAGAAAAGTCGTTTTTCCATCTATGCCTGCCTCAGTCCCATCATTTATCTTTATTTATCAGTTGCATCATTCTCATTTAATGCTTTTTGTTGTAATTTTCTTTATGAATTATCTTTAGTACTTTCTGCTAGATCTGTTTTCATTTTGGATTCTCCAGCCTTTTGGTGCCACAACTTATTTTCCACATTTCATCAAATCATCTCATCTATTTCAATTATGACACCCTTTATAAACATTTTGAATATGGGCTGTGACCTCAGTTTATCCTGAAAGCTAATCAAACAGGCTGAAGACACTTGATTATGTGTTTGGCATCTAATCTTGTACAAATTATGAGAAATTGGCCAGTAAACATAAATAAAAATTAAGAGAGTGAAGAATGTGTCTGCCAGAGGAAGGTCAGAGGTTAGGGGTAGCTGCAGATCAGCTGTCCTAGAGCATCTAGAGATTTACTTTCTGTGTTCTCTCAGGTTACCAACTGGACTACCTGGAAGCATCCAAATGTGAAAATATTATAAAGGGACAAAATCCCCAATGATTATAGCTAATGGAGAAAAGCCTTGAATCAACATTTGTAGACTACAGTTTTAAGACATACAGTCCTGCCATTGGAAATGCCCACTGAGAGGCCTGAAGCTGAAAAGTTCATCCACATATATGTGCAAAAGCTGTTTCACCCTCTTTAAAAAAAAATGAAAAATTGTCCGCAGTTTCTGCTGGATCATTATACTTTTCATTTCCTCACACAAAAACTAAACACATGATAAAAATCTGTGTAGGTAGCATCTGATTACGTCAGTGTGTGGGGTTTCCCTTGCAACACACAGCATAAATAATTAATCGCATGAGAGTATTTGCAAACTCCCAACTCACCTCTCTGGTTTTGTTTCACCAGACCACACACTTCACTCCAGACATGTTTAACACCACAGCTGTGACTGCAGCTCCTGCCAGGAGAAAAGAAAAAAATAAATAAATAAATAGCAATTACTTTACTGAAGAGGACTGAACCTCTTCTCTGTCAGGAATAGATTCACATACCAACCAGTTGGGCAGCCAATACTCATCTTTAGCCCAGAGAGATACTTAAACATCACCTAAGCTGCACAAAAAAACAAAAAAAAACAAAAAACAGCTAAATGAATATCTCGACACAAAATTACTACAGGTAAACCTTAGTGGATCTATGTGTTGTGCATAAGATAAATAAAAAGCAGAGTGGGAGTGACGGGCTAAATGATGGACTGAATGTCCTTTTGTCCTTACATGAGCTTCTTGTTTTGGAAGGATAAAGTGAGATGATAATAGAGGTGAAGAGGAGAACAGAGGAGTGAGTCATTGCAATGCATCAGATTTTCTGCATCTACATAAGAAAGTATATACTTTTTTAAATGATTAAATCCATGCTGACTCCTAAGCCTAAAAGTCAATTTATAATGGAATGAAATCCTGGGACTGTTTTTAAAGAAACAAGTATACTTAACATTTTTGACCCCACACGTACAAAATAAAGCTGATGTGTATTCAACAAACTCAGTGGTAAAACTGTGCCAGGGCAGTTTGATTGACAGGGCAGGCTGGATCTTACAACTAGTACAAACAAAGTGAACTGAAGATTTTTTGTTGTCTTCAGAGGAGAAGAGGAAACAAAAAGAGAGGAGAGGGGAAGAGGATGCTGGGAGGGCGAGAATGAGGATGAGAGGATGGCCTGACAGGCCCAGACTCATAGCAAACTTAACGTCTCCACTGGGAGGAACAACCACCATCATGCTCATCTTTCTTCCCCCTCTCCCTCCCCTCTCTCTGACTTGTACAGCTTTTACCCACCTGTCAGTCTGTCCCACTCCCTGTCTGGCCATTTGTGCCTGTTTGCCTCTTTGGTGGGTTGAGTCTTTCCCCCCCTCCACCATCACCCCTGCCCTCATCCCTTGTTTTCTGCCAACCCATGAAGCTCTTCATTTTAAAATTTATATACTTGTCTTGATGTGTCCCTTGTTTGCTGTCCTTGTCCTTTACCTCTGTGTTCTCCTTTTCCCTCTGTCCTCCACCTACTCACCCTCATAACTTTAGCAGTCCGCTCTCCCCTCTCACATTTTTATTCTTTCTCTTTTATTTCACCGTTCGTCTAACTGGACCCAGTCCATGCACAGAATGTATGTTCAGAGAAATCTGCTCCTTTTTAGGGCCTATTGGTATCTATTCTGGGCCAATTTCTTATTCTAATAAGAGCTGGTAGTAATTTAAAGAACATTTCTGCTTGTTTTAAAAGCATTCCTCATTCAAATGACGCAGGCTCCCAATATACCACTCAGAGATGTTAGTCGATGTCTTCCATGTTAATGCCGGCTCAGCAAAGCTGACACGGTGCCAAAACAGTGACAGCTGTCCCACGTGAACATTAATTGTAAGAGCAACATCCAGTGCAAGTACAAGCCACATGCAGATGGCATCCTTTCATATAATGTCAGCACAGCTCCAAAACTATGACTCATGCTGATTAGAAGTATGAGATAAAAAGACATGGGAATATGAGCGGCAGTCAACAGAGGAGAGAGTGCTCAAGACCAAAACTACAAATACCATAATGTAAAAACCTTTAAATTTAACTTTCAGTCAAAGCTGCAATAACCTATTATTGTATTATAATATTAGCCTGTGATCAAATGCAGTACATGTAGCCTATTAATGACAATGTGATGTAAACAAAGTTGCTTATTGTGATGAACCTCTGTAAAATTGGCACCAAATCAATGACTTCTTTCTATTAGCAAATTCACTGTTTACCTGTTCACTCTGACCACTTTCAGTTTTCAGAACATAATGCAGGACGCAGCAGACAGCTTACTGGCTATTTGCAACACTAACATGGACGAGTTTTTAAGTGCACTGAATGTCCTATACCCAATGTCCTTAATCTTTTTCCTTTACATTCTGCACGCTGTTTAGCCCAACCATAAACCAAGGGTTCTCAAATACTTGTATGCAAAGATTACAATATCTATTATAGAGATATGCATGATGTTTTGAGCTTTGACTTGGGGTAGTTTCAGCTACAATGTAAAAAAGCCAGAGGACTGACTTGCCTATAAACATCTCATCGTTCACACTCAAGATTCCCATAACAGTCTTTACTGTTCCCACTACTGCGTGACCTACATGTATACAGTTTAACATGTCACTGTGCTGCAGTTCAATGATGATAATCAGCAATACCTAAAGCCCGACCTTGTGATGACAGCATACACAAGCAGAAGCTTTTTCACTGCAGAGCAGTAAGTCCAGCTGTATGAAGAGTCCAGATGGGCTGTGTGGATCCATCTGTCTATGTACATCCCCAGCAATACATGTCTTCTTGATCATTCGCTTGTCATCTTCACCTCTACAGTACCTTACTTACTGGGTACTGCACATCTGTTATCTTTCTCTATATCATGTCTAATGCCCAACAAATTTGAAATTATACATACTGGGAATGCACTAAAAAGCCAATACTCATTTAGTGGTGACCACTCATGCACCCATTTAGTATTAATTAATTAAGGTACAATAAGTAGTTTTTGAAGGTTTTGATATTAATGGAAGAGCAAAGAGCAGATCTCTGCAGACCTATGCAGTGGCTGTACAGTCCTTCTGGAAGACTGGGACACACCGGTAACTCAGCAGAGGTTAATGGCGAGGGGAAACTCCTTGTCATGGCTCCATTGTCTGAGACGCTGGGACACACTTACCTGTGGGCACCTCCTGAAAATTGCTTTCTGATAAAAATAGTGCTCAGCCGCATACCTGGCCCACTTTATTAGCAGTGTGCTCTGGAAAAGCCTCCCGGGTAGAGAGGTGGCAGTGGAGAGGGAGGCAGGAGTGATGTGTGGACGGTGGGAGAAAGATCGGCGTGGTGTTTTGAGATGTAGTTGGTACACACACACACACACACACACACACACACACACACACACGCACGCACGCACGCACACACACAAAATGAACTACACACTCCCCTGTGGAATGTAGTCACCCTCCACATCCCCACAAACACATATGTGCAGCCAGGTATAAACAGCCTGACAGAGGCAGGCAGACATAATTGGGCCGGACTTCAATACCTGGGACTAGCTCTAGCTAAAGTCTGCAGTTTAGAGGAGAAAGTTGGGCAAAGTGAAACTTTACTACCCAGATGACATTGTGGATCTACGCTCAGAGGATACACGAACATAGCTTCGACCCAATATTGAGAAGCACTGGAAGGCATGGAGGCAGAAATTAAACTGATTTTCTGCCTCTTTTCACATGCAGTTTCAGGACAAAGTGAAACATAACTATACTATGAGTATTGATAAGTTATTCAGAGGTCTGAACAAACACAAGAGCGAACTCTTCATTTACCATGTTTACTGCACATGGTTCCAGGCAATATTTCGAGTGAGATTTTATTAACAGATCACCAACATTTCATGCAAACAAAACCCTGGAGGTCAAAGGCCACAGTGCTCAAGGACACATGGAAGCAGTTATGTTCATGGCTGCCATGGTGCCCTTATGCACACTACAAAGAAAACACGAGGCCCAACAAGCTTTTCTGACCAACTAGTGCTGGCATGTCCCTGGCTGGCTAGAGTAAGTGTAGTGTATGACTGAGCTGCTGACCTCATCTTTATCCTCATCATCACCATTTCACCTCCCTGCTCTGTTATTCATCCTCTAGACTTCCACACTGTTTATCTCTCCTACATCTAATTTGCTTGTTGTTTAGTCTTTCTCCCTTGTTTGCCCCCTCCCCTCCCTGCCTGCTCTCTGCACTTGTTGTGGAATTCTCTAAGCTCCCCACTGGGGAGTCCTTTAGAAATGCACGCAGGCACCAGCTGCTAAATAGGGAACTACTCTGCTAACATAACCAGACTAGGAGAGAAGGGAAAGAGGGAAAGTGCGATAGAGGAAGGAAGCATGGCAGAGGATGAGATGAGCGAGGAAGATATGGGGCATCCTGAAGGAGAAGGAAGAGGAGGAAAAGCCAACAGAAGCCTGGATTTTATATCCACCTAAAATGCTGCAGCTACACCCAGAGCCAACGCACTGGCCTTGATGCATTTTGAGAAGAGTTATAGCTGCCCCGATGAGCTCACTCCACATTGTGATGAGCACTAACAATCCATAAACACACACACACAAGAAGACAGGGATGGATAAAGATGCATATGAGCAGATCCATTTTAAAAGATGACTTATAGGATACCAAACCTGACCAGATAGAAAAAGCCCAAGTACACAGACTTTGTTACTGTAAATTAATTCCTATGAGTGGACGTGTTCTTCATAAATTTCATGTTGTGGCATTCTGCTGCCACGCCTTTCAGAACTACTTAATTGGGATGGATGTTCTTTGGCAACATAGAGAGGTACCACATCTATCATGACACTCTGTTCTTCAACAGCAAGCAGTTCCTTTGTCTGCAGAGACTGGCAGAGAGGAGGTGTGCATGTGTGGGGATGGCCTCTTCAAGATATTTAGTTCAATGGTTTGCCTGCATTGTAAAGAGTAGGTCACATGAGCATGCAGGGATATACTTAAAGTCCCTTTTTAAAAGGATTTTTCTCTTTTTTTTGTCTTTCTCAGCTGCTGACAGAGCAGTAAGACTGAACTAAAAGTATTAACTTGACCACAATAAAACCACCACAACAAGCTAAGACTATATATAAAGCTCACCATCACACACACCTGACAAGTGGCAAACAGTCCTTCAGTCAGTCCCCTTAAAGCCTTCAGTCTTCCTACAATGCGACCTTAGAGGACCTTTCCCTCCATCTGTCCTCAGCCACCCATCGAATCAAAAAGCCAGTCTCTTTTTCTTCGAGTCAGCATTCTTGTTTCCTTTCCTCTGCTCTCCTTCTCTGTCTTTCTTTTGCACTGTGATCAACCCCCCAGTTCACACACATACACACACACCTTTCACCTCTAATGTGGCAGCAAAACCGTGCAGACACACGTGGACTAAAGGAAGGGGACGGGTAAGTAATGTGAAGGATGGAGGCAGACTCAGTAGAGGAGACGGTGAGGATAAAGAGAGAAAGGAAGGATTAGGAAAAAGAAAGGGAAAAGGAATACAGACAAATGACAAGTGTGGAGGAGAGAAGCAGATATGAAAAAGGAAAGGGAGTTAAGACAGGCTCCCTCTGGAAAATCCCCAAATGCTCACCAAGGGTCTGGCAGTCAAGGTGAGAAGCAGAGGACATCCCTCCCTCCCTCTCTGCTTCCTCCCCCTTGTGCACTCACCTGCACCCTCTCCAGCTGTGCTCATTACAGTGTGTGTGTGTGTGTGTCTTCTCTCATTTGTTTGCTACTGTGTTTGTGTGAAAGGCTTCTTTCATGCATATGTCATGTTTGTTTATCCTTTAAATCATGAAAATGTGCTTACAAATATGATTTTTTTGTGCTTTTTTTGTATGTTTTTTTTTTTTTACACACACACACACACACACACGCACCCCTTCTGTGTCATGCATGCATATGTCTGGTGGTATTATCTGGCTGCTGTGAGCCCACCATTCATGGTCAAGCTCCAGCACTATTTAGGGAGTCCCTGTAAATGCTGGCACAGATGAGGACCCCTCTCTACCTGAACTAGAAAAAGCTCTTTTCTCTTTTCTGTCTGCCAGCAACTCAGACACATAAGAGGGTTCACACAAGCAGTGAGAGACCAAAAGGTGGAAATTACACAGAAAAAGACAGAAAAGTCCCTTGAAGACTAACCAAAGGGAGCTAATCAGGACAATGGGGACAGGTGTGGTGGGTGTGGGAGTTCATAGGAAAGTTCAGAGAGGCAGACAAACAAAGGGCAGACAGAAGACCAGGATTGGGATTGTAACATTAAAAATTGGAGTTCAAAGTTCACCCTTGAACATAAAAACAGCATTTGATAGAAAAAAATTCAATTACTGATATTGCTGATTCTTTTTTTTTTTTGTTACACCAATACAGCAGATGAATCTAGAGCTACAGCTGCATCCCTTGAACATATCCTAAAAGCTCTCCCTACCAAATGAAGGGCAAGTCAACCAGAAAAATGGTGCTTTTAAAAGTCATGAAAACTGGCACTACTATAGAGCTTTGTAAGGTTGTTTTGTCAGAGGTTATTTTCACTCATCAGCTGTAGAGGTTTATGATTTTAACATTAAAGCTAGGCTACATTTTCGACTATGGGCATACAGTGGTCTAGATAAAAACTACATGGTAATTTTTATGTAGACCAGTTTTCCTCCCTACATGCTGAGTGACGGCTGAGAATTTGAAAGCAGCGTTGATGATAACATCACAGAGAATGCCAGTGGGGCTGTATGTTGTCCATGCATAAATTAATAAATGATAATTACTTCTATCTTTAGACAATTATTTTTGCAAGCTCCTGTGATGTTTCCTCAGCTGTTTGTCCTCAATTAAAGATGTTTTGCTGCTCATTTGCTCACATAATAATCAGCTGTGCTGGTAAACAAGCTTTGTACATCTAACCTTGCTCTGTGTGCGTTTAGTGCTGATTCTTATCTTTCTGACACAAGTTGCATCCTCAGGTAAATATTTTATCATTTGCTATACATGCATAAAAACACTCTGTCGGGTTCTTCCTCAGGCAAAGTCCTGAATTCTCATATCTTTGTGTTCTGGTTATGATTTTAGCTAACAGTTTTAAGTATTCACATATAATACACACACACACACACGCACACAAGCTATTTCTGCACACAACATCTCAAATCCTCCCCGACAAACATTTTTTTGGATGGGGGAAAAAAAAAAAAAAAACATTTTTAAATTCCTGATTAATCCAATATATTTTTACAACCCAAGCCATCATTTTAATCCCACAGGATATTTTTATGACACAAGCATTTTTATTGGATGATGAACTGAAGGGACAGGTCACAGAGCTGAAATGTGATCTGACTGACAGGCAGCTTACTGACATGAAGTTTTGACCTTTGTCATGACATGTCCCCATGCAATAAACAACACCATAACTTTTACACATTTATTTTTACAAAAAGATGACTTGCATCAAAGTTTTAAATGCGACAACAGTTAAATCACTGGCCCTTGAATTGATCATCATTTCTCCCCACAGCACACAGCTGTTTTCAAAATAAGCCACTGTTGCTAGCTAGTGCAGCAGCTAAACAGATATTTCCCTCATGCAAAGATGAATTCTAACGAATGATCCCGTGTCAGAGTGTTTACAGTCTTTAAAGTTTCTTTTTACAGCTCCCTCACGGCCAAAACGCTGTTACTGCTGATGCTGGGAAAGACCTGTTATGCATGCAGGGATTTAGTGTGTCAAGAATATTTTCACAGACAGTATTTGAGAGGTTGGACCTCGAGTCATGAATTGGATGAGATAGACAACGTAACACAGCCATTTGAATGTGGGAGGTTCTTTACTCTTTGGGGACTAGCACCATGGGGGTCTCCTCCAAAATATCACAGAATATTGCACAAATAGTTGGATCTGATTGAACTTTTCAGCAACATAACAGGTAAGGTAAGGTACTGCACTGGTTAAACACATACACACCAGCGCCCATTCCTGATGTGTTACACTGCTTTCCTGCTTTACCTCCAGATTCCCATAATGACACAGTTGCATTTGCAGCCCTGATAATTTTCCAGAGCTGTAAAATCCAGTGTTTGTGTTAGAAACTGTGCTGTGTTTTTGTCAGCTAATAAACTTTAAACACATAAAGCCATTCTTCAAACTGTGAATCCTCAGTCTTCATTCCAATTCATTAAACAGCAACCAGAGTTTTTTCATGCACATGTATGTCTGAATACACCCAACATGACAAACTTGCACCTTTTGTTTTAAAGCTCCTCCACAAATTTGACTTGACATTTTTCCTGTCGCCAAGATGAAAAATGATGCTATAAAATGTGCGGTGGAATGAAGACAACAGCAGGCAAGACTGGAGGGAAAGGTGTGAAAAAATTTTATTCCTTCTACAGATTAAAAATTTAAATTTGGTTTACAGCGCATTATTTCTTATTTAGGACTTGGACTTGACTCTGGACACCACAGCAATATATGTGAACACTGCAGCTTGCTTACAATAGCCCATTTTGTTAAAATGAGGCCATCCAACTTCCCAGTGTGTTAGTTCCAGGTACAAACGTGACAAGTATTGATCAGGTGTAGCTGATGACTCGTGTAACACAAACGGTAATAAAAGTAGTGAGAAATTCAACAAATGTATATATTTCCTCAGTTATGTCCAATACTCATGAACGCGCGCGCGCACACACACACACATGCACGCACGCACACACGCACAGACACATGCACACACGCACGCACACAGCTCATACATTTCCCTATAGACACTGTGAAATACACCTGTCCTATGGGATGAAGTTGATAAGCAACTTAAAGCCCCTGGATTAACCTGTGGTCATCTGATCACAGCTTATAAATTAAAAATTTTCAAGTAAGTTCTTCACAATCAGTTGTGTCACAGTGCTGCACATCCAATCAAAGACTAATCAAGTTTTTTTTTTTGCTTTAATGCCTATTGACTTTTCACAAAAGGTGCTAGATAGAATCAGTTCTCCAGCTCAGCACATGTGGGGCTCAGTGGTTAATGGCAGCCATGTGCTTGTGACCGGGGCTGAATAACTTTAGATGCCACTGAATGAAAATGAGAAGAGGGTTTGTGATTAATGGAGAATAATCCTACTGTACTTTCTCTGTGTTTCTTTCTCCATCTCTCACTTTGCTGTCTACCTCTTCTCTTTAACTTTTCACCTTTCTTATTTTGTGTTTTTATTTTTGTTCACTCTTTCCCTCAGCTGCTCCCTCCTTTTCTCTGCATCCCTCTCTTCTGTCGGTGAGAGTGAACGATAAGGGAGGCAACTAGTCCATCCGTCACTGTTGTAATGTGTATGAGTGTATTTGTGTTTATTTGTGTGTGTGCATGTGTCATCTGGTGCCGGGTGGCCTCACACTGATGTAAGAGAGATTCGTCATGTCTCTCTGTCACAACAGCAGACACGCATGAGTGGATGTACACACACACACACACACACACACACGCACACACACACACAAACACACACAAACACACAAACACACAAACACACACAAACACACACAAACACACACACACAATCCTCTTGTCTCCACTAAAATGATTTATATATAACAAGATTTTAGTAATGCTGTCAATTAGTTTGTTTATGGATATTCAGCGATTCCAACTTGATCTGGTTTGTGCGAAGCTGCAAATTCAAACTAAAATATACAAAACTACACCACATTACAGCACAGAGTGAAAGTTTTCTATTGTGGCTACTCTACAGCTCGAGTGGTTTTCAATGTGCTAAACGAGGTCCTCTGGGGGAAGTTGAATATAGTGGTGAGTAGATAGATGCAAGTTAAATTCAGAGCATCCACAGAAACAGCAGTGACAGGAGCCTGGACTGCCTGTGTGTTTGGAGCAGCCCCTGCTGAACACTACAGGAACTGCATCAGTGATAATGAAGTCTGGCTTTTCTCTTTTAGATGAGGGGGATGAGGGTTTCAGGCGTCTGGTGACAGCTTTGAGTGTTTTTTTTTTTTTTTTGTTTTTTTTTTATAAAGTAGGAGAGTTTAATTATCGAGCACTTCTCTAGCTCTAACATCACAAGGTGCCTCCCAGTAAATAAAAAAAAAAGTAGAGGCATATTAGCTTAATAAATAAAGCAGAGATAACACATATGAGTGATTTGCTGTTTACTGTTACTTAAGCATTATTATGGGCATAATAATTAAGAGCTATGTAATGAGGTGAACATTAAAAACAGCTGGAGACTGACAGATGAGGAAACAGCTCAGCTCAGTAAATCCCTCAGTAGAATCAACACTGGGCTAAACCACCAGGCGTATGATTGAAAGCTTGATATCCTGATGTGGTAAAACTGTTGGTGTGGCAAGGTCATGAGAAGACAAATCTGCATTTGAACCTATTACCACCCACTGTACAGTACAATATCTCTAAGCATATGAATAAAACAAAGATATGGTGGCTCCCTTTGTGCAAAGCAGTCGAGAAATCCTACACTGTGGATGTTCTATCAAAAATTATTTTGGTCTCATCTTGGAGGACCACAAGTTTATTACTACTATTATTTGACAGTTAACTACATAATGTTTTCAGGGGTCTGGAGGGGGCTTTCCAGAGTTTAAAGTGTAAGGCCCAGTATTTTTATAGTTTGAACAGTCAAAATATCTGAGCCTGCGCCACTTACATTTTGACCATTATTTTAATTAATCTATCTCCAGTGGTTTCTCAAAGGTTATGAAAGTGAAATGATTAAAACCCTTTTGTCATAATGTGGACAATGACTGTTTTTGCCAAAAGTGATTCTTAGCTTGTCTTAGCTTGTTGTTGTGGTTGATACTCCAGTGTGACTTATAGTCCGGAAAATACAGTATGTCTTGAAGACTTATATAGAGTGGTACAGCAATAAAAAAAACAGGAATTATCATGACAAACTGTGACAAACGTCTCAGAAAAGATCACTTGTTGAACTTCACACCTTTTCATTCCTGGTTTAACCAGAATAACTACCTTTGTCTGGTGGTAAAATCCCAGTCTCCATATCTTTCTCTCTTGCTTGCTCTCTGTCTCCCAGGATGATAATGGCTAATTGAACAGCCCTCCTTTACACGAGGTTGGTCATCTATTGGTAATGATGCAGCCGTAATGATGCACACCTTAGACATAACTCACATGGCAAGACGTTAATTCATGTAATTAATCAATTAATGAACTTTGAGCACATCTCACTGGGAGAATGTGTGTGCTGGTGATCATTCAAGTCCACACACACACACACACACACACACACACACACACACACACACACACACACACACACACACACACACACACACACACACACACACACACACACACACACACACAGAGACGCACACTCACACACACGCACACACCACATTGTGGTGCAAACACAGTCAGTGATAGCCATCTGATGACACCTTCCAAGAGACACCAGACCTCCAGATTTTCCTCTGTGCTAAGTTAATTAGGGGTGTGGAAATGAATGGCTGCCTAAGTGAATGAATGTGTAATTAAAAAATGGTTGATACAGTCAATGTAATTAGCTTGTTTATGTGTGGTACAGTGAACAAAGGCAGGCATTAAGACCCTGCGCCTGCGGTGAGAGGGGAAGAGAAGACAGAGAACTGCAGGAGTGTGGGTGAGAGAAGGGGGAAATGAATGACAGTAAGAGAGAGAGAGCAAACTCCTTATTCAGGACTTTTCTGCTAACCTGTCACATCAAGGCTCCAAATCAATCCTGCAAATTGGTTTGTTCCTCGACAAGGTTACCAAATGATGGCAGGATGGAGGGAATGAAGTGGGGAAAAAAAACAGAATATGAGCAAGAGATGTGGGGGGGGATGTCCCCTTGTTGACGTATTGTCTAATGCACTGCTGTGTGTGGGTGTGTGGGTGTGTGTGTGTGTGTGTGTGTGTGTGTGTGTGTGTGTGTATGAGCTGAAGGCTTGCAGCAGGTCCGTAAACTATGTTGGAGTTGAAGGATCATGTTGATTGTTGTTTGTTAAAGATAAACTGAACTGACTGAGTTATGGCATCCCAAGTCACCTACCTCTTTGTCCATGTGGCAAATACTCATGTGCACATATTGTAATGAGTTTGTGCTCTGTGTGTGTGTGTGTGTGTGAATGTGTGTGTTGTCCCATTTGTCAATGCAGTCACTCCTGTAGCTCTGTCACAGTGAAATGTGGGGCCCATTTCCTCCCATTCCCGGCTGAGCCAGTCGAATTGAAGAGTAAATATATAAATAATAGAACAGATGAGAGATGGCTGATGCTCCAAATGTGTTATTCTTCCCTGACCTGATGTGTGTGCTTCTTTCTATGTGTGTTTGTTTCAGGAACACTTTACGCCGGAGTGTAAGTTTAAGGAGTGTGTGTTTGAGAACTATTACGTCACCTACTCATCCATCCTGTACAGACAGACCCAGTCGGGTCGGGCCTGGTACATCGGTATCAACCGGGATGGACAGGTCATGAAAGGGAACCGCGTCAAGAAGACGAAGGGAGCTGCTCACTTCCTTCCCAAACTCATTGAAGGTGCGACAGATAAACACATGCACTTCCAGAGGTAGCTAATCAGTATAATCCTGAGAAATGCTTTTATTTTTTCTAGGTCTACGGTCCTGAATACCTATTCTTATGTTTGTAATCACTACTGTACCCACTAGAAAGAAGTCTTTGACCCTATAGTCATTCCCACAGCACACAAACTTGAGGGCAGGTAGAATTTCTGCATAGAAAAACAAGTGTTTTTTCCATATAACGGATAAAGTATTGTATATTTTGTACTTAATTCCAGGCAGAATCCTGCAGAGGTCCACCCACACCTGCCCCACACCTCTGTATCTGACCTGATGCGTTACCTGCAGTTATCTCTAGATGAAATCTGGACCTGACCTGTTAACATAAGACCCCCGACCCAACCCATGCCCATAATTAAACAGACTAAGCTACACAGTTCTCCATTTAACTTGCAGTCGATTTTAATAGCCTCAGAAATTAATACTCACTGGAGGAATATGCATTAAAATATATAAAATGCTTAAAAAGCAAAAATAGAACATCATAAAGCAGAAAACACATGGATGTAGGATGATACACAATATAAACATGTGCAACTTAGCTTGCTCACTGGCTGGTGCACTAAATCAATTAATTACAGTAAGGCAAAAAAAAAAAAAAAAAAAAACTTTCTAAACCTATGCTAAGGTTTAATAAGGCTAACCTAAACCACAATCCATAATACTGTTATCTTTAACTTTATTTTATTGGCCAACATTTTGTGTCCTGTTCATAAACTTCTAATGGCAGCCCATCTGGCCCCCTCCAGGGCACAAGCCTGCAACGTCTGTCTGGGAGCTATAATTCAGAGCACGGACAAACTCTGCTTTTTCCTCTACTGTACTGTCCTCATTGTTAAAGTCCCCGTGTGCAATTCAGTGGTAGTTTCAATAAAGAGATGCAGGTGGATACACTGCCTGACATGGAAATACACGAGAGAGTGGCTGACAGCAGCACATCAACAGCACCAACTTGTACCTCATACCATAATCATATTTTTTAGACACCACCATGATCAGGTTAAAACTGTATGTATTGTATAATGTCATTTAAGCTCTGTTACTCTCTGCCTCCTCAGTGGCCATGTACAGAGAGCCCTCACTACACGATGTTGCTGAACAGAGTCCACCCAGGAAAACGCCCAAGACCTCCAGTGACTCGCCCGTGCTCCAGAACGGCAAGAAGGACCCTCAATCCAAAACCAAAACCTCCTCCTCCTAGCGCTGAGAGAAACGGGGGGTGGGGGAGACCGAGCACTGGGCACCAGCAGACACTTGAACAGGGTTGTTAGGGCTACCCCCTCCTGCTGCCTGCGACGATGACCCTGCACGAACTCTGCATTCCACAATGCACTGGTGTAAATTTGGAGAAAAGGAGCAGGTCTGGCCAATGAGAAGCCCCTCTAACCTTTACAGACCCGCATCGACACCAGCCCTCCACCTTTTTATTTAATAACCTCTTATTATCAGACCTGGGGATATAAAAGCAATAACTCCATGAAGAGGTGAACAGTCACCTAGCATCACATAGCATGTCACCACAGCGTGTTTAACCAGCTGGAAGAAGTCCCACATGCTTTCTGTTCTTCTTCAGCAAACATCCTTCCAGTCACCCGAACACCCAAGCACCCAAGTCTTCCTGGTTTTACCAAAATCAAATCCGCCTCTCTGCAGCACATGCGTTACAGATGGGTTGTGTTTTTATTTCCCTGAAGAGCTCCATGCTAATGTTAGCTTGACACAGCCATGCTAATGCGAGGCTGTCACTGAGACCCTTCCAGACTTTTGTTTTGCAGCCATCTGCTCAGTCCACATCTTCTGTGTGTGTCAGCGACTTTGTGAGATGGCCTGCATACCTGCCAGCCCTGTTTGTGTGTGCGTGTGTGTATTCCCTTCTTCAATTCACCTTCGGTGCCATTTGATTAGTTTGTGACATGGACTCAATTTTCCTCTCAGCGGCACAAGAACACCCCTCCTGTCCTCTCTGGCTCTGTTAATGGAGTCTGAGGCTGATCAGAGTCTTTCGACCCTTAAATGAGGGGCCAAGAGCGCCCTCAGAGCGCTGCATAATCACACACAAACACATACACTCATTAGTAGACTGACATTAACACACTGCAGTGAACACACACACCTGATAGCCAGCCACC
The DNA here is from genome assembly GCF_900324485.2 of Mastacembelus armatus. NCBI lineage: Eukaryota > Metazoa > Chordata > Actinopteri > Synbranchiformes > Mastacembelidae > Mastacembelus > Mastacembelus armatus. Next base: position 5,170,667 of record NC_046650.1, on the reverse strand, counting down.
CACCCACGCACACACGCACACACACAGTGATGTGGCGTTGAGTGTGTGTGCAGGCTTTGGGAGATGATGAGGATATCATCGGCGAAATAGGGTACTGATGGAGCCTGACTATGTAGCTTGTGATTGCACTGCAATAACTTTTTCACCCCCAGGGCCCACACAGTAGCTGTGGACTATCTCAGCATGGTACCATTGTCTAAAAACATAGAGGTAAAATTCTGATATTTAGTTATCGCATCCATATTTTGCTAATTTTGCGTATAAGCAATTATGCAGATTCCTTGTTACCCACTACTGGCCCCAAGCAAGAAATACTCGGCATGCTATATTCCTATTATGGACTGTATGCATAGAGAGTAGTGTTCACTCATTTTTAAAGGGGTACTCCACCCATTTTATAGGACAGTCACTTAACAAGTCATGGAGAGTACTACACAGTCTGTAAAATGTCTGCTGTAGGGAACCGACACAGCTGCAAATTTGACACATAAATACACAAAGCCATATATATATTTTATATTTCACGATAATTCTACATATGTTTCAATTATGTGGTGTGTTCACACCCAAAAGGACAATAAATAATTATTTGAAAATAAATTGTGTATTTGTGAAGTTTAATCGATTGACATGCAAAATGGTACTAGAGCAATCAGACTTTACATGCGACTTGTTTTCATATTTACACACATTCACATGTACACAGACTTACGTATAAAACTGGTGGAGCTCCCCTTTAATAATTTGCATTTGAAAATAAGCTAACCTGAACCCCAGATCTTCACACAACAAAATGGCCCTTCACATCCGTCAGCAGAGCTCTAGTGGGGAATTTGTGTTTATCAGGCAAAGAAGGTCTAATGACAGATGCTATCAGATGGCATTATGGGAAGAGGAGGATCCTGTGTTTATGGGGAACAAACAGTCGAGATATCTCAGCGTCTGCCGCTCTGACTTTGAACATTCTTTTTAAATCTGCCTCTTGTAAGTTCCCCAAGTGCAATACTAAATCATTGGAGTTGTTTTGAAGTTCATACGCTCATGGATATGTGTGACTCATATGACTCACACGAATCATTTGCTTTCAAACATTCACCTACAAGCCACCAGTTTGAACAGATTGCGACAGAGTAAGAAAAAAAAAAAAAAAACTCTCTTTGCCCATGTGGTGATGTGAATTACCATAAATATCTCCTGGAGACTTTGGTTTGTATACAAAAGAATTCAAGCCTTTACATTTCATTTCACACACCATGATTCATCTGCTGTGTTTATGGGGGACAATAAGAAACCAAAGTTAAATATAAGTATCTAAACTGATAGATGTATATACTGTGTTTCTAAATACTGTAAGAAGAATCGCGGTTTTAAAAAAGGAGATGGGAACAACATTCGATGACATATTTAGTAATGTCACTAATAGGAGAGTAGTGAGAACATGAAGGTCTTGATTTATGTGTTTCCGTTCGTTATGTCCATTCAACATCAAAAGCAGTCCTTTCAAGCCTTCTTGGTACAATATGCCAGGCAGGGTAATTGTTTCTGCCTAATGTTTATGTATTATGGGACACAAGGGAGTCCCTTGTGTTCAGGGGGTAGGGGCGAAGCAGGATTGATGATCAGGGCTTAGAGAGAAGGACAAACTGAAGAAAGGAAACAGAAAGAGACTTTAAGGGAGGAAAATGTGTGGTGATGAGCAGAACAAAAAGAGATTTAAGAGGAAATTATGGTAATGCAAACAGCACACAACCGCTTCTCCTTCCATGAATAATTCCCTGTTCTCCTATAAACCTGTGATTGTAAATAAAAATAGAGGATAACCTGTGGGGAAAAAAAAGCAGGCTGCTGAGCAAAGCAGCCTGGTACCTGATACAGTTTATTCAGAAGAGAAGAGTGGTAAAGTGATGACTTTAAGGGAAGGAAAAAAGGGAGCACCTTTCCGTTTAAATGAATTGCACGTCATTAGAGAGTTATTTCCATTATTTTTAGATTTGTTCCACACAAGCTACTGTTAAAACCGCCGTTTCTCACTAAAGACCTTAATTAAACTGTTAAATAGACCTTCAGGTTGGTGTGTCTGACCAGTCACCCCCCTGTGGATCACTATTTCCGGAACACAATGTTTGACTATTATTTGCAAAGTAATTACAAGTGGTTAATTAAATGAGGCGCCTGTCTGCTAGAACAGTAATAAGCGTGTCTGGGAGTAGATGGGAGAGATACTGTTAGATGGCAGGATCGGAAGAATTCAGCAAGCAGACAGCCATGAATTCTGTGACACCCATTGTCATGTACTTAAAGGGCTGGGAAATCTATGTTGCAATATTTTATTATGTATGTTAGTTGTTTTCAGAACTCAGAAAGACAAAAAGTTGGCGAGAAGAATTAAGGGCTAAAAATTTTAGTTCAAGTGACTGTTTTAACTTAGATTATATTAATAGAGAAAGAGAGTTGGTTTGGTGTAATTTCAGTAAAGTGTGCCTGTGTCTATCATGCTCACAGGCATCGTTAAAGGGGCACTCCCCCAATTTTACACTTAAAGATCTGTTCACTCAATCTGTTTAAACAGTAGTAAAATGTCTTCTGTGCTTCAGAGAGGCTTTAAAAAGGTTTGTTCAGATGGAAAGAAAAGCTCATTTTGGCAACATATCAGTTGTGCAAATTTGACCAGTGGACATATTATTCGCCACAAACAGCCAATGTACCAACTGTACAGCCATTAGGCGTTAGATAGCCCTAAACGGACAATGTGCCTGTTGTGTGTGTGTGGCACAGCTCAGTTTCTGAGCTCAGAACTCACTAGGAGCACCAGGTCACAGAGTAAGTCTGTGTTAAAGCCTGTGATAACACTGGTCTACAAGGAGAAAGCCTTGGAAATGAAAGGAGCTAAATTTACCCAGAATTGGGTTATTAATAAATGAAAATTGAGTCCTGAGCCTTATTGGCTCTACTTTCCAAGATACGGCTTCAGGTCAAAACTGTATCATAAAAATTAGGAGAGGGGTGTCCGATTATTCTCCATAGCCTTCCTGCAAAATGTGATATATCAGTGAGAATGATGCCACACCAATCATTCGAAATTTATCTTTTTATTGTTGCCACTTTCCATTCATTTATTGGGTTTTCATGTAACATTTTCGTGCTTTTTTCATGACAAACTGACCGAATTGTGGCTGCGTTGGTCCCATTGCTGTGTAGCTTCTACCGTACTTTGTCGAGAAGTTACGAGGCATCATGATCATCAGACACCCCCTCCCATGTAGGCAAGTATATTTGCCTGTGTATAGATTATTATTAAGTCTTTATCATAAAATATCTTTAAAACGTCAGCCAACCAGCACCTTTATCACCTCTTTTCTAATTCAACGAATCAAAACATAAAAATTAGCACATTTTATCTCAGAGGTTGATAATTTCCCAAAATTTGTAGACCAGTGTAAGCAGTCCAAACATTTCAATCCCCCACAGACACGCCTTTGCCTCATTTAATTCCATTTCTTCCAATAATCTTCTATTGACAGATTAAAAAAAAATAAAGATTTCATCTGTACTCACACTGCATCTAAAATTCAATTTGCATTCTGTCTGAACACACCTTTAAGTTAGAAAAAGAAAATGTCCTGATATGACATCAAGGTTAACTTGGAATTAGAGTGAAACTAATTTTTAATACAAACTCACATAAACTGGAGGATTTGGCTTTAAAGAAGTAAGCATTTAGGACAGAGTTAGGGTCTAAAAACAGCATTATGGGAGACTGCAACATTAAATTTCTGGGGGTGCTCCTTTAAAGTTAATGCTGTATTATTTTTGGTTTATTAATATGCCTGTACAGATGCAAAAATAATAGCACATAAAGTGGCATTTTTATATAAGAGAATGACAAGAACTCTTTTTATTTGTTTGCAATATTTGTATGGCAACATTTCCTGCCTCATGTGTTAGAATAACTTTAACGCAACAAAGATCACAATTTAATTAAACCGATCCCTTAGAGGCGCTTTTCAGATCTAGTGAGTATTTGTCAGCAATGGCATGTAGTGAGTGATGGATTTATATCTCTGTTTAATATTGAGATATCCATCCTCTGTGTGGAGTCAGCAATTACATGCAATCCATCACAAATGATCCATCAGCCACTAAAAGCTGTATCAGTAATCAGTATCTGTTCATTTTTTCATCATAGAATGTGCCAACAAAATAGTTTTTTCCCCCCAATTCGCAGACTGTAATGTCATAATAATGCTATTCATGAGGAGGATCTATTTCTGAAATACAATATTATGTTATCCAGATGTTTCCAGAAATCTTTTTTTGTCATGCAAACTATTTTTTCAGCTACATCTGTAATCTGGTTACTCTATTTTGTGCAACTGTAATATCTTTTTTTTAAATCGGATTAATCCAAATGTGACGGCAGTAAATACTGGCAAAGTGGGGGATAACCATTTAAACAATGAAACATGAAAATGTGTATCCCAGTGTGTTTGCAGTGTTATTGATTTCACTTTGGTAGATTTACAAACCATTTATTGTGAGTAAAAAGTGAAAAGGCATGCCTGCATGTGTGTGTGTGTGTGTATTACATGTATTGAGTGTGCTTTGCTATATTGTCATTCTACAATTTTTTTCTCTTCTCTAAGACCTTTGTAAAGTCTGCTATCAGCTTCTGTTACATCCTGACTGCTCTGTGCCCTTCAGGCATTACATCAAATGGGTCTGTGTGAATCAGAGGATGTAAAGATTGTGTCTGTCTGAGCACGTTTGATCAGTGAACATGCCCCCCACCATGGCTGTATTTCCTCCTTTGAATCCGCTGATAAATATCTCTAGGTTCAGCAGTAAATGTTAAGATATTGGTCCTTTGGAGAGCTTGGCATCCTCGTTCCTTTGCAATACAAGAACAAAGATGGGAGAGGTGTACCTCATCGGTGTGAATGTGTGGATATTGAAAGGGGTTAAATGATGTGTATCTGATTCAACTGCACCCTTTACACATGACACACACACACACACACACACACACACACACACACACACACACACACACACACACTCTCTCTGGGGACTCCCTTCCCTTCCATTCCTCCCTGGTCAGGGCCCTCCCTGCTTACTGAGCGAATTCTGTCTGCAGAGGGTCATCTGGGGTTGTGAAGGACCGAAAAAGCAAGAGTCGCGTATCATATACGGTGGTGTAGCTATCACGTGCCCTCACAGCCTCCCCTTTGATGTTTCACTTCCCCTCTGCAAACACCATTTCCCTTTAACCGAGAGACAGTACGTATGCGCGCGTGTGTGCGCAGTGTATGCATTCTTTGGTCTTTGTTTGTAACTGTTGTATAACTGTGATTGAATATCTGTGTATGTCCTTGTATCGAAGAAAGCTCAGAATATAGTATATAGAAAGAGAGAGAGGAAAACAGAGGATAAATCAGAGGCCAAATCAATGAGCATGAGTCCCTGGGCAGAAAGCAATAAACACCATTAACAAGGCGCAACCACATTATCTGGGAGGGTGTAGGGGGAAAAAAAGCATTAATATTGATAGAAAGCAACTGAGTGTTTTATTAGAGCTTTTATTTTTCTAACACTGTGCCCTTTTTGTGAGCTGGAATTTGCTGTTTAAGTGTGTGTGTGTGTGTGTGTGTGTGTGTGCGTGCATTACTTTGAGGTGGAGTCCCTTCACCACATCTGCAATGCAGCAGAAAACACAAAAAAGAGAGGGAGGAAGAGAGTGGCTCACGTGCTCCAACAAGACTGACGCTGTCCTCGGACAGATTTTCTCTCTCCTTTTTTTATTTATTTATTTTTTAAGCTGCTTCACCAAAAAAGTACTTTTATATTGGAATTCAGAGCCTGAGCATCTAATGTCACGCCATGTACAGCATGAACTATCAATTAACTTGATATATAAAGGCTGTGTTTTTAAAGGCACACCCACAATCCCAGGACACATCTGCATTGCACACAGCACCCTGCACCAAGCCAGCGCAGATGTGGCAAAATGGGGTGACCTTTACAAACTGATCATGGAAGGACTTCACCTCTTACAAGCTAATGCACCAACAATGTTTCGGTGACTTTATATTATAAACCATAGAAAATGTATTTATTTACCGCTTTTTAAGCGCATTTTGTTTGGGTAGAAAGTATGGACTGTGTTTTGGGTATTTCTCAGTACTGACAATACTGTGGTTATTAGTATCCATTGTATCAATCATTGTTAGTCTGTTCATGTGTGTTTGTTGATTTGCTGTGTTTATTTTTTGCTGTTAAAATGCATATCTGAGGTCTGTTCTCTTCCCATATAATGTCAGACATTGAATAACAGAGCTCAGTCTGCAAAGAGAGGAAAACTGAGTACAGAAAGATTGGGGGGTGTCCAAGCTCCTCCTCCTGATCCCCAGCCTCCTCCAGCACTCACCTGTCAATCAAAGACCGACTGACTGACCTCTGACCTATAATCTCTTAATGAGATTTAAATTGGCTCACCGGCAGCATGTGGACTGCTCATTTACCGTCTGTGTCCCTCTAAATCACACACACAAATATCAAACTGTGTGTGTGATTCTGTGATCAATCCTTGAAGGATTTTTTTTGGACTTTTTTTCCTTTGTACTGCATGGACGATCCAAGTTATTGTGTCTTCCAGAAAAGATTTTGAGAAAACCACCATAATCTTACTTTCCTTCTCGTCTTCCAAATGCAAAAAGAGTGCTTCAGTCTTCCAGCTATCAAAGCCACAATGACACTATTTTTGTATTCAAATGGGGTATAAAATATATCTATATATCTCTATATATAAATATATCCATGCAAATGCAGTTGGGGTGCAATAACTCTCCCTGTTGCTGGCAAGGTGGAATAACACAACTACACCAATGCCATCCAAACCAATGGATCACTTGGAGAAATAAGCGGAGGAGGACTACAGAGAGTTGTGGGACTTGCAGTTTGAAACTCCTGGGCTGAGGCAGAGGATCACAGACAGGCAGGAATAAAAGCATGCATGCGCCAAACATTTACTGGACACTTTCAAAGAAACAGTCTTTACCCAATATTTACTCTTTAACCCCTTAATCCCTCCCTTCACAACACTATTATCCCAAACTCTTGTCTCAGCATTTGCAATATGATCTGTATTTATTTCTATAATAACATACACAAAGTCAAGGGAGACGTATTATTGGATATAATTGAATAAAACAAACTAATATATTTGTATGATTGTAACTATGGTGTGCTGAATGTTTTTTGGGAGTGGGGGAATTAATTCCAGGCTACTCACAACTCCAATACACACAAAACCTGGACGTACTGAAACAAGTCAACTAAATGACCAAATTACTCATATTACTGTGCTCTTTTAGTCTGGAGTTGTTGTTGTCTAACCTCGGTCCATCTGAAGTTCTGTTCAATTGGTCTGGACCAAGAGTTGTATAAGGTTTACAGTGTGATCCACTCCCTTTTAGCAATATAGCCATTCCCCACCTGCATTCAACAAGAGTTCCCATAATGCTTTGGGAGAATGTAAAAATGAGCTTTCACACAAATCCAAAGAAACAGAAAAGAAACCAGTGTGTCTGAACCAAACCAGTTAGTTTATGAGTGAAATCACCGAAATCCAGATGTATTACCAAAAATCGTCGGCAAAATTTGAAGAGTCACAATAAACTAGAAAGTGTTTTCTATCCAATGATACCAAGCTCATCAATAAAACCCTTAAAATATAAGTACAACAGCTAGTTTAATTTAAAAGGAAGGTAGGTAACAGTTTAATTTGAAAACTAAGATAAGTTTATCACCGTGGATTAATTAGGAGCATAAAAAAAAAAAAAAAAAAAAAATCTAAAAATAAAATTATATTAAGGTGTTACACTGACAACATCAAGTTTTTATGTAAATGGATAAACAATCACTTCGATTCATACTAACTGCTGACTCCTGAATTAAAAAGTGATCTATAACCGTTGTTCTGGGAGAGATCACTGAATTTGAATCACTGCCAACAGGAGCTTTATACTCTCCCTTCTGACCACCGATTTGATGTGTGACTTGACACTGGCTGCTAGCTGTTAATAGTTAGCTTCTATGGTAATTAAATTGGCAGCAGGCCAAATGGCAGCGACAGTAGATCATAAATTATGTTGGCGTGGATGGCCGACGAATGCGTGTGAGAGCAGAGTGGCATGAAGAGACGAGTAGAGGGGGGACAGATATGTTTTTACTGCAGAGGCCAGCAGAAAATACAGCAGTTTGATCAACTTAGTGTTATAGTGTGAGTAATGGTTGTTGTACATGTCTAGTTATTACAGTGGTACAATGCAATTCTTGACAATGATCACAAATAAATTGGTCTGTATGAACTTCAATAAACAGCTGGTTGGAACAGGGAAGACCAAAACCTTTTATCAAGCTAGTCTTCTCTATGTGATCGTATCATGACACTGTCCTCCAAGTGAAGTTTTTTTAAACCGTACAAGGACACCAGCGGCACACCTTGACCAGAAACAGTAGTTGAGTGAACTCTCACAGGGCAGAGTCAGGCCAGGTCCACACTGAGATATACAGTGTCCCACACAGCCTCCCCTCCCCTCCCCTCAGGAGGTAATTGGAGCAGACAACAGTTGGCCAAGCTGCCCTGACTGACAGACGACAACAGTCCAAGCAGACCAAACCAAAACTCATACTGAAGATTTCCACTGAGCTGCACTGGAAAAGAAAAAGAATAAAAACAAAACATCAAGAAGCTGTTTAACCCACAAAGGATCTGATTTAGGAAGGAGCGATATTTTTTGTTTTGGGATTCGTCATGAAAAGCCTGGATCTGTTCCTGCTGGCATGTTTCTTATGCAGCCTGAGCACAATGGGAGGTAAGCCACAAGCTGACACAGTACGCACATGTAATAGAGGGATTTTTTTTAAATCATGTAACTTCTCATGCCACCCTGAACAACAAACTAACCTGAAGGTCACTCCTCAGTACAAGATGAACAATCTTGAATCCAGCAAAGACAAACTCAGACCAAAGCCTAAACTCAGAGCAGCACTAGAGAAAAAGTTAGGGAATTGCCAGTCAGTACGATTCCAATGACCACAAACTTTAATGGAATCCTATCCCCACAGATAAGTCACTTGTGTGGCAAAAAATATAACACTACCCAGAATATTAAAATAAACCATTAAGTAAATTTAATTTAATGTTTACCACAGATATACATTTTTAATTTAAATGTATTTTTAAAAAAATAAAACTGGCATTGTTAGGTGTAGCCAGAAAATTCTGCCATCTAGGCTGTGATAAAGAGCTTCAAAATGTCAAGTATATGGAGAAACACTAAAGCCATAAACAACCATCATAGTAACATGGCTTCAGTTTCTGTAGAGAAAGCTTTCTAGTCCTCAGACAGATGATTTGATAACTGACTAGTCTGAAATAGTAGTATTTAATGGTGAACTTTATTGCTGTCAATTCCAATTTTAAAATCCTGTTTATCACTACCCAGCAAGTGGCCTCACTTGTGAATTTATTGTGTGGGAAAAGGACCAAACGTTTCTGTATTTTCACAGGTTCAACACTAGCCTTCAACGTCCTATCCTCTGGTCTCACTGTTCTTATATTTTACAGTCTGATTTATTTATCTCGTCATCCAAACAGGCCAGTGAAAGGAACATTTCTACAACCACTTCCCATCCCCACCCTTGAGCAGCCATGCAGCCCTGTGCCTGGCTAATAGGGGTGCCTTGCTGGGTGTTTGTTGTCATTTATTCCTGTCAGGTCAGATCCTGCTGGGACCACAGCTATGCCGAATGTGATGAATCCTGCGTCACAAAAAGCTGCTGATTAAAAATGCTTCTAACCTTCCAACATTGGGAGGAAATTGATGCAAATAAAACAGGACTTATGTATAAAAATGCTGCAGCATGCAAAAATTTGGATTTTGAAAGGTTCACAATTTACAATTAGGCCTGCTTGGCATTTATATTACTGCTAATGAGCAATAACACAGCTTAAAGGGTCCCCAGATTTAGTCAATACACAGGCAGAAAGATGTTCTTAGATTTTTGGGGGATTTCATAAGATGTCTACAATGTTTATTAATAAATGTATCTCATGTCTCTGCAAACAGATGATAGTCCAGTCACACACACATATAGCCCACCAAAACAAATCAGCACATCTTTGCAAAATATGTGGTTCTAGCAATGACATAGTGACAGTTCACAAGGATCTGAGCTCTCAGGATTGGGCAGTCAGTCGTCTGTCAGTTAGCATGGGTAGTTAGTTTTAGTTGCTACAGTAAGGGGACAACAGGTTCACAGAGTTTGCACAGAAGAGTACAACACAACTAGACTAGTAAGTTCTTCCATTATGAATTCTGTCTCTTTCCTAAAAGGTCATTGTTCCCTGTAAGGCGTGTTACTGGTCAGCAACATAAATACACAGGTCAAAATTCACCAAAGTTGGACTCACTCCATAAGATTTTCCAAATGTACTTATTCCCTTCGAGTGAATCGAGGAATTGCAACAATTTAATTGGAATCTCGACTAAATATTTGGATCAACTGACAGCTACAATACAAACACATAAGATTACAAATATTTGCCAATGTTATCATGGTTTAATTAAAAGACCTATTTAGCTCTCACCAAGCATTCTGTTGCAAAAAAGGGAATGCAAGATTCTGTGGCAGCTTAATCTGACTCATGGTTTTATTGTGAACAAAGTCATAATGGTTAATCAGCCTGAAACTACAACTCATTCAACCTAAAACCCATCCTCATCTGTCATTCAGGTGCTGCTGACACGGAGCAGGCTCTGTTACAGAAAGTGTTTACCAACTACAACCCTAAGGTGCGGCCAGCACGGACACCTGAAGAGAGGGTGGTGGTTCGTGTGGGAATGACTCTCTCCTCCTTCGTTGGATTGGTGAGCCCCAAGAGTTGAACACTCAGTACAAAAACATGCATACATAATATAAAATCCAGAACTGTCCAGAACTAGTTAGCCAGATAAATGCAATTATTGATGAAGTATCAGTAAGCGACGGGAGGTATTTCTGTGTTTGAGAGAGAGAGTCTGTGTCTCTCACCCCACCCCCTGTATCTGTCCCAGCTGTCTCCCTCACATTCTTCCTAGTGTTTTAAATAGCAGGCCTGGTTCAGAGAAGCCTTGCCTTCCTGCTGGACAAACAACTGCAAACACACTTACAAAGGCACACATGTACACATTCACATGCACATGTATCTTTTTCTTTACTAGTGGAACTAGGTTGCTAGTGTGTGTACATTTTTCCTCATCAGCCAATGTCTATATGACTAGTAGCCATTTTATCTGTTGGTTTGAAACTATCATCCAGTCAAAGCTCTACTTACAACATAGCTCCTTAATATTCCCCAATGCTACTTTGAAGATGACATACTGTGAATTATACTTGTGAGAGTACATATATGTACAATGCTTGATACTCGTCGGTTTCATTGAGTTTACCTGTTGTAAATTGAGCTATTATTGATGCTTGTGAAAAGAAGCAATAACACCTGCTTGTGTTTTCCCTTTAGAATATGAAAAATGAAGAAATGACTACAACTGTTGTCATGAATCTGGTAAGGCAATTTATGTCAGCATCTCTCACTTGAAGCACTTTTTACTGCATGCTGGCTGAACAGACTGCATGAAAGAGAAGGGAATTATGAACAACAACACAACACAAAACCAGGGGAACATGAGATAGGATAATAATGGGAACAAGTGCGGTAAGTCCCAATACAAGACAGGTGGAACAGCATCCAAATGGGAAATGAAACAGCACTGAAGAAAGCAACACAGACTGGGTGCATGGACGGAAAAATGTGAGTGTTCCAAACACAATGAGATGCCAACTGGGGACTGGCAAATAGCAGATATATGAAGTGGCCAAATCTCAATTTCCTTATTTTATTGCTCCTTGATTGACATGGGAGTCTATCCAGTCTGCCAAGATAAAGGATGTCCCAAAACTTTTATTTGGAGCAAAGAGCAACACCAACAATACACTAGTGCATTCTTCACAGATCTTCTGACAGATGATTACCTGAACCAGGTGTGTTCAGCCAATCAGAAGCTGGAAGGGGAGTGTGTGGTCCGTGGTGTCTGTGTAGTTCTTTCTGTAGCTAGTGAGTGTCTTTATCCGTTGTATTCGCTGTTTGTATTTGCGCTTAGCCTTGCTGATCCCCCTCCTGAGGTTCCTCTGTCCCCTGTAGTTCCCTGGACTTGAATGCAGAGTCCTGCAGTTTAGTAGGGACCACATTTGCCAGTGAACCATGGTTTTTATTCGGGAACACTAACATTTTTCCCTTGTAGAAACATTGTCAGAGCAGAAGTTTATGTAGGACAGGACAGCTGATGTGTTGTCCCTCCAGGTCTGTCCGCTCAGCAAAAAATTCCCCAGTTTGTGTCCTCAAAGCAGTCCTGAGGTGGTTTCCTCAGTCCAAACTTTGATTGTCTTTATCAATGGTTTCTGTCTGCAGCTGACTGATTTATATGCTAGAATAAGGGACAGAGACAGATGATGGTGAATCCCAGGTGTGGCAGTGGTCTGGCTTTGTAGGCATGTGGGATGTTACAGTAGACTTGATCCAGTGTTTCATTCTCTCTTGTTGGAAAATTTACATACTTTGGCAGGAAACTCCAAGATGGGCTTGGTTAAAGTGTTAGCTTGTGGTGATACACAGACAGCTGTGATGGTTAAAGAGGTAAATTCCTGAGGCAAGTAAAAGCGTCTGCACTGTAACATCATGTATTCTGTGTCTGGAGAGCAGAAGCTATCTTTAACTGTGGCATTAGAATACCAGTTTGTATATATACAAAGTCCACCACCTCCGCTCTTATCAGACTGAACAGTTTATCCACTCACCCCAACCGGTCGAGGCAGATGGCCGCCCAAACTGAGCCCAGTTCTGCTGGAGGTTTTTTCTTCCGTTAAAGGGAGTTTTTCCTCTCCACTGTCGCCAAGTGCTTGCTCATAAGGGATTTGTTGGGTTTTTAGTTTTAGTTTTCGTAAAGTGCCTTGAGATGATTTGTTATTGTGATTTGGCGCTATACAAATAAAACTGAATTGAATAGTCCCATCCCCTCTGAAGACAGTGCTGCCTGCTGGCTCTATAGCGGTATCCGTGTTTTGATTCAACCAAGTGTCTGTTATAATCGTAATGCAGAATTCCAGATTGTGTGAGACTATCCGTAGTCTTAATGTGTCCATCTTGTGGTGGAGAGACAGCGTATTCGCGAGGAAAACACTCAGGACGACTGGCTTAAAGGGGTTCGCTTTAATAACCTGTAAATATGGAGCAAATATTGACAAAAAATTAGGACGATTAAGAGCATGTTTAAACAAAGATGAGAAAGCGACTTAGTAATTGGCACTGATTTTTCAATGAAAGTCAATGGGAGCCACGGCTGGTTGGAATGGCTACTTCCTATATGGATTCAAACCCGGAAGCGGGCTTGCTATGTCCACCCCTTCACTGATTAACATGTTTCCCCAGCTCGTGTCCTTGCATCTTATATGGGTGGGACTGAGACACAAGGAAAAGATACAAGAGAGGGAAAAGTGGAATGGCACTCACTTGAAATGATAAATAAAAATGATCAGCAGAAATAACCATCATGTAAAACTCAAACGGAAGCAACAGAGACCACAGGAAGTGGGAAGATATAATAAAAGTCTGAAGCAGAAGTGCAGGTGAGTTGTGAAGTTGCAGTTGGAAATTTTGGGGTTCATCTATAAATCTATATAAATAAATGACCTATGAGCAATTTATTTGCACGAAAACAAGGGTGCATGCATGGGCAGCCTCATACACAGTTTTTATTAACACAATTTTATTACTATAATAATATTTCAAGTCATTTTAACCAATTAATCCAGCTTCACCAGAAATGTCTATAAAAGCAAGAACGCCTTCTTCATGTAAAGCTCAGTGCCAGTGCATTGTTCAAATAACCTGGCAAAACATTTTAAGTAGGCACAATATTACAGAGAAATGCAAAATGAAAAATTACGCAATATCGTGTTTTGTTATCCTGGCCAAAATGCAGAGAGAAAGCATCCCTATGGATATTGATTACAGCAGTCGAATAATAGAAAATTAAGCAATAAAATGTCAAACTCTCCACATTTTAATGCAAAGTTTGCTCCTGTCATCTTTTATGTATTTGTGTGGCACATTTTTGCATATAAAATACACCTGCAAATTTCTTTTAAACAGGAATGGACAGATCATCGGTTGTCATGGAAACCAAAGGAGCATGATTGGATTGAGGTGCTGCGTATCCCCTCAGGGAAGGTTTGGTTGCCCGACATTGTCCTCATCAATAAGTAAGCATAAGTACTGCACTCACACTGACATATACAGTATTAATCTGCACCAAAGAACAGAGGAGCAACCATTTCGCCACTTTCCTAGACATTGAACATTTTTGCTTTTTTGGGCCTTTGGGTTTTACTCATCTTATGAACAAATACATTACATATAGCTCATCAATATCATAACAAAGCTAAAAGCTGGGATCTGCTGGAGCCTATCCCAGCTCTCTTTGGGTGAAAGGCAGGGGTCCACCCTGGACAGGTCACCAGTCCATCACAGGGCCACATAGAGACAAACAACCTCAACACACTCACACTCACTCCTATGGGCAATTTAGAGTCACCAATCAACCTAACTTACATGTTTTTGGACTATGGGAGGAAACTGGAGTAAAAACTATATCTTAATATTAAATTAAAAAATTTAGAAACTCTGTAGTCTCTCTTTCTACAGCCCTGTACTTACTGTACATATGACCTATTCCCTTTAACACCCCAGTAAATATCCCCACAGCTCCATTCATCAACACTTTGTAGGCAATTAAACAGCCTGGGCCCTAATAACTGAGCTGATGGCACCACTTAGCTACTTGACCTTAGATGGCACTAACTTGGACCCACACATGTACAAGCAAATATGTACAGTATATACAATACAGAAAAGTGTATATATCCCTTAATGTGTGTATAAGTTCATTGCTGATCATATTAGAAGCAGCAACTTCACAGGGACAAGGTTTTAGCAGGGCGAACTTTACAGACCCATGCTTCTCCCTGTTGAATTAGCAGAGCCATGAAAGCCAAAAACTGTACCCTGACAGATGGCAAAATCTGTTTCTAATTGACTTTATGTCTTTGTTGTGTATAGTGAGATGAGCATAATGGCCAGAACAGCTTTGTATACATTCAACATTACTGCCACATTTAGAAGTGTCCCGTTAAATGTGTTGAACTTCTCCATTCCATCCATGTCAATTAAAATGTTTTAGTGCAGTTTTGCAGTATAGGACTGCTGGCAAACACTGATGTACTCTATAGCTGTGGGGAGGGAACAGAAGGAACAAATGAAAGTTGAAGTAAAGACACACAGGGATTCTCACATTCAATTCACTCTGACCACAGCCTTACCCTGTCTCCTTCTCTATGCATTACATACTTTTATGCAAAATGAGCTTTAAGCAAATATACAGGGAGGCTCAGTGAGAGGGATCCGAATGTCATATAATAAAGACTGGGGTATGTTCAACTGAGTCAGCAGGATACTGCTTTTTAACATGCTAAAATATGCTAATAATCACTTAATGTCTAAAGATCACTGCAAAACCTGACTACTGTATTTTCCAGACTATAAGTTACACTTTTTTTACTCCTCTGGCTTGTCCTGTGACTTTTATAGCGAAGCAACTTATATATGTGTATATTTACAGTCATTTTGTCTAAGCTACAACTTAGTGCAACACAGGTGAAAATACCACCCAAAACAAAGAGCTATACTGCAGACCTCAAAGTGCAGCTGAAACAAAGTTTGGAGTGAGTCTTGGCATTCACACAAACAGAGAGGAGGAGGAGGAGACGCTGCTTCATCGTCTCCCCACCTCAACATTGGTGCAGTTAACGTTACTTGACACAGATGAATAATTTTCATAATGCACTTCTGGTTGTTGTTATGCCTAGCCTACGTTCCTCAAAGGCCAATTTAGACTGTACACTGTAACCAACATAGAGCAATAAAAATGACAAATTAGGTTATGTCCAAAGAATTCTGGCCCAGAACCACTTTTTTGTTGGAACAAGTGACAGATGTTGGTTTTCTGGTACGTATCTGATACCACATAACAAAATAAAGATTGGATGAGTCAGGACAAAACATTGAAGATGATGAGAAAACATGATGCAGTAATATTAGACGTTATGATATGCTATGATATGAGACATAATACACTGAGAGGACACAAAATGATAAAGACCAACACAAGAAAAGACATTAAGAGATGATAGGAGACATTATGAGATGTGACAAGATACTGTGACACGTTAGGTCACATTAGCTGGCATGTCTATTCAACAGCATATCCCTCATTCAATAATGGCCACAGGCTATGCTACTGTACTGTGATATAGCAGTGCTGAGCAAAACAATGAGTGGAAGATTAAAGATTATTAAGAAATTATTGTTTGTGATTAATGATCATAATCTATGTTTGCAGTAATGATGGAGTGTTCAATGTGGCCCTGAATGTTCACGTTCAGGCTTACAGTAACGGAAGGGTAACCTGGACTCCCCCTGCACTTTATTGCAGCTCCTGTGGAGTTAAGGTGAACTTCAACACAAGATCATACACAGCCTTAAACTTAACTACACTTTTATCTTCCTTTATAATTTCACATTTTCTTCCAAGCTCACACCTCCTCTCTGGACACTGTTATATGCCCTTTTCTCTGTTTAGGTAACATATTTCCCATTTGACTGGCAGAACTGCACTATGCAGTTTCGCTCTTACACTTATGACTCATCAGAGATTGACCTGCAGTACGCACTGGACTCAAGAGGCAACGAGATACGGGAGATTCAACTGGATGAGGCTTTCAGTGGTGAGGATTTTGAAGGAAAATACATAGAAACTGAAAATTTCAGAAAACTGAAGCAATTTCATGTTTAACTTGCTTTAAACAGGAGGAAAACAAAGACATTAAGGGTAGCATGCATGATCTCAGCCTGTACAGAGGACACGATGAATATTTTTGTTCATTATGCACTTTATATGTGCTTTTGCTTAACGTCAAAATCATGGTCACTGGAGTGTCTTACTTGTTCAACTGAGTTTGCACTTTTATTTACAAAATTCTGGTAGGCAGATTTGCTGCTTGTTCTGCAAAATAATAATTTTGCTGATCTTAATTGAAATCTTTTCTAAATGCTTAAAATGTGAATGTGTGTCCAGAGGGCGGAGAGTGGCACATCAGGCACAAGCCAAGTAGAAAGAACATGAATGATGACCTGTATGAGGATATGACCTTCTACCTGATCATTGAGAGGAAGCCTTTGTACTATGTCCTGAACATTATCCTCCCCTGCATCCTCATCACCATCATCGCCATCTTTAACTTCTATCTCCCTCCTGATGCAGGTACAAAGTTCATAAATATAGTCAAAGCTGTTTAGCAATAGTAAATGTTAAGATGATTAAAGAACCATTACCTCTACTATTGTATGGCAATCTGGTTAGAAATAAATACTGTTCCTAACTTATTGCTTTTGTGAGGATTATGCTGCTATATTACTGCTCTCTAAAACTGCTAATACGATTTATTTCTTAATTGTGTTTGTGTCGTCTATTTAAATCGGGCAATCGCACATCTGTCCAATTAGTGGCACAAAGGGATTCAATTACAGATTAAACAGTTGTTTCCTGGAGCACTATGCTGAGTCGATATGATAATGGCAGAAAGCAGCCCAGAACTACAGGGAGTAATCAGTTTGACATTGTACTTTATTCACTTTACAGTAGCCGCACGGTTTGAAGATGATTTCTGTAATAGCCTGGTGTACACAGATTCATTAGTCAAACATTATCTAACAGTATATCACTACATTGTTTACTTTATGAAGACAATATCCAGACTACTGCTGAAAATATAGACTTTTAGGACTTAGGAAAAAACTATTTGCATGCTCCAGTAACTCAGAGTTCGTAGAAACTGTGTTATGAGTTATGCATATTAAAAAGGTGCGCACCATCAATTTATTGTTGCACTCCAGAAAAGTAAGAAGATGTACTCAAAAAACATTGGTGATGATTTGCATCGCTTCAGAAAAAAAAAAAAAAAAAAAGCTGTATCCTACATTTTCAAATCATACATCCATTAGCATTTCTGGCATTAGTACTAGCTGATTAAACTTAATGTATCTTTGATGTATGATGTTCCCATTTACAATAGTCATTGCTCATTTAAGCAGAAGACACACAGAAACACTTTAGCTTTAGTTTGCATGTGTCTGTGTATAAAGAGCAACTGTCAACCAGGACAGAGCTCTGACATGTTGAACTTTGTGGTGATGCATTCAGTAAGAGAGACGTTGCCCATTGAGGGAGAATATGCACTGCTCTAACACACAACAGTTTATTACTTATCAGCTCTAAACAACCTGAGGTAAACGTGTTTTAACACAGTGACCACTGAATACACTGGGGAGGCTGCGCTCTATTTACCTATCAGTTTCATTTACAATGGGAGATGAATTTTCCATTAGAGTCATTACTGGTGAAGTACATGGGCCATATGCTGCTGACACAGTAGACCTCACTCAGTTGAATGAGAATCAAGCCTTGTCCAAGTAGATAGATAGATATTTTATTCATGCTCCACGGGGGAAATTCAGAATAATTAAGTAAGTTGAATTTAAGTAAAATTCGATGATTCTGAAGACAGGCCTCAATTTTGTTTTTTTGTTTTTTTCCACCGGCCAGGTGAGAAGATGGGTTTGTCTATTAACGTCCTGCTGACGCTCACTGTGTTCCTTCTGCTGCTGGCTGATAAGATCCCTGAGACTTCACTGGGTGTCCCCCTCATCGTCAACTACATCATGTTCACCATGATCTTGGTCACATTCTCCGTCATCCTCAGTGTGGTCGTCCTCAACCTGCACCACAGATCCCCCAACACCCACCAGATGCCAATGTGGGTTCGCAAGGTGAGGTTTCTCCCTCCATGGGCTCAAGTATATGACACACACAGCCTGGTTAAGAACATTATTATCCAAATTTTTTTTAAAACATATTACAGATCTTTCTTTTATTTCACAATGTGTTTCTGGGCACTCTGGCTCTCCAAAAAACAGGAAAAATTATGTTTTTTCTCCATAAAGAAATCATGCCACTGTGCACTTTGCCATATTTCAGAAAAGCCTAGTACAAAGCACAAAGCTAGTGAAAGCTTACTTTGTCTTGTGAGAGGCTTGAGCAGAATACCAGCAAAAAACAATGAAATCAATATCTCCAATATCCATGCCTTCATTTTCTTGGCAGTTTGCATCAAAGAGGTGTACTGAACGATGTCAAAGTGATGTCAGGAAAGCAGCCATTCTCAGCATATTATGACTGTCAATTTGTCAATAAGACAAATCAAACGTGTTGTGGAAGTCTGAATGTCATGTTATGCCAAGAAACTAAGGTACTCCTATGGCCGACATAATGCAGATGTATAAGTGCTCCAATCCACACCAGTCACCCAAAGCTCAGATCTGCATTCACTCTCCTTGGGTCTCTATCAAGTCTCTCAGCTTCTTCAGCTCAGCCTGGATGTTGCTTTATATACTCTGCTGCTGTAGTTATGTAGCTGTGTTTAAAGCTCTGGTCCTCTAGGGTTACTGCAGGCATTACTGAGGAATAAGACCTTTGTTGTTCCTGGGTGCAGATTACCCTTTTATATTCTCTACTCATAATGAACCAAGCTGTGGGAAATTTGACAGTTATCCCATACTGTAGGATCAATAAGAATGAACAGGTGCACGAGAAAAGTGAAAAATTGAAGGTGATGGTCTGCAAGAGCTTGAAGTGAGTGCTAACTGCCCTGTTTAATCACTTTGAACTGAACTGTATTTATTCAGGATCATGAGCAGTATATCTTGTCACTATGTGTGACTCATTGCTCTGCTGTCTCAGACAGAGAAGACTGTCTATGTGAAATATTACAGGTGCTGCTGTAAACTGTAAGGAAAAAAAGGTCAGAGGCGGCTGCGTGAGGACATGGGCATATTTTCTTCCAATTTAATTCAAAATCAATTTTAAGGCCACCATTTACAAAATCAAGTTGCTTCACCTTATGTTTCATTCACTATTGCAGCTACAGTGTGTTCATTGCCCGCGGGACATTATTGACAGCCATCTGTCAATACAGGCAAGTCAGGGATTATTTCAAAAGATGGATATCAAAGCACTTCAGAGTGCAGACACAGGAGTCATTTACAGTATTTATGATATCGATCAAGAATAACATTTGACCTGTGATTTACAGTCTGATAGAGGAGATTGTTATATAAAAAGGCAACTCTTTTTTTATTATATCCATCCTGGAAGTGCTCAGCACAACTACAGTCCTTTTCTAAGGAGCTCCAGAGCATCCAGAGTTTCTGTTCAGAGCCACCTTGAAAGTAGATGCTGAGGAATTGGAAAGCGCTGCTCGTTAGGTTTCCCCATCCTCATCATCCAATGGCAACTGTTAGCCAACTGTTATTCATGGATACATTCAACATTTTGAGCAGGTTTCTCACCGTTTGTAGGCAAATACATTTCAATCATCCCATATATTATGAAACAAATGGATTTTAAATAGGTCTATCTGAGCCAACAAGCCCAAAGAGGAAAAATAGCCTCGTTTCCTAACGTAATTTTCAGTCAGAAATACACACAAACGGTTATTTTTGTCATTTCCGATTTTAAGATCTATTTATATCAAATGTAACCTTTGCTCTTTACTTCACCTCTCCTCTTAGATCTTTATCCACATGCTGCCTCCCTACCTTGGCATGCTACGACCAAAAGTGGAAACTCCTCTATCCCTGGAGACCATACCCCGCAAAGAGAAACAGATGGTCGCCATCAGCAAAGTGGCTGATGAATACTTTATCCGCAAACCAGACCCCTACATCTTATTCCCCAAGCCCAACAGGTAAGACCAGACATGCCCATGATTCATATAGGTAGTCCAGTCCACACAAAACCCTTTCTTTTTTAGGAAAAAGGGATTTTCAAGTAAGATACATGACACCAGCATATGCACTTCTCCATGAGTTGTATGTGACGTGAACATCTTCTTGCAGTACAAGTGATTAAAACTTCTAGTATACAGCTGAAATGTGTTAGGTTGCACTTTAAAATGAAATCCAGTCCTGTTTTTAGTATTCATAGAATTTAGGTCTATGTACCAAGTTATCTTAGAAGCTGGTCAGCACTCCCCAAAGCTTACATTTATTTTGTGAAAGTCAATTTTCATTCTACATTAAACTTTGCCAGGCATATTGCAGCTGTCACCTCAAATATACAAATTCATAATTTTTAAGATGCAATTGAACGCATCATTCCTGTACCCATATTGCAGTTGTTGTCTAGACTAAAATCAAGGTAACACAATAAGGCATTGGCTCATTGCTTGGCTCTAGGTTCCACTAAAGTCTTTGAGCAATCAGTCCTTAAAATCCCATATTGCATTGCATATCACTGGGTAATTTTATAGGCTTACTATATCCTCATTTTTGGAGTTGTGGGTCACTTAAGATGTGATCAGGGAACAAGTCATTGGGGAAAATAGGTTAAGACCATATCTTCCTGACCTTTGGTTTATACTGTGGGAGGTGTGCTGGTGTTTTCAGATAGAAACTGCCACCATGCAAAGCTCTAAGCCACCAATAAATGTATTCAAAGCAGGCTATTATTGTTAAGGTGAAATGGCCTCTAAAAAGGTCCTTAGACCTTAAACACCTCCAGTGAAACCCAGACTGATGATTTTCATCAAAAGTTTTCTACAGCGATGCCCCTGAAGCTGTTGAGTAAGGAGCTGGATTTGGGCCAATGCTGGCACAGAAATTGGCCACAAATTGTCAGTCTAATCCTGGTCTCAGTACTTTGTACACAAGGAACAAGTGACCTTGTGCAGGTCAATTTTGGTAGGAGCTGTAAGTGAGCTACTACATGACATCCTTAACTAGCCAGCTTCAGTGCTGTTCTATTAGGAACTGTGCTCCTTCACAGTGTGTAGCTGTCCCTCTTGCTCTCCTTCACCTCATGTTTAAAATGAAATATGTCTAGGAGGACAAAACAGGAGACAGCAGAGAATCATTGCTAAAATAATAATGACCTGCACAAATCGGAGCAGACACACTGGGTGTCTG
This sequence comes from Mastacembelus armatus, assembly GCF_900324485.2. Taxonomy (NCBI): domain Eukaryota; kingdom Metazoa; phylum Chordata; class Actinopteri; order Synbranchiformes; family Mastacembelidae; genus Mastacembelus; species Mastacembelus armatus. Next base: position 5,148,430 of record NC_046650.1, on the reverse strand, counting down.
GGTGGAGGAACAGGTGACACAGGAAGGAGGGGAGATCTATTAGGGCGATTTGATGACACAGCAGTGTCTCTCTGCACACACGCACTCACACACCTTCTTAATTGGGTTTAGTGCATGTGTTGGCACCAGATGCAGCTGGTTTTAGTTCAGTTAGTCTCCTGAACAGTCATTTACTTCTCGCTGATGAAGCGTTATTTTCCGCCCCCTTTCCTCTATCTCTGTAGCTAATGAGGATCCTCCCCTTTTAGGTCACAGCCTCTTCATATGCTACACTCACAGGTGTGGCAGCGATGGCTACACTACATTGTACACCATCAAATTCATGTACTGAATACACTATACATTTCCATCTATTGACAAATGACCATACTGCCCTCTGGTGGTGAGTGGTCTGACCTGCTGCTCATTTTAACTGGGACTTTTTTTTTTTGTCAAAGGCTCTAAAAATATAAGAAGAAGAGGTGTTTAATATTTGAGGTGTTTCATAAGGAAGCAGATGTTTGGTAAAGGTCCAATGCAGCTGTTCTGCAAAGAGGATAATGTTATCATATTTGGACAAGGTCATGAGGACCAAAAGGAAATGAGAATCCTTAAGAGACCAGAAAAACAGTCCCAACAGTTAGTCAAGCTGAAAAAGAAAACAAAAATGAACTGTCAAGTGATTACTTAAAAAAAATGTGAACTTCTTTGACAGTATAAATAAACTTTCAGATTCTACTTTGATTTACCCTATTTGCAAAATTGTATGCAGATGTTTTTGTATGTACACAGGTATCATTACAGGCATTTCATGTGTGCATTTTCAGTTTGACCTCCAGATAAAGTCTGGATATAAATGAATGAGAGAGAAAGAGAGATAGATCCATGAGTCATTGCTTAATGACATTCTCTGCAACATGCATAGAAAAGTAAAAAAGAAAATCAGAGCAGAAAAGCTCAATAAGTTGGGTTAAAGCTGGACTACACAACCATGAAAAGAGGAAAATAGTTTCTTCTTACAAATGAAAACTCATTACACCATAAACTGCTGATCTCATACCCGTGGTAGTCACAAGTAATCACAAGTAGTCACAAGGCAATACAATGATCTTCTGTGTCATATGCACACCCCTCAGGGTAGATAAAGGAGAGCAGAGAAAACACAACTCAAAGTTTTAATTTATCACTTTGAATGCAAACACACTTTTAGAAAACTGTCCAGACCTCAGTTCTTTTTTCATTCTCAATCTCACTTTTTGATTTAGAGCTTTATTTCTGTGTTATGATCCTAAGAATGAGTAAAAACAAAGTGAATCTACTGTTAAAGCTGTGTGTGAAAACTAAGGAGTGACAGCACAGAACCATCAGTGAAACACACACAGCGGCTTTCTTTAGCCAGAGGAGCCCAAGTAACAGATGCAAGCTTGGACTTCATATCTCTAGAATCAAGATTTAATGTTAATATTTTAAAAAGACAACATCCTTTGCCAAACTCTTTATATTGTGATCTGCAGGTTTCAGCCAGAGGGCATGTGTACAGACCTAAGGAAATTTATCGATGGCCCCAGCACCTACCTGACACTACCTGATGAGCTTAAGTCAGCCATTGAAGCGATCACATATATCGCTGAGGCTCTGCAGTCTGAGAAGGACTACGAAGCTGTAAGTTTGTCTGACGTTTTCTGTTTTTGGCCTTTTTTTTTTTTTTTTACTGTTTCGTTCTTGAAAAAATGTTTCTTCATTTCTCACTCTTGTCCTGTTTCATTTTGTCCCTTCAATCTTTCTGTTCTCTTCCTCACACATTATTTCTTTATGTTCTCCTCTTTCCCCTATTTATGTCATTGCATTTGTCTTCCCTTACATCTATTGCTCTTTATAATCATTTCTCTTCATTCTCTTCCTCACCGCTTCCTCTGAACAACCCGCCCAGCTGAAGGAGGACTGGCAGTACGTGGCCATGGTGGTGGACCGCATGTTCCTCTGGATCTTTGTCATCTTCACTAGTGTGGGGACTTTGGCAATCTTTGCCAATGCCAGCTTCAACCACACACCCACTGACCCCTTCAAAGCCACCTGAAACATTGGAGCAACTGCTTTAAATCACTATAATAAAACTAATTTTCTAAGTGTAGTTCACTATAGGGCATTTGTGCCAACAGGTCAGTTGGCTCCACCGGCAAGAGAAACCACCCCTCATGTTTTCAACTAATGTCTTGGATGTTACTGCCAATTTACTTTGACTTGATATCAGCATGAAGAATACCAATCAAGACAATGTTAGCATACCTAACATATGTGTACAAATAGGACAAGAAGCTGCTGCCGTGTTTTTAGTGTAATAGCTGCAGTAGGACTGAGGAATGTGGATTCAGCACCACATGTGCAGGTGTTAACACATCAACACCAAGACCAACCAGAAACTATAATGAGCAAGTTGTATGCCTTTCATTTCCCTGTGTCAGAATGTGCTGGAGTGTGGCACATGCTTTGTAGATATTTCTGAAACCTTAGTAATCCTCTTTGTTCTGTTGGCACTGGTGTATGTGTGTGTTTGCATGGAGGCTATTCTTATGTTGGGGGGCCGAGTAGCATGCCAACTCAATTCACCAGCTGCACCAACAGACTGTGGAATTCCCATCATACAGTATAGGAGACCTCTGTCTCCAAATGTCTCACTTTTCCGCAGATGTGTACACACGCCACATATCCTTTTGGATTCTCTCATATGACACCATTACACTGCTACCCCTTTTCATTTTGTGATTTTATGTTGTTTTTATTAAATAAAGATCTAAGGGGGAAAAGCCTCAATCATTTCCCTACACTGCTATTAATAAACCTGCACAAACAACTGCACACACTGGGACTGGCTATCGGACACTGTTACATGGGCTTCCCTGATATTTCTGAGTGTATAGACACTCCTGCATACATACACTGTGAGCTCCATCAGCTGAAGCATGCGAAGGATAAAAGCCTGCAGTCATTCACACCATGTCACTGTAGCGACAGTGCTGATAGTGCCTCAATATTACACCCAAGGCTGGAGCATTACTGACTCACTACTATTTGAACTACATTCATTTCCATCCCCAGCATATCCCACAGTTTGACCTTGCATGTAACTGCAGTGTGGAGACTACAGGCTGTTTGACAGATGTACACAGGGGCCATTCTGACTGATGTATTTGTACATAAGGGAGTAATGGTATGTAGTAGGGCAAGCAGAGACATTTTCCTTTCAACTCTTAACATGGTCCTGATTTACGACCTCCTCGTATTTTCACATTTAAAAACCTGGCCAGCACGAGGAAGACAGAATAGTTTGACCTCAGATTCAAAACAAAGGAGTTTAGAACAACTAGAGGCAGAATGGAGAGAAGGTGCATTGTTTATCTTATGCAATACACAAAAGAACATTATGATCCTTAAAATACAAACATCGACTTCATAAAAAGCATGATGAAGGACTGGCAGGATCCAGACTTCAATCCAAAACCATCACCTAATCAATCCTAACTTTCAGTCTTATCTTACAGCTTCAATCACTATTTCCATAGCAACAAGATCCATCTCTTTTTATGTTGATCGACATGTTTTTTCTTGCCTCAAGCTCACCTCGATGTGTCAGTTTCTATGGTCAAACTCTTCAAATGATATAAAACCTCTCCATCACTCTTCACTGTTTGCCAAGAGGCATGGTAATTCTCCGACCTCTGCAACCTTACCCTGTAGGTTTGTTCTCCACAGCATCTAAAGCCAAGCTCTTCAGCTTCTCTCATTTCAATTCTCACACTCATTAGCTTTGACGACTTAGAGACGTATAAAGTCACATCATGTCAGCCTTACTCTGATAAATGATGTTTTTGCTGCTCCCCTAAGTGCTTTCCAAACAATTTCTATCAGTAAAATGTCAGTGGCGGTGATCAGATTCTACTTCTTACTATTGCTTCCAATTTTTTTAAAAATGGCATATTTTACTGCCGTTTGGCATCCACAGGACATAGCCATAATCATTGCCTTTTCCTTGATCCACCCAATCTCCTTCCTGTACTCTTAGGTGTCTCACTAAGAGAAGGTGCCATCAAGTGGCTGGGAATTTTAAAATTCCACGCACGGTGGCTTTATTTTTGTCCAGGATACCTTAATGATAACAGATCTTTCCGCTGTATAAAGGACTTAAAACTGGAACTGAGGACAAGTAAACCAATGAGCTGTAACTCATATGGGAACAACTAGGACAGTCCTGTTAAATGTGAATCATTTTCTGATTTGTTTTTTTTATTAAACCCAGTGAAATTTGATAACCAACTCTCTAATGAAGTCATTAAAAAGGAAATGAAGGACACTTATTAACCACTTCAGCTCCAAACCACCACTAATAATTCTTTACCCACAGAAAAAGTCAACCCTTCCAAAACAAAAAACACTCCACCCCACATAGTACTACTCCTTCCCAAAAATATCTCCATTGTCATAGCCCATAGGCCACACTGCCATTCCTTTAACCCATCCCACCCCCTCCACCTTCTCCTTTCTCCACCCACAGTCCTAACCTTAGATTGGTGAGCACCAACAGGTGCTTCCCAGTACAAATACATTCCACCCTCTTGTCACTCCCAGCAAGCGCACCCAATCAGGCCATGGTTTCACCCATGGAGCCCTGGTCACAAAGAGAAGAGGAGACAGCAGAGAGGGTTGTTAACGGAACAGCGTGTGCGGTTGAAGGCGTCAACTAGCTTTTAACCAAACAGAGTGTGAATCTATTTGCTTGAGCTAGAAAGATTTATGTTTTAAAGCTGCTCATCCGTCTCAGTTCCAGGTGAGGGAGCAGTACCTGGTTGTAGCAGGGAGTGGGCCTTTGACTGGCACATGAAGTTGTAAGATGTCAAGACTGTCATGATCGGACAAACCAAGATGAAGCTCAACATTCATATGAGGAGGAGGGACACACTTCTCATCATATGCAGCTGCCTGTGCCTAGCTTTCACTGGTAAGGATAGTCGTAGGATGCTGATATGTGCTGTGATTATTGAACATTGATTTTGTTTTTGGTTAATAATTCTAAGATTTGCTCAGATTTACAAGGTCAAATTATTTACAGAAAAAATTTAAGCTTTTAACACAATTTAGACATTTTTTAACATCAGGATATATTTCATAAACCTGAGATTAAACCATACTCCTCTGTCTGAATTTGTATGCAAGACATACACTCAAATTCATGTCTGTCCTGATGCAACAACCCATTTCATGTGAAACTACTCTGATTCCTTACAACTTCCATTTCCAAGCAGGCACATGGGGAATTCAGGCATTTCTGTAAAATGTTGTACATGAGATAAGTATCTCATATCACATTGCAAACTTTTTATTTCTGTAAAACTGGTATTGATTCCACTTCCTCAGTTGTTTGAACTGATTTGTGATGAGTAGCTCTTATCAGGGCTTTGATTGACACTGACCCCACAATAGGAGTAGAAAGCAAAACTCTTTTTTTAGTGACCTCCATGTGGTATTGTTCATGTCTCTCTTCAAGTCCTTTAGCTAAGCTGAGGTGATTTTACAACAAAGAAGACAGAAAATGAGACAAAAAGGGGGAAGTCCTAAAAGACAGTAGTACCTATTCTATTTCAAAAGGTACTTGGGTTGTACTACTTGAAAGCAAAAAAAACAAATAAAACTGCTCTGGAACATATAATGAATCACATTAGTGCATCATTGTTTGTTAATCAGAGTCTATTTCTGTCCCAGATGGGGCTGATATCCCAGACATCCCTTTGATCCCACTCCCCTGCTGCATATCAATTACATCAGCTCAGCCATCTTTGCTACCCACCGTACACCACCAGCACCTGATCTGCTGCCTGCTTCCTTTCCATGTCCTCTGTCCTTCTCTGCCTTTTCCGTGAAGCATCAGTTCCAGTCCTATTGAGACAGATTTTTTTGAGACGCCTTCTATTGCTAAATGCTGCTAATTGTCTTTTTTTTTTAATTTAATGTTGCACCTTTCCTTAAAGTGGCATGTTGTTATGGTTCATACTCAGCCTATGAATGATCTCTCCAGTTCTGTCATTATTAGGTCCCAAACAGTAATGCTACTTATTACATTTGCATGACACAGAATCAGAAAACAAGTACCAATCCATCCAATTCTGAGTAGACATGAGCACACAGTGTATTTTTAGCATGGGTCATCCCAGCGGGAACCACTGCAGACCTGACTCTGATCCACAGAGAACCAACATGCTGTGGTCTAGATGTCAGTGGTGTGTGTCGTGCTGGGACAATGTTGTCATTGTCCCAGGCAGGGAAAAAAACCTCCGACCTAAGCTGCTCTCTCAATTCAGTAGAGGAAGTGAGAGATGATGAACGCCGATGGCGAAACTGTTGCCTATTATGGACAACACCACCCACCCATTAAAGATCACCGTGGTTGCCCTGAGTGGTGTGTCTAATCACCTCTCTGACGCCAGCATGTGAACTTTACCCTACACACACACACACACATAAAATAAAAAAAATTTATTTTCACACTTTTGTCATTTTTTTCTAAGATCCAGTAAGTTTTCTTCACAAGCCATTAGTCATTTGGTGACACTGGATAAAAACATGTATACGACTCAGGCTCTTCTCTTCTTTCCATCATTTTTGATTTTTGGTCTTTCTCATATTTGTTTCCCTTTGATTTTCAGCCCTATCACCATTCATTGCTATTACTCCTTTTCCAGGTGGTGACTGTCAGTTCATTAGTTCTTATACTCCCACTCCTCATTTTCTACATCATTGCTTCCATCCTTTGATCCAGGAGCCTCAGAAACAGAGCGAAGGCTCCATCTGAAGCTATTTGAAAACTACAACATGAAAGTCAGACCAGCTCGTTACTGGGAGGAGAAGGTGATGGTGCGAGTGGGGATGACCCTCTCTCAGCTCGTCAGCTTGGTAAACACAAATGCACACAAAACATGTACTCTCATACAAACAAACAGATACTTAATTATTTAAAACCTGTTAATGAAGTTGTTTTATAAAGATACCATTAGAAATGATCACTTTCCTGCTTTTACACCATTACCCATATCATGTCTTACATCTGCATTTTCATATCCAAGTAGGTTCCATAATGCAGGACTGAAAGTAACAGCACTGCCATGCTCAACAAGACATGGTGGCATCATTAATGTATGTCCCTCACTCTCTTTGTGTTCCTCTCTAACCCTCTGCAGAATGAGAAAAATGAAGAGATGACAACCAACGTGTTCATGAATCTGGTATAAGGATAAAATCATTCATCCTCATCACTAAGCCTCACTCCGCTGCGCTTTGTCCTCAAATGGACTTGTCACTTTATATAACCACAAATTATTTCTTGCTTTAGCCGTCTTATTCTCTGACTTAGTCTTTCATTTCTGTCCCTCACCCCAACTAATTAGAATTCAGTGTGACTTGAGTATTTCTGACAGTAGTGTGAGAGTGTGCGTCTACACTAGTGGTATTTAAACGACAAAGACAGGAGAAAGGAGGAAGTAACTGACAGACACATCACAGCCTCGTCTGCTCTCTGCTCTGCCCGTTTTTGCTTGGCTTTATTCTTTAACGTGCCTCTTTTCTCACTGCCTGCCTTTCTCCTTCATGCTTCAATTCTTGGTCCCTTCTATCCCAGGCATGGACAGACTACAGATTGTCATGGAACCCAGAGGAATATGATAACATTAATGTTTTGAGGATTCCTCCCAACAAGGTGTGGCGTCCTGACATCTACCTCATAAACAAGTGAGTGTGCTGGCTGTTTTTACAGGCCACCAGGATGTAGGAGAACAATTGAAATCTCATGGCATTAACAACATTTGTCTTTCTTTTATCTCCCCACAGTAATGATGGTCAGTTTGATGTGGCTCTGTATGTGAACGTCTTAGTTTACAGTGATGGGAAAGTTAATTGGTTTCCCCCTGCCATCTACCGCAGCTCCTGTTCTATAGAGGTGCAGTTTTTAATGACCACACTGCACTGAAAATCACATCATACATATTTCTATCCCTATTGCTAAATCACCATTTTCCCTGCACAAATTTGCTAAGCTATTTGCACACTCTGCTTCCACAGGTGGCATACTTCCCCTTCGACTGGCAGAACTGCAGCATGGTTTTCCGCTCATACACCTACGACTCCTCTGAGGTGGACCTGCAATACTTTCTGGATGATGACGGCAAAGAAATCCATGAGATTGTCATCGACAAGAATGTTTTTACTGGTTGGTCCTTACAGTAACCACATCAAAACCCTGTAATCTACCTTCACACAGAGTTTTCAAAAAAATCAAGAGCAAAAAAGCAAACAAATAAAAAGTCATTCACTAGCAGAAAACAAGTTACAGAAGGTAATCTCTATTCTGCGTTTTTATAAGATACTTATCTGCACATTTTGGGAAACACTTAATGATATCAGTACCTTGCTGAGCATTTAGAAACCTTCTACATTACTAAAGAAATAGTAGCAGATTCCTGCAGAAGCCTCTCCCAACGCTCAGTTTCTGCTCTTTCCCAAAATATTGTATGTCCCAGAGAATGGAGAATGGGCCATCTGTCACAAACCCACCAGGAAGAACATTAAAGTGGACTTGTACGAGGACATCACCTTCTACCTCATCATCCAGAGGAAGCCTCTTTTCTACATCATCAACATCATTGTGCCTTGCATCCTCACCAGCGTGCTGGCTATATTTGTTTTCTACCTGCCCCCTGGAGCAGGTCAGCACATCTGACATGTTTTGACATTACAACTACACATCACTGCCAAGAGAAGATCTGAGTCTCTATACCAATACACTAATGTCATGACACAAAACACAGACGACCTCATGGTACAGGGCAGTCTTTGAAGGAACAGGTGATTAAATGATGAATTGTGCATTAAAAGAAACTGATCACAGCCAGGAACCTACTTTGTCAATGTCTGGTTTTATGTGGTCAGAACTGATGGAAAAATACAGACTTAAGGCAACAGGATGGGGCAAGCAAACATGCTGAATTTTTGGCTGATGTAAGCTTGATTTCAGGGGATATGTAACACACACATGAATGCCTTTGTTACAACAACAATATAAAATCCATGTTAAAATCTGCAGCTAATATAGGCTAGCAGAGTAAATACTGTGTTTGTTGCTTCACATCATAACTGATTTTTCAACCCATCCCTGTCATCTGCAGGAGAGAAGATGACCCTCTCCATCTCTGTCCTCATCGCTCTGACTGTCTTTATGCTGTTGCTCGCTGACAAAGTGCCTGAGACTTCCCTCGGCATCCCAATTATTGTTAACTACGTCATGTTCACCATGATCCTGGTCACTTTCTCTGTCATCTTGAGCGTGGTTGTCCTCAACTTACACCATCGAACAGCCAGTACACACATCATACCAAACTGGGTCCGAAAGGTTAGAGTGGACTTAACATTTCTATAAATTCACGAAGCAAGACTCACATATTTGAGAACTCAGATTTCACTAACATTTGCCCCTGGAATTTTCAGGTTTTTATCCACTTCCTGCCCAAGTATATTGGCATGACGAGGCCGAACCAAGAGGAGCCTCTGTTGAAAGAGGAGTCTAATGATACATTTATCAGAAGCTTTGATGGGCGGCAGCCTGGGGGAGAGTACTTCATTCGCAAGATCAACCCTGATCTCGTCATACCCTGGAGAGGCAGGTAGGGCCACATTTTCATTTCATTTACTTCTTTAATGGAGCCATTTATTTGTTTATACTGTCTCATTCTGAAAAAGTACACTGTGAAAGTTGTGAACTAGCACTTTTTTCTACTAACTGCAATAAATTATTCTGATCAGGATGAATGTAAACAATTGCCAACAAACTGTGATCTCAGCCTCCTAAAAAAGTTGCATCAGATAAAGGATGATTTTACTTCAGCATTTTTAGGTAGGCTGTGAGATTTCTGAAACACTTCCAGCATAGGTCATGCTTGTGTTGCAAACACAGGAGTACTCTAACATAGGCAAGGAAGAGGAACCAGTGTAAACAGACCTCAGAACCAACCACAAATGCAAACAAGGCAGAAAAATCTGTTCTGCAAATGTTTTGAACAGAAGAAATTTCATTCAACACATTTCTTAGATTTCAAAGCTAAGTGCAGTTTGATGGGAAACCCATGGGAAGGACACACCTGATCCAGGTAACCAACAGTGGATAAGGCACGGATAGCTGAAAAACCAGCAAGGCAGTTTTACACACACAGACACACACATATATATATATATATATGCAATATCTAACAAACCTGGTTAGATTTAAGCTCCACAATGATCTGGCTTGACTTTTTGAAAGCGATAAACTGCCTAGAAGTTATAGTGTGCGGTACAGTTAAATATCATAGCCCTGGAGTCATATATCCTGATTCATCCTCTTTCCAGACAAAGATGTGCTGATCCTGATGCTACACTTTCAAAAAGCCATTACTAATGTTATTAAAACCCTGCACAGGCCTGAATCTTCATTATAGAGTGTGCCAAAGTGTGAGTGTTGTGTCTGATGCCAGACTAGTATTATGGTACAGTACACAGTGTGCTAGACTTGGCAGAATTACAGCCATCAGTTCAAAGAATCTGTCAAGACAGTGACATGTTTTGCTGTAGACTTATTTTCAGTGTGATGGTCAGAGTTATACAGAACGTTTGAGAGTCAATGGACAGACGTGGGATTTGTATTTTTATTCATTCTATCACTGTGGCTTAGGCCTAACAATGTCAACCTGCTGTCAGCTGGTGCACCACTTTGGTCCACACACATATAAATTAAAATAGATTGCCATGAAAACTTGCGCAGGTATTCACAGTTCCAAGAGAGGATTAGTGCTACTGACCCTGCTGACCCTCTGACCTTCCTTGCAGCACCACTAGCAGCTCGACATGAGTAGTTTGGGGTGAAATGCCTCAGTCTGACACTGGAAAGTCACAACACTCAGCCTTCAGCTGCACTTTGTGTTTCTGACTGATAAATAAATGTTAGCGACTCTGATGGTAAACATGAACTGATAAACACCACAGTGCACAGCCTTGGCCTTTATTCAGGACGAGCCTTTGCGACTTCAATTTTAACAAGCGACGCACCGGAAAGCACAGCCTCGCAATATTAACGATGAAAACCATTTCAAAACTCCATTACGACAGAAAATCACGTTTTAACACTGCATGCAAAGCAAAACTGCGATTTCCTACCTTTTCTGTTGTCTACCAGAGATGCACATGTTGAAGCTTCCGTGAAACCTCCAGACCATCCAAACTTTTAGTCCTCTGAGAAAAGTCCATTAAACCGCCGTTGGTCATGTTGTAGGTCTCCATGGTTTGTTGGTTTTTGGGAGAGTTTTCATCATTTGGCTGCTGTATCATCTTCCATCCGTTTCTAGGATGGCAGGAAGAAAATCCTAGAGGTCTCAGGTGTTGGCAATTAGTGCGAGTAAGCCGATCCTTCTCCTATGCGCACAGCCAGCCAGTCACATGATTTGTTTAGGAAGACTGAACAGATAGTTCAGCCAATCAAATCATCCATCCATCCATCCATCATCTATACCCGCTTATTCCTTAACCAGGGTCACAGGGATCAGCTGGAGCCTATCCCAGCTCTCTTTGGGTGAAAGGCAGGGGTCCACCCTGGACAGGTCACCAGTCCATCACAGGGCCACATAGAGACAAACAACCTCACACACTCACACTCACTCCTATGGGCAATTTAGAGTCACCAATCAACCTGACATACATGTTTTTGGACTGTGGGAGGAAACCAGAGTACCTGGAGAAAACCCACACAAGCACAGGGAGAACATGCAAACTCCACACAGAAAGGTCCCTGATGGGTTTCAAACCAGGAACCTTCTTGCTGTGAGGCAACAGTGCTAACCACTAAGACACCATGCTATGCTATGGTATCTTCCTGGACATATTCTTAGATAGAAAAATCCAAAAGCTCAGTTTATTGTCTTCTTCATCAAACCTTGGCCTGGGATAGTCCATCCATATGCCTTTCACTAAATTGTGTGTCTAAGTTGTGTGTATGCCAGAAAGGGGGTGCATGTGAAGGGGCTAACTTGTTTATTCTCTGTCAATTACCTTGTGAAGACATGGTGACATTTTTTCTATTTTGGGTTGATGGAGTAGATTTTCTCTACTTCACACTCGGCCTGTTTAAGCCTTGTTGGCTGTCACTGCTTAGAACTACACTCTCAATAGACTGAATATACTCTGGACATTTAAATAGACATACTGTATCAGTCAGTGGTAAAGCTCAAAATTATTTGTCTAAAATGTGACTTCAGTCCATGCTGTCTGTCCTTCACCTATGCTTCATTCTGACTAATGACCCGATAGTCCTCTGCCTTGCCACTCAGCCCAGACATTATAAAAGGCTCCAGAGTCCCCTGCACCAGACCTGATGCTGGGCATCTGTCATCCCGTTCCAAAGGCATCAAATTCACCCACAGCTACACTCCCGTCCCCTGAACATAGTCGCCACTCACTAAGCCTCTGTTTAGGCTGAGTATTAGGGGTAATCCCTCAAAGAGGTGATGGACAAGGGTGAAGAACAGAATTGGTAGATGAGTGGAAGGAGACCCATGATAGCTGATCAGAGCAGAAGAGAATTGTGTCAAAGAGATGATGGACACACTATCAGGGACCATCTACTATTGTCTATTCATTCATCCTACTCTCTATGTGGAGGTGTTGTCCTTCACATTTTATGATGATTTTGTGCATGTTGTTGAGTTGCTTATATTTGTCTTTACCCTTTACATGTGTGAGCCCATGGTTCTTATGTTGTGTCAACATGTCATTTAATAATCCCAAACATATTAACATGCACAGGTATTTACACTATCAAAGTACAGTGTACATGTGCCTGTGTAAGGGTGTGTGTGAATGTGATGTGTGTCATAGTGAGAAGCACTCCATGTACTTAGGGTAATAAATACAAGCTGTGGAATGTGGTGGCATGCAGCATGTAGAGCACCTCAAAGTTGGCCACACACACACACACATACACACCTCTTGGACACTTTTTTATTGTCTAAGAGTCCATCTGTTGTCACACTCTCTGTGACTAATAACTTCTCGGACACCTCACCCTTTCTGGTGCCAGAGGTTCTGCACATCATGCGCACTATACACTTACATATTTGGATTGTGCGTAAACGTGTAAAAGAAGTGTCAGTCTGACAGGTGCACTGTGGTGATGAAGAATGAAACCCAGGCTGGTGAAGCTAGCTAGTAATGACATCAGACAGAGTAACACACAAGAATGGTTGACTGAGCACACGCCAATGAAAAAAAGGGTTGATGAGGCTGAAATCGTAAATGACTAGTATATATCATAATATTTATACAACAGCATGGCAACTGGTGTGGACAGAAAAAGGCTTTATATTTATATATTATATATTTATATTCATGCAATGTGATTATTTACTTTTATTCACCCCGAATCGATAAACATTTTCTGAATGAAAGAAACTTAAAGTAAATTCAGCATGTCAACACACATGACCATTCATTCAAACAATGATCTAATATAGGGACTGATTCTGAGGATATTCCCTTGGATACATCCATGACCTATGAATGTATCTGTGGATCAAATACTCCCAAAAGTAAAAACTAAGAGCATAAACAAGAACTTTTCACAGTTCCTCTTGGTGCTGGTGCACATATTGAGTGCTACTCCTAATTCCTTTTCATTTCAAAGTAAAATGAATTTTTTTATAGCACAGCAGTGAAGTTCTAGAGTCACATGTTGGCTAGGCATCACAACAATGCTGTCCAAGAGTCCCCCCCCCCCACTCTGCTCATATGTTTTGCTTTATGGAACAGCTGTGTGAGGTAAGAATGAAGGCGTCAAAGGTCATGGTATCACGTACATGTTGCCCTGGTGCTTTGTCAATGTCACACCTGTGGCAGGAGTGTGCTGCTGTCACAAGGCCACAAGGACACATTCTGTATGTTCTGAGGAGACTATACTGACATCCTCGGCTTTGTCATGTTTTTAAGCGAGTCATTCAAATCTTTATAAATATTACCCTAACAGTGTGGTAGAGTTCTGTACAGGCAGGGTCTTAACTCCAGGATCACTTCAGATGCAGATCTGGAAAAAGCCACCAAAAGGGCCTTGAGTCAGGACTAGGCTTATAGACTTGTTGCAGCCAGTGCTTGTTCCTATACCCATTTCTTTTTTTGTTTTTTACATCCTTATTTCCAACTTCACTGTTCTTTTCTTCCCTCTCTGCATTTGAGGTGTGAGAGCACTGTGCAGCTCCAGCGCCTCCCAAACACAGACAACTACTGTTTGGTCCTACCTCCCAACCTGAAGTCAGCCATTGCTGCTGTGACATACATGGCTGAGCAGCTGAAGAAACAGGACATCGACGACATGGTGAGAAATGCACATGACACACACTCTCAGACAGCCTGTTATTCAGTCTGTCAGCAGTTACTGAGCAGATAGTTTTCCAAACATGCCTCAGTGATGTTCATGTATCATTGGATACACACAGTATACTGCTGAGTCAGTGCTTACAGTAAGCACTTTTGTGTGTGTGTGTGTGTGTGTGTGTGTGTGTGCGTGTGTGCGTGTGTGTGTGTTCCAGATAACTGGTGACTGGCAGTTCATCGCCCTGGTTGTGGATCGCCTCTTCCTGTGGTTGTTTGTCATCATCAGCACCCTGGGTACCCTGGCCATGTTCTTGGATGCCAGTTTCAACTACACTCCTGATAACCCCTTCCCATAGACAACAACTCACACACACACACATACACATAGCTGGATGTCACATTACTTCTTGGTGCTTTCTGAGATCCCCAGATGTGACTTTCCATAAATAACTATTCCACATTTCTGTTGTCAGCCCCTGACAAGGTCAAGCTGCCGATAAAAGTCACATTACATAAAGACACATAGTTGCCATAACACAATCCAAGTGTGCAGATTTAAGGATGATAAATGTTTATGTGGCAACTCTCGGTGGCTTTATATTATTTTTGTCTATGTTATGTATTTAACACATTGTGATCTTTGTTATTTGAGTCGAAAAGCTTGAAATATATGTTTTTGAAAGCAACAGTGTTTGATTTAACCAGCAGCTTCGTTATGAATGTGCTGTACTTTGTGAAACGTACAGAAAACTATTTATTTGTGTTCAGCTGTAAAAGGGAGCAGTGATTGTAATGTTGGCCTTTAGGCAATAGATGGCAGTAATATAATGTCAGTTCCATCCATCCATCCATCCATTTTCTATACCCACTTTTTCCTGAACCAGGGTCACGGGGATCAGCTGGAGCCTATCCCTGCTCTCTCTCGGGTGAAAGGCAGGGGTACACCCTGGACAGTATAATGTCAGTTTAAACAATCAAACTACTGGCAATATGCACAAATTGTGATTAATGTGAACCACTGACGGTGTATTTAACCTTCTACATTCATTGGTGTGAACAGTATTTTTGGAATCTATCTATCTATCTATCTATCTATCTATCTATCTATCTATCTATCTATCTATCTATCTATCTATCTATCTATCTATCTATCTATCTATCTATCTATCTATCTATCTATCTATCTATCTAACCCTAATGTGTAGTCCAGTTTGAGGCCAAGACAACGAGTAGGAATTCATTACTTTTCTACATATAGGGTTTAAATAAGGTCACAGTGAGGAAGTAAAGTTAATCATAAGACTTTATAATGATTTCCAGGGGTATCACCTTAAAAGGAAAGAATTTATCAACTTTTGCGTCACCTTTTTCAGTGATTTTCGCTAATTTATTGTCACACTGTTAGCTACACGGCCATCGTAGTCATGTCTGTGAATAATTGTAGGAAGCAAATCAGCAAACGGCAGCTCTGCAGCCCAGTTATGAATTGCAGGAAACAGGGCAACCATTTGGCATAACAAGTTGGACTATGTTACTGCCCATCAGCCAGTGAAAGCTAAACATGCAAAAACTCCCACAGAGCAGGAGATACCAGAGCCAGGCTGAAGCAGAGAGAAGCTGCTTAGAAATAACACAAACACTATTCAACCACACACACACACATATATATATATATATATATCATCTTTTGATGCTATTATGTACTGTAGATGATGATATATTTAAAATCAACTTTACATTGAGGAATTTGTAGATGCAGTTTTTCACAGACTGGTGAACCTCTATCCATCTTTACTTCTGAGAGACTCTGACTCTCTAAGATGCTCTTTTTATACCCAGTCACGTTTTTAAATTGTGCATTTTCATATATATATATATATATAGAAAAAATATATAAAGAAAAAAAAAATATATATATATTTTATATATTTTTATATATATATTTTATATATATATATATGTATATATATATATATATATATATATATATATATATATATATATACATACACATCATACATCATAAACATGATGGATTTTGGATATACATCAGGATTTTGGAGAGATGTGGTAAAGGACTGGAAGTAAGTAAGCAGGTGGTGAGTCTTTTAAAAGTGAAATTTAGATTTGACAATAAAACCTGAGCTTGTTGTTGACACTGGGACAAAAATAATCATAGACTAGTTTGGCTGATTTCAGGGGTGGAGACCACCCAGGGTAAGAAGAAAGAAGAAGTAAGAAGAAACATTATATAAAATAACCACAAAGAAAAAGAAAACGACTACAGAGATTTTCCAGAAATTCAAATTTTCCATAAGGAGTCAAAATGACAACAGTGAGATGATGAGCACCCACAAAGAGTTACACAACAATGATGTGTGAAATTCAAAAGAGACAAATAACAAAAGAGAGAGACACAATGGTTAAGAAGAAAATGACCACAGAAATGCAAAATGAGATGCCAAATAACCACAGAAAAATAGGAGACAAGATGCAAGATGAAATGCGAAATTACTAAAGAGACACAAAGTGACTGATGTGAAGAAGAATTGGGCCTTACAGTACAGTACAGTATTTTCCATAGTTACTCTGTAGCCATTTTCATCACTGATGTGTATGAAAGCACAATGTCTGTGATTGTTGTTCAGTGTGCCTGAGCTATCCAAACATATTCCACTATTGGTAGCGCTTGCCAAGCTCTTACGAGAAAAGAACATCTCTCTTTCATTGCCTCAGAGAGAAGACGAGAAGAATGAGTCCACAAGCCTAAGAACACAGTCTACTGGCCCTGTCCTGCTGCTACACAAAACCAGCTCCTGTTGCATAAAAAGTCTGTAGGTGGAAAAGACAGGACATGGAGAGAAGGGCGCCATGCCCCTCATTTGCACACTCAGAGCCTTTCAGGGAAAAGTCATGGGCCCCGCGTGTTTTATTGCTAATGCCTCAGTGGCTTCCAAGGGCACTTAAAGAGCTTCACTCACTGGATTTGCACTCCACTTGCTCACTTCAGACTCAGAGGAGGCCTCAGAAACAGGAGGGAGAGCCCCCAAGAGAATGTTGTTAGTGCCCTTCTTTGGGCTGATTTAGCTGTTTTCTTTTTCACCACCTATTGAGCGTGGAGCAACGGCTAAACCAGCAAGACAAATGCGTGTTTATGCTATTAAAAAAAGAAAGCAATAAAAGAGAAAAGAAGCGAAAGAGAAGAGGGAGGAAAGAGCAATGTTCTTTTTTTTTTGTTCTTTGCACTCTGGGGCCTCGCTGGAAAAGCAGCCAAGAGAACATCATATAAATCAGGTTACCAGTAGCAACAGAACTAGTAGGCCTCAGACAGGCCTCTGATCTTCCTGCTCATCTTCTTCCACATCTCCCTCAAAGCTGTGTGCTCACCTTTTTAGCTACATATATATATATATAAAATAATACATATGCATGTGTTTTAATTTATCACCTTACCCTTCTCACCTAAATTCTAACAATGTTCAACCCCAAATCCACTTCCTCCTCCTCCTGCTCATTAGTCTCTGTATCAAAATGAAACTGATTTGTTGTGCTCCTTGGCAACAATGGAGCATTTGTTGGCCCCCGGGGCTAAACTGTGATGCCCATTACAACAGCTGGGATACAGTAGAAAGGGAAAGTGTAATGTTAGGTGAATGGGAAGGGCAAAAATGTGAGAAAATCAAAGAACAGTTCAAGGCTGAAGACTAATGTAGGAGTTAAAAGGGTAGGGGACTGAGAACAATCTTGCAAAGCCTTATTACATCTTAAATAGGTAATCCAACCAGTAGGTGAGCACACTCTCATTAATCTGGAAGAAGGGATAACTTCCTCCAGGATTATGGGTTATTACTTCCTCTCCCATTGCTGTAGGACTATTGTTTAACCACAGTGTGAAGTCAGAGACACTGCAGCACCAAGCCTGATCTCTGATACAGACAATGTTTGCTATTGTCTCTAGGTTTTTCCCATTCACTGCAGGGAATAGCTACAACAGGCACATTAATTGACCTTACTGAACAGATATATTTTTAATTATTATTACATAAAAATGTGCATAAAATTACCACCTCTGGCATGAGATGATTAAAAAAAAAGTTTAAGGGAGATTCCCCCAAAAGATCACCTGTAACAGTCAGCTTTGCTGTTTGTATGGGATTGTTTATCTGTTGTTGTATTGTTTATCCATTTCTCCCAAGGGGCTAAAACTTTTATCATCATAGGACAGATCTCATTTGGTGTGATCAGTTTTTAGCTCTCAACCCTCCCATTAAACTAAAGACAAAACTACAGAAAAGCCATAAATGCAGATGTTCTGTGTTAATAACTTTCTTTGTTGTTTATTTTAGGTGAATTGTGGCAGTAAAGGAAAACATTAACGCTCAACATTCGTGCGTAATGATGAAGAGTCTGAAAGCTGAAAAGACAAGTTAGAAAGTGATAAAGAGAAGTGGAGAGACGACCTGTTGCTTTGCTGGAATCAGAGGGAACATTTCCCAGCAGCAACACCCCGCGACCACTGCACCTCCATGCATCAGCAGGCATGATAATTACACACCCACTTCACACCATCACCCACATCTTGGATGCCCACCTCCGCCTGCAGACCCCCGGTTCACAACTGAGGAGCTCCACGGACAAAACCATCGACTTCTGCATCACTTAATGATAGTTCTCAGAGTTTAAAAAGCTATTTCTGGACATTCCCATTTTGCATCGTGACGCAGGATCCGCACTAAGTTAACAGAGGAGGGGACTTAAAGTTTAAAACGATGGCCAACTCCGGTATTCAGCTGCTGGGATTTTTCCTGTCGCTTGTTGGTATTGTTGGACTGATCATAGGGACTATTCTGCCGCAGTGGAAGATGTCAGCGTATATCGGGGACAACATCATCACTGCGGTGGCCATGTACCAGGGGCTATGGATGTCCTGCGCTTTCCAAAGCACCGGACAGCTCCAGTGCAAAATCTACGACTCCATTCTGCAGCTCGACAGTAAGTAGCCCAGCGACCTCCAGAAAACCAAATACTAACCATGAAGGAACCAATCTAATTAGAATCTGTAAAGCCAGGAGTGTGCTTTGGGGTGTGCAAATCACACCATCAAGTAAAAACTTTTTACTCAACAAATGTTTTTAATTTCCCGTTTTATTTGGGAAGTGGTATTACAATGCTGGATTGTATTTACACAGTCTCTCATGTATAACTTCCGTTTGTCCACCTGCAGACCCACCTGCACCATCAAGCATCTCCTCCCCTGTTGTTACTGATCAGGTTAAACATTAATACGTAGGTGTGATCATGGTAACTATAAGCATCCTAATAGCATCAAAAGGATTTGTGTTCATTTGTAACAGTGTCAAAGCAGGCTCAGGGTCAAAAGTTACTGGGCGCAGATTCCTAAACAAAAAGTGTTTTACCAAATAAAAACAAAGAGAATGTCAGTGGGGGCCCACATAGCACAGCAATGCCCTGAAGGAATCATGATTGATTAAAATGATGTTGTCTGTATGCACAGTATGACAGAGTAATACAGTAGGCTATATGTCCCATTATAGAGCATCATCATAATCAAACATATGATTGTCTCTTCAGTGGATTTCTATGTTGGAACCAGATGTGCAAAGGAGGCGAAACATCTGCAAAGGAGGCTCACTAGCAATGATAAGAACAGTGTGATCTGAATCCAGGATACTATGCATCCTGCTCTGGAACTACATTTACTATATAATCCACCCTATTGTTTCCCATTTCCCAGTATTTTATAGAGTGCACCCCCCTCTTATCTCTCTCCGCTCTGCATCCTAGTCCCCTCTGTCTCTACCCATCCTTCCATCCCTCCTCACTGCTGGGAGGTTTTGTTTGTTGGGCAGGGCAGGGACGGCCTAGACTGGCACAGACTGGTTCTAGGTGGACAGAGAGGGAGAAACAAAGGGTTGGACGGTGGGGGGGGCCTCACTCTGTGATAGGTTTATAGGATGGGTGGGGGAGCGGTGGAGTGGTGGGGTAGCTGACGGATGAGGATCCTGACAGTAGTGTTTTAGTGGGCTGCCACCTCTCAAACAGCAACAGATGGGAGGGACACAGTGAAAAACAGTTTTTCTCTGTTTGTGTGTGATGGTGTGTGTCCGTGCGTATCCCATGGTTTCTCTTCCAGGAAAAGCTCTCATTAAAGTGTCCTGACAAGCTAATGTGAATATAATTCACAAACTCCAGACACACATATAAAGCCTTTCCTATAACTGTCTAGTTTTGCTTCAGATTTACACTTAGGATAGTGACTATTGGACTTTATGTGACCTCTGTGTTTTTATGAATTAAACTTTTTTCACTTCCACATTATACAAAACAAAAGAACATCCCTTCACCGCCTCCCTGCAGAATAACCACCTCACACCTCCAGTAATCTTCCTGAATTTAATCATGTTTTTGTTTGCGTCTCTCTGTCTGCTCCAGGTTCACTTCAGGCCACTCGTGCCTTGATGATAGTTGGCATCATTGTGTCCATCGCAGGGTTGGGTGTGGCCTGTATGGGGATGAAGTGCACTACCTGTGGTGGGAGTGACAAAATCCGCAAGTCCCGCATCGCCATGACAGGAGGCATCATCCTGCTAGTGGGCGGTGAGGATGGAAAAGCTATTATATAACACTTTTAATGACTAATATCAGAAATGGGAAACAACTTTTAACTGGTTATAATAGTAACCAGTTATCAGGGAAAATGTTTTGATTGACATGACATGACAAAGGTGCTCAAACTGCATGATCGCATGTCACATTAATTGTAATTAGACCATAATGTGTTACATTTAACATATCCTATTGGTTTCATCACTGTGAGTGAAATCTGATTACAGGTGCACGACTAATGAAAAATAACGTATAAGTGTTGTTCCACCTCGTGACGCCAGAACAGCTTCTGAGTGCGGTGCAGGGATGAACACCATTTCTCCCAAATTATGTTCTTTCATTTGGTGTTTTGATGATGTTGGTGGAAGAGACTGTGTAGGCCTTTGCATCTGAATCACATGATTTTCATACTTTCCACACCGTTCAGTGAACCCTAACCCTGAACTGAAGCACCCGTATTCATTATGTTCCTTTAATTTGTCACCCGCCTACATGTTGATGTATATTTTTATTTGAGCTTCTAACAGACGGTGCAGTTTACTGGATCTGGGCTCCGTTATGGTCAATTCAGACATGGTTACGTGATATTTCAACAAAACACACCCAACCTGACCCCATCATCAAACAGTTTCTAAGATCTTCAGTACATCACAGAGTATGTAGGAGCAAGTTTGATTCCCACTCTAAAATGCTTTCCTCCCACTCTCCTGCTCGGGTCCTTCACAGGTCATCAGCCTGAATGAGACCAGTTCTCCTGGCACTGACTCTAACGTAAGAGGTCTAACTGGCTCTGAAGAGAACAGAAACACTAAAAGCTAATTGTGCTGGAGTCAATAGGTAGCTGCCTGGTGAAAGGAGACAAAAGCATGTCTGCTCTCAGGTTTCGATGGTGTTCACCTTTGTTCCTGAATTTCTCTCCTTCTCTCAGGGCTTTGTGCCATCGTAGCATGCTCCTGGTTTGCTCACAACGTCATCCGAGCTTTCTATAATCCCTACACTCCTGTCAACACCAAGTAAGTGACCCAAGTGCAAATTGTAGTATTGTAAGTAAAGAAAAAAGTTTTAACTGCTATTTAATATCGAGGTACTGGGAATTAACTTCAGTACCTACAGTTTATTTTTGTGCAGCTTTTGTCCAGTGTGTTGACTGTTATAGGCAGATTCAGTTTTTACAATACATACTGTCAAATGTGTATTTTTCCACATTAAACTGTATATAAATAGTTCAAATGAAAGTCCACTTCCACATTAATAAATAAATTGTAAGAATCAAAATATATCATAATGAACTACACTTTAACACAGTCATACTGTAGAGATGAGTTCTCTACATTTGTACAATTTGATGATAGCATCACTTAATTTACTTTTAGTTTGAATACAGGACTTTTCCTTATTGGAAAAATGTGCATGATGACTAGCTTAGCTAATTTTTGCATGTATCATTATCCTATAGCTTACACATGTGGCTACACCACCCTTTATTGAAGCCAAAGTTAAGATAACGTAACATAATGAGAAGTTTACTTTTAAATAATGAACTGATGAGATTTTTAACAGTCAAATGGAGGCATTGACTGTAAATGGAAGTTTTTTTTTGTGACTCTGTTCCAGATTTGAGTTCGGTGCTGCCATATTCATCGCCTGGGGCGGATCCCTCCTAGATGTCCTGGGTGGGACTATGTTGGCTGCTTCCTGTCCAAGAAAGAAGCAAGTATCCAAGTACCCATCTAGTTCTCGCTCTGGCCCTCCGAGCAGCACTAAGGAATATGTCTGAGAGCCCCCTGCAACCTGGGACTCCAACATCGAAGAGGATGAAGAAGTCTTCCCCCTCCCCCTTGTTGCAGCATCAGTGAGGAGTAAAACTGAAGGTGTACGGGCAGGTGTGAATCCTAGACAGAGGCAAAGACTTACTGAAATGGGACTTTCATTATTTTTTTTCAGGCAGGCCTTTGATAGCCCCTTATTATCATGCAGCATTTTTTGTTTTTTCATGAATGATGTCTCTCACCCCATCCTCACATTCCACAATTGTTTACAAGTGGCCCTCACATACACATTATAATTGGATCCCCTGACTTAATAGAGAAGCCCTTGGAGTGTAACCTCCTGAATTGTCGCCAAAAAGGTGGATTATTGCCAACACTAACACCTCCATGTTAAAACCATCTATTAGCATTTGCCATGTAATTGAAAGTAATGAATTCCAGTTTGGTTGAGTAGGCTGCGACTCAGGGGTTCTCTGCAACAGAGACACAGGGTGACAATACAGTGTTTTACATTAACTGTTGGTTCTAAAATAGACGTTACGATGAGCAAGGTGTGACTTCACACACAGGGCTCAGTGTGTAGGGTGACCGTATCACACAGGCCTTTTACTACGACACTCAGTACAGGCCCCGCAGCTCTTCATACCAGTCTGTTACAAACCCTGCTCAGATATGAAATATTTTAGCATGTTGTCACTGCGCCATTATCACTCTAATAGCTTCTATATCAGCCA
This sequence comes from Mastacembelus armatus, assembly GCF_900324485.2. Lineage (NCBI taxonomy): Eukaryota > Metazoa > Chordata > Actinopteri > Synbranchiformes > Mastacembelidae > Mastacembelus > Mastacembelus armatus. The sequence continues at coordinate 5,124,894 of NC_046650.1, read as the reverse complement.
CTAGGAGATTAAGTTGCCACTATTTATTTTGTCAAATGTAGGTTTTTGCTCCTGTGTAGGTTTGGTAGGTCACTGTAGCCTCTTGTGTAGCTTTCAGAGATTTTAATGTCATATTTTTAAAAGGTGTTTTATGCTCTGAACATTCCTGTCTTTTTTAAATGACATAGTTTTATACACCCGGCTTATATAGCAGATAATGGTGTAATGAAAAATGAATGAAAGAAATGTTTTAACAGTACTTAAAAAAATAAAGATATTACAACATTGATAACCAGACGCTGATCACACTGTAATTTGTTTCTCTGCTGTTAGAAATAAATTGGCAGGTTTGAAAAAAAGAATCTGTGAAATCCTGGCTGAAGGCAACAAAATGTTTGTCATTACATGGTATCAAATCCTAAGTTTACACCTGTAGTTATTTAATGATACAACATTGACTGATCTGAAAAAAATAACGTTCTTCACTAGGATGTTTGATCATCACTATTTTGAAGTTTATAGTTTGAAACTAGAGGGCTGTTTCACATTCATCTGAATTCATCCATCCATTATCTATACCTGCTTATTCCTAACCAGGGTCCCATGGATCTGCTGGAGTCTATCCCAGCTCTCTTTGGGTGAAAGGCAGGGGTCCACCCTGGACAGGTCACCAGTCCATCACAGGGCCACATAGAGACAAACAACCTCACACACTCACACTCACTCCTATGGGCAATTTAGAGTCACCAATCAACCTGACATACATGTTTTTGGACTGTGGGAGGAAACCAGAGGACCTGGAGAAAACCCACACAGGCACAGGGAGAACATGCAAACTCAACATAGAAAGGACACTAATGGGTTTCAAACCAGGAACCTTCTTGCTGTGAGGCAATGGTACTAACCACTAGTCCACCATGCTGCCCTCATCTGAATCCATTTATATATACATGACATAATATGAAATCATTTGCAGAAGTGCGATATGAAACCAGTACAAACAGAAGTTCACAAATGGACTTTCCAGTGACATAGGGGTATTTTGTGTCTACTCCAGTTTTGAAATGAGAAACATGAACTGATGTCATCACAGGTCAAGTGAACTGAGACCACAACACTGAGCAACTTGAGTTCCTTGAGTTAGAAGAGAATTTCTAAGAGTTTTGGGGGATCTTCTCAACAGCCATGCCCACATTACATCTTATCTACATCTCTCATGCGTTTCCTGTTGTCTTTGCTTCCGTTTTTCAGGGGGCGAGCTGACACAAGTAATCAACTTAATGCAAAGATTCCACAAAGATTTTTCTTTTATTTCCCAAGATGCAATATGAAAAGTCAACCATTTCCATGCAAATAGTAACCACAACTCATACAACAACCTTTGAGTAAGAGAATGAGCTGTGAAATGCAGCGCTCCCATGTCGCACAAAATTAAAGTGAGCTAGTACCAATTTCACAGCCAAATAAGTAGCATGATGTCAGCATGAGCCTTTAATAGACAATAACATGTCATTTAAGGTCCATGTAATGTTTTAAAAAAACATCAGTGTTAAGATTGTCTCAGCAGTGACAGCGAATCATAGGCTGCATCTTTTCATTATCTCATACTGTAATTTTAAAGTCTTACTTTAAATAGCAACCCTGAACCTGACAGACACTATAACTCCATCAACAAGCAGATCACTGCTATTAAAATAAATATTAATACAAAGGAAGTGCTGTTCATTATGACACATCTGTGCACCAATCAGAATGCATTTCAATGAGCAATGAGATAACATTAAACATCATTTGGCATTTTTTTTTTCCAGAAACATTTACAACTGTACATGTCTTTCATCACAGTTGTGTGGCCAACTGGGAATCCCTGCCTTTGAAAATAAACGAAAGCTCCATAAAATCTGTTGTTGTTTATGCTATTTTACTGCTGAGTCTGCAGCTCAAGCCACCAGTGATCTCAGGAAAATGTTGGTGCTGCAAGACCTAAAGAGCAAAATGGTGGCGCGGTTTGAAATACTACTACATAGCCCTTAACAGGATGCCAGTTACTTGTTTTGATGCTTCAACAGACTCCATGCATAGAATTCTGCAACATGTCACTGCACAGGCATTCCCACAAAGTGCACCATTTGGAAACATAATAAATCTCAGTTATAGTTGACAAAAGCAATACCCATTCAGAGACAAGTAAAAAAAAAAAAACATATAGAAGCCATAATAATACAACAAAGTGTCTTCTTTTTTTAAAACAATAAATAATTAGCAGTAGTTGTTTTTCTGTAAAGAGCAAGCTTCCATCCACTGGATAATAGTACACCACTTGCATCAGTGTGAGAGTAGAGAATGATAGTCATTGCACAAACAAAGCTTAATATTTTACCTGTCTGATAGACATTAACAGGCTTGTGTTCCTTCACACAGCCACCCTGCAGGCAATCAGTGACCCTCAACTGGAAACGCTCCGGTGAGAGGCTGCTTCTCATCTAACCATTTGATAAGTGCAACTTTAGAAACGTAGCCCTTGTTAAAAAGCTCTGAAAGACATTTCTCCAAATCGTTCTTAAGTCCCAACAGTCGACTACCTACCTATAGAGTAGAGGGCAATGCATTACAATTCAGTTACAGTCTGTCCAAAGGTATGTTAAAGAAACATTATATACAATCTGGGCCGAGACTTCAGCTGGCGCTAAATGAGCCATTTTTGTGCCTTGTGGAGTCATCAGAAGCTTCAGTACTGTAGGACACTTGACAGGATCAAGGCCGAGATCACTGATGTTTAGCGTCCTGAGGAAAGGGAGGGGTTTCATGGCACTTCAAGGTGATGTTTAGGAGATGGGCGACAGGGATACGGGGCACTCCCCGTTATTGTTCATGAAGTCATCCAAGTCCTCATCTTCCAAGTCCACTGAGGAAGAAAGGTCAAAGGTCAGGAGAGTGAGCTTTGTTGGGGAAGAATGCTTTGAAATGAAAAAGACTAATTTCTAACCAGTTTGTCAGTTCAGAAATATTAATTGCTCTGATAAATGCACTAATTTGTTTTCCTGCTAAGGTAGATGAGAAGGTCAATACCACTTTTATGTCTGTGCATGAAATATTAAGAAACCACCAGCTTAGTCAGGCTCTGCCATCACTACCTCTAACGCTCACAAACTAACATGTTATGAAAAGTAACATTTAAAAACATCACACTGTGGGCTGGATTATGTGAGGCTATTGTGACATCCCAGCCAAGAAACAGTCCTGCACTTAACTACCTGAGAAACCACAACGTGTCACTCCTTCACTGTGGTGAAGAAACAGATTAAACTGCTTGCTCAGCTAAAATAAACCAGCACTGGTGATCAGTGACACTGATCTTCCTATCTAGTCTTGGCAGGAGAGTAAGCTACCTTCTATTTGAAATGTTGCATACTTTACACGGCCATGCCTTCTTTTAGATAACTGTGTGTTATTACTACAGTAAGAGAAGTATAGTCCCTCTCTGAATGTGATCAGATCAGACTGTAGCTCAGCAGGAGTTGTCATTATGAACTTTCAGTAATAAGGTTTACATGCTATATATGTTTTAATCATCAGATGCCTCTAACAGTGTAATTCAAAAAATAATATATTTCTTCTTCTTCTGATGTTAATAGCAGATTGTTGTATTTATTATTTGTATTTGTTAGAAATATCATACTGACAAATACCAAACAAAGTTCCATAGAAAATAAAAAAGAAATCACTAACCTTTCTTAGAGCGGCCGATCTGGCCCAGTTTAGGGGCCCTCTGTCCGAGTCTCTGAGGGTTGGGCCCGCCGCCGTGGCCGCTGACCTGGGGGTGCCCCGGGTTGTACTGCCCTGCCGGGCCGGGCTGCCGGGGCGGCCCGTTGGGCGGGATGAGCTCTGGGATACCTGAGGTTCCGTACATGTCTGTTCTCCTGATTGGCCGCTAGATGTCCGCACAACCAAAGCTTCGTGTCGTGTCGAGCAGCGTCTCACTTCCGCAATGGCACTCGACAATGAATGTATGGAAATAAAGATGTTGTCGGCTCAGTGACGAAGTCCTCGTGTCCTGTGAACGAAAGTACGCACGTTTGTGAAAAGCGCCTGTGACGCGTCAGAGCGCGTCCAGCGTTTAGAAAGTGCGCACACACATTTCTCCGCTGTTCACACTGAAATAAACGACGTGGTGGTCCTGTGTGTTAATGTGTCACTACTAACAGGTGTAACAAACGCCTTCCTGTTCAGTACAGTAGCTGAACAGCAGCAGTCTAGTGTTCGAGCCTCTCACCGTAATAAACTGCTTTTCCGCCTGGATATGAAACCAACATGAACTGATCGCTACAGTCTCGTACAAATACTGAGAAATACCATAAATACCAACTCACCTCTTCCTTAGCGAGGCCTCGGTGAACAGATGAATCCGGTAAAAGCGTCTTCTGAGAACCGTGTTGTTGTTTATCAGCGCTCTCTCTCTTTCTCTCTCCCTCTCACTCTCTCTCTCTTTAGGCACAACACCGAGGAAGCGTCGACTTAAAGGGGCCACTCGTCGTTTTCTGGGCCTTGGGGATTTCCTCGTATTGTGTCTTGACTCATAGCAGCACGTAGACGTCACCGCGCGGTTGATATGAGCGACCGTGCTGACACTTGGGATTATACAGTGGAGGTGTGCCAAAGTTTCGAGGGCGCAGTGCGTAATTACTCATCTTCAGTAATGAGACTGGCTTCAGTTCCACCCAATAGCAGACACCCCTCAGTAACTCCCATTCATAGCCCATGACATGAAGTTTATGCCACAGGTAGCAGTTCAACTGAGCTCACATCATATAGACATTATATAGACATATGGCCTGTACACAAAAATCTATCAGTTACATGACAAATAAAGACTCATCTCAAGATGTTTTTGTAAGATTCCTGCATCATTTACGGTAACAAACGTCAAACCAGTTTGTCTACCATTTAGTGCCAATGTTTTGATTTGCCTTTATCTGAGTCCAGCCTCACCTTAACTCCAACCAGTTATGTCTGGTAGGCCTCACTACTTCATTATCCCAACCCACACAGGGTACTCCTGGGGATTACTTACCAAGAGCAGCTTTCTTCTTCTTGGTTTGGTTTTCATTATGTTGAATAAATGTCAGGTTTATCATTTAAAAGATATATAGATGCATTTAAAACAATATTTATAATAATGACATTTAATGAAACAATTAAAAAAAACCCTAGAGTCATATATTCCAGCTGTAGTAAGGAGCCTGATCAGGATGACACACAAAATATAATAGAAATTCAATTAAATAACTTTTTTTAAAATCTTAAATCTACTTAAAAGGGAAATTAATGAGTTGCTAAGAACTAGATTTAATTAATACAATAATAAAGTTTTTTATTTTTAGAATTAATACGTGTTGTTCTGGATATTTTTCCATGTGCAGCACGAATCTGGAAAAGCTGTTTTATCAGGTCAGATGCTAAGAAACAGTTCCAGGAAATCAGTCTACTCAGGAGGTTAAATTACTGGAGCTCACTGAAGCATAAACGCAGCGAGCGGATCTATTATATCTCATTCTAGAAGGAAGAAAACATCAAACAATCTTTTTTGCTTGTTTGTTTTTTGGGAATGTATATGTGCTATCTCCATATTCATCATATTTCAGTCCAATCCATGCACAGATGAAAGGATACAAAAAAAATAAATAAATAACTGAATGAAACAACCCCCCTCTCATGAGTTCCCAACACTGATCTGCCCATGAACCGCAGACCCACGTGAATGGGGGCTTTCTGAACTGGTATATAATAGTCAGAGTTTCTCATCTCCTGTATTAACAAGGAAGACTTTCTTGTGAATGGATGAACTTCATGTCTGTCATCATGTCAAAGATCCTAGCTGTTATTCTCCTGCTCATCATTCTGGTTGGCAGCTTCTCTGACGGCACAGGTAAATCACATGCACACAGGCATCTTCTGCTGTTTTGCTGACATTAAATCAAATAATTGATTCTACTTAGGAAATATACAATGTAATACCACAAACTGTGAATATTGGGCAGGAAATATTGCTGGGAAATAGTTGATTGGTATTTTCATTATTGTTACACTTTCTAATTTCTTCCTATTTGTATTTTTCCACTTTGTACAGCTTCATCTGCTGGATTTCAATTTCGTGTGAGCAAAATGCACATCCAGAGGTGCAGGTGTGCAGGTGAGTGTCCACTGATCATAGCCTTTTGCTTAAACATTTTCAGTAGTAAAAAACAAGCAAATTTCTGTGCCCTAAATTTCCATGACCACCTCCATTCTCATTGCAGTTTTTCCTGGTGGCAAAATAAAGTGTCGTTTCCCACTTGTTCCCACAAACTCTAAAGAGAAAATGGACCTGATCAAATGCTTGTGCAACAAACCAAACCAGCACAGTAAGTGAAACGCAAACATGAGTGGGTACGACCTCTTCTGTGTCAGCATTAAGTGAAGCCATTTAACGTGTTGCTGTTTTTTGTTTTGTTTTTCCTCTAAATTTTTAGAGTTTCCCGAGTTCCAGGCAGTCTGCAAATCATACAATCCCACTTTACCACTCTCCTTCATATGAGGGAGTGGCCGAGTGGAGCGAGACCAGGAGTGAATGACCTTCTATATAACTCAGAATGTATCAAATCATCACATCACTGCAATACAACATGTTAACCCACTATGTTATGTCACAAGTCATAGCATGTCATATATCACAGTATACATCACAGTTGTATTATCTTATAGCTGTGAATAACTGGCTGTTAGGTCCAGATGCATATTTAGCACATATACTGTATAAACAGGGAGTGGTACCAACCTATTGATTTAACGCAAAATGTCAACATTACCTGAAATGTTAAACCACATCTTTTAAGCTTTATTTATCCTTATTTATGTGTAACGAACTACATTTGTCTTTTGTGAAATATTCATCGTTTTTGCAGCTATATGTACTGTATTATATAAGGGTCTGATACCTTTTTGTGTTTGTTGTGATGTAACCAAATAAAGAGACTCTGCCAAATCTTTCGATTTGTTTTATTATACCTTCAGTATAAACAGTAATATGAGGCAAATCCTTCCCCATTTTCCATTGCTGAGGCCTTTCCTGGTCTCTTTTTTGCTCACATCAGGACAATGAGAAATCAGATATTACAGCACTGATGTTGCACTGATTTAGTGAGAAGAATTTATGGAAACCAGCTGTTATATCTCAATAATATTATCAGGGGTGTCCAGTGGTAAGCAAATACTGTATAATAGACCAGCTGACTAAAATTCACAGTGTCTGAGGTATCAGATAATCTCTCTCAAAATACCACAGCTCAGCAGTCAGTGCATCAGGGTTCCTTGTTTGCCCATCTTATCTGATATTTTCATATTTATACCAAAACACCACAGCCAGGCAAAGTGCAGACACTCACATGTGAAAGACAAAGTGAAAACACAACAATACGGTACCAAATACTTTCTTTTCCATTGAAGTAGATAGCAAAACTCCTACACAGGTAAGTCATCTATTCCTTTCTGAAACAAGACTGGTTCACTGCACCTAAAAAAGCAATGTAAATTATTGGTCAGAGTAAAGCAGGCTGGCTCTGAGCCATTAAAAGCAATGCTTTACTGGAATCTTTCTTTCCATAGAGTTTGGTATTGGGCTGAGGGGCAGAGAAATCACTCAACCATATCAGAAGAGTTTAATATTTGCCAAGTCAGAGAGGTGGGGGTTTGCTCTAAGCGAGCACCTTAATGAATTGTCACGTTTATCTACTGGCAGAGATAATGGTTTCCTGTGGATGTTTGCTTTGGTCATGGCCCAGAATTACAGCACACAGGCACAAAGTTTTATACTTTACATCCGTTCTTGTTTTTCTAACTAGTGTTAGATGGTGATGTTAGACTGGGAGGTCTGCAAGGGGCCGTGATCCACACTGCAGGCAGATAGCCACTCTGTATATCAGATTGCCACTCAGTCTCCAAAAGATCTCAGATTTCTGCTAGTCACTGATAATTTGCTGTGCCAGAAATGTTTTGGAGAAATAGAACTGCTTCCTGTTACCATGATTTTCTACTTTAGTGTTATAAAGAGAATGACTTAAAAACACAACCAAAACCAAAAGACAGTCTTAGTTGTGCACTGTAACTCAGTGCAGTCTCCCAATTACTGTTCTTAAGGATTATAGTATTGTACTTGTACTTACACTTGAGTATTTTCATTTCATGCCACTTTATAAATGTACTACACCACATTTCTCTCCAGTACTCCACAGGTTCATATTTCACATAGCACCAGCTAATAAAATACAGTATGTTGTTCTAAAATAAACTAGCCAAGCATGTGTTTTTGGGATTATAATATTTTAGCAAGGCTCTGAAAGATACCTGAAAGATAAACTTGCATGTCTGCACATGGAGACAGATGTTTTAACATGAATGCTGTCATCATCTGTCTCAGTGGTTTACCTCGCACACTGCAGTGGTACGCTGTGCACAGTTGTTCTGAACACTAAATGTCTAACGCTAACCATGGAAAAACATACATGCTTCAGTGAACAGTGTCGGATACGTTCCATTTGAACAGTTTGTGTTTAACAAGTGGACAGTAAATAACAATATGAATCCCAGCTGTCCCGTTTCACACCAGTTTTTGGCAATGAAACCTTCCGCCCTGATCCAGGTTTTAGAAATTGGTCAACCCAAGGAATTAGTAAAGTATCTGATCTTTATAATGAGAAAGGGTTTATGTCCTTTGAAGAAATAAGAGCAAAGTTTGGAATTTTGCAAAAAACATTTTTTTAAGTTCTTAAAAATACGCAGTTTCATTGTGTCAAAACAAAGTCAAAGCTTGAAAAGTAGAGGACAGGTTTCTTTGCTCTATGTACATTTTGTGGCCAGTTCAAAAGAAACATTTACGGATAGACTTTCAGGCATGGCAATCTGACTTACAGTGTGAAATAACAGAAGATGAATGGCAAGCAGCATGCTCAGATGCCCGAACTCAGACTAGTGCAAATCTAATATTGCTTCAATCCAGATGGATTAGTAGACAATACATCACTCCAGTTAAATTGCACCATTTTAATCCAAATATTCCTGATACCTGTTATAAATGCAAACAAGATAAGGGAACTCTCTTTCACTGTATGTGGGAGTGTACTAAGGCTTATGGTTTTTGGGTTAAAGTTGTGAATACTCTTAGCAAGATGATAAGTAAGAATTTTCCACTTGACCCTAAGTTATGTTTATTGCACATTTACCCTGTAAATTTCACACTTACTAAACATGAAAAGTTAATGGTTACCCTCTGTTTATTAGAAGCAAAACGAGTGATTGCATGTGTTTGGAAACAGGAAAAGAGTGTGTATTTCTCACTGGATAAATGATGACTTCATGTCTTGATTTGGAAAAAAATCACCTATTTTCTAAAAAACCAAATCCAGGTTTTCTGGTCTATTTGGCAGGTTTTTTGTGGTTATCTGGAGAGTCTGGATGCTGTATCCTATCTAGAATATATGGACAGTGAAAATGTATAGATAACTTCTGCTGTGGTCTGTGGAGATTGTATTCATGTATTGTTAAAAAAAACAAAAAAAAAAAACAATATGAATCCCATTCTGTTTCTTACATAACTGTCTTTGCTAACGGAGATGTGTTGGCAGGGTTGCAGGACACAGAGACACATAAAAAAGCAGTGCCATTAAACAAATTAGATATAATTCAACATAAAACACTGCATGCTGGGAAGTTTAGTAACAGATGGACAATGATGTTTAAGTGAATGAATGTGTCTTAAGATAACAACTTAATCACCTTTTTGGGATTATGTTGTGTTTATTATATGACCATAAGAACAGAAAAATGAATTATTAAGAGAATTAATGTAGCTCTACCCCTGCAGTAAACTCCTTTTATGACCCTATTTTTTTATGGCATGATAAATTTATTCTCAGATGAACTCCACAATAAATGAAAAATAAAGAGACCGCAGTCAGACGTCTCGGGTGCACCTGGACTCAATCAACACAGAGTAGTGAGAAAGGAAGCAGGAACAACCCTGGGGGTAACTACAGATAAACTGTGTTTCGTGTACATGACCTTGGAAACACCAATGTGACTTTGTAAAATGGATGATAAAAATAATAAAATCCTCTCAGTGATAAATGTTTTCTGCATTTCATGGATACCTAACTTTCAGATAGTAACTAAGTTAGTGAATCTATGAAAACAGTGTTCCCTTTATTTTTCCATCAGATAGTTAGATTTTTTTCCCCCACCTTTCTTTTGTGTTTAGCACAGCTAGAGCATGTCACAACAGGTCCAGGTCATCCAGGTCCAGCCAGAGAACAGGGTTGTAGATCCAGGTCAATGGAGCACTGGCCTGTGTGAGTGCTACAAAGACATGGGGGACTGTAAGTATACAGTATGCTATAAATGACGAACCTGTACCAGCTGTCATGTTTTTGTTCATTAAGTTGACCTATGGTGTGTGTGTGTGTGTGTGTGTGTGTGTGTGTGTGTGTGTGTGTGTGTTCAGGCTGCTTTGCCCTGTGCTGCCTCCCAGTGTTCACATGTAAGGTGACCAGAAGAGTGGGCGCATGTCCCTGTCTGCCTCTGCTGGATTGTATTGGCCTTGTATCTCCGGCCTCTCTTGCCATGAGGGCTTCTGTCAGGGAACAATACGGCATACAGGTAATACATAATAAAGAAATTAAATAAAATGCATCATGAGTTATTCATGTCCTCCTTAACTGGACTCCTGAAATACTCCTAAAAACTCAGACACTGGTTCAGTAAAGACACCCTTAGACTTCCAGAGATGCTCCTAGTGGGGTCAGTCAGGGAGCAGGGACAAACGATATATAAACAATATATGATCAGTGAGCTTTGGTTATTCTTTATAAGTGACCTGACAGAAGAAGAAATTAACTTACCATGAATAAATGAGTGTTTTCTTGAGATGTGAGAGTTAAATATGCCATTCCTTTCAGCCCAGACCAGAGTGGAGTGGCCCCTGCAGTTGTGATGTTGTGATAAACCCTTGCTCGAACAATGCAGTTGATTGCTTTCATTTGTACCATACTGTGTCCCCGTCTCAATTACACAGAGCTGCTGGAGCTTTGAATAATTATGATTGCTGCTGAGGAGATGGAGACATTTCAGTGATGAAACACAGTAACACTACACAGGGGAAATAGATGCAACATCGGTAGGTGCATTGGATGACACTGGTTATTACTTTAGCAATGAAAGCAATGTTTTGAGTCTATGTAGTGACATCAGACAACTTTAGATTAATGTTAGGGATGCAGTGAAATCTGGACACATTTATTTAATTAATAGATTTGCACTGAAAATGTTACAAACTTGATGGGTATAAGTGAAACTGGGCCTAAGATGCTCAACCTTCTCAGGAATGCTACTGTTTGTCCTCAACGATCGCTCACACACCTGCATGACCACAGATCTCAATAGACATCAAGTGTTCCATGCACAGAGCCAGTATGAAATAAATATTCCATTTAAAAACAACACATACCAAGGCCAAGAAGTGAGTTTGATTTTGGATAAGCTGATCCGTTGGTTTCTGGGACAGTGAAGAGAAGGAGCGATAAGGCTTAAGGTAGGAGTGGTTGGAGGCAAGGCGGGCAGAAGCTGGAGCGCTGCCATCGGAGAGAAGGAGGTGGTTGGTAATGTTGGCTTCTATGGGGGTGGAGTGGGCTGGGGATCGCTGTCAATACTGCAGAGCATGAGCTATGGAAGGTGCCAGAAGTTCTTATAAAAACAAGTCCTGGCATGTAGGTTGTTGTAAAGCAAAGCAACCGTCCTCTCATGGCTGGAATGAGACAACAGTGTGTATTATGAGAAAAACAAAAGTAGATTCAGACAGATTACAGACATTTGGAAATGTGTTAAAGGTTCTACATCATAATTTGTGCAAACATCCATGTTCCCTCAGGGTGAACTGTAATAACTCTGCTGACGCCTCATCTTTTTCATTTAACACAAGAATCAGGTGAAGATTTGTCATTAGAGGAACATTTATAACAGTTCTGCACTTTATTTTTATTACTGTGTTTTTACTTCATGATATTCACATTATCCTCACCAGTACTTTGTGACATTAATGAAGCATAGGTTCAACCTTGCAGAGCTGCTAGGTTTTGCTAGGTCTTACATAAATAGGACTGGATCTTTATTGAACTTCTCAATAAGCAGCTAGTATAACTGAGCTCACCATGTGGTGTAGTTACCTGGTCACACCAGCCAGACTGTCTTGAAACTGTAAGTGAAGTCATGCTAACATAGCAGTGTCCATAGCTGAAATGCTACATGCAAACTTCAAATCCCAAAGTTGCACGCTGCATTCAGATCTCAGACCTGTGATAATGTTTGGGGGCGGAGTGATAATTTTAGTTGCTAATGTCACCCTCCCACACCGAATTCACAGGGGATGCAGTGCAGTGCAGAGAGAATGTGGTGCAGAGCAGACACAGGTCTGTTGCTCAAGACAGACAAGTCTGTGAAATCTTAAGATGTCCATTGTTTTTGCGCTTTGTTGCAAAGTTGCATTTAAATCCACTAAACTGTAAAATTCTTTGTGTGTGGAGAATTACTCAAATTACTTATGTCACAGCAAATGTTGTATGATTTGACATGCAAAGTTCAGAAATGCTTTATGATCGAACAAAAATTAAGAAGTATTTAGTGGAGAAGAGCAGAGAAGTTGAGCCTATAAGTACAGTATGTTAAATAACTAATGTCATGTTAAATAACTGAACAACAATGATCAAAATAACACTATGCAATTAAAAAACTTACAAACCCTTCATTCTGGCTCTAAGTTGCAGTGCTGAGTCAGTATCATAAAGGAGAAATCATGTGCACAGGCTGCACATGGGACAACTGCCCTCGTATCGTGTCTCATTTTTTTTAATGATTTAATAAATCTTATAATTTCCATCTTGGCTTCACCGATGTGCTTTTCTTTCTGGTTGCTGTTGCTATGAGCAAAGATTTGGCTATAAGAAACTCACAGGGAGGATATTACTGAAACAGAATATACAATGTTAAATTTGTATACTGACAAATTCGCTACTGATTTTAAGCAGCTGTATTCTACTGTAGCACATATTTATTCATTTTTCACTTGTATAAAAACATATGTGATAAAATGTCCATCCATCCATCCTTTATCTATACCTGCTTAGTCCTAATTAGGGTCAGGGATCTGCTGGAGCCTATCCCAGCTCTCTTTGGCTGAAAGGCAGGGGTACACCCTGGACAGGTGTGATTAAATGTGACAAAATGAAAAAATGTACTATAGATTATAGTGTATTAACTTTAGGTAATGCTGCAAATTACAACACAGCATTTTTCACAAAAGAAACACTGGATTGTATAGCAGCAAAAATGTCTTTTATGAACCTAAATGTAAATGTTCACCTTTTGTGTGAGCCTCCCACCTGTGTTCAGGCCTCTCTCTGTGTCTTACAGGGGAGTGTGTGGAGCGACTGCCTATATGGCTGCTGCTGCTACCCGCTATCTTGGCTCCAGATCTCCAGAGAGCTGAAGAGAAGAGCAGCATCCCACGCCTCCTACTCGTCATCGGCCAGATACACTGCTGTGACCTCCCTGCAGGGGGCGCACTTGGTCTAGACACATGGAGCTCTTCTGCCTTCAGTCCTCCAGGGTACAGGGGTTGATTTAATCACACTTCCTCTGGGCTGCAGTCACTCCCTGCTACCTCACAGAATTCAGCAGGGACACAATGTGTCCCACAGAGAGGAAAGTGCAGTTTGTCCCAAAATGCAGTGAAAGAATAGTGAAAGTTATTTCATTAGAGCAAAGGTAATTTTGCATTCTGAGTAACAAATTGCTGTACTTCTAGTGATTTACTTTAGAATTTGAATGTTATGTTACTTTATACTTCAACTCGTCTATGTACTATAAGAAGGTTATACTTTTACTACACTGTATTTATCTGTTCTGAAATGGCTTTGCTGCACAAAAAGCAAATTAAAAACTGTCTGAGCAGACCTGATTTCTTCTGTTCTTCAGTCCAGTCCTAATAATAACCTTGCAGCCCCTCAGGTTAATATTGTTGCCACTTGGAGGGGGCCTGACCTCAGGTTGGTTCAAAACTGATGCCCAACTGTATCTGAGGTTGCTAAACAACCAGCTACCTTCAATCTAAAATATCATATAACCTCAAACATTACACTCTCTTCAACCTTTGCCAGTTGAAAGCTGAAAATACAGCTGTTCTATTGAAGCAGGATGTATGACCACTGTTTCCTTTAATAGAGTTAAACTGACTCACCGTATGATTTGAGCTTCAACCAGGGTAAAACTGATCTTACCACATGTGTACAAAGACAAATTGTTGCATGCAATTAAAAAGAAAAAACATGCTGCTAAGCTTTCAGAAGGCTCTGTGATCTCGCTAAATGAAAAATACAGCTGCCACTAAGCTGAACGTGTTGCACAGGAGCCGTTTTTTAAAATTTTTTTATTAATGCTCCATATTTTAACTGTTCGAAAGCGTAAAGTCCACCTTCATTTTTCACAAGAAGACTGTTTTCATCATAAACGCTAGAAAGAAAGAGGAAGAGATAAGAGAGAACAAAAGTCAGTGGAGTCTAATTTCCTGGACTGGTCACAGACACTTACATGACATTACACAAACATTAAAGCTGCAACCAATTTTACTATTTAATACTCAATTAATCCAAGATATTACAAATGAAATAATACACATTCAAATAGCTTAGACTATTGCTAATTCATTCTGCCTGCTCTATTAGGCATCAACCCATCAAAACTGTCTAGTATCTTAACATTTTAATCTATGCTATGATTATATTTCCTACCCCAGTCCCTTCATCTGTCCTGGGAATTTGGAGAGGCCTTTTGGTTAGATACAAAATCCAAGTAATTTGCTTTGAATTGTTTGAATAAAAACATCACACGGTGCAGCGTTAATGTGAACAGAAGAGAAGGAACCGACCGAATCCTCAGACAATGTAATGAGTATTCTGTGACATTCGAAGAGAGGCACAGAGGATGAAAGCTGCACAGGATGTTCTCCTTTGTTCTTATCACATACTTCTTTCTATTTAAGTACTTACTGCACCTTAAATATTCACGTAATGCACTTTTTAAGAGGTAATGACCGAGATTTAAAAGGTCAGATGGTCAGATTGTCTGATTGATAAAGGCGATGACACATGGCAGACTGGACAGACCAGTCAGTGACATGCATCCACTCCTCGCCTGTCACATACACTGCTCCACAACAGGCCTATAAGATGCCATGAGGCCCTGCAAACCTCATCAGTCGCTCAGACGTCAGATCTGACCACATTCTGCTTGCTCTTCTTCCAAAAACAGTAAGGTAAGACAACCCAGTCATGACAGAACAGTAAGACAGTGACAGCATGCAGATGAGCACTTGGATGTATTATCATATGGTGTGATCACCTAATTTTTCATGAGAATTCATTTCTCATGACCGAGGAGAGTTTAATAAATATTCTCACTTTTACTGTAGGGACATAATAGCAAACCCTTGCCTTGAATTTGTGTAATTACCAAAATGAAAAATTGGATGGATACACTGAACTCCGGGTTAAATACTATTTTGCTATCAGCTATTTTGTTTTCACACCTTTTCTTTAGAAGCAGACAACATGTCTACAAAGGCTGTGATGACCCAACCCAGGCCCTTCATCATGACTTGTGCATCCAACCAGTGGACCCCCGGCATCTGTGACTGTTTCCAAGACCTGCCCCAGTGTAAGTGCACTTAATTTTCATACAGGTGAGATTCTTAGGTCATGTATTGAGACCATCTAAATCTCTCTCTGGGGTGTGAGATTGAAAACGTGCTGATCACTCAGACCAGTCTGTGTTTAAGAATGTCACAGATGGCAGACTGGAGATCAGTGGGTGTAGTGAAACATTTGGACATTGTTGTGCATTATCATTATTGATGCTCCATATGAAATTACAAACCAATGAGCGAGACATCACATCTAAAAATCAAGGACCTCAGGCATTAATGTCTTAATGACTTAATGTCTTAATGACTTAATGACTTGCTGTTTTACTGAGTGCAACAATAATAATAGGTGTATACCTTCCTCAGTGTATGAGAAACCTCTCAGATAAGCACATTCCTACTCTTCAACACCATGTGGCCTCTTTCAGGTTGCTTTGCCTTTTGGTGTCTGCCCTGCTTCACCTGTAAGACAGCACACAAGGCCGGGGAGTGTCTATGTTTACCCCTGCTGGATGCTTTTGGACTCATCCCTCCTATGACCACAGCTCTCAGGGTGTCAGTGCGCCAGAGATATGGCGCTGAGGTACAGAATCTACACTATCCTAAACCCTACTTCAATAAATACGACCACTCCATGTATCATTATTGAGGCTTTTTGGTGTTAAAAAAAAAGCATTTTAAATTCATCAATGTAGAACATTAGTCATCATAAATGCCATTGTTGACAACATTGTTAATCTGATCTCTGACCCACCCTACACCTGACATTACGCTGTGTATTTACATTCCAAGACCCTATCCATCAGTTGGTAGTATGGTCATTAAAGAGGGTTACATCACAAGGTCTTCCTTTGTTAGAGCTGCTTGGTTTAGGTAGACTTTGACAGTGATTAATGAGGAAATCTGTTGTGTTATATAAGTGCTTGCTCATAAGGGATTTGTTGGGTTTTTTGTAAAGTGCCTTGAGATTATTTCTATTGTGATTTGGCGCTGTACAAATAAAATTGAATTGAATTGAATTGAATTATAGAAATGGTAGTGATAGCAAGTCTATCCAAATAAAGCTATAACCGAGAAGTATCTGTTGACCCTGAGCTGTGTGCATATGTTAGATTCACCCCATGCTTTGTGTATTTTTGTTAGTTTGCATCACTCTAACTGTGTCCTGTCCTGACAGGGAACTGTTTGCAATGACTGCGTGTACTCGTGCTTCTGCGGGCCCTGCACCTGGTGTCAGATAGCGAGGGAAATCAAAATCAGGCAGACTCCCATTACCTTCGTCAACATGACGGTTTCGTAAGAACAGAGATCGAGCTGATCTTCATGGGATCATTAGCGGAACAAGCGTCATCACCATCATCAGGGGCATCCGCTCTTCATTAGCACCATCATGCTGTCTGGAAAAACAGTGGGCTCTTTGAGTTAAATGATCTGTTACAGGCATGTCTGCTTCTGGGGAATGTCACTGAACAGCTGTATAAAGATCAGCACATCAGGGTTAGAATTGTTTCGTCATGACAGAGGACAGAGATAGGACAGAGATAAGATAACGTGACGGTGACAGATACTAGCGAATAGGAAGTAGTGATGCATGCTGGTGTACTGATGATGATTCTGGTCAAACTGAATTGCTCAATATTTTCTTAAAAACTCTCACTGGATATGTCCACTAATTATTCTATCTCCCAATGATTTTCCCAGATGTTTGTATTTTAGGATCTGGTGATTAAACTGCTTGGTACTATACCTGTACCTTTATTTTCATTTGTTATATGAAAAAACACCACTGTACTGAAACTTAGCTATATATTAAATTCATCACAAGTGAGTGGGGGCTCTTTTTTGCAACTTTAACTCCACATTTATTTATTTGACACACCTATATTCAAATAACTACGAGCTATGTGCTATTCAAACCACACATGCAAAACTGCCCAAGACAAACCATTTATTGAAGAACTTAATTAGACTTTCTGCTCTACACGATCAAACCAGTGTCCACGGAGCGACTTCAACAGCAGGTAAGTCAGTGTCAGACCTATTTTAAATGAAGAAGGAAACATTTTAGCACAGAAATATTATTTGAAGACTGTAGGGTTGAGCTGTTTATAGGTCAACTCACATTAAGTTCAGACATTTGTGTAAGTCCTGCAAAAATGTGTTTGGGATAATAGTTTACAACTGAGTAAATGGCAAGTGTGTACAGGTAAATAGTGTGAACACTGTGATGGAGATTGAAAGGAGCCACATTATAAAACAACAATTGAAGGAAGGAAAGATTTTGAACTGGGGAGCTTTGTTCAGATATTTGGGGTAGAGGTCAACTTTGAAAAATAGTAGCATTAATAATGATTTCATTTTAAGGCATTTCTCAGTTGAGTGATCACCATGGCAACAAATATTTTCATGAACAACCAGCAGCCTCAGACTACAACTCTGATCACTGCCCAATCTGATCAGTGGAGCACCGGTATCCTCGGCTGCTGCGATGATATGGATATTTGTAAGTCTGACTCCCTGCAGCAGTGTGTTTTTACTACAGGTCATGTGTGTTTGCTCAATGCTACTGAATGCAAATGCTGACAAAGTGACATTTGAACCTGGACTCACTTTTTACAAATCTGTAAAGTCATAATTTGCTTATAAACTTCTGATCTTTGCAGCCAGTATTTGCTTCCATAATGGAGAGGTGGGTACACACAGAAAATCCAGCTGGGCTCAGCTGAGACCAGAGACCAGGAGCCAAGGCCAAGACAAGTCCAGATAAATACATCCCGAAGACTGACACACATTCAAGATAAAAACAAAAAAAATCATCACATCACAGGCCTAAGGCCTATTTTGGATTCAAAGTGTCCATTAGCAAAGTAGCATGTGCTCATGCAGGACACTGCTTAAAAACTTTATTTTCAAATAGTAAAGGAAAGACAATATGTCACGGTTTTTAAAACTCTGATAAAGTATCTGTAAACCTGTCTGCACTTTACTCCAGGTTGCTTTGGTTGCTGGTGCTTCCCTTGCTTCACATGCGACACTGCCTCCAGGTTTGGAGAGTGTTTCTGTCTCCCCCTGCTGGACATGTGTGCGTTCCGCTTTTGTCTTCCATCATGTGCAAACATTTCCATGTCCATGAGAGTTGCAGTGCGTTACCGCTACAAAATCCAGGTGAGTTTAGAACAACAGAAGAACTTTACTCAGATTTTTCAGAACTCTAATTTTATCTCCACCATTCTTGTGTCTGCTCAGGGAGACATGACAGGTGACTGCATGTATGCAACCTTCTGCACCGTATGCTCATGGTGCCAGGTGGCCAGAGAAATCAAGAGACGCAGCGTGACTTTCACTCTGGTCAATGCCCAACCAGCGTATATAGGTGTCCAAGAAGGTCTGGTGGCCACCCAGCCCGCTGTCGTCTCTGCTCAGCCAGTGGTCTCAGTCATATCACAAGAAAATCTTTAAAATGATGAAAATATGACATTTCTGTCTTATCAATTGCTACTGCTTTGTTGTGAAAATGTACTGCACTCTTTTTCTAACCATCTCTCTGTTATTATTGATTATGAGTCTTTGCTCATGTATCTTCTCCTCCAGCAGCAGTGTGATTGGCCGTTCCGGCCTTGAGCACACCCAGTATATGTTCAATTGTGTGACTGCTTGTGATGTGCTTATAAATGTGTCTTATTTACTTTTGCCAAAGATCTCTCCTTTGATGACCTTTGAGGGTAACTGTTATAACTAATGATTCCTGCAGGTCATGATATGCACAGTAATAAAGCCAAATGTTAGCTCCTGTCTCAGGTTACCTGACTGCTGTTAAAGTGTGAAGTGAGGTATGTGATAAATTTATGTCTATATTCATGAGCTGATGTTAAATTGAGCTGACAACTGTTCCCCAGTTTGGATGTATATAAATCCACAGAGGTAGAGGAGAGGAAGGGAAGGGTGCAGTCCACTGATATGGCTGTTTCACTGTGATTCGTGCTGTTATTGTAATCTCCAGATCTGACTTTATTTTCCCTCCGCTGACCTTGCTGTTTCCTCCTTCTCTTGTTCCCTGCCACTCCTTTCTCAAACTCCTTGAACGTGTCCCAGTTTGGATTTTTCATCAGTCCTGAACTGCATTCACTGCATTTTTAAAATGCCCTATGAAGAAAGGAACAGTCTTGCCGAAAGAAATAAGAAATCAGCCATAATTTGTTGCCACTTTGTGCTGGACATGTGACGGGAAATACAAAGAGGGACTAAAATGACTTGATGAGCAAAAATGTACATCATAATCATGGAACCCAGTTTAACAACTTTTGCTGTTCTTAACCATACCACTTTAGACCTTTACTTCTAACCCACATACTGGACTTTGGCCTGGCCAGATTGTGTATGTAAAAGTTGAGCTGTGTGGAAACATACTGAGGATGTAGTATGCCCTGGCTCATTCAGCTTCAACCCACTTCAAGCCAAACATCTGGACTTGAACACAGCAAAAACAAGGTGAGGCATTTGAACTTTTAATGGATAACTTGGACTAAATAAACAAATAAATAAATAAATAATCCAGGAGCGCTAAGACTGGAGCACACTGACTGATAAGCTGCTTAACAGCTAACCAAATATTTGTTAAAATATATGAACAGTATGAAAGTTTATTTTAGATTTATGCTGTTGCTCACATTGTCATTATTTTCCTTGGAAAATTAAAATCGAAAATCTTATTGTACACATTTTTCATGTTACTGTGATAACTTTGGATTGTCACTGGCAGAAATGATCTCTATCATTGCAAATTAGGGCCAATCCCTGTTTTATTACATTGTGCAAAAAATCTTATATCTATTATCAACTAGCAGCTGATTAGATCAGCAACAGGAGAAATGGGAAAACCTGAACTTGGCTCTGGACATGGAATTGTATTTGTTTTAAAAGTGATGGCAACTGTTAATGTGGGGGTGGCATGTGAGGGGGGGGGGGCTCAAAAGGTTGTATTCTGCAACCAAAACAATAGATGCCTCTAAATCTTTCAGATGTTACACATTGCTCATTTAAAAAAAAATTGCACAGCCACTGAAAAGCTTTTTAATAAAATATGAATAGAGAACCTGCAGGAGCTGAAATATGGATTTAAAACTGTCACTGTAAACATATTAACCTTTATTCATCCCAAAACAACAAGCATTCTGTCAAATAAATGACTTCGTTCTGGTTCATTACAAAGTTGCGACCTTGTATATTTTCCTGTTTCCACTGATTATTAAGTTGTAACCACAACATAGAGAATTATCTCATCCCACCACAAATTTCTTTTTCAGTCAGGCTGAAACTGAAAAAACTTTCTGGCTGATGAACCATCATTAAAGTGAAGGGCTTTGCAAGTCTAATCATTTCTGTCTGCTGTTTCTTCCAGGAAATGTTCCGTATGATCTCCATTTTGCTGATAGGGCTCTACTTCCTGTTCGTTATGCCCATTTGTAGCAGTGGCAGCAGGATACTGGTTGTGCCTCTTGATGGCAGCCACTGGATCAACATGGAGGTGATCCTCCAAGAGCTGCACTCTAGAGGCCACAACATCACTGTGCTGCGCTCTGAAAAGAGCTGGTACATCCCTGGAAACTCTTCCATTTATACTTCTATTAACATGCCCATGCTGAAATATGAGGCAGACAAGAACTACTACAATAAAATGCTACTAGATGTTATGGAATGCCGCAGGTCACTGACTTTTATACACACTTTCTGCCAGCAGTACTTGCTCACATCCCTTCTGGTGAATGGCAATAAAATCCTTGCCAGAGCTACTGCTGCAATGTTGGATGACCCTGTTTTTATGAAGAAGCTCCACGATGTCAAGTTTGACTTAATGTTGACTGACCCTGGTATGACAATAGGAACTCTTCTTGGTGGTTACCTCAAGCTGCCAATGGTTTTCAATGTGCGCTGGATTAATAATGGCGAGGGACATTTCACCATAGCTCCCTCTCCTGTGTCCTATATCCCTGTGCCATGGAGTGAACTTCACGATCAGATGAATTTTCTGGAAAGGATCAAAAATGTCTTACATTATCTCTATGGTGTTGTTGAACAGCACTTAATCATTAACCCTGCCTACTCAGATCTGTTAAAGAGGCACTTCCCTCCTGGAACTGACTTGCTGTCTTTGCAGCGCTCAGCTGATATCTGGCTGCTGAGAGCGGATTTTGTCTTTGAGTTCCCTCGGCCCACCATGCCCAATGTGGTCTATATAGGTGGATTCCAGTGCAAAAATTCTAAACCCCTTCCTGCTGAGTTGGAGGCCTTCATGCAGAGCTCTGGAGAGCATGGGGTGGTAGTCATGTCTCTTGGGACATTTGTATCAGCCCTGCCTCATGACGTCATGGAGTCTATTGCTGCTGCTTTTGCACAGCTGCCTCAGAAGGTGGTGTGGAGGTTTGTGGGTGAAAAGCCTTCATCACTGGGGAACAACACCTTGCTGGTGGACTGGCTGCCTCAGAACGACCTCCTGGGACACCCGAAGACTCGTGCCTTTGTATCTCATGGAGGCACCAATGGGATGTATGAGGCTATCTACCATGGGGTTCCAGTTCTGGGCCTACCGCTCCTTTTTGACCAGTTTGACAACATAGTCCGGCTGAAGGCACGTGGGGCAGCTCGAGTAGTGGAGGCCAGATCTCTCACTAAAGAAGACTTCCTGGAGGCTCTAAAGGACATCCTGGAGACTCCCTCATACCGTAAGAACATACAGCAAATGTCACAGCTACACCGTGACAAGCCAATATCTCCTATGGAAACTGCCATCTTCTGGATTGAGTACGTCATCAGGAACAAAGGGGCAGCCCATCTGCAGTCAGCAGGTTTTAGTCTACCTTGGTACTCCTATTTCTGCCTGGATGTGGCTGTTTTAATCATGGCCCTGATCGGAGGCTCTGTCTGGGCTTTGATCTTGGTCTGCAGGACTCTCTGCTGCCGAAGGTCCAGGAGAAAGCTAAAATCAGAGTAACTGATTTGAACATAACCCAGCCCAGCTGCCCAGTGTTTTGTGGAGGAATAACTCCTTTACTGTTTATATTTCAATGTTTCTTTCGAGGAAATAAACCTTAATCAATGTAAACTGTGGTGTTGTGGAAATATTTATCTTAGGTGCAGACATTTTTTTTTAAAAGACACCCTGAGAGTTGGGAGAAATACTTTCCCACATACTTCATGTAGTACTGCATACCTTAAAAGGCATCATCTGAAAATCCTGAATATCATACAATTACCCTTGGATATTAAACATACCCTTCCAAAAAACGCCTTTCTATAAGCTGGTTTAAATACTGAGGACTGGGACTGATTTCTTCTTTTATTTTCTCAGGCTCTCCATGTGAGTTAATTTTGCGTGTATAAACATCACATCACATATGTTTAACATGTGTTAAACATCACAGCTTTATTTGTATTTGTAAGTATTGACCCATAAAAGACATTATGTGTAACATGATATGAGTATACAAAAGTATACAATGTGCTATGCTGTTCCGTTGAGAACTGCGAACACTAAAACTCGTATAATGAGCTCACTGGGTTCAGTGCTGCAAACCACAAACAAAAGTGAGATTATGATGTACACAGACATTTTTAGCTGCTGAATTTGGAAAAGAACCTTGGGCCAGGTGAAGCAGGAGGCTCAAGCTGAGTACAAATGTGCTTTGGTCAAAATAAAACTATGCACAAAGATGAAGACCATCCATCCATTTTCTATACTCGCTTATTCCTTAACCAGGGTCACAGGGATGTGCTGGAGCCTATCCCAGCTCTCTTTGGGTGAAAGGCAGGGGTACACCCTGGACAGGTCACCAGTCCATCACAGGGCCACATAGAGACAAACAACCTCACACACTCACACTCACTCCTATGGACAATTTAGAGTCACCAATCAACCTGACATACATGTTTTTGGACTGTGGGAGGAAACCAGAGTACCTGGAGAAAACCCACACAAGCAACCCAACATGCTATCAGAGCCCAGATCTGTATCTGTACCAACATGCAAACTCCACATAGAAAGGCCCCTGCTGGGTTGCGAACCCAGGACCTTCTTGCTGTGAGGCAATAGTGCTAACCACTCATCCACCATGCTGCCCAGATGAAGACCATGTTCTAGTAAAATGTTTTGCAAACCCATTTACAATAGTATCTCACCTGTGTAGATTTGAAAACAAAGTAGCAAAAGTAATGTGAAGTGGTTGTGGTGGTGATTAAGAGGAAAAGATAAAAAGATCTGATGAAGTGACATTGAAAATGGCTGATGTAACAAGTGTGCACAGAATACATGCTGTAGTTCACAGCATTTTCCACAGAGGTACCTACACAGGGCCTCCAG
The DNA here is from genome assembly GCF_900324485.2 of Mastacembelus armatus. Taxonomy (NCBI): domain Eukaryota; kingdom Metazoa; phylum Chordata; class Actinopteri; order Synbranchiformes; family Mastacembelidae; genus Mastacembelus; species Mastacembelus armatus. The sequence goes on along the minus strand of NC_046650.1, from coordinate 5,100,784 downwards.
AGATGTATTATGTGGTGATAGTGCTATACTTGTTGGAGCAGCAGAAATGCAAGCTTCAATTTTTGCTTTTATTTTGCCTTGTTAAAACCTTGGCCCCAGGACATGATGTACAATTTTTAACCCATCGCCGTTATCTACTGATAAATTCTTGCCTTTAGCAAAGCCACAGGTTTTTCAGGCTGAATGTTTAATGCAAGAGAGCTGCTGAATATTTTGCTATACTCTATCCTCTCACCACACTGACTCAACTGCATTTGCTGCACTTTCAAAATGCCCTATGAAGAAATTAAAAATCTTTTCCAAAGAAATAAGAAATCAGTGGTAATTTGTTGCCACTTTGTGCTGGACATGTGACGGGAAATACAAAGAGGGAGTGAAATGACTTGACGAGCAAAAATGTACAACATAATCATGGAACCCAGTTTAACATCAACTTTTGCTGTTCTTAACCACACCAATTTAGACCTTTACTTCTAACCCACATACTGGACTTTGGCCAGGCCAAACTGTGTGTGTAAAAGTTGAGCTGTGTCGAAACACACTGAGGATGTAGTAGGTCCTGGCTATCTGGATTTGGATATAGCAAGAACAAGGTGAGGCATTTAAACTTTTAAAAGTACTTTGGTCAAAATAAAACTATGCACAGAGATGAAGAAGATGTTCTGGTAAAATGTGTTACAAATCCATTTACAATAGTTTAACAGATAAATAAAAAAATCAGCAAGAGCAAAAGATCTTTAGATTTCTGCTGCTGTTTGACAAGTTGTCATTATTTTCCTTGGCAAATTATTTCCACTAAAGGTAACTCTTCTTAGACTGCATTACCTTTGGTCAAATACATGTCTATGAATACATAAAATCTTATTGTACACATTTTTCATGTCACTGTGATAACTTTGGATTGTCACTGGCAGAAATGATCTCTGTCATTGCAAATTAGGGCCAATCCCTTTTATTACATTGTCCAAAAGTCTTAACGTGAAGTGATTAGCAACTAGCAGCACATAAGATCAGCCATCAGAAGAGGAGAGTAAAAAACTTCAGCTACAATATTTAAAAGTAATATATAAACTGATCCATCTATTGCATAAAAAACAAACAGCAGAAAAACATCCACACTCATAACAAAAGAACTTGCTTAGGAAGCATGCGATATCTGGTCAGGAATAAGTATCTTTGCAGGATAAGAAGCCCCCTGGCAGTGTAGGAGAACAACAAGTACAGATCTGGGCTCTGATAGCAAATTGCTCTTTTGGAATAATATGGGGCAGCATGGTGGCTGAGTGGTTAGCACTGTTGCCTCGCACAGCAAGAAGGTCGTGGGTTTGCAACCCGGCCTTTCTGTGTGGAGTTTGCATGTTCTACCTGTGCTTGTGTGGGTTTACTCCGGGTACTCCGGTTTCCTCCCACAGTCCAAAAACATGCATGTTAGGTTGATTGGTGAATCTAAATTGCCCGTAGGAGTGAGTGTGAGTGTGTGAGGTTGTCTGTCTTTGTGTGTCTCTATGTGGCCCTGTGATGGACTGGTGACCTGCCCAGGGTGTACCCCTGCCTTTCACCCAAAGAGAGCTGGGATAGGCTCCAGCAGATCCCTGTGACCCTGGCTTTCAGGAAAAAGCGGGTATAGAAGATGGATGGATGGATGGAATAATATGGTACTGTGTGGTCTTTAAGATATAAAGGACCTTGACCATAATGGGACTTATATGTGAGGAGAAGGATTTTAAATTCTATTCTGTATTTTACAGGGAGCCAATGAAGAGAAGCTAATATAGGAGAAATATGATCTATTTTGCTAGTTCCTGTCAGGACTCTGGCTGTAGTATTCTGGATCAACTGGAGGTCTTTTATGGAGTTACTGGACATCCTGATAGTAATGAGTTACAGTAATCTAGCCTTGAGGTAACAAATGCACAGACTAATCTTTCTGCATCATTTTGACACAGGATGTTTCTAATTTTGGCAATATTGCACAAGTGAAAGAAGGCAGTTCTAGAGATTTGTTTTATGTGTGAATTAAAGGACATATCCTGATAAAAAAATAACAAAGCTTTTTCACAGTGGTGCTGGAGGCCAGAGCTATGCCATCTGAAGTAAATATTGTTAGAAAAGTTTTTTTGAGGTTTTGAGGCCCAAATACAATAACTTCTATTTTCTTTTTGGTTTAAAAGTAGAAAGTTACTGGTCATCCAGGCCTTTATGTCCTTTGAAATCTGGCTAACTGGTTTGTTACAACAGGTTTCATAGATAGATACAGCTGAATGTCATCTGCATAGTAATGGTAATTAATATTGTGCATCCTAATAATAATGCCTAAGGGAAGCATGTATAAGGTGAAGATAATCGGTCTTAGCACAGAACCTTGTGGAACTCCATAACTAACTTTTGTGTGCGTGGAAGGTCCATCATGAACATGAATAAACTGGAATCTGTCTAACTATTAAGACTGAAACCAATTGTTTTTTAAATTGCAATAACATGGGCGCAGTCATGGCCTAATGGATAGGGAGTCGGACTTGTAACCATTTCTGTCTGCTGTTTCTTCCAGGAAATGTTCCGTATGATCTCCATTTTGCTGATAGGGCTCTACTTCCTGTTCGTTATGCCCATTTGTAGCAGTGGCAGCAGGATACTGGTTGTGCCTCTTGATGGCAGCCACTGGATCAACATGGAGGTGATCCTCCAAGAGCTGCACTCTAGAGGCCACAACATCACTGTGCTGCGCTCTGAAAAGAGCTGGTACATCCCTGGAAACTCTTCCATTTATACTTCTATTAACATGCCCATGCTGAAATATGAGGCAGACAAGAACTACTACAATAAAATGCTACTAGATGTTATGGAATGCCGCAGGTCACTGACTTTTATACACACTTTCTGCCAGCAGTACTTGCTCACATCCCTTCTGGTGAATGGCTATAATGTCCTTGCCAGAGCTACTGCTGCAATGTTGGATGACACTGTTTTTATGAAGAAGCTCCACGATGCCAAGTTTGACTTAATGTTGACTGACCCTGCGCTGACAATAGGAACTCTTCTTGGTGGTTACCTCAAGCTGCCAATGGTTTTCAATGTGCGCTGGATTAATAATGGCGAGGGACATTTCACCATAGCTCCCTCTCCTGTGTCCTATATCCCTGTGCCATGGAGTGAACTTCACGATCAGATGAATTTTCTGGAAAGGATCAAAAATGTCTTACATTATCTCTATGGTGTTGTTGAACAGCACTTAATCATTAACCCTGCCTACTCAGATCTGTTAAAGAGGCACTTCCCTCCTGGAACTGACTTGCTGTCTTTGCAGCGCTCAGCTGATATCTGGCTGCTGAGAGCGGATTTCGTCTTTGAGTTCCCTCGGCCCACCATGCCCAATGTGGTCTATATAGGTGGATTCCAGTGCAAAAATTCTAAACCCCTTCCTGCTGAGTTGGAGGCCTTCATGCAGAGCTCTGGAGAGCATGGGGTGGTAGTCATGTCTCTTGGGACATTTGTATCAGCCCTGCCTCATGACGTCATGGAGTCTATTGCTGCTGCTTTTGCACAGCTGCCTCAGAAGGTGGTGTGGAGGTTTGTGGGTGAAAAGCCTTCATCACTGGGGAACAACACCTTGCTGGTGGACTGGCTGCCTCAGAACGACCTCCTGGGACACCCGAAGACTCGTGCCTTTGTATCTCATGGAGGCACCAATGGGATGTATGAGGCTATCTACCATGGGGTTCCAGTTCTGGGCCTACCGCTCCTTTTTGACCAGTTTGACAACATAGTCCGGCTGAAGGCACGTGGGGCAGCTCGAGTAGTGGAGGCCAGATCTCTCACTAAAGAAGACTTCCTGGAGGCTCTAAAGGACATCCTGGAGACTCCCTCATACCGTAAGAACATACAGCAAATGTCACAGCTACACCGTGACAAGCCAATATCTCCTATGGAAACTGCCATCTTCTGGATTGAGTACGTCATCAGGAACAAAGGGGCAGCCCATCTGCAGTCAGCAGGTTTTAGTCTACCTTGGTACTCCTATTTCTGCCTGGATGTGGCTGTTTTAATCATGGCCCTGATCGGAGGCTCTGTCTGGGCTTTGATCTTGGTCTGCAGGACTCTCTGCTGCCGAAAGTCCAGGAGAAAGCTAAAATCAGAGTAACTGATTTGAACATAACCCAGCCCAGTGTTTTGTGGAGGAATAACTCCTTTACTGTTTCAGCACATTTCTGCCTCATATTTCAATGTTTGTTTTTGAGAAAATAAACCTTAATCACTGTAAACTGTGGTGTTGTGGAAATATTTATCTTAGGTGCAGAAAGTTTCATGTTTTATTGCATACCCTACAATACATCATCTGAATATTTTCAGACAAGAATCATTAAAGTGTCTCCAGCTAGAGATTTGACCTGCTACAAACAATGTGATATGAAAAGTTATTACTCAGCATGAAATAAAATCAACAACACTTTGGACCAAATGCTCGTCTGCAAATGGATCAACGGCCCCTCGATCCTGAACAAAGAACAGACTTGGAGGCTTGACAGAAAACAGATACCTCGTCTACATAACAGACACACTGCATCTGATGACACCAATAGAAATTCCTTTCTCACCCTTGCCAATTGAATATACTCACAATAGTCATTTGTAAGCATGTGCTTACACATGTAAGATAACTTGATAAATGAATATACATAAATATACAATGCTCTACATTGTTCCTTTGAAGAACTGACAACTTCAAAAACTTTAAATGTGGCAAAGTGAGGTTATGATGTACAAAGACATTTTTAGCTGTTAATTTTGGAAAAGGGCCAGGGCAAGCAGGAGGCTAAAGCTGAGTACAAAAGTACTTTGGTCAAAATAAAACTATGCACAATGAGGAAGACTATGTTCTGATAAAATTATTTTTATAATCCTATTTACAAACAGCAGAAAAATAATATGCATATTGGTTGAGCAACATATGGTGGTGATTAACAGGAAACAGTAGGTGACGTGACAGAGAAATTTACTGGTATAATAACTGCACAGAGCACAATCTTTATTTCACACCTTATTCCACAGAGCAAACCCACAGTCAGCCCAGATGTTGTGTGGTGATAATGTTATACTTGCTGGAGCAGCGGAAGTGGAAGCTTCAGTCTTTGCTTATATTTGTTTTTGTTATAACAAAAAGACATAATATATATATATAATATATATATATAATTTTTAAGTCATAATCTTCAAAGCCACAGGTTTTTCAGGTTTAATGTTTAATGCAAGAGAGCTGCTGAATATTTTGCTATACTCTATCCTCTCACCACACCACACTGACTGAAATTGTGAATAAAATAAAACCTACATTGTGTGCTTTAGATTTTTTTGTATTTAAATTTTTATGGAAAAGCTTCCTGTAGGGTATTCACCTTGCAGAGCTCTTTACTAGTGCCCAGGAATTGAAGCCTTGTACTCCTCTTTATGGTTCCCTAAACCTCAGCTTTTAGGTGGTTGGTGCTGATGAAACTTGCATGGCAATGGTCTCATCCCCATCTTTCCACAGTTTGCAAAAACTGTGCGCATTTCCTTTTTCCATGACCAGATGACCAGAAATTTCAGCATTAAAACAGGGACATTTCTCCTCGAGCTGACTTGCTGTCTATGTGACTGATCATGGCAATGTGGTCTATATAGCTACACAAAGACCTTTGTGTAGCGCTGTGGAAAGCTAAGAGTAGCAGTAATGTCTCAAGAGACTGGTTACATTATTAGTGGGTTATTCAATAAATCAGAGATCTGTGACATTTAAAGGAAACATAGTGAGTGATTAGACCCTCCTACTGTTGAAACCATGCGGTAAAAACACTGCCCAACACCCACTGACTCAACAAGCCCATTCTTCACCTAAACAATTTCAATTGTGTAAGATTTGCTTCTCCCAGTAGCGCCTGAGAAAAGTGCTCCCTGGGTAAATTTACAGCATTCACTGCATTATTTAAACCAGTTTTGGAGAAGAAACATTTTGTTCATATAATCAATTTTACTGCAAAAAGGTGCCTTGTTTCACATCTTGTTATCTTGTTTATCTGCACTCAGTCTGTGGTTTTAATCTCATCTGCCAATCAACTCTGACTACCTGTCAGATATGAACACACATGCACACAAATTCTTGCTTTAGTCTCTAAATGGGACATTACATTGACCTACATTCATTCTCTGGAGACTAGTCCTATATATCAGAAACCTACATCTACATCTAACACCTAACACTCCCCATAAACACACACACACACACACACACACACACACACACAGTAGGTAAACACATTTAACTTAAGATGACAAACAGAAAAAAAATATTTAAAAGATAGACAGACCTAAAGCTGCTAAATGAAACCCTTTCATAATCACAGAGCAAAAACATTCAATTGTGCAACAACACAATGTTGAAACACAACATACATCTAAAGAGTTAATGTGTTTTGCTGGGTCAGAGCCAGAAGCCAACAATCTAAAGGGCATTAGGGGACACTCTGCATGAGTTCCTCCCCTCACAGCTCCTACCCACCTTAATTATCCTGTCTACTACTGGAGAGAGGGAGACACAAAGAAAGAGAGAGTGTATGTTTTTGTTCTGCGGCAGAAAGCCATTCTCCTACCTCAGGATGTTGCCTTTAAAGCTGAAGAAGTGGGTTTCCTGTGGAGGAAACGATTACAAAATGGACGAGGCTTTGTCAAGACACAGTGTACCCAACATTTCTTGAGTACAGGTCACAAGTTGCAGAGCAGGCAGTGTGCTTTTGTGGAACAAAGTCCTTCTCACAGCATTTAGTGGTGAGTGAAAAGACTTGGTTTGTGTTTTATGGTGCAATTTTTCATGCACCTGCTGATTCTAAAACCTCTGAGAATGCTCATGCTTTGCAGGTGCTTGTTTCCCCTGATGGATCCTGAATGCCTCCAATGCTGGTTAACTAACGGCACAGAATGTAACCCTGATCTTCTCTACAGGAGTATGCAGTGATGAATACTACACAATGGACAAATCACAGGTATTCAGACTTTTTATCTTTCCTTTTCAGCGAATAATTGTGTATTTATACATTAACTCACTATCCTGCGAGTGTCCTTCCATGTCTGAGTGAGGTCACCTCTAGTTTTCTATTTTAGGTGTTTGGCAGAGACATGTCCAATGGCAGCTGCAACCTCCCTTTGGACACAGACATTTTTGGCCTGACCTGCATCTACAGCCTGGTCTTCTCTTTGGGTCTCCCCAGCAACCTGCTGTCTCTCTGGGGACTGTACCAACTGGGTCGCTCAGGTGGGGGAGGCTGCCAGCTGGTCTACATCTTCAACCTGCTGCTGTCAGACCTCCTCCAGCTGCTAACCCTGCCACTATGGATTCTTTACCTCCAGGGTGCACATCGTTGGCCCTACGGGCGAGTGACCTGTGAACTGGTTGGTTATGTGTTTTATGTAAATGTCTATGCTAGTGTCATGTTCCTGTGCCTGATAGCGCTGGATCGCTGCCTGGCCATTGTGTACCCGCTGAGCAGCCGCAGGGTGCGGACTGTCAGGGTGGCGGCAATTTCGGGTGTAGCAGTGTGGACCCTCACTTTTCTGTTCTGTTTGACTGGGCTGCTGCCATCAGTGTTTGACCCTGAGAGGTTCCTGTGCCTGGAGCAATACCCTGTCAGCCCCAGATATGCCTACTTCAAGATCACCACTGTGGCTCTGGGCTTCCTGCTGCCATGTGCCATACTAGGGTGAGTTAACCTTAAGATCCCAGTGAGGACATTCCTGTTGTATCCTACAGGTAACAGTGCATCTCCAGGCCTGTTCCTGTAAAATTTTGTAGAATAAGCAGAATATTTGCCAGCCTCTAGTTGAAATATTACTTTGTACTGAAGAGCTTTGAAAATTTTAAGGGAATGTAATAAACATTTGTGCGAGGCTTAGCTGCTTTCTTGAATATTATACTATTGATTTAACAAATGAAAGCTCAGTTTGATCTTTATGAAGTTTAAACCACTCTGAGTATTCTAATGAAAAGCCTGACTTCTTATCTGCATCTCTGTTTCCTCTCTCAGCTATACCTCTGCCCACATTGGGGTGACACTTCGACGATCTCCTTCACTTTCTGACCATGAGCGGCACAAAATTGTGGGCATACTGGTTGTGATAACCATCAACTTCATTGTTGTGTTTGGGCCCTATCATCTTGTAGGCGGATATAGGTTTGTGTCTTTGCTGCTGACTGTTGAGCCATGCGGACTGGAACGTGCCATTTTCCTCATCTATCGTCTGTGCTATGGTCTGACCAGCCTCAACACCCTGCTGGATCCTCTCTTCTACATCTTCCTCTGCACTGATGCCCGACTAGAGCTGAAAAGGTCCCTGCCCTGTTTGAGAAGGGGACAAAATACCCGCAAAAAAGATGACCCTCAGTACCAGAGCAGACCCAGCCACCCACAGGAACAGTGAATTTACTAATATTTTTAAAGTCAAAGCGATTGCTCCACCCATTTGATATGCATGTAAACCATTTACTGTATATGCTTTGTCACTGTCAACGTGCACTTGCCAGTATTTCCACATAGTCATCTAAAGAATTCTACTAGTACAGTTTTTAGTTTTACTATCTTCCTTGAGATCATGTATTTGATGATTCAGAAGCTGATGAAAACGGAAACATTTGTGCACAAACATTTCAAATTGCAAAGACAAGAAATGTTTCATACAAAAATCTCAATGCTGTATAATTAACTCAAAATACAGAAATTATTTGCAGTATTTTCTATGAGCAATTCTACTCATTGTGGCTTCAGAAAACAAATACAACTATCAGAAATACTGTTTGACCAGCGTGTGAAAATCACTAACCTTTTTTAATGATAATTTTCGATGATTAAATTTAGGGTTTAATGTTTCACTTGTTTGTTTTCATGTAAACAGAAATGGTGTAATTCACTAAGGAAACACAAGCACTGTGGTTCCCTAGGTGCGAGAGAAGTGTCTTACTGCCACACCAAGCTGTTTTTTTGGTTTATTGAAGTTTAGAAATGTTTTACAAAAATGTATAAATGTATAAAATGTATAAAAATTACATGAAAATAACAGTGATACAGAAGTCAAACACAAAAATAAGCTGACATCTGCTTTTCACAAGTGCAGTTTGTGAATTCAGACAGAGTTATGTGCTTGTCTGAGCTTTCACAATTGCTGATAACATCAAGCAAAAACCACCTTATGCCTATGACTTCATTTCAAAATCATCTCACAGAAAAGAGATGGGAAACACTGTGGCTCAGTTTATGGTTCAATCAATAACATATGCACATCAAATATCAAAGGCAACATAAGAATTATTGTTTCTGATTGACAACTGAACAAAACATCAATTTTTAACTCAGTCCTTAAAAACTCTTTGTGGACTCTTTCTTGGACACGTCTTTGAACAACCATTGCAAAATTTAAGATACTATGATACCAGGCAAATAGCAAATATGGTGTAATATAAGCTCACATTAACATTAACAGATATAAAGAGCAAACTGAATTTAGAGCAGTAAACAAGGGAAGTTGGTTACTATTGGTTACTATTAAAATGTATGGTACAAGACTTTCGTCATTCTCTGGTTCCTCAATTTTGAGACACGTTACACATTGGAATTAATCTGTTTCATTGTGACCTCGGTATTGCTGACAGAGCTATAAGCGGTGCTGCGGCGCCGGACCAGCTCTCCCAGATCTTCAGCCAGAACACTCTCCATCACTGCACCGAGAGAATGCCTAATCTTACGGCACAGGTCAGGGCAGCTGAACACATAGAGAATGGGGTTGAGGACACTGTTGAAGAAGCCAATGGACGCTGCAATTGGCAGAGCTTTGCCAGCTATTTTCTGTGCATGATGGCCTTCAGGAGCCAGCACCTCCATAACAATAAATAAATGGTATGGAGCCCAGCAGAGGAGAAAGCTCACCACCACTGCCACTACAAGACGAACAAAACGGAAAGGACGCCGTTGTCCTCTGCGTGCCAGGCTAGCATTCACGGCTACATAGCTGAAGATGATGATTGACAGAGGGATCAGAAAGGCAAAAAAGAGTTTCATAAAGGCCAAGGCTTCCTTGCGTTGCTGACACACAGGTTTCCGGTCATATGTCGCACTAGGCAGGTATAATGCATAATTGTAATAACAGAGAATCCTGCCACTTCTTAGAGTAATGGTGTCACGGAATATGTAGAAAGGGATCGTGCAGACCACAGCAAAGGCCCATATCACTCCACATATCTTGCTCACAATTCGGGTGTTCCTGTAGTTCTGGGCCCAGACAGGTCTCAGCACCACCAGGCAGCGGTCCATAGAAATGGCTGCAAGCAGGAAGCCACTGACAAACATGTTGAGAAAGAAGATGGAGGAATGGATACGACAGAAGGTTTTGCCCAATGTCCAGGTGTTGCCCTTTGCCATGTAGAGGGTGAAGATGGGCAGGAAAGAAGTGGCCAGCAGGTCAGAGGCTGCAAGGTTCAGGATCCAGATGCTGATGACAGAGCGGCGGACATGGAAACCTACTACTCCAATGATCAGGAGATTTTCAACGATGCCAACGGAAGAGAAAAAGCCATGAAGGAAAATGGTAAAAATAGTCAAAGAACTCATCTTTTCTGTGTTGTTATATGCTGGTGGAGTGATGTTCTGGGTTGAAGGACAAAACAGCATCTTGGTGGGCAACTTTTAGTCCTTAACTTATCCCTTTGCTTTACACTGCTGAGACCTACAATAGAGATGTGAACAAGTGAAATCTTAAAGGCAAATTACAACTTCAAGTAACAGAATTTGTCTTAGCAAGATTATTTTTAAACAGAAGACATCAGTAATAAGAAAATGATTGTTTCTAAACTGCTATTAAACTGTAAACATACTTTAGTAACAGTATATAACCATAGAGTCATTTAAGATAAAAAGATAACATAAAAATGTATCAATTAGTTCTATTACAATTCACAGCTAAAACTGGTATTACAGGGCAAAGATGTGTGCCACAATCCACAATCTGTTGTTAGACTAATTATGCAAAAGCTGCTTTTTAGACTTATATGCATTATTACATTTTTCACTAACAGTATTACTAAACCAGAACAAGAAACACCGCAGTGATGAAAAGAGCATTGTTTTTCTAGCTAACTTGGGCATCTACATGCAAAAGATTTGTGCATGTTTGTTTTAATCTGTCATACTAGCTTTATAGTTAATACGTATAAGTCAATATGAGATGTATGTAGGCGTTACAATTCAAAGTAAGAGCGAATAATCAAGATCAAATGGGTTTCACCACAACACAAACCAATGTCTGGTCAAAAAAGAGAGAAAATTACATATTAGGAACAGACACACTCACACAGTTGAAACTTGCTGTTGGGGCACCAGGTTTAATCCACTGTTTATCTGTACACGGCAACACTGACATGCTTTTGATATGATCGATATGGTTTTCTTGTGGACGTTAACAATTAGGGTGGAGCAAACCATAGCACTTGGTTCCAATAATGATTTTATCCCTACTTTATAAAAAAAACCCTCCAATTTACTTGTTATATAAAAATCTGAATTTTTTAAAAAATTTTCTCTGAAAGATGTATTCTGTTTGCAACCTTTGTGCAGCCTATTCTTGCCATCTTATCTTTGCGATTTTGCACATCCTCTTTGCAGTTCTCTTCTAAAGGCTCAGCACTTGTTGTTTGTTTGTTGGTGATACAGTCCCTACACCAGAACTAAACAGAGCAAATCTTCTTAAAAATAACTTTTGAAAATAAATAAATAAATAAATAAATTGTCAAGGACAACATTTCCAACACTGTAATGTTCAATAAAAACTATAATGATTGACAAATGACACTTTATCCTTCCTACTGCAAAACATAGACTTTAAAACAGCTATAATGAATAGCCCTTCACTTACCCCCCTGCAAACATGCAGATCATCTCCTCACAGAAAAATCCCCTGTTTTTTTTTCGGTGTCACAGGCAGTTTGACTGACACCTCTTATGTGTTGTTAGCATGTCAGCATACCCAGAACTAGACTCATGGGCGTATAAGTTGTAGGAAGTCACAAGCTTTGAAAAGGAAACACCGAGCTACTGACAAACCAACAATTTGACACAAACTCTAAGAGTCTGGTCTTCATACAAAGTCTGCATCGGAGGAAATCATAATGCATAGTGCCTTACGTATTATAAGTTGAGAAGATCACACGACGATGCTGCACATAAATGTTTGTGATTTACCATTTTAGAATACATCAGTTTTGTCTTTGTGTTTTGTTGGGTCTGTTCATTTTCTTAAATGAGTTATTAGATTTAGTTTGCTGCACAAGGTGTTCGGCATCAGAAAAGTGACTGATGATCTTTTCGATGACTTCAGTATAGTGATGACTGGATACCAATAAGAGCAGAACACACTGACCACTGAAAGTGCTAAAAAAACAGGAAAACATCAGGCAAGTGTAATCGCCCACTATATTACATAGTGATCTGAGAAACAGTGTAGGTTATGTTACTGCTGTCATGTTTACGTGTCTGTAACAATAAAAGTGTTAATGAGTGTTAATGACGCAGACTTTTTATAATTTCGTAATAATATATATATCAAAATATCTAAAAAAATAGTTTTTCAGATTTCTTACAGAACTTACTCATATCTTTAAATCAATCACAATCAGAAAACAATAACTGAACAAATCAATTCAGTTCCAGATCAATATCAAAGTCAAATAAGTTGTGAATTCTTACTCATTTGTGAACACCCACTCAGATACAAAGAACCAAAGATTCAACTTGTCTTTTTCTTTACAAAAAGTGAAACTAGATTTTAGTAAACAGAATGATGGATCAATGATGCAAAGATTACTGATATCAGCTTTATGACGCTAATGAATGAGAGCTCAATTCTTAGAAGACATTAGCATTTTGTTATGCCCTGTTGGAAATGTCAACTATCATGTACAGCTGCAGTTTGAGAGTCAAGGCACTACACTAGGGGCATGTTCTTTCATGTGTAATTCATACATCAGTATATTTTTACAAACTGATGTCTTGTCCATCCATCCATTTTCTATACCTACTTATTCCTTAACCAGGTTCACAGGGATCTGCTGGAGCCTATCCCAGCTCTCTCTGGGTGAAAGGCAGGGGTACACCCTGGACAGGTCACCAGTCCATCACAGGGCCACATAGAGACAAACAACCTCACACACTCACACTCACTCCTATGGACAATTTAGAGTCACCAATCAACCTGACATACATGTTTTTGGACTGTGGGAGGAAACCAGAGTACCTGGAGAAAACCCACACAAGCACAGGGAGAACATGCAAACTCCACACAGAAAGGTCCCTGATGGGTTTCAAACCAGGAACCTTCTTGCTGTGCGAGGCAACAGTGCTAACTACTAAACCACTGTGCTGCCCTTGCCTGATGTCTTGTCATGAGTCAATTTACACAGAATGTGAAAGTGACAAAAAAGGTAATTTGGATGGATTTTTCAGCCTGCAAATAAATACATCAACCAGTTACATTGTACAGAACAGCCACCACAGCTCAACAACATTGAAACAGTTCATTGTTGTTTTTCATTTATGTTTTTTGACGTTATATATTTTTGCGTTATATGACAAACTACAAAAAAACTTTAAAGAGGACTGAAGGACATAATATGAAAGAGCCTCCCTAAACAGCCAAGCAGTGAGTAGCTTACAGAGTTTAGTTTTGGATGTGCTAAAGGACCAAAGCACCAGAGTGACAGCATGTTTGGCTAATAACACATGGTTGACACACACATACCCAGTCCAGCTGCGATTCTCAGTGTGATTTCATAGATTTGGATCACCAGCTGTATGAACAGTTTTGAAGCCAAATATTTGCAAGCTGACTTCCCAGAGCAAATTAACAATCCTACTTCAATTTTGCTAAGCTGCACTTCCTTTTTCCTCTCTATCACCATCTTCTTTTAACACAATAACACAGTAAATATGAAACGCTTATGACTAAATGTGAATGATTATTGTTTAAGAGTAAAAAAGAACAAGAGATAAAAAACAAATACCATTTGTGAATTGGATTGATTACAGTGGGTACGGAAAGTATTCAATTTTTGCAAATTTATTAAAAATGAAAAACTGAAATATCACATGGTCTTAAGTATTCAGACCCTGTGCTCAGTATTGAGTAAAAGCACCCTTTTGAGCTAGTACAGCCATGAGTCTTCTTGGGAATGATGCAACAAGTTTTTCACACCTGGATTTGGGGATCCTCTGCCATTCTTCCTTGCAGATCCTCTCCAGTTCTGTCAGGTTGGATGGTGAACGTTGGTGGACAGCCATTTTCAGGTCTCTCCAGAGATGCTCAATTGGGTTTAGGTCAGGACTCTGGCTGGGCCAGTCAAGAACGGTCACAGAGTTGTTCCGAAGCCACTCCTTTGTTATTTTAGCTGTGTGCTTAGGGTCATTGTCCTGTTGAAAGGTGAACCTTCGGCCCAGTCTGAGGTCCTGAGCACTCTGGAAGAGGTTTTCTTCTAGGATATCTCTGTACTTGGCTACATTCATCTTTCCTTCAATTGCAACCAGTCGTCCTGTCCCTGCAGCTGAAAAACACCCCCACAACATGATGCTCCCACCACCATGTTTCACTGTAGGGATTGTATTGGGCAGGTGATGAGCAGTGCCTGGTTTTCTCCACACATACCACTTAGAATTAACACCAAAAAGTTCAATCCTGGTCTCATCAGACCAGAGAATCTTATTTCTCATAGTCTGGGAGTCCTTCATGTGTTTTTTGGCAAACTCTATGCAGGCTTTCATGTGTCTTGCACTGAGGAGAGGCTTCCGTCGGGCCACTCTGCCATAAAGCCCCGACTGGTGGAGGGCTGCAGTGATAGTTGACTTTGTGGAACTTTCTCCCATCTCCCTACTGCATCTCTGGAGCTCAGCCACAGTGATCTTTGGGTTCTTCTTTACCTCTCTCACCAAGGCTCTTCTCCCACGATTGCTCAGTTTGGCTGGATGGCCAGATCTAGGAAGAGTTCTGGTCGTCCCAAACCTTTTCCATTTGAGGATTATGGAGGCCACTGTGCTCTTAGGAACCTTGAGTGCTACAGAAATTCTTTTGTAACCTTGGCCAGATCTGTGCCTTGCCACAGTTCTGTCTCTGAGCTCCTTGGGCAGTTCCTTCGACCTCATGATTCTCATTTGCTCTGACATGCACTGTGAGCTGTAAGGTCTTATATAGACAGGTGTGTGCCTTTCCTAATCAAGTCCAATCAGTTTAATTAAACACAGCTGGACTCCAATGAAGGAGCAGAACCATCTCAAGGAGGATCAGAAGAAATGGACAGCATGTGAGTTAAATATGAGTGTCACTGCAAAGGGTCTGAATACTTATGACCATGTGATATTTCAGTTTTTCTTTTTTAATAAATTTGCAAAAATTTCTACATTTCTGTTTTTTTCTGTCAAGATGGGGTGCTGAGTGTACATTAATGAGAAATAAAATGAACTTTTTTGATTTTGGCAAATGGCTGCAATGACACAAAGAGTGAAAATTTTAAAGGGGTCTGAATACTTTCCGTACCCACTGTATATTAGATCATCAATACATTAGGTTATGATATTTTAAGTTGCTATTATTATCATACTATTATGAACCAAGGTTTCAATCACACTACTTGCAGCATCATATAGTTGAAGACCTCACTAGTAGAAAAGAGAAACAAGCAGAAACATAAAAACGAGAGTCACATGACATCGACCAATCAGTCTGTTACATCAGTACCACAAATTGATGCAGAAATGTCAAGAGAGGTGGGTTTATGCTCCGGGAGTCTTTTTACACATTTTGAAGTTGTAGGAATCTGGTGTACCCTAAGGGAATAAGTTTTACTCTGTGTTTTGATTTTAAAGTGTTCTAGGTTGACACTGACACCTGCTGGTTTACTCAGCTGTGGACATTTTGTTCTTCCTCTGTGAGAACACAATGCTGCCACATCTTTAGTTGAAAGGTCTTTTGGCAGACTATGACTAAGTGTTTGGGTGTGCCTCAGAAAGAGCATGTGAAGGTGTGGCTGCAAATAGGGTTAGGGCTCTCACACACTGACAAGATGAAAAAACAAAACAAAACAAAAAAAATCAACTTGCTTGTAATGTTTTACAGTTCAAGCACACCAATACCAAACGTTGTCCTTAGCAATAGAGATTAAAACATGAAAGAGTAAAAATTGGATTCCTTAGCAAATATTAAATGTTGGGAACATGACACAAATACAAAGAGTCAGTACATCCCAGTACTGTGCTGTGTCTTATTAGACCTTCAATTTAACACACAACAGAAAAACAGTAGTATGAACAAATTGTAACTTCGTAAGAAAATTATGTAATGTAGTGAGCCAATATACATATGGTGAAACTGTCTACTGTATTTTGCAATGTGTAATGTCCACACACATATACACAATTGAATGTGTCTGTATGAAACTATAGGTGCTCATTTATCTGGATTGCTACAATAATTACACATTTACATAAACAATGTGTTCTCCAAGGTCCCAGTTTTGAGGCTCTTTTGTTCAGTATTTACATTTTCCCACTAACAGAATAGAGAAAACAACACAATGTTTCATCCTACCTATGTGGATGACAGAGATTTACTTAACACTATCACTGAGGGGGTGAGATGATCCTGCAAGATAGAGCTGCCTACACATTTATCTTTAGTAAACTAGTACTAGTAAACTAGTAAAGTCCATCAGGAAGTTCACTGCTGCCACTGTCCTTACCAGTTGTCAGATCTGTACAACAGTAAACATCCATCCATCCTTTTTACCACTTATCCTATTAAAGATCATGGGCAGTTTGTGTAACTGGCTATGGCTTAGTCAGGGTACAACCTTTAGAGATCGCCAGGCAACACAGACAGTAAACAGCTCAACCAGTAAAAGTGAAGCAATGTTGGCGCCCTCCTCAGGTCAATCAGCATAATGTGCAGAGAGATGTAGACTGTTAGTACAGTACATGCAAGCACTTCTGAAGATATGTCTAGACCACAAAAAGTCTAACACAGTTCAACAAAAAGTCACTGAGGATGTTCTAGAAAAAACTATTTGGCTGCTCTAAAGTCAACATCTGTGTCATGAGGCAGTTTTTTTGTTTTTAGGGTAAGAAGTTAGAAAATTTGTTGTTTCCACCTGAATGCAAACTGTGGGGAATATATAAAATTTACTATTTAAGTATAAATAAGTAAATCTGAGCTTCTCACTTCATCACTTCCTTCCAAGTACTGACAGCCAGTCTGCACGGTCTGCATTATATACAGACTATTTTCCGTTGAAGGTGTAGCAGTTTTCTTTGACCCCTTTACTGAAACCACCATCACACTGGGAGACTGAGCACCGGAGAGTGAAGGATGTACTACTTTTACATGCTCTTGATTCCTCTCTTAAGCGCCTGTAAGTTACTACATACACTCTTTTTTCTGCTAAACAAACAATAAAAAACAGTAAATCTTACTGGGGGACCCTCACATAGTGTTTTCATATTCTATGAGAAGATTTATGATACTTTTTAAATGTATGAAGTCATACTTTTTCTTTCAGATGGTGCTGTGCTCTACGCTAACCCCAGAGACAATGTGACTTTACCTTGTTTCTATACCTCCAGTGCCAAATATCTGGGTTGGTACAAGCAGGTTGCAGGGGAGCAGCCTCAAATAATATCGTCTTTCTACAAACATTTCATCCAGTCTAACATCTTCCATAAACAGTTCAAAGACAACAAGCGATTTTCAGTCCACGCTGGGGAAGGCTTCTATCATCTGAACATTTCTAATGTACAGCACTCAGATTCAGCCATGTACTACTGCGGACAAACCCATGTTGCAGTCACTGAATTTGACAATGGGACATTTTTAGTTTTAAAAGGTAATTTTTATATTGTTTTACATTTTAGAGATTTTACAATATAAGAAGAATTTTGACCTAGATTTCTGGATTTGATGTTGTCCCTGTTTCCACTTCGTGGCCATTTCTAACATCTTAAATTCTGGACTTTCCAGAGTCTAGGTACAGGTCTTTTCTCCAGCAGACAGTGACTGAGTCTGTGCAGCCAGGTGGCTCTGTGTCTCTGAACTGCACGGTGCACACTGGAATCAGTGACACTGAACACAGTGTTTACTGGCTCAAAAAGGATTCACACCTGGGAATCATGTACGTCCACACACACAGAGGCAGTCGGTGTGTGGACAGCAGCGAGTCCGGGTCTCCTGTACAGAGCTGCATGTACAGTTTATCAAAGGAGAATGTGAAGCTGTCTGATGCTGGGACATACTACTGTGCTATGGCTTCGTGTGGACAGATACTGATTAGCACAGGAACAAGACTGGATGTTGGAGGTGAGCAACACTTTTTCAATTTTTCAATTTCTTTTCAGCTGTATCTGTACACTGATGATTTCTGTACAGTGTGTAGAGCTGACATTACAAATGCATCCATAAAAAGTCTACATTCTTTAAACTGAGAGGAAAAAAAAATCTTGCTTCTAATGCAAAATCAGAGCCACTTTTTCTTTTTCTCTTAGTCTGTTCCTTCACTTATATTTTTCACTCACAGGGGAACAGTATGACACTTTTCCTGTCTCAGTGCGTTACATGGCTGCAGCTTTGCTTGTGTCTGTTACCTTGAACATCACCCTAATCTGTATCATCTGCAAAATGGCCAAGAGAACACATCCTCAATCTGAAGGTACAATTACTGCATATTAACCAGAGAAGTCTGCGTGTTGATCTGATGAGGGTCACCCAAATCTTAAAACCACAGCATGTTGTGTAACAGAAGTTACACGCAGATAGTTTTGGTTTTTCTACATTTCCAGGTTTCTCAGACGTCTGCCTCCTAGGGACTATAAATATTTCTTTATTTATTTATTTTTAAAGGGTTGCATTCTCGGGCGAGTGCACCAGATACCGCTGAGAACCAGGTTAGATAAAAAAAAAAAAAAATCCTCCTCATGATTTACTTGACTGTGTACATAGACACAGCTCACAGTTTAGCTTTCTTATTTCCTACAGAATGAGGAATCTGATACTATGCAGTACGTTGCGCTGGACTTCAAAAAGAAGCGGGGCAAGAGCAGGAGACGGGCGGACACAGAGAAGGAG
Organism: Mastacembelus armatus; assembly: GCF_900324485.2. Taxonomy (NCBI): domain Eukaryota; kingdom Metazoa; phylum Chordata; class Actinopteri; order Synbranchiformes; family Mastacembelidae; genus Mastacembelus; species Mastacembelus armatus. Next base: position 5,081,620 of record NC_046650.1, on the reverse strand, counting down.
ACGATTTATTCTGGAGTTCGGGTGTCAGACATGAAGTGATTTTTGCTCTTTAAGCAAATCTACCAACCCTCAAACCCACATAATAATCTTTTACTCCTGATTATGCTAAACTGTAAAGTTTAGAATCTATTCTGTATCTGTAATTATAGCAAAAAATAAAATCTAAAAAACGGATAATCTCCTTTCCAATTTAGTGACAAACATATCACTATTACTTTTTAGCAGACGTGTTTCTGCATTGTATATCTAACAAAGTCAATACCTACCTTGATTTTTTATTCCTGTAGTTTGCCCTGTTTTGATGACCGTTTGTATTAAAGCTGTACAACCTAAGAAGATGGGAAAACTATTATTCAACAAAAAATTATCACTTGACATGTGGTGCTTTCACCTTCTTCTACATCTCCAACGGTGTCTGTTGTAAATTCCTTACTGCTACTACTAGTATTATTATTATTATTATAGTTATTATTATTAATATAACTTCGTCGATTGTAGTCAGGCAGTGTTTGAATAGTCCATGTTCCTCGAAGAATACTTAGCAGGCATTTTATCAGACAGCCAGGGGTCCTAAAGAGCACGGGAAGAGCCTGTAGGGACATTCCGGGCTGTGGCTGTAGATTCCTCGTCACTTTTAGCGGTTGCGTTCGTGAAGAAGTAAGTTACTAGTGACATGTATAAACGGAGAACTGTTTGCCTGGGTAGCAGTAATGTAATCTGTGGGTTAAAATAAAGCTTAATAAAGCTTCCCCAACTGTGACTAAGGCCCATTCCATTCATTTAGTGTCACACTTTCAAAATGCTGGGATAGGATACTCACAAAAAGACTGGCCAAAATTGAAACAGCAGAGTGTGCGCTCAGCTTCAACACTACACTTCATTTCCATATCACGCATATTGCAACTGTAATCACATCATCAGGGTTATGACTTTTCATCCATCTGAGTAGTTCTCAAACTGAGTGAAAGGCCTGTTTAGGTTCAGCATAAGGCCGTGGCTCTTTCTGCTCTGCATTGTGTGCAGTTCAGCTTTTGGTCAGTAGGGAGCAGCAGGCAACCTATAATAGATAGCCCATGAGTACAGTACTTGATCCTGGTGTTTAAAAACATTTTGTCTAAATGATCACACACTACTAACATGTGGCTGTCACCACCAGAGACCTAAGATTGAAAAGATAAGTTACATTTGAAGTGCATTTAAAGCTTTCAAACCAAAACACTTCTGAGATGTGTCTTGATTGATCATATCAAACTGTAGCCACCCGCCCACACAGAGATGTGTTTTGAGGTACTGTAGTAGTCCACTGACATAAAAAGCCTCCCTCTACCTTTTGTTCAAGGCCTCCAAGCACTGTCAGCGTCATGAAACCGCTATTTCTTCTCACTTTGCACACAGTTCTCTTCTTTTGCAGAAGACTTTAGTCCTGTCGTCTCGGTGAAGTGATCAAAATTAAAGTTTGTTGTCACTAAACCTCTTTCAGAGAGTGAGGCCACTCTTTTATATCTCACTGTGTGAAGTGGATTTTCCGAAAACACCAAAATCAATGTTGAGCTCAGTTGGATGTTCTGAGCTCTATAGTAAAGCTTGGGTCTTCTGTCCATCTTTAAAGATGTTTCACCCATAAAGACATTGATGTGTTTTCAAGTCATGCAGTCGACCGACAAAGAAGAGAATAGAAAAACGCTTCTTGCTTCTGAGTTCCCGCTCTGGTCATGCTCTCACCAAGTTGAGTGCAAGTGGTTTTGCCCCCCCCGCCTCTCCCCACAGGATGTGGTTTTATTTATGATGCTGGTTGTTTGTTCCAGTTGCTTCACAATAACACCTCTGTTTTCTCACTTCTCGTTCTCATGTATATTTTTATACAGGTTAAAAGTCAAAACACATGGTGACAAAACAACAAAAAAAAGTCCTGATAAGCAGACATTCACCTCAGTGACTCAGCTGACTTGGACCGGCCACAGAAAGCAGAGTGGGAGGAGCTTTTTTGCAAGATTGTTGGGGGCCTGGCTTAACTTCTTCTTGCATGTTTTTTATATTCTAGGTAAAGGTTGTCTTCATACTCCTGGACAAAAACACAAAGCTCTGCAGAAGCAACAAAAGTCACAAAAAGCCAATTGTTTTTGTGTTCAACAGTGTACCAGTGCAGAGGAACTGACCTGAATATACTTCTTAATGCCAAAAGTACAATGGAAAAAAAAAATCCAGTCTTGCCACAAGTTGCATTGGCTGCCACCTCACAGTGCTTCTAACCTATTTTCAACAGTTACAAGAAACAAAATTACTTCAGGAAACAAATGATCAGATTTCAAGCAAAAAAGGAAAAAAAAAAAAATCATCATTCATCATTACTCTTTGATAACATTTCCACATTTGAGAGCAAAACCACAACCAGGGTACTCATTTGTATATTTGAAAGCTGTGGTAATGAGATTAGATTAGAAAGATAGTGTATCTTAGGGTGCAGAAAACCACAGCAGCGCCTAACTGCAGGTAAGCAAATAGATGAATCTGACAAAAACCATTTCCCTGTCTCCATGGATGACTGATTACACTATGCCTTACAATAAAATGTGTGATGATGTATACTACACTGTGATACAGTGTAATATTAGGTTCATTTCTAAATTTCTTCGAAGTGTCATTTCGCAGAATCAACAGCACTTGACAGCTTTTGCTATTTGTTAGGGCTGTGACTGTGCAACAGCTCTGAGCAGTTGTGCTGACTTCAGATAGCGTGCAGGTTCCCTGTCCTACAACACAGTGAAAAGCTATGTTGTTCATCAGTTGCAGCCATTCATTGCATGAGTGTGCCATGTCTCGGGTTTGCAGCTGGACTGACTAATAAATGAACTTGTTTTATAACAGACAGGGCATTGATCACTTAACTCAATGAGAATGCAGTTATTTGTATAGCATGAGTCTCACTAGTGTTATTTAGATAAACACTTTAGGCACTTCACCTTTAGTGTTTATCATTTGATCTGACTGACTTTAATAGTTCCAACACAATTATCAAGTTTGCAGATGACACCACGGTGACTGGACTCAACAAAGACAACAATGAGTCAGCTTATAGAGAGGAGGTGGACCGTCTGTGAGCTGTGAGGTGTGCCTGCAACAACCTGCTGCTCAACACTATGAAGACAAAGGAGCTCATAGTGGACTTCAGGAAGGAGAAAGGTGACACACACCTCACACACTTCATATCAATGGAGAGGTGGTGGACCGTGTCACTAGCTTCAAATTCCTGGGTATCCAACAGCTCCAGTCTGGTCAAGAAGGTTCACCAGCACCTCTTCTTCCTGAGGACTCAGGAAGATCCATCTCTCTTCAGACATCCTGGTGAACTTCTACTGTTGCATCATCGAGAGCAAACTGACCGGCTATATCACTGTCTGGTATGGGAACTGCACTGTGTCAGCCCGGAAAGCGCTGCAGAGGGTGGTGAAAACTGCCCAATGCATCATAGGAGTTCCACTTCCTAAGATCGAGGACATTTACAGGAAGCATTGTCTCAGCAGAGCACACAAAATCATAAAGGACTTCTCTCACCCTGCCCCTAGGCTCTTTGCCCTCCTGCCTTCTGGGAGGTGCTACAGGAGCCTCCGGACCAAGACAAGCAGGTTTAGGAACAGCTTTTTCCCCCACAGCTGTTTCTTTGCTGAACTCTGCCTCCACCCGATCACACACACACACATTGACTGAACACATTATCAGTGTATATAACCCTTTCTGTGTACAGTTTACATATACAAATTATTTATACAATTTATACAATATCTTCCTCACTGCATACATCTAAATCATTGAATACTGAATACTGTTTACATATTTAATCATTATCATGGCATGCAATACTTTCTTTATTGCACCATCTATAATCATTTGCTCATTTGCACTCATATACTGTTTATATATGCAAATAATTTGCACTGTGAGAATGCACTTCTGGTTAGATGCTAACTGTATTTCGTTGCCTTGTACCCACATGTGCAGTGACAATAAAGTTGAATCTAATCTAATCTAATATGTGAGTCAGTTATTGGAGGAGCTATTTTCCATCACAGCTTTGAAAATAGGTTTTAGGCCTTACTCCTGTGGCTTTGCACAACTCAGGAAGTATCAGTTTAAAGTGAGAAGCACGTTGGTCAGTGAAGCCTCATGTACAGCTTTTACCACAGTGCTTTTCTGAAGCATCTACATAAACACCACAAAGATCAAAAGAACTATTTCAGTCCCACACAGCAGCTTGCTTCTGCTGCATGAGTAAACAGAGTTATCAGGCTGAGGGATATGGATGACATACCAAACTATATTTTATGCATGAGAGCAGACACTCCTCCAGCGTATTGAGTCTGCTACCCTTAGGTCAGGTACGACAGCACAATGGATGCTTTCAAGAATTGCTGTCCTCTTTGCACCACAATGCCCCATAACAATTAACCCATAGCTAGAACTGCAGCATAAAACCCAGACAATGTAACTCATAGGATTTTCTAACAAACGCAAAAACCTAAATGAAACCATCAGTGGTCCAGGCAGCAAAAAGACATCAGTCTAAAACACTACAGGCAAAGGTCACAGAGGCAGAAAAAATAAGCAGTGGAAACGTACACCGAAATGCTTCACTTGCCTAACACTGTGTACACAGGAGCCAGTGCAGCAGCAGGTTGCCACTTGTGTCACCCTGCAGCTCATCTGTTTGCTTTGATAGTTCTACTGTCAGGAAGAGAAACACATTTGTCCAGCATTCATTTTTTAATAAATTCAACATTCTCTCCACTGTAGTTGTGATATCACCACTACAGCCACTGAATGTTTCTCTTCATAGAGACCAGTGTACATTATTTCAAACATTGCAACAAAGATTCAAACAAAATGGGATTTTCTGAAAAGTATAAATGAAATTTGAAAGTTTAATTGACAGTAGGTTAACTTCATCATCAGTGAGCCTTGGACACCCATGACCCTGTTGTCTGTTCACTGTTTGTCTTTCCTTAGACAACTTTTGGTTGGTACTAACCACTGCAGACCGGGAACACCCAACAAGACCTGTAGTCTGGGAGATGGTCTGACCTAGTCATCTAGCCACCATACCTTGGCCCCTGTTGGTTTTTACACATGTATGTACAAAGATCAGGTGGGAGCAGGCCCAAGATACATGTCTGCAGACATACAGGGATGGAGACTTAGCAACAGCATACAGAGTACAGTGGTGAACATGATTACCCATAGCCTATAATAAAACTAATGCACAGTGGTATTGTAATGGACCGGCCGGATTCTCCCCCCAATCCGGTAAGACGATCCAGTTCACCTGCGTTTTGATGATCAATTAGACTCACCTGTCCCTCATCCCTCAGCTGCCTATAAAAACGCCCGCCACTAGCGAACAGACGTCCGATCTCGTTAGTGACTGCAGTGACTTGTTGCAACGCAGAACCTATCGCCGTTCAAAGGACTCCATCCTCGAAACCCTGTTTCTCCTGAGCCCCACACCACCACCTAGCCGACTGACCTCCGGACCACCGGTGCTCTGATCTCCTGATTCCAGCATTCCTCCATGTTCCCTCGACCTGTAAATAAAGACTCCTGAATCCTCCCTACTCAGTGTCTGCTTGAACACATATAACAGAAGATCGGACCTACGGACCGACAGGATGAGTTCGCCCGACCCATTTCAGGAGCTGGTGGACGTTTTGAAGGAAACACTCCGCTGCATTCCTCCCGCTGCCATGCCCGGAGCTTCGACACCAGTCCCCCCGACATTCACCAGGGGGAATGGTTCTTCGGTGGTGATCGCCAGCACGGTGGCCAGACCAACGCCCTTTTCCGGAGCTATGGAGGAGTGCAGTGGATTCCTTCTCCAGTGCAAACTCATTCTGCACCAACATCCCCACATGTTCCCCACGGATAGTTCGAAGATAGCCTTCGTCGTCACCTCTCTGACGGGTCCTGCTCTCCAATGGGCAGAAACCATTTTAAGTCAGGCGGGACCCGCTCACTTTCGGGAGGTGTTCTGTTGTCCTCCCGGAGACTCCTCGATTGGTGAGCAACTTTATCACTTTAAACAGGGAGCGCTCACCATACAGCAATATTCCCTCAAATTCCGAACCCTGGCGGCCGCCAGCGGCTGGAATGAGATTTCACTACTGACCGCCTTTCGCCATGGACTGGAACCTGACCAACGCCGCCACCTGGCGGCCTACGACGATACTTGTGGTCTTGAGAAATTTATCCAACTAGTGATACTGTATTAGTGCCTGCACCCGGGATAGCCCGTCCACACCCATCAGATCACCTCCCAGCTTGCCTGTGATCTCCAGCTCTCCAGAGCCCATGCAAACAGACATCACTCGCCTCACTCCGGCAGAACGACAAAGACGCCTAGGACAGGGTCTCTGCTTATACTGCAGCGGCAGTGGACATAGGATCAGAGATTGCCCAGTGCGTCCCATACGAACCTGGGTGAGTACGATCCATCCTCCTCTTCCCAGAATGAAACCCCTAACTACTATGGCCCATTTAACCCTTGGTATGTCTGTGATACCAGTTACGGCCCTCCTCGACTCTGGGTCAGCGAGGAACTTCATCTCCAGCAACCTCTGTCGGCAATTTGGAACCACGACCACAGAAACCCCCTACAATGTCCAATCCGTGACCGGAACCCTGCTAACGACCTCCCACGTTTCCCGTTGTGTGGGGCCCCTGCTTCTTCAGGTGGGGCTACTACATGAGGAATGGATTCATTTACTAGTCCTAGAGGGAGCCACAGTGGATCTCATCTTGGGCCGCCTGTGGTTGATGAAACATAACCCCATCATATCGTGGGCAACAGGGGAGATCCTCCGGTGGGGGGAGGAGTGTTTCCCCGAGTGTTTCCCGAGACGTCCCAGACCTTGCCCTACTCCCCCTACACCTCTAAAACTCCACTCCACTTCCATAGAAAGTCCCAGAGGGGCTCAAACGCTCTGATTACCTCCCAGTTATTTGCAGTTCAGAGACATTTTTTGCCCCCAGCAAGCCACTCAACTCCCGCCACACAGACCATGGGACTGTGCGATAGACCCGATTCCTGGAAACCCGCTCCCACAGGGACGTGTCTACCCATTATCGTTACCAAAGCAAGACGCCATGGAGGAATACATCCAGGAGGCGCTGCGTCAAGGATACATTGCACCCTCCACTACGCCAGCGGCATCGAGTTTCTTCTTTGTGGGCAAGAAGGATGGGGGACTACGACCTTGTATAGACTATCGCAAACTAAATGACATAACGGTAAAGTTTCGTTACCCTCTCCCGTTAGTACCAGCCGCCCTAGAACAGCTTCAAGGAGCCACCATCTTTACGAAACTGGACCTACGCAGTGCTTATAATCTTATACTGCTGTTTCATTTTCGGATACAGTACCATCTCCAGCCCCCTCACGGACCTATTGAAGGGCCAAACCAAGACACTCGACTGGAATCCGAGAGCAGAACAGGCCTTTCGAAAACTGAAATACGCTTTTACTCACACCCCTCTCTTGATTCATCCAAATCCCAACTCCCCTTTTGTAGTGGAGGTGGACGCTTCCACGGCCGGAGTTGGAGCCATCCTGTCTCAATACCAGGGGACCCCGGCCTGACTGCACCCCTGCACCTATTTTTCCTGAAAACTTAACCCGACGGAGAAGAACTATGATATTGGGAACCGTGAGCTGCTAGCTATCAAACTAGCTTTGGAGGAATGGTGGCACTGGTTAGAGGGGGCTAAGCATCCCTTCCTGGTCCTGACGGACCACAAGAACCTGCAATACCTCCGGGAAGCTAAGCGGCTTAACCCTCGCCAGGCTCGATGGGCCCTTTTTTTCACACGGTTTCAGTTTAAGATTTCCTATCATCCTGGGAGTAGGAACGTTAAAGCAGATGCCTTGTCCCGCCTTCACGCACCCGCGGAGGAGGATGACCAGCCGGAGGAAATCCTCCCGTCTCAGATTTTCGTGAACCCCATCCAGTGGACAACCCTGAACTAAAACTCCGCTACTCCTGTGCGCTCATACATATAACAGGTACACAGTATCAAGCTTCTTTAGGTACTGTTCAGGTGCATTCATAAAAAGCCAATCAGTGTCATCCAGCAAAGGTAAAAAAGTTCCAGAAATTTGGTGTTTCCTTTCAAGGAAAGAAAAATAGGATTTGTTCCTGAAGAAGAAGCTTCAGTTTATGAACAATGCCCTCAATGTGTGGCTTAAAAGACAAACTTTGATCAATAACAATACCTAAACACTTTAAGTTCCAAATAAAATTCAAATAAGTTGTAACCATTTGAATTTCTACTCTTTGAGCTGATTTAATCTTAGGGAGGTTAGAGGGTACCTGTTTGCCTTTTGAGAATAACATGAGGCTTTATCTGCATTAACTGACTAACTGACAACTGACTAACAAACTGACAAACAGACTGACAAACCAGCCAACAGCATGATCAGATAGACCAATGTCACAAAGCCTGTTGATTAAGGTGACACGATCAACAGTATCAAAGGCCTTAGACAAGTCAATAAAGAGAGCAGCACAATATTTCTTATAGTCCACGGATCCTCCATTATATCACCTATTACCTTGACAGCAGCACCTATTGTGCTGTGTCATATTCGAAAACCAGACTGACTGTCTGATAAAATGCCATGGACTTCAAGAAATTTTTTAAGTTGTTCCGTAACATTTTTTTCAAGACATTTTGTCAGGATACATACTGAATATTGATACTACACTGTAACAGAAGAATGACGGCCAGTCACACTTTGACTCCTGTCATCCCAATGACCCACGCGAGGGCCCGGTGCCACAATAACCTCAATGTCCCTCAGGATGTTACCAAGATTGCACAGATTAAATACCTGGGACTCACCACCAGTCAGTCAGAACTGAAAAGCTTTTTGAGTGAGAACTTTAAGCAAATCCTGTTGCCACCTATAGCGCTTATGGACATGGCTTGCCACCTCTGCCAAGGGAAGACCATTATCTGCTGTTAGACACAGTCAATCAGTGGCTGTTTGGTTAGTAACTCCATCTGCTACCAATTACATCTTAGCATGCTAATGCTTTGGGTCCAGATATGTACGGTCACTGTAAGCAGTTCTGCCAATCTGTACGACAAAGATTGTCAGTAGACAGTAAAACGGTAAGTCCATTCACTTTACTTCGAGATACATGACTTACTAATTATGTTTCCCTTCCATTACAATAATGTACGCTCAGATATCAAGAGGATTAAATGTGCCAAGGGTCCTGTGGACGTCACTTGTGGCAGCAGAGGCTGCCGGGGGCACTGCTCACCTTAAGATACTGTAAGTCCGATTTTACAGTTTAAAAACCTTTTATGCACTATTGCAGATTAGCTACAATAATGTTTTAGTTTAAAAAAAAAAAGAGAATTCAAAAGGTGCACTTGCTTCTGAATGCCAGAAGCTACTGTAATGGGAATCTGGCAACATGGAATACTTCAAGTGTGACATATGGGAACCAGGGCCTTTTTCAGTGTGTGGGCTCTGAGATGACTCCATCACTTAACTGTCAAACTTTTTATCTTCAAACATGAAGATGAACTATGACCATGACTAGTACCACGAATAAGTAAAGAAAAATTAACATTAGAGGGCAGTCATGTAACATTAAGTTATGTGATCCTGCCGTTTCGTACAGATTTTATATATGTTTTCCACTAAATGTAGAACTTCCAATGATGTGTGTGATCCCATTATGGAGAACTGTTGAGATAAATAAAACATGAACCGAGGTGCATCACTGGTTTATCAATGTGTAAACACAGTTGCAAAATCAACATATACCTTAAAGTATTTTAAATGAGTTCTGATAACTTGACCTGGTTTCTTTTTTTTTCTTTCTGTCTCCCCCACACACTCATTTTCAAGCCACTTAATGACTTGAACAAACAATTTGTCTTAGCTTGTAACTAATGATAGCACATCTAACTCTAACTGAAGAATATGTGGTTTTTCCAAATGAAAAAAAAAAAAAACATGTGTAAGCTCAACCTCTATACCTCTATTCAAAAATCGACTTGAGAGAATTTCCATTGCATGATAAAGAAAATATGTCACGCCTCCTGTCCACCGTTGACAAGGAAGATGTAACCAAAAAGACTGAGACGACTCCAGTTGCATCTCTTGTCACGTGATCGGGCAGATCTTTTGAAGCGAAAAAAATCGCTAAACCTGATTCGAAGTCAGCTTGGCCAATCATAAACCGCCTTCGTCTCTTATAAGAGTTGGGTGTATCCAACAAGACACAGACTGCAGAGCTCCAGAGACTATGCCACTTTGCATTTTTCTTGTGCTTTTCAATGCAATATGTGAGTATTTTTTTTTTTTTTTTTTCAGTGCTTCTGTGTGCATGGGTAGAGGTTTGAATGACAGTAATGACATTTTAAAGGTATAAACAATATAGCTTTATACTTTACTGTGCAGGTCAAGTTCCAGCTGTTACCAAGACCCCCAGTGTCTTTCAGGACAGTGGGATTATAAGAGCTGAAGTTGGACATGAAGTGACTTTGGAATGTTTTTGTCAAGATGAAGCTGTAACATTCCTTTCCTGGTATCAGCAAAGTTTGGGCAGTCAACCTCGCATCATATCCAGACGGATGAAGCACAAAACAGAAGCAGACATCTACCCTGTGTATAAAGAACGGTTTAAAGTTGTCACACAAAGTTCTGATGGGAGTAACCATCTCAAAATTACAGATGTCCGTCTGTCTGACTCTGCAACTTATTACTGTGGCATTTTAGAATTCAACGCCATTGAATTTGGACAAGGAGCTTTCCTTCATGTCAAAACATCACAGTCCAACATTCAAGCTGTTGTCCAGCAGCCAGCGTTGGAACCACGTTGGTTGGGAGGCACTGTCAATTTGAGCTGTACAGTATATCCTGAACCATGTGCAGGGGATCTGAGCCTGTACTGGTTCAGACAGGATGCATCTCAGCCTGCAGTCATCTCTCCCAGTACAGAACAGTGTACAAGCCTCTCAAATGAAACGCCAATAGTGAAAAAATGCAGTTTAAACCTTGCAATAAAGTCTGTGAGCATGTCTGATGCTGGAGTGTACTACTGTGCTATGGCCTCATGTGGGGAGATTGTTTTTGGAAATGGAACAAGAGTGGTGATTTCAGGTAGGTAACATTACTGCTGCTTCAAACCAAAAACACAACCATTAAATTGACTGGTCTGATTGATTATAGGCAAAATAAATAAATAAATAAATATAAAAATGATCTGTGCTATGTTTGTGTCTTGCATCTTAGGTGATTCTTTCCTGGTGTACTGCCTGAGTGTGGCTTTTGCAGTTTCAGTTATTCTTCTCGTCCTTTTGGCCTTCATCATGCACAGGCTGAAGAAAAGGTTGTGTTCTGTCTGCACAGGTATGGTTTCCTGAATCACGTAAAATGCTCCTGTATTTAACTGACTGGCTTGATCATTCATACATTTTTTTATTTGCAGGATCCAGTTCTCCTCTGACCTCTCACACCATGGTAGGTAAAATAACCATATGATATTATATTTAACAACAGCTATTGCATTTCCACATCATTCTTCTTTTACGCTTCTAGTTATTAAACACAGTTAACACAGTTCCCTGTTGTTATTTTATCCGGAACAGAGCCAAGATGCAGACATGCTCCATTATGCTGCTCTGAATCTGAACAGAAACGGCAGCCGTCAACGTCAAGAAGACCACGTCGAGAATACCTGCGTATACTCCAGAGTAAAGAGCAGAAAGTAGTGCAGTGGAGCTTTGCATTCAGCCTCTTGAATAGATTCACATTTTCTTGTCAATCGCTGTTATAAGAAAATTATTGACATCTCTGTACATTGTAAAATGATGAAGAAAAATAAAATCCTTTTGTTGACAGTATTTATGAGTCAAATAAGTTGAGAGTGCACTACAGTCACACGGATCAGCATCTCTGTAAAACAATACTACACCGAAATCATAGATAGACCAGGCAACCTCATGAAAATCCCCTACAGTCTATTAATATCTTCTTCAACCAGTAACATAAGCACAGGTTGCACCTTTCAATCTATAGCTCACGCTCAATGTTTACCTTTCACTGCTGTAGAGGGGGTGGTGTGAACTACAAAGTTTCCATTGGTGGAAACATTAAGTCCCAGCAGAGCCAAAACACAGGAAGACTGGTCTCAGCCTCCAGGCCACAGTGTCTTTTACCTAGGTGAGCCTGGTCTCACAGAACTTGTGAAACAAGCATGATGTTTTAGATGCATGCTGTGCACATAATAAGAAAAATACATCTAAAAAAATAAAAAGTGCTCGTACACATGGAATTACAATGGAGGTAACTGATTACAGAAGACAGTGAAAGGACAGAATGATTTACATACCTTTACTCCAAAAGTTTAGCTTTCTTTCTCAAGTATGAGACTTTTAGTTCAGCGTTCTTGAAAGATAATGACCACAGAGTTCACAGTTTCAGTTCTCTAACTGGACATAAAGCTTCACTTTTTAGGAAACCCATCCAAACAACCATCCCAGTTTGTGCTACGTCATCTTTTTGAGAAAGAGGAAATGCAGATACAGTATTATGCAGGTCCAAATTACACACTAAGGTGCCTTTGGGTGAAAAAGTTCATAAGGTGGAAGTGTTTTCTATCACATTACGAAAAAAAAGCACTTCAAGTGAACTTAAACCATATCAAGAGAAAATGCTCTAAACAAATAAAGGGAACTACAGATGTAATTTAATCTGTACTAGGATTGCTACACATGGTACTTTTAGGAAGTCAGGAGTCTGTATTTAATAACTTATGAATCTTTTTAGTCAGCTAGAACAGCAGGTCTAGATGTACCAGGCAGAAATGAGAACAACATGAGGAGGAGGGTTACTTATGGTCTGGGTTGGCTGCCCTGTACCTCCCCTTCACAACAGATATGAGATATGTCAGTATTACACCAATACTAACAGTTTGTCAACCCATGTTTTTACAAAGCAGACAATTTAGTGCTTCTTCTGTTTATTGCGGGTACTTTAACACTTTCTCCAGAAGTAGGTCATTGTCTCCTGTATACACTGAACTAAGCCTATATTTTGCGCACATCTTCCTTCACACTGCCCAATGACATGTCCTCTTCAAACCATCTTTTTATTTCCATCTCACTTCTTTAAGTGCAAATCATCTCATAGACTAAAATTACCACTGTAGGAGGCCCTGATCATGTGACCATTCAGAGTCATTTCAGACTGGCCAATCAAACACAGTCTTGTCTCTGTAAAGGAGAGAACGCACAGAGATTCTCTCAGCTAAGCACAGCAATTTCAACAAAATGGCATCTCCAGCGGTCGCTCTGTTTGTCACATGTCTGCTCATGAGGAGAATGGGTGAGCTGGATCTTCTTTAAAAGCATTTTGTTTATTCTTCTCTGCTAAATGTTGCCGCCAGTATTTTGGACAGTTTCTCAAGTTCCATTATGCTTCAAGTCCTAAAGTTACCTGTACATTTTTGTTCTTTATTGTCTCCTCAGCTGACATCACGGCTCAGAAACTATCGTCGTCCTCAGATTTTATATCACTGATGGTTGGTCAGGACGTGACTTTGGAATGTTCCTGTGCTGATAGTGTAGCAGTGATGTTTTACTGGTATAAACAAACTCCTGGACAGAAACCACAGTGTGTGTCTAAATTCTATAAGCATGAAAAAAACGGTGTTTTGATGGATGAATTTCAGAATAATATACGATTTGAACTAGAAACCAATGATGAGAAAAATCATTTGAAGATCTCAAATGTACAAAGTTCAGACTCAGGTACTTACTACTGTGTAAGTGGCTATGCATACGTGTATGAATTTCTAGAGAACATTATTGTCAATGTAGAGAGCTCAGATTTCAACGTTCAAGCTCAGGTGCATCAGTCAGCATCTGAGAGCATCCAGCCAGGAGGCTCTGTGACTCTGGACTGTACAGTACACACTGGGACCTGTGATGGAGAACACAAGGTTTACTGGTTCAAACACTCTGGACAAGCTCATCCAGGACTCATTTACACCCATGGAGGCAGCAATGATCAGTGTGAGAGGAAACCTGAGACACAAACTCACTCCTGTGTCTACAACCTGCCGATGAACAGCCTGAATGTGTCTGATGCTGGGACCTACTACTGTGCTGTTGTCTCATGTGGACACGTACTGTTTGGAAATGGGACTGAGTTGGACTTTGAGTGTGAGTAACCTTCAAAATTTGCCTCATTTATTCAATAATGCTGAATACTTGTCATATACTTTAAAGAAAAAAATATGCAATGTATCTTAATGCCTGTGTCTATGCAGATGATGTGGATTCATTTGTCTTGGTGTATTTTTTGAGTGGAGCTTTGGTATTCACCACCATCGTGGTTGTTGTCCTGGCTTTCACAGCATACAGAAAATACAAGAAAAACAGCTGCCAATGCACAGGTGGGCTAAAGTGTCTTTCATTATTTTGCTATTTCAGTATTAAATATATCTGATAAATACGAGTGTGTGAGGTTGTTTGTCTCTATGTGGCCCTGTGATGGACTGGTGACCTGTCCAGGGTGTACCCCTGCCTTCCACCCAATGAGACCTGGGATAGGCTCCAGCAGATCTCTGTGACCTTGGTTAGGAATAAAGTCTGCAAATCTGCAATAAAGTCTGTGAGCGTATCTGATGATAATGGATGGATGAATATATCTGACATTGAAATGTGGTAAAGAAGAAACTGAGTTCATGTGTCAACACTGGCCTTTTGTTCTTAGAAGGATGAATACTGCAACAGCAGCATCATTCAGGAAACCAAATCAAGTGTTAATGTTAAAGTTGTCAAATAAATGTGATATGTTTAAGCAAATTCCCTTTAATGCCACAATTTTTTTTCGGTATAAAGGATCCAACTATGTTAATAAGAATTTTCCAACCTAAAAATGTTGCATTATGAATAAATATGTTGTTTTCTAACACAATTAGACTCTCAAGCAAGATCTTCAGTTGCCTCAGCTGCAAACGCAGAGGTATGTTGCACTACTACAATTATAACATGGTTTACATTAAAAAGCAAAGCATATTGTGAACATTGAAGAGCAGCATTGGTACAAAAAATACATTAATACATACCACTGACTGTGAGGCTGTCACCCAATGGGAGAGTTAACACCTTTCTGACACAGGCTCAAAAAAGACTTCCTAATCTTCACAAAGGAAGTTATTTTTGCATTGATTTTATGGATATTTGCATTACGCTGTACAGTCGTTAGTAACGCTGTTTTCAGTAGTTTTCAACTAATATTACAAGTCTGCTGCATTTCATTAGCAGAGTTACCGAGATGAAGACAACCTCCATTACGCCGCATTGAGGGAGAATAAGCTCAGCAGCTCAAGAAGACAGAGAGACCACACCAGGAGTGAATGTGTGTACTCTGCTGTTAGGCAGTAACTCTGGACAGGTTTCACTTTGTCATATTTCACTGCCATGTGTTGAATGTAAATGTTTGTCTTGAAGAAAAATAAAAGCTTTTCTCCTGCGTCATATAAGTGAAGTTTGTTTGATGAGATATACAGCGTGTTGTGAAGGTGCCATATTTCCACTCTCACTGAAACATCTACACCACTGACAACCTGTGTATCTTTCCCCTCCACACAACACACAGTACTTGGTTCTGACTTGTGGTTACTCTCTCAGTCAGAGACAATTAATCCTCTCAGCAGTCACATACAAACATGATGTGGTGACATGCTGAGAAACAGTAAAACTAGCCTTTGCTGTGGCGACATGAACAGCCAACCTGAGACGCTTCAAATATATATGTTAAACTAACCTGTTAGAGAATAAAAGCCTGCAGCTCACAACTTTTCTAAACAGGTCGTTTACTGTAAAATTACACCACAGACCCAGAAATATGAGGATCTTTTTTTAGCCACTGTGTGGTCACCAGTCATACATTAGCTCTCACTATACTTCGGTGATGTACTTCTTAAGAACCCTCTGCTCCCTTTGTCTGTGGGGTTTAAACAGGAAATCTCTGCAGTGTTTTCATGCACAGCTGCCGCACAGTAACTGTACTGCCCTGACTGTTTTAACCTACTATAGTACTAACACAACTAATATATTCAGCTGCTCAGTCACTACTTTTCTAAACAATTTCTGTCAAACACCGATCAGACATTTGTCATAACACACTGGTTTTACATCTACCAGCAACAGAACCAGCCTCATGTACTAATTCAACACAACCAATAAAATATGATTTAAATAGTTAGAGTAATATGGACATGATGATAGTTCCCAGCAGCACAATATCATCTTCTTCCTTTTGACCCTGGTTATTTCTTTCTGTCTTACAGCCCCATGTTGTCCCACACACTGGTTGTGCTCTCACTGGAAACCAAACTATACACAAATCATCAACAGTGACAATAAGTGCCAAGAATGTTACCAGTGGGTGATTGTTTGGATACTATGGACAACTCTCCTCATTTCTAAAACATGGAAGCTGAAAAATTAGCTGAATGTCCCTTTAACACGCCATTAATGTGAAATCCTGTCAGATACAGATCCTGTAATACAGTCAGGTCATCACCAAAGTTATTTTAATTAAAAAAAAAAACAGGGCAGTATAAATTAATATCAGCCTTGACTGCATTTGTGTCAGCTGAACATTAAAGAGCCTGATGGCACAGATGAATGCAAGAGTAGAGACCTGTTTGAACAGGCAGAGCTTTCTTCTCTAATGCAGAGTAGCCTTCATAGTCTACTGAGATTTGCATCATTCAAATTGGGAATTTCTATCTGACTTGTCTATTCCTGGATAGTTTAGGTAAGATGTGTGTTATAAATATATTAGTACACACATAATGTCCAAATTATGATGACTGCACTAATAACAAAACATTTACAATCTCTTTTCTTTCAGTTCAAATCATTCATTATCATTTTACACTAGAAACAGGAGGCAATAAAAATCACTTGATAATCTCTACATTTTAGACTGTGCTACATATTACTGCATAGATCAATATGCATTTTAAAAGGGTAGGGCTCTCTTCAATAACACTATCTCCAGAAGCAGATCATGGTCTCCTGTATACACTGAATTGAGATTAGCATGAATTTTCTACACATCTTCCTTAACACAACCCAATGAAATGTACTCAGGAAACCATCTTTTTATTTCCATCTCACTTCTTTAAGTGCAAATCATCTCATAGACTAAAATTACCACTGTAGGAGGCCCTGATCATGTGACCATTCAGAGTTATTTCAGACTGGCCAATCAAACACAGTCTTGTCTCTGTAAAGGAGAGAACGCACAGAGATTCTCTCAGCTAAGCACAGCAATTTCAACAAAATGGCATCTCCAGCGGTCGCTCTGTTTGTCACATGTCTGCTCATGAGGAGAATGGGTGAGCTGGCTCTTCTTTAAAAGCATTTTGTTTATTCTTCCCTGCTAAATGTTACCGCCAGTATTTTGGACAGTTTCTCAAGTTCCATTATGCTTCAAGTCCTAAAGTTACCTGTACATTTTTGTTCTTTATTGTCTCCTCAGCTGACATCACGGCTCAGAAACTATCGTCGTCCTCAGATTTTATATCACTGATGGTTGGTCAGGACGTGACTTTGGAATGTTCCTGTGCTGATAGTGTAGCAGTGATGTTTTACTGGTATAAACAAACTCCTGGACAGAAACCACAGTGTGTGTCTAAATTCTATAAGCATCACAAAAACGGTGTTTTGATGGATGAATTTCAGAATAATATACGATTTGAACTAGAAACCAATGATGGGAAAAATAATTTGAAGATCTCAAATGTACAAAGTTCAGACTCAGGTATTTACTACTGTGTAAGGAGCAATTTATTGAGGTTTGAATTTGCAGAGAGCACTGTTGTCAGCGTGCAGGGCTCAGGTTCGAACATCCCAGCTCAGGTGCATCAGTCAGCATCTGAGAGCATCCAGCCAGGAGGCTCTGTGACTCTGAACTGTACAGTACACACTGGGACCTGTGATGGAGAACACAGGGTTTACTGGTTCAAACACTCTGGACAAGCTCATCCAGGACTCATTTACACCCATGGAGGCAGCAATGATCAGTGTGAGAGGAAACCTGAGACACAAACTCACTCCTGTGTCTACAACCTGCCGATGAACAGCCTGAATGTGTCTGATGCTGGGACCTACTACTGTGCTGTTGCCTCATGTGGACACATGCTGTTTGGAAATGGGACTGAGTTGGACTTTGAGTGTGAGTAACCTTCAAAATTTGCCTCATTTATTCAATAATGCTGAATACTTGTCATATACTTTAAAGAAAAAAATATGCAATGTATCTTAATGCCTGTGTCTATGCAGATGATGTGGATTCATTTGTCTTGGTGTATTTTTTGAGTGGCGCTTTGGTATTCACCACCATCGTGGTTGTTGTCCTGGCTTTCACAGCATACAGAAAATACAAGAAAAACAGCTGCCAATGCACAGGTGGGCTAAAGTGTCTTTCATTATTTTGCTATTTCAGTATTAAATATATCTGATAAATACGAGTGTGTGAGGTTGTTTGTCTCTATGTGGCCCTGTGATGGACTGGTGACCTGTCCAGGGTGTACCCCTGCCTTCCACCCAATGAGACCTGGGATAGGCTCCAGCAGATCTCTGTGACCTTGGTTAGGAATAAAGTCTGCAAATCTGCAATAAAGTCTGTGAGCGTATCTGATGATAATGGATGGATGAATATATCTGACATTGAAATGTGGTAAAGAAGAAACTGAGTTCATGTGTCAACACTGGCCTTTTGTTCTTAGAAGGATGAATACTGCAACAGCAGCATCATTCAGGAAACCAAATCAAGTGTTAATGTTAAAGTTGTCAAATAAATGTGATATGTTTAAGCAAATTCCCTTTAATGCCACAATTTTTTTTCGGTATAAAGGATCCAACTATGTTAATAAGAATTTTCCAACCTAAAAATGTTGCATTATGAATAAATATGTTGTTTTCTAACACAATTAGACTCTCAAGCAAGATCTTCAGTTGCCTCAGCTGCAAACGCAGAGGTATGTTGCACTACTACAATTATAACATGGTTTACATTAAAAAGCAAAGCATATTGTGAACATTGAAGAGCAGCATTGGTACAAAAAATACATTAATACATACCACTGACTGTGAGGCTGTCACCCAATGGGAGAGTTAACACCTTTCTGACACAGGCTCAAAAAAGACTTCCTAATCTTCACAAAGGAAGTTATTTTTGCATTGATTTTATGGATATTTGCATTACGCTGTACAGTCGTTAGTAACGCTGTTTTCAGTAGTTTTCAACTAATATTACAAGTCTGCTGCATTTCATTAGCAGAGTTACCGAGATGAAGACAACCTCCATTACGCCGCATTGAGGGAGAATAAGCTCAGCAGCTCAAGAAGACAGAGAGACCACACCAGGAGTGAATGTGTGTACTCTGCTGTTAGGCAGTAACTCTGGACAGGTTTCACTTTGTCATATTTCACTGCCATGTGTTGAATGTAAATGTTTGTCTTGAAGAAAAATAAAAGCTTTTCTCCTGCGTCATATAAGTGAAGTTTGTTTGATGAGATATACAGCGTGTTGTGAAGGTGCCATATTTCCACTCTCACTGAAACATCTACACCACTGACAACCTGTGTATCTTTCCCCTCCACACAACACACAGTACTTGGTTCTGACTTGTGGTTACTCTCTCAGTCAGAGACAATTAATCCTCTCAGCAGTCACATACAAACATGATGTGGTGACATGCTGAGAAACAGTAAAACTAGCCTTTGCTGTGGCGACATGAACAGCCAACCTGAGACGCTTCAAATATATATGTTAAACTAACCTGTTAGAGAATAAAAGCCTGCAGCTCACAACTTTTCTAAACAGGTCGTTTACTGTAAAATTACACCACAGACCCAGAAATATGAGGATCTTTTTTTAGCCACTGTGTGGTCACCAGTCATACATTAGCTCTCACTATACTTCGGTGATGTACTTCTTAAGAACCCTCTGCTCCCTTTGTCTGTGGGGTTTAAACAGGAAATCTCTGCAGTGTTTTCATGCACAGCTGCCGCACAGTAACTGTACTGCCCTGACTGTTTTAACCTACTATAGTACTAACACAACTAATATATTCAGCTGCTCAGTCACTACTTTTCTAAACAATTTCTGTCAAACACCGATCAGACATTTGTCATAACACACTGGTTTTACATCTACCAGCAACAGAACCAGCCTCATGTACTAATTCAACACAACCAATAAAATATGATTTAAATAGTTAGAGTAATATGGACATAATGATAGTTCCCAGCAGCACAATATCATCTTCTTCCTTTTGACCCTGGTTATTTCTTTCTGTCTTACAGCCCCATGTTGTCCCACACACTGGTTGTGCTCTCACTGGAAACCAAACTATACACAAATCATCAACAGTGACAATAAGTGCCAAGAATGTTACCAGTGGGTGATTGTTTGGATACTATGGACAACTCTCCTCATTTCTAAAACATGGAAGCTGAAAAATTAGCTGAATGTCCCTTTAACACGCCATTAATGTGAAATCCTGTCAGATACAGATCCTGTAATGCAGTCAGGTCATCACCAAAGTTATTTTAAATAAAAAAAAAAACAGGACAGTATAAATTAATATCAGCCTTGACTGCATTTGTGTCAGCTGAACATTAAAGAGCCTGATGGCACAGATGAATGCAAGAGTAGAGACCTGTTTGAACAGGCAGAGCTTTCTTCTCTAATGCAGAGTAGCCTTCATAGTCTACTGAGATTTGCATCATTCAAATTGGGAATTTCTATCTGACTTGTCTATTCCTGAATAGTTTAGGTAAGATGTGTGTTATAAATATATTAGTACACACATAATGTCCAAATTATGATGACTGCACTACTAACATAACATTTACAATCTCTTTTCTTTCAGTTCAAATCATTCATTATCATTTTACACTAGACACAGGAGGCAATAAAAATCACTTGATAATCTCTACATTTTAGACTATGCTACATATTACTGCATAGATCAATATGCATTTTAAAAGGGTAGGGCTCTCTTCAATAACACTATCTCCAGAAGCAGATCATGGTCTCCTGTATACACTGAATTGAGATTAGCATGAATTTTCTACACATCTTCCTTAACACAACCCAATGAAATGTACTCAGGAAACCATCTTTTTATTTCCATCTCACTTCTTTAAGTGCAAATCATCTCATAGACTAAAATTACCACTGTAGGAGGCCCTGATCATGTGACCATTCAGAGTTATTTCAGACTGGCCAATCAAACACAGTCTTGTCTCTGTAAAGGAGAGAACGCACAGAGATTCTCTCAGCTAAGCACAGCAATTTCAACAAAATGGCATCTCCAGCGGTCGCTCTGTTTGTCACATGTCTGCTCATGAGGAGAATGGGTGAGCTGGATCTTCTTTAAAAGCATTTTGTTTATTCTTCCCTGCTAAATGTTGCCGCCAGTATTTTGGACAGTTTTTCAAGTTCCATTATGCTTCAAGTCCTAAAGTTACCTGTACATTTTTGTTCTTTATTGTCTCCTCAGCTGACATCACGGCTCAGAAACTATCGTCGTCTTCAGATTTTATATCACTGATGGTTGGTCAGGACGTGACTTTGGAATGTTCCTGTGCTGATAGTGTAGCAGTGATGTTTTACTGGTATAAACAAACTCCTGGACAGAAACCACAGTGTGTGTCTAAATTCTATAAGCATGACAAAAATGGTGTTTTGATGGACGAATTTCAGAATAATATACGATTTAAACTAGAAACCAATAATGAGAAAAACCATTTGAACATCTCAAATGTACAAAGTTCAGACTCAGGTACTTACTACTGTATAAGTGGCTATGCATACGTGTTTGAATTTCTAGAGAACATTATTGTCAATGTAGAGAGCTCAGATTTCAACGTTCAAGCTCAGGTGCATCAGTCAGCATCTGAGAGCATCCAGCCAGGAGGCTCTGTGACTCTGGACTGTACAGTACACACTGGGACCTGTGATGGAGAACACAGGGTTTACTGGTTCAAACACTCTGGACAAGCTCATCCAGGACTCATTTACACCCATGGAGGCAGCAATGATCAGTGTGAGAGGAAACCTGAGACACAAACTCACTCCTGTGTCTACAACCTGCCGATGAACAGCCTGAATGTGTCTGATGCTGGGACCTACTACTGTGCTGTTGCCTCATGTGGACACATGCTGTTTGGAAATGGGACTGAGTTGGACTTTGAGTGTGAGTAACCTTCAAATTTTGCCTCATTTATTCAATAATGCTGAATACTTGTCATATACTTTAAAGAAAAAAATATGCAATGTATCTTAATGCCTGTGTCTATGCAGATGATGTGGATTCATTTGTCTTGGTGTATTTTTTGAGTGGAGCTTTGGTATTCACCACCATCGTGGTTGTTGTCCTGGCTTTCACAGCATACAGAAAATACAAGAAAAACAGCTGCCAATGCACAGGTGGGCTAAAGTGTCTTTCATTATTTTGCTATTTCAGTATTAAATATATCTGATAAATACGAGTGTGTGAGGTTGTTTGTCTCTATGTGGCCCTGTGATGGACTGGTGACCTGTCCAGGGTGTACCCCTGCCTTCCACCCAATGAGACCTGGGATAGGCTCCAGCAGATCTCTGTGACCTTGGTTAGGAATAAAGTCTGCAAATCTGCAATAAAGTCTGTGAGCGTATCTGATGATAATGGATGGATGAATATATCTGACATTGAAATGTGGTAAAGAAGAAACTGAGTTCATGTGTCAACACTGGCCTTTTGTTCTTAGAAGGATGAATACTGCAACAGCAGCATCATTCAGGAAACCAAATCAAGTGTTAATGTTAAAGTTGTCAAATAAATGTGATATGTTTAAGCAAATTCCCTTTAATGCCACAATTTTTTTCGGTATAAAGGATCCAACTATGTTAATAAGAATTTTCCAACCTAAAAATGTTGCATTATGAATAAATATGTTGTTTTCTAACACAATTAGACTCTCAAGCAAGATCTTCAGTTGCCTCAGCTGCAAACGCAGAGGTATGTTGCACTACTACAATTATAACATGGTTTACATTAAAAAGCAAAGCATATTGTGAACATTGAAGAGCAGCATTGGTACAAAAAATACATTAATACATACCACTGACTGTGAGGCTGTCACCCAATGGGAGAGTTAACACCTTTCTGACACAGGCTCAAAAAAGACTTCCTAATCTTCACAAAGGAAGTTATTTTTGCATTGATTTTATGGATATTTGCATTACGCTGTACAGTCGTTAGTAACGCTGTTTTCAGTAGTTTTCAACTAATATTACAAGTCTGCTGCATTTCATTAGCAGAGTTACCGAGATGAAGACAACCTCCATTACGCCGCATTGAGGGAGAATAAGCTCAGCAGCTCAAGAAGACAGAGAGACCACACCAGGAGTGAATGTGTGTACTCTGCTGTTAGGCAGTAACTCTGGACAGGTTTCACTTTGTCATATTTCACTGCCATGTGTTGAATGTAAATGTTTGTCTTGAAGAAAAATAAAAGCTTTTCTCCTGCGTCATATAAGTGAAGTTTGTTTGATGAGATATACAGCGTGTTGTGAAGGTGCCATATTTCCACTCTCACTGAAACATCTACACCACTGACAACCTGTGTATCTTTCCCCTCCACACAACACACAGTACTTGGTTCTGACTTGTGGTTACTCTCTCAGTCAGAGACAATTAATCCTCTCAGCAGTCACATACAAACATGATGTGGTGACATGCTGAGAAACAGTAAAACTAGCCTTTGCTGTGGCGACATGAACAGCCAACCTGAGACGCTTCAAATATATATGTTAAACTAACCTGTTAGAGAATAAAAGCCTGCAGCTCACAACTTTTCTAAACAGGTCGTTTACTGTAAAATTACACCACAGACCCAGAAATATGAGGATCTTTTTTTAGCCACTGTGTGGTCACCAGTCATACATTAGCTCTCACTATACTTCGGTGATGTACTTCTTAAGAACCCTCTGCTCCCTTTGTCTGTGGGGTTTAAACAGGAAATCTCTGCAGTGTTTTCATGCACAGCTGCCGCACAGTAACTGTACTGCCCTGACTGTTTTAACCTACTATAGTACTAACACAACTAATATATTCAGCTGCTCAGTCACTACTTTTCTAAACAATTTCTGTCAAACACCGATCAGACATTTGTCATAACACACTGGTTTTACATCTACCAGCAACAGAACCAGCCTCATGTACTAATTCAACACAACCAATAAAATATGATTTAAATAGTTAGAGTAATATGGACATGATGATAGTTCCCAGCAGCACAATATCATCTTCTTCATTTTGACCCTGGTTAATTCTTCCTGTCTTACAGCCCCATGTTGTCCCACACACTGGTTGTGCTCTCACTGGAAACCAAACTATACACAAATCATCAACAGTGACAATAAGTGCCAAGAATGTTACCAGTGGGTGATTGTTTGGATACTATGGACAACTCTCCTCATTTCTAAAACATGGAAGCTGAAAAATTAGCTGAATGTCCCTTTAACACGCCATTAATGTGAAATCCTGTCAGATACAGATCCTGTAATACAGTCAGGTCATCACCAAAGTTATTTTAATTAAAAAAAAAAACAGGGCAGTATAAATTAATATCAGCCTTGACTGCATTTGTGTCAGCTGAACATTAAAGAGCCTGATGGCACAGATGAATGCAAGAGTAGAGACCTGTTTGAACAGGCAGAGCTTTCTTCTCTAATGCAGAGTAGCCTTCATAGTCTACTGAGATTTGCATCATTCAAATTGGGAATTTCTATCTGACTTGTCTATTCCTGGATAGTTTAGGTAAGATGTGTGTTATAAATATATTAGTACACACATAATGTCCAAATTATGATGACTGCACTACTAACATAACATTTACAATCTCTTTTCTTTCAGTTCAAATCATTCATTATCATTTTACACTAGACACAGGAGGCAATAAAAATCACTTGATAATCTCTACATTTTAGACTGTGCTACATATTACTGCATAGATCAATATGCATTTTAAAAGGGTAGGGCTCTCTTCAATAACACTATCTCCAGAAGCAGATCATGGTCTCCTGTATACACTGAATTGAGATTAGCATGAATTTTCTACACATCTTCCTTAACACAACCCAATGAAATGTACTCAGGAAACCATCTTTTTATTTCCATCTCACTTCTTTAAGTGCAAATCATCTCATAGACTAAAATTACCACTGTAGGAGGCCCTGATCATGTGACCATTCAGAGTTATTTCAGACTGGCCAATCAAACACAGTCTTGTCTCTGTAAAGGAGAGAACGCACAGAGATTCTCTCAGCTAAGCACAGCAATTTCAACAAAATGGCATCTCCAGCGGTCGCTCTGTTTGTCACATGTCTGCTCATGAGGAGAATGGGTGAGCTGGCTCTTCTTTAAAAGCATTTTGTTTATTCTTCCCTGCTAAATGTTACCGCCAGTATTTTGGACAGTTTCTCAAGTTCCATTATGCTTCAAGTCCTAAAGTTACCTGTACATTTTTGTTCTTTATTGTCTCCTCAGCTGACATCACGGCTCAGAAACTATCGTCGTCTTCAGATTTTATATCACTGATGGTTGGTCAGGACGTGACTTTGGAATGTTCCTGTGCTGATAGTGTAGCAGTGATGTTTTACTGGTATAAACAAACTCCTGGACAGAAACCAAAGCGTGTGTCTAAATTCTATAAGCATGACAAAAATGGTATTTTGATGGATGAATTTCAGAATAATATACGATTTGAACTAGAAACCAATGATGGGAAAAATCATTTGAAGATCTCAAATGTACAAAGTTCAGACTCAGGTACTTACTACTGTGTAAGGAACAATTTATTTAGGATTGAATTCGCGGAGGGCACTGTTGTCAGCGTGCAGGGCTCAGGTTTGAACATCCCAGCTCAGGTGCATCAGTCAGCATCTGAGAGCATCCAGCCAGGAGGCTCTGTGACTCTGGACTGTACAGTACACACTGGGACCTGTGATGGAGAACACAGGGTTTACTGGTTCAAACACTCTGGACAAGCTCATCCAGGACTCATTTACACCCATGGAGGCAGCAATGATCAGTGTGAGAGGAAACCTGAGACACAAACTCACTCCTGTGTCTACAACCTGCCGATGAACAGCCTGAATGTGTCTGATGCTGGGACCTACTACTGTGCTGTTGTCTCATGTGGACATGTACTGTTTGGGAACAACACAAGGTTGGAGCGTGAGTAACATTACAACAAGTTTTGTATGTATTATACTATATACTGTAATGATCATTCCTTGCTCAGTATCCTAAAGCTCTGTCATACCTGCTATCACCTGAATCAGCAGAAGAAGAAGACTCTCTTTTCATGGTGTACTTCTTCAGTGGAGCTTTGATATGCACCACCATCCTGGCTCTTTTACTGGCATATGCCATATACAAACTGAACAGAAACACTTGCCAATGTACAGGTAGGCTAACCGCTACTTATTACTTTTGTGTGTATTGATGTTCTCAATATTAACCTTAGGACTATTTGAAATCAATACATAAATCCACTAATAATAGATTTAAGTGTCAAAAGAAAAGGTATATATTCCACTATACTGAACTACATCTGCATACAATGGGAACATTATATCTGGTCATAAAATCAAAACAAGTGATAGGGTTCTGTGTTTCTGATCTCATTTCACAACCAGACTGTCAAGTAAGAGCTTCGGCCGCCTCCGCTCTAAATGCAGAAGTGAGTATTTTTAGAGTATTGCACCACTGTAACTGGGACTATGACTATTGCTCCTGTAAATTATAAGGAATAGAAACAAAAAAACAACACGTATTTGAAAAACAGCAATCCTCTACAATATAATCTGAAATGAACACAGTAACTGTAAGGTCTTGTCCACAAAAAGAACATTCTGCATAAAGTGTGTTACTGAAACTGAATACATGGTGATGTCAATATGAGCTGCATGTTTAGTTATGGATCATTATGTTCCTGTAGCTGGAAAGAGCCTTTTAATCAGGCATAAAGCTGTATCAGTGTGACTGTTATATCACTGTGGATTCCTGTGTCCGGGTGTTGCTGCTGCTGTGTTCAGTACCTGTGTGTATTAGATGACTGATGACTTCATTGACTGTCTAAATGATTTTTATTACCAGGGTAACCAAGACTCAGACAATCTCCATTACGCTGCCTTGGAACACCGGGTCAACAGATCAACAAGACATTGGGACGTCGCACAAAGTCACTGTGTGTACTCCAGTGTAAGGCAGTAAAACAGGACGTAAATAAGTGAGTTTTTAAATGTGTCTACCAAGTTATACCATGGAGTTTTTTTCTCCAAATAGAAGCACTGTTGTCAGACTTTTATTGATTAAATATGATCAATTGTATGTTGTCATAGGGGCCACATTTCTGCTCTACCTGGAAGTGTTGTTTATAGTGTACAATTACCACTCATCCTTTTTTTATAAAGTAGAACCTGTCATCATGTAGACATTTAGAATGTCTACATGATGACAGTACATAACCACAACTGCCTGTTTCTTACCCCCTCTGACTGGGATCTGTTTTTGTCATAGTGACTCTGAGTCTCATTCAGTGAGCATGACTTCAGCCTTGATATTGGTGCACTGGAAGACTGGCTGCACACTGGAGGATGCAGTTTGTGCATTTCGTCACAAATTTGTTTGTTGATTCAGCTGTGATTAGCTTTTTTCTCAAATATATACATTTGTCCAGTTGCTCCTTAGCTTAAACTAGAGAAACGTTTCTAGTTTGAAAAAGAGCAAGACAACAAAAAGAAAAAGCCGAAGGGAAGGCAGTAGAGACTATGAGAAAGAAGAGAGCCTCACTGAACAGAAAGTGAAACGTAACGTTACTGGGTTCTTGTTAGTGGTTACTTAGTAAAGCACGAGCAAATCAGACACAATGCACATTTTAACAGTACATGAGCACAAATATCCTGCTTGTGAGCACAACTTTAAATTTCGCACACACAGAAATAACTGTGTGGTCATCACAATATCACGCTCAAACTGGATTTTTTTCCTCCCCAGATTTTTTTGCCCTCTCCATTTGATGACGTGGATTTCCCTTAACCACTATCTGTGCCCGATCGATATTTTTCTACATGTAAATTTCACATTTGTGCTTGCAAGTGGGATATTTGCACTCCTGAACTGTTTAAACCAGCAGGTTTATATATTTTTGTTTTTGCTCTTGTTAGTTTTGACATTGATGTAACGCCATAGCTTTGACATTGGTGCAAGAAGATGAGTTGTTATCAAGGGGTTGCACACTGGAGGACGCAGTTTGGTTTAAAAAAAATACCTTTCTTGCTTCAGGTGTGATTTCTCCTTCTCTTAAAATATACATTAGTCCCTTTGCTCCTTGGCTGAAAGTAGAGATAAAAAAATTCTTGTTTAAAAAAAGCAAGAAAATAAAAAGGAAAAGCAAAGAGGGAAGGCAGTAGAGAACATGAGAAAGCAAGAGAGCCACACTGAACAGAAAGTGAAACGTAATGTTACTGGGTTATTGGTAGTGGTTACTTACCAAAGCACAAGCAAATCAAGCCCATCAAAAGTGAGACAACTAGCATCTTCACATGTACTATAGTTTCTAAAATCTAATAGGGCCATGATCAGCAAGCCACTGATAACTTAAAGCAAACTGAAGAGATTCCTTCTGGACACAGTTACATGCTCAGAAACAGTGGGGGCCAGCCTTCTCATAGCATGATGGAAACCAGAATCATAAACACGTCATTTCTAATCACACACGCCGAACATGTCAGGGAGCAATCAGTCAGATAGTGAGTGACCAACTCACTAATATGATGACAAATGCATTTGGAGGAAGAAAAACCCAGAGTTGTGAGGATCTTTTTTTAGCCTCTGTGTGGTCGGCTGTCAGAGCAGCTCTTAGTATACTTCAGTCATGTACCACTTTGGTACACTCTGCTCTCTGTGTGGTTTCAAACAGGAAGTCTGTGCAGTGTTTTCGGGCCAGTCTGCCACACAGTTACTGTAGTCTATTTACTGTTTAAAAATATTTTATCATTTAATCAGTGTCAAAAACATAAAACAGGGTTTAATAAAAGGGTTTAATAAAATTATCACAAGTAATCTACATGCGACAGCTCTTGAACAATTATTCATCCATCCATCCATCCATCCATCCATCCATCCATCATCTATACCCACTTATTCATAATTAGGGTCACAGAGATCTGCTGGAGCCTATCCCACCTCTGTTTGGGTGAAAGGCAGGGGTACACCCTGGACAGGTCACCAGTTTTAACAATTTCCAAGCATCCAATTACCTTTTGTCAACAACATTATTATGAAGAACCTTCAAAACCAGCATTACTTAGAGCGTGGCACTGTGCTGTTTTTTTATATCCTAACCCTAAATGAGGTGATGGGTCATGGTCTAGGGTGGTTCTGTCCTCTGTCTGCCCTCTGGATTGTCTGTCCCACAATTTGAAATGCATATTAAACATGGAAGGCATAGGGAGGAAGATGGCGGATCTCCACCTAGGAGATATCCTTTCCGTGGCTGCCTCCTCATTTTAATTGCATCTTAGGTTATCATGCACCTCACACATTCACATATTCATATAGACATATTTTATGTAAGCTGTCATCTCAAGCCTCATTGCTGACACTGTAAATTGTATTCTTAACATTATAATCATTATTATTATAGTTCTTTCTCTATCACTATCCCTTTTGTTCCCCCACTGTGACTTTTCATGTAGCTGGCATCATCAAAATAAACAAGATCTATTGGTTCTGTTGGTTCAACACCTCTTGGAAACACAACTCTGTTGGCTCAACAAGGCATCCAGAGCCTCAATACTTTATGCCAATCAGGTGGACAGGACAGGTTAAAAAAAATATTCTGATGGGATTACCATGAAATTTGGTACAGGTGTCCATGCTGCACAGCCAATGAACCCTGGTCACTTCAGTAAACCTCTTTCCTCTAATGGAAAGTCAAAGGTTAGTAAGTCAAAACCTTCACATATCCTGTGAAATGTCATAACAGCTAGTAATTGGCACAAACAAGCTTGGGTTGAGCAATAATTTAGTTTAAAGTTTGAAGTCTACCAAGTAGTGTAGGTGTAAAAAAAAAACCTTTGAATATAGCCAACATTCACCATTCACCTTTATCACTATTGTGGTGAAGGTGGTATGTGAGTATACACCTTTCCATTGGTGGAAACTACATAGCAGGGCTTATGACAGGAAGAAACAGTGTATGTGAAAACTATGACATAAAAACAATTGAATTTGTTGTGACAAATATTTTGCCATTGTGCAGCAAGTGAACTGTTGAAGGACATGAAGCAGGTTGTATTTTACATTTGTACAGCAAAAGTGGGAGGAATGAGGTGTAGGCAGGAATTACACTTCACAACAGATCCTGGTTACCAATACTGAGTGAAATGCCATGTTTATCTGAGCTGTTTGAAGTACACTCTGTACTTTAATGCAACACCATAGGTGAGATTTAGCAGATCTACAAATACTTCAAATATTCCCCCACCCATTTCCACTCTTGGCAAAAGTTCTGTCACACTTCTTGCATAATTGTTTCGCTTGGTTCTCAAAAACCATCTGTTCTTGCTCTAAATGTTGGCCATGGAGTGATGTGTAAACTAAACAACTCCAATTGAGCCAAACTGGACTCCACTGCACTTTTAGTGATTTGAAAGGTCAGGCTTATAAGTTATAATCGTGACTCTGGTAACCCTCCACATGTCTTGACTCCATAACCACAGCTGTTAAGAGAGGGAGCGCTGAACATGTGCATACTGTTTCCAAAATAGGACATTCAGTGTCACTGCCTGTGAGCCAATCAAATGCAGTCATCACCCTAACAGTAGAGAACGTACCGAGATTAGCTACATTCATCAAGACATTTTAATCACAATGACATCTCTGGAGTTTGCTTTATTTCTGACTTGTCTGTTGTTGTGGAAAACAGGTAAGGTGGGATTTTTGTAGATACATTTACATCCCTGCAGATGGAATTTCTAAATATTGTTGCATTCATTGTGGTAAACTAAAATCATGGCATTAACTGCACACACTATCTGTTTTTTACCATCAGCCCTGGCAACTCAAGTTAATGTGTCTCCATCTGTGCGTCAAGACAGCGGTTTTATATCAGCTAATATTGGTGACAATGTGACTTTACGATGTTTCTATGAAAGTAATGTAGCAGCAATGTTTTATTGGTATAAACAGACTCTGGGACATAAACCAAAGCAACTCTCTGCTGTCTTTAAATACGACAAATACGAGTTTAAAGATGAATTCAAGAACAATCCCCGATTCTCACTAGAAACTTCACACAATAAAAATCATTTGAAAATCTCAGATTTACAAATTTCAGACTCAGCTACTTATTACTGTATAGGTTGCATTTCATACCAGTTTGAATTTGTGGAGGGTGTTACTCTCAGCGTGCAGGGCTCAGGTTTGAACATCCCAGCTCAGGTGCATCAGTCAGCATCTGAGAGCATCCAGCCAGGAGGCTCTGTGACTCTGAACTGTACAGTACACACTGGGACCTGTGATGGAGAACACAGGGTTTACTGGTTCAAACACTCTGGAAAAGCTCATCCAGGACTCATTTACACCCATGGAGGCAGCAATGATCAGTGTGAGAGGAAACCTGAGACACAAACTCACTCCTGTGTCTACAACCTGCCGATGAACAGCCTGAATGTGTCTGATGCTGGGACCTACTACTGTGCTGTTGTCTCATGTGCAAACATGCTGTTTGGGAACGGGACCAAGAAAGACCCAGCAGGCAAGTACAATAAAATTCTAGCAGGGAAATAATTATAATAACTCCTTAATCAAATCTTCCATCAACATTAAGTTTAACTCTACAGATAAGGAGAACTCTCCCAAATATCTTGTGTATTTCTTGAGTGGAGCTTTGACAATCACCACCATCCTGGTTGTTTTACTGGCTCTATCTGTGTATAAGATCAGCAAAAGAAACTGCCAATGTAGAGGTGAGTGATACTGTTTGTATCTTAGATGTTGTATTTAATAAACAGGGCTTTAAAAAAAAAACTTTTTTCTCTTTCCCAGAGTCTCAAGTACAGTTTCCAGCTTCCTCCACAGCAAATGCAGAGGTAAATATATTTTCTATTCAAACAAACAGCTAAATTATCGTCCATACGTGTTGTCTGGAAAAGTTACATGCTCTGTGGATGTGTTCCTGTTTATTTAATGTACCATATTGTGATTCACTGATACGTTCTTATAGGGTTACCAAGATGCAGACAATGTTCATTACGCTGCTTTGAGGGAACACCGGTCCGACCAAGCAAGAAGGCAGAAGGATGACACCACTTGTATATATTCTCCTATAAGGAAATAAACTATTTGATCTGTTCTTTAAGTGTTTTGAGTCATAATATTTTTTAACGACAACAGTTACACATGAATGTAATGAATGTAAATGCCTCAGGCTGCTTTAGAGTGTGGCACAATGACAATACAGCTGTTTGAGGTGAGGTTTTTTTTCATGTGTTAGCAAAGGTCCCATATTTCCACTGTACCTACTCTATAGGTAAAGTGTTGTACTACTGAAAACATAAAATGTACCATTTACTGTGCATCACACAAACAGCCCATATGTTATGAAACTAAAAAAAAAATCTAATCCACTGTACTGGAAAATATTTATTATCTTTACATTTGTTCAACATGCTGCTACAAACTCACGGAGATAAGAATCTTTTTATAGCCTCCCTTGTGGTCTGCAGTTCAAACATGAGATGCATGCTCTGCTGTTGGTCACATGCATATTCACAGTCCTGTGCTCTCGGTTTTCATGTCTGTGTGGTGTCAAGCAGGATGTCTTCACACCTTTCTTTCTTTTGAGCCTTTTAGTTCACTGATGTACAAGAAGGGAAAGGCCATAATAAAAATTACAATTTAATTTGTTGCTTTTTTGTTTTAATATATATAGTTTTCAACCAAATGCATTTTGTGTCATTCATAATCTAATCGTTTTATTCAAGCCATGTACAGATTGTTTAAAAAAAATGCGTGGGTGGACGGTATACGAACTCTAAACATGATCTGCAGAAACATCATTACCTCTAAACCAAAATCCCACATGATCTGTACCACCAGTACAGATCATGATTAAACAACCACTGCACAGTAGAGATCGCAACAGACATCTGGACTCAACACTGGTAGCTGTACCTTAGACTCAGTGGTGTCACAGGGCACAAGCACGAGCCAGTGAGACTCAGCGTGTATCAGTGGATGCACGTGGCTGTCTTCACCTTCGTCAGGCCAACAGAGTTAGCAAAATCTGATGAATTGAATAGGACTTTCACAGATGCTCACTTACTTCATCTTGTGTGTTTAATGGTACATAGTTAACAGTGTAAATATTTAATGGCAGGATGAAAAGACTGTGCACAGTCCAGTATTACCACTAACACTGATTATGACCCAGGTGAATCTTTGAAGGCTGAGCCGCTGGCCTGTGAACTAATGTGACAGAACATGTAAACAAGACAGTTAATGGGGTGTTGAATGACTTTGTAGTGTCTATGGAGGCCTGTCATTTCCCCTGCTTCCAGCACTGTGCTACATTAGGGAGGCTGTAAAATTGCTGCACTTAACATAAAGAAATGCAACAAAATTATCTTTTTTTCTGGTGGAATTGCAGGAGGTACAGTTACAATAATGTTTGTTGCCGTTTTTTCATAATAAACTGAAGGAACAGAGGATCAGGCATCTTGTTGCAATAATAATATCAAATAAAATTTAACAATAACTGTTCTTTAGAAAATATTATGGTAAATTCGTCCACATGACTTCAGGTGTGGGCCTGGTGTGAACACACCCAGGCACTCACTGATGAAGCAGCCATTACACTGAGGCCCGCTGAGCTTATATTGCAGACATTTTGCTGTGTGTCTCTCACTGCAGCAACCTTTGTGGTTTTCAGCAGGATGTAGAGATGCCTGCACTCTGAGCGGACACTCAGACCGAAAACAGCCCTGCATCAGGGGGCTGCGTTGGTGGGGTGTGATGTTTAAGATACTGGTGAGACAAGAAAATACAATCCAGGAAGTCTAGTTGAAGCACCAGATTGATGTGTTTAAAGGTTTATCAAACACAAAACAATTGAGTAAAGGTTAACAATACTTAAGATTAGACAGAATTTTATAACTGTCACACTACTGGTGAAAAAGACAGTACCACATAACTTCAGTTTTTCACTATCATATATGTGTGTGGTCAAAGCAGTGGCTTTCTGGATGAGGTTGCATAGCATTGAAGCAAAATAAGTAATTACCATTTTTACCAAATATGTTTTTTCTACCCTCTGTTTTTGCACCATCCTTGAGCCATTCACAACTGTCCCCCTTCCAATCAGTGGGAGGGCTGCATTTGTTACACGTGGTTCAAGTGGATCTGAATGCGGCCTCTCATGTAACTCCTTAAGATTACGTGCTCCGTGGATGTGCACTTCAGATTCCAAACGTGATTTTCCAGAGCTTTGATGTTCAAAATCTTTTTGTTCACCATCACACTATATTGACGTGGCATTAGAAAACTGACCGGAAAATTTCAGAAAATTTGTTTATTTAGGAAACAAGCCATCTAAATGAGTTTTCACACTTGATCTCGACTATAAATAAACTACTCAAATTCCAAGAAATTATTTTATGATCCGAATAAACTGAAATAAAGGACGCGTACGTTGTCCTCCAAATTGCAATCATGTTGCACTGGTATATAGATCAATACAACATGGTTGCAATTTGCAATTAGTTGGCAAATTATTACTAAAACATCATGCGTGCATGTGGTCTGCTCAACATAGTGACAATCACTCGATTCCCAAAGGCTGACCTAACTGTCTTTTCTGTACATAAGGCATCCATTTTTGAGTTATTGTAGAAGTAATAAGAGTGGGGAGCCTTTAAGTGCTTCAGACACCTCTCTTCTTCTTTTCAAAGAACAAACTGATACTGTAGGTGGCAGGCATCATGTGATGAATGTTGTCTGGTTGGCCAATCAAACACAGTCTGGTCTGAAGAGTGGAGAATGTATTGAGGTTCTTTTCATTCCACACGGCAATTTCAACATGACGACACCTTTAAAGTTTGTTTTCTATCTGACAAGTCTGTTCCTGGGGAAAATGGGTGAGTTGTGGTCTTATAAAGGCAGTTTGTTTTAATATATATGCATTCTGAATATAAGTACTCGCCTTTTAGTTTTTTTGATTACAATATCAATTAAGTCCCATAAAATGAATTAACATATTTGCTTGTCTCCCATTTCACTTCAGCTAATATGAATGATTTGAAAAAACCTACGAGTGGTCATGAGATGGGTGGCTTTATATCAGCTACTATTGGAGACAACTTGACTTTAAAATGTTTCTACGACAGTGAAACTGCACGGTATTACTGGTTTAAGCAAACACTGGAACAGAAGATACAGCTTATTTCTATTACCTATAAATATGATGAAAATGGCACTTTTTACAATGAATTCAAGGACAATGAACGCTTCACATTACATACTGAACTTGGTAAAAATCACTTGAATATAAAAAATCTGCAAAATTCTGACTCAGGTACTTATTATTGTGCCAGTGGCATTTCATTTATGTTTGAATTTGTGGAGGGCACTGTTGTCAGCGTGCAGGGCTCAGGTTTGAACATCCCAGCTCAGGTGCATCAGTCAGCATCTGAGAGCATCCAGCCAGGAGGCTCTGTGACTCTGGGCTGTACAGTACACACTGGGACCTGTGATGGAGAACACAGGGTTTACTGGTTCAAACACTCTGGACAAGCTCATCCAGGACTCATTTACACCCATGGAGGCAGCAATGATCAGTGTGAGAGGAAACCTGAGACACAAACTCACTCCTGTGTCTACAACCTGCCAATGAACAGCCTGAATGTGTCTGATGCTGGGACCTACTACTGTGCTGTTGCCTCATGTGGAAGCGTACTGTTTGGGAACGGGACCAGGCTGAACGTTGAAGGTAGGTAATTTTCTAGAAGAGGCTACATCACTGGATGAACACACACTTCCTTAACAAATTCTAATTCATACATTCTCCCATTGACTGAATTTGCAGATGAGGCTACCATGTTGGTGCATTTTTTGAGTGGAGCTGTGACATTCACCAGCATCCTCACTCTTTTACTGGCTTGCATGGTATACAAGAAAAACAAGGCAAACAGCTGCAAAACTGACGGTAAGTGGTACTGTTTTGTATCTTACAGCTTGTTTTCATTGAATTAGTTTTTTTAGTAAAAGTTTTTCTGTTTCACAAGCAGAGCCTCAAGCAAGATTTACAGCTACCAGCACAAAAAATTCAGAGGTGAGTCTCTTTCTCTTTTGTTTAACTTGTATTAATTAAGAACCATATTGTAATCTACTCATATATATATATATATATATATACATATATATGTTGTTACCAGGGTTACCAAGATGCAGACAACCTCCATTATGCTGCTTTAAGTGTTAACCTGCCCAACACATCAAGAAGACAGAAGAACAACACCAACAGTGAATGTGTGTACACCAGTGTAAGGCAGTAGAACATGCCATGTTGTGAGATGATATTGTCTTAGTCTTTCCTTTAAGTCATAAGTAGATAAAACGTCTCTATATTTCAGAAATGTGAACATTTTTAACCCTCTCCAAGGCCAAGTCCATAAAGGACTTGTCTTCTGTATTTTATCTTCTGTGGTTTTCATTCAAGTGGCTTATGTTCATTTTGTGTGCATAAAAATGGAAATAAACCAAATATAAACAACTTGCAAAGTACATGTGTGTGCAAAAGAGTGTTCAGTCTACAGTATGGCTGCAGCCCTCAGGATGCAATGCAGACATAATTACCCAACAGCATATAAAATGCTCTTTCCCACATGAATATCCATCCATCCATTATCTATACCCGATTATTCCTTAACCAGGGTCACGGGGATCAGCTGGAGCCCATCCCAGTTCTCTTTGGGTGAAAGGCAGGGGTACACCCTGGACAGGTCTCCAGTCCATCACAGGGCCACATAGAGACAAACAACCTCACACACTCACACTCACTCCTATGGGCAATTTAGAGTCACCAATCAACCTGACATACATGTTTTTGGACTGTGGGAGGAAACCAGAGTACCTGGAGAAAACCCACACAAGCACAGGGAGAACATGCAAACTCCACACAGAAAGGCCCCTGATGGGTTTCGAACCAGGAACCTTCTTGCTGTGAGGCAACAGTGCTAACCACTAAAACACTGTGCCTCCCCCCAAACAAATATAATACTTAAATTCCATTTCTGAATTAAGGGGAGTTTACCTTTATGGTTTAAGATGTTTAATGTACTTTAAGTACATTTTATATGTATTGGAAGACTTCAATACAATAATACATCAGCATAGCTATTGTTAGGACTTTAAAACTTCCTCCTCCCACTGATTAACGTTCAGCTCTGTGGTGTAGCTGCCACTGATTTAACACTATTTATTTAACTTTATGTCAGTCTCCATGTAGTACATGCATCTGGAGATTCTTCTTCTCCCTTGTCACTGTTATCAGTGTTGTTGGTTATGTAACAGACATGTAGGGCCAAATCTAAAAGTGAGCAATCATGAGACTAAAGTGAGTGCACAAAGACAGAATACATTTCTAAAGCTTTATAAAACCAGAGCAATATCCACTGTAATACATACAGACAATCTGTGCTAACGAGGACAGGAAACACAAAACCACTTTAACACCAGATCAAAGTTACCATCCCAGTATACAGAAACACAGAGTCTACCCCTGAACTGCAGCACTAGCACCAAAGCTAGCAAACAGTTTCTTACAGTCATTACAATCTCAAAGATTAGATAGATAAAAAACACCTCGGGTCCCTGACTGGTATCGGACTAATGAGCATGAACTGAAACCTGATCCTGGGTTTTACATTAGGTGTCACACAGGTGTTTAAAATGGAGACAATAATTTACAGCTAAAATGTCTGAGTGCAAATATTTTAAATTAGAAAATAAAACCATCCAGTATTCAGTTATAATGTGAGCATTTAGTGAGGTTGTAGTAACAGAGCTACGATCAATAGCACCAGTTTGATAGGACACCTAAAAAATCAGGACTACAGAAGTTTTCCTATAATGCTGCACTGGGCAGGGTTTGATTTGTATTTGTTGCTACTGTGAATGGTGAAGTTAAGCTGTTACACCACTCTGAAGTGAGACTGTGATTACATTACTCATTTGTAGTTTTACTGTTACAAAGCTGCACTAAGTGGAAGTAACCTATTTAAGACATATTGTAGTTTGTTTACTTTGAATATTTTTGCTAAAAGCAAAGAAAAACCAAAGCTGCACTTAGTGGAAGTAAACTATTTAAGACATATTGTAGTTAGCCTACTTCGTTATTAAAAGCAAACACAAACCAATGCTGTGCAACTGTCATAAGAGCCATAGAAAATATTTTTAGTTTGGGTTAGGGTCAGCAGATTGGCAGATACTCTATATCAGGGGTAACCTCAATGGCACCTGTCATGCTGGTTTTCCAACTATCCCTGCACATCCAGTTTCTGATTGGCTGAACACACCCGATCCAGGTAATCAGCAGTGGGAAGGGCAGGGAGGCAAGGCATGTTAACTTCATCCTGGTTAAGAAATCATGAGTATTCCAGTAGCACCAGCAGGACAGGTGCCTTGCTCTGTATGACAAATTCATGATGTACTGCACAGTACGTCACACACTGTATCTTTGACAGCTTAACAGTTATTGTGGTTGTCGGCAGGATATAGAGGAGGTTGAACTCCCACATGAATGCAACTTGAGCTAAATACTGTACCTCTAAAACATCAAAAAATAGACAATCACCAGCTGCATGGGACAGAACACACAGATTACAAGCAGATACAAGCAGACCCCTAAATATTGAAATTATTGGAAGTTAATAAAAATAAGATCTAAGCTTTTAGGCAGGTCTTTTAAAGTTAATTACTGAAGGCAGGGTTCATCTTTACTGCACAACACCATATATTCTCCACTTACACTAACATCACAGGTATTTATGCAGATTTTTTAAGTTTTGGGTTCAGATTTTGTTTGGATTCTCCCACTGTCCAAGTACAGGAGAGTTTCAGGTAATATTATGTGTGGTTCTCAAAGCTCTCATCAACGCGACATCTGTTTCCACATAGAGTTTAATACCAATGAGACAAATGAACTTTTCCCTATTGGATTTCTTGCGTGTTTGACAAATTTTGGTAAGTTTTCAAAAATACAAGTTGCTGTCTCTATTCCACACAATGATGGTCAGTCCATTACCAAATATTGAGCACATACTTAGACAACAGTGTGTGTTTTTACTGGTGTTTATATGCTGTGTATGCATATAATTTATTTTCCATGATTTAAAATAAACTGCCAAGATGAAGGACCTTTATTGTTGTAGATGTTTCTCACCTGTGAATCTTCTTAACAAGTAACTTGACAGTATGGGTGGAAGTGAACATGTGATGCTTCCTAAGTAGGACATAGAGTACAAAGTCATATCTGGTTGGCCAATCAAAGAGGGTCTTGTCTCTGAAGAGTGGAGAAAGTATTAAGATTGTTCTCATTTAATACAAGAATTCGAACACGATGACATCTCTAAACTTTGTCTTCTATCTGACTTGCTTGTTCTTGGGAAAAATGGGTGAGTTTGATAATTTAGTTTAAGGCAACTCTTCATGAAAATGCTTCTAATAATCTTTTACTTAATAATTACGATCGCTTATATGAGGTTGAATTATTTCTTCATTTGCTTTTATCTTCATTTTATTTCAGCTCAGAAGACCACTCTAAAGCCAGCCACATCTGTTCAACAAATGAGACGTTTTGAATTAGTTAATGTTGGAGACAGGTTGACTTTACAGTGTTTTTATAATGGTGGGGATTCAGCGTGGTTTTTCTGGTATAAACAAGCTCTAGGTCAGAAGCCAAAACCCATCTGTTCCTTCTATGTGTATGATACAAAAATCACATTTTATGATAAATTCCAAAACATTCCACGCTTCACACTGGATACTGGAAATGGGAAAAATCATTTGACAATTTCTGATTTGGAGATTTCAGACTCAGCTACTTACTACTGTGCAAGGAGCTACACATATGTGATGACTTTTGCAGAGGGCACTGTTGTCAGTGTGCAGGGCTCAGGTTTGAACATCCCAGCTCAGGTGCATCAGTCAGCATCTGAGAGCATCCAGCCAGGAGGCTCTGTGACTCTGAACTGTACAGTACACACTGGGACCTGTGATGGAGAACACAGGGTTTACTGGTTCAAACACTCTGGAAAAGCTCATCCAGGACTCATTTACACCCACAGAGGCAGCAATGATCAGTGTGAGAGGAAACCTGAGACACAAACTCACTCCTGTGTCTACAACCTGCCGATGAACAGCCTGAATCTGTCTGATGCTGGGACCTACTACTGTGCTGTTGTCTCATGTGGACGTGTACTGTTTGGGAACGGGACCAGGCTGAACATTGAGCGTGAGTAAACTTGTGTTGTTTCGATCAATAGGGTTATTTTCCAAGCAAACTTTGGATAAAGACAGTAATAAAAGCTGCAAGCTGTTCTCTACAGATAAATCGAACAACTATCTTGTGTATTTCTTGAGTGGAGCTTTGACAATCACCACCATCCTAGTTGTTTTACTGGCTCTATCTGTGTATAAGATCAGCAAAAGAAACAACGTCCAAT
Organism: Mastacembelus armatus; assembly: GCF_900324485.2. Taxonomy (NCBI): domain Eukaryota; kingdom Metazoa; phylum Chordata; class Actinopteri; order Synbranchiformes; family Mastacembelidae; genus Mastacembelus; species Mastacembelus armatus. The sequence goes on along the minus strand of NC_046650.1, from coordinate 5,040,738 downwards.
GTACAGGTGAGCAGTACTTTTCTTGTATCTAATGGCTTCCATTCCCTAAATGACCTACATGTTCACTACAAATATATATTTTTTTATAAACGGCTGTTTTTTGTGTTTCACAAGCAGCTTCTAAAGCAAGATCATCAGCTCCCCTCTCAACTAACCTAGAGGTGAATGATATCTTCATTATCTATTAATTACCATTAAAACACTTTTTTGGGGTGGCAGGATGGATAGCCTAATCCACTTACACCTTTTTTTTTTTTTTAACCAGGATTATCAAAACACAGAAAACGTCCATTATGCTGCTTTAAGTGTTAACCTGCCCAACAGACCAAGAAGACAGAGGAACAACAGCAGGAGTGAATGTGTGTACTCCAGTGTAAAGCAGTAGACATTGACATTTCTGCTTTTTAAATAAAGTCAGATTTTGTTGTATTCACATCTGGCCACAGACACACAGTTAACATAACCTTTTCCTTTACCACAGTTTATTTGCATAACAACAATTTCTAATCAATCTTTGTCAAATATTGAGACTCATGTATGATCAAACTGTTGTGTAATTAGATCTCTCTATATAATGTGAACATGATGCCTCCCTTTTGCCTGTGTTTCTTCAAGTACTATGTCACCACAGTCATACTTTATTTGGATGAAAACAAAGTAATGTGTCAAAAATCACTTTTAGCGCATTAGAAAAGATCCTCTGCTGTCAAATCAGTATATTCATGTCAGCTTCAATGATTTCATACGAATTTCGGGGATCAAGTATGCCAAGAGTTTATTCTTAGCAACGTTTAAACATTTATCGTATATCCATTTTTTGTCATTACTGTTAACAAAGATAATATTTTCATCTTGATCGTGAGACAACATGATGTGTGGATGTGTGTTCAGTCCCTAGCTAACTCTAACACTGGTCTTGTTTGTAGAAGAAAAGCATGTGCTTAACTTCACCTACCCTGATGAGCAGGGAAGTGGGAACTAAGTAGTCGTAAACAAAAGTGCACAGGACATAAATGCTATTCACGTGCAAACTTGATGATCCGACCGATGATGTTAGACAACGTCTACAGTAAGAAAGGGCACAGCAATCCAGATAACTGGCTTATCAAAGACTATTTCATAGTGTTACAGTGTGGATGAAACAAAGCCTTTCTGTATCCTATATGTTTATGTGACAAGTGTTGCAGCTGGCCTCAGTCAATATTGATGTCATATTTATTTATAGGAACAACTACAAAAAAAAAATTACATTGTGTGTTGATAAAACAAGCAGTGCACTTTACCTATGTAACTTTAACTATCCAGATCTGTACAAAGAAAGCAGAATTCTCTTTTCACTGTTCCCTTGTCTGTGTGCTCAGTCAGCATATACTGTATATGCAGACACAAACGTGATCATACTCTTGACCTAAACAATTACATAAGCATAAATTTAAGCATCTACAGTATATAGTATCAAAAGGTCAGATACACATAACTCTAGAAGGCTTTAGTGTGCCTGTGTTTGCTGTTATGTGCCTGTGAACTTGTAATTTTTGTTGTTCATTCTTAGGGTTTTAGCCAAGTGTTTACACTCTCACAAAGATGAGCCTAAAGTTACTTAAACTGTTTGACTACCAGTCAAAATATACTCATGAGAGAATATGTTAGGATTTGTTTTCTGTGACATCTGGTGTATGGACTTTTATTTTGGTCTTTGGTTTCCGGTTATAGGTTATAGCCATAGGTAGCTTTATGTTCATCAGTTAGATAGTTTTCACCTGTGTTTGATTAGGTTTTTGTTTCAAGTATATATATATATATATATATATATATCTATATATATGTACTGTTTTCCTTTGTTGGTGGATTAACATGGTTAGTTTCATTAGATGCCGAGTGGCGAAGCCGGTAAGTTTTGTTTAGACACCTGTTTCTATGCGTAGTGGCGTAGCCTATGCTGGGAGAGCTCTCAGTGGTACCCAAACCTGTTTTTGACCCTAAATAAAGAATGGTGTCCTGCACGTGGGTCCTGCGCGTCTTCATCCTTTCTTACCACCACACCGTAACAGAATAGTGACAGAAAAGTTTTAGGTTTAAATAAGGGCCAATTAAAAATGACATTCTGTGTTAAGTCATATCCTTTTAAACATCTTAAAGCAGACGATACAGTATATTAAGGATTCATTGGTTACATACAGTTACATAGTTTAAAAACTTATTCCACTGTGTGCATGGTGATTTTACTGTGTATATTATAAAAAAATGTTTTTGGTGTAAAATGTGTTGGCTATCCACTAAAGGTTTCTCTGTATCATAGTATACAGGTGCATCTAAATAATTTAGAATATCATCAAAAAGTTGATTTATTTCAGTAATTCAGTTCAAAAAGTGAAACTCATATACAGATGCATTACATCCTCATGTCCTCCTTCACTACACCCAAGAACCTCCTCTTAGGCCTAGAGGAAGACCAAAGAGGAGGTTCTTGGATGTAGTGAAGGAGGACATGAGGATAGTTGGTGTGTGTGAGGAGGATACAGAGGATAGGGTTAAATGGAGGCAGATGATTCGCTGTGGTGACCCCTGAAGGGAGCAGCTGAAAGGAGAAGAAGAAGACAAACAGACTGATATATGTCAAGTGTTTGTTTCTTTTCATTTTGATTGTTATAACTTACAGCTAATTAAAACCCAAAATTTAGTATCTCAGAAAATTTGAATATTACTTAAGACTAAAAAAAAGGATTTTTAACACAGAAATGTTGGACTAAAGAAAAGTAGAGTGGAACATGTACAGTAGTAAAACATGTACAGAACTCAATACTTGGTCAAGGCTCCTTTTGCATGAATTACTGCAGTAATGCAGTGTGGCATGGAGGTGATCAGTCTGTGGCTCTGCTGAGGTGTTATGGAGGCCCAGGTTGCTCTGATAGCAGCCTTCAGCTCTTCTGTGTTATTGGGTCTGGTGTCCCTTTCGCGTCTTACCCTCCTTGTGTCAGTGATCGTCTTCTGGACAACTGCCAAGTCAGGAGTCTTCCCCACGATAGTGGGGCCTACTGAACCACACTGAGACCATTTAAAGGCTCAGGAAACCTCTGTAGGTGTTTGGAGTTAATTAGTTGATTAGAGTGTGACACCATGAGTCTCCAATATTGAACTTTTTCATAATATTCACAATTTCTGACATACTGATTTTTGGGTTTTCATTACCTGTAAGTTAATATATCAGTCTGTGTGTAAAGAATCTATATATGAATTTCACTTTTTGAATTGAATTACTGAAATAAATCAACTTTTTTGATGATATTCTAATTTGATGCACTGGTATATACAGTATTAAGTTCTCGTATTTTTATTATTTGTTCCAAAAAATGATAACGTCTAACTGCTGAATGTTGGGCTTGGATGGACTCCAGTTGCACACTGGTACTGCTGTTTAACTCATAATATACAGATCATTTATTTTTCAGTTACATTAAATCCTTCCTATAGGTCCTACATATATCTCACCATGTGAATTTTCTCAAAAAAAAACCAACAAAAAAACAAAAAAAAAAAAACCAAACATGATACTGTTGGTTGCAGTGATCATGTGATCATGCTTCCTATATAGGTCAGACAGTGTCACTTCAGGTTGGCCAATCAAATGTAGCCCTGTCTCTGAAGAGGGGAAATATTCCTTCATTCAGCCCTGCTATTTGAACATGATGACATCTGCAAAGTTTGTCTTCTACCTGACATGTTTGTTCTTGGGGAAAATAGGTGAGTTGTTTTTATGGCTCTATCTTGGTCTACCCCTCATACAAATATTTCTTACATTTTTTCATGTATGTATTATGGTGAATTCTCTCATAGTTAAATCTGAATTTTCTTTGTCTCCTATTTCACTTCAGCTCAAACAAAACATCTGAAACACTCACCCATTCGTCAAGAGAGCGGTTTTTTATCAGTTAAAGCTGGGGGCACGTTGACTTTATACTGCTTTTATGTAGCTGATGTTTCAGGATGGCTTTACTGGTATAAACAAACACTGCAAGAGAAACCAAGGCTCATCTCTGTCCTTTACATATATGACAGAAGTGGCACTTTTTATGATGAATTTAAGAACAATCCACGCTTCACACTGGATGCTGAAAAAGGCACAAATCATTTGACAATTTCTGATTTGCAAATTTCAGACTCAGCTACATACTATTGCGCAAGAAGTCATACATATGCTTTTGAATTTGCGGAGGGCACTGTTGTCAGCGTGCAGGGCTCAGGTTCGAACATCCCAGCTCAGGTGCATCAGTCAGCATCTGAGAGCATCCAGCCAGGAGGCTCTGTGACTCTGAACTGTACAGTACACACTGGGACCTGTGATGGAGAACACAGGGTTTACTGGTTCAAACACTCTGGACAAGCTCATCCAGGACTCATTTACACCCACAGAGGCAGCAATGATCAGTGTGAGAGGAAACCTGAGACACAAACTCACTCCTGTGTCTACAACCTGCCAATGAACAGCCTGAATGTGTCTGATGCTGGGACCTACTACTGTGCTGTTGTCTCATGTGCAAACATGCTGTTTGGGAACAGGACCAAGAAAGACCCAGCAGGCAAGTACAATAAAATTCTAGCAGGGAAATAATTATAATAACTCCTTAGTCAAATGTTCCATCAACATTAAGTTTAACTCTACAGATAAGGAGAACTCTCCCAAATATCTTGTGTATTTCTTGAGTGGAGCTTTGACAATCACCACCATCCTGGTTGTTTTACTGGCTCTATCTGTGTATAAGATCAGCAAAAGAAACTGCCAATGTACAGGTGAGCAGTACTTTTCTTGTATCTAATGGCTTCCATTCCCTGTAACTTTTAAATAAGACTATTTCCTGTGTTTCAAAACTAGGATCTCATGGAAGATCGTCAGCTCCCTACACAACAAATCCACAGGTACATGCTAACTTAATAATTAATTGATTACATTAATTCAATTAATATTTTATGTATATAGATATATTCAATTTAATATTGAGTGTGTGTGTGTATGTATTTTTTTTATCAGGATTATCAAGACAAGGAGAATGTCCATTATGCTGCTTTAAGTGTTAACCTGCCCAACAGACCAAGAAGACAGAGGAACAACAGCAGGAGTGAATGTGTGTACTCCAGTGTAAAGCAGTAGAAATGGACTGATTTAAATGATACACAGTATTTGTGCATGGTGTATATAATGTTTATCAATCATTTAATTAGATTTTTTTTCCTCCTGAATACAAAAACAGAAAATAAAACAATGACAAAACTGGTTTGCGTGTAACTACTCTTATTTCTATTTCCTGCCCTGGGTTGTGTGAGAGGATGGGATCTAAGCACCAGGCTCAACTTGTGTGTCTTATTATATGTGTCTTTTCAGCAATGCATCCAATTGTCACTGACGAAAGTGTAAAACTTAATTTCTTATAAATTTAGAAGTAGATTCCTTGTAGTTTGCAACAACATATGTGAGGTTCAGTAATGTTTAGTTGCTTGTAATTAGTGAAAACTGAACAACTTCTACACAGGAGGTTTTAGATCACTTTGCTGCAAAGCAGAGACACATAATCAGGCGTTACTTCTTCCGCTATAGAACGACACAGCCTAAAAGCCTATCGTGTATGTGTGTAGGAGTTTTGTACCGCAAGGCCCATCATGGAGCAATGGTTTGAACCATCAGCCCCTTTTGTGTTTAGATGACGTAAACAGCAAAAGTGCCACTTATTACCAATTCTCTCACATTTAGCTGTAGAAATGCTTAAAGAAACACAACAATGCACCAAAAACTGCAAGAAAGATCAGAAGCTTGTAAGACAAATATAAATGCTGCACAGTTACAAATAATCAAGTAAACTGACTTTGCGAATGTTTTAAGGAAGGAAACATACTCAACATGTTCAGTAGGCCTCAAGGGCGCACACTGTATCCTTTGGCGAGTAATGGTGACTATAAACAGAACGTCATGCACAGAAACACTCTGGAGGGCACCTTTTACCAAGACAACACACATCTGGAAATGTTGAGCAACAGCTTGTGGTTCATTTGTGCTTCATGTGCAGAACTCAGGGTCATAAACAGTTTATGCAGGACTAGATCGCAGCTCAGTAAAAAGCAGGTGATCACATGTAGTGCAGACACTGACAGAGGACTTAAACTACATCTATATATCTGTTCATGAAATCAACTGTATTAACAAATTGTATGTAGTGTCTCGAGTATATTAAGATAGCAAAAATAATTTGGACTCCCTGTTAGATATTTCGCACAACATAAAGAGTATTATTCCATTTCCAAATGAAGAGCACAAGTACATTTTGTCTACCCAATTATGCTGTACAGGATAGTACATGTTTATCATACGTTTATTTCCGTTTGAGCCGTTTCTGAAAAAACAAACTCGACACTATGGGAGAAGGTAAACATGTGACGTTTCGTAACTAGGCCATAGAGAACAGAGTCACATCAGGTTGGCCAATCAAGTTTCAGTTCTGACAGAAGAGTGGAACAAAAATCAACATTCTTCTCATTCGGCAGGGGAATTAGACCACGATGCCATCTCCATTCTTTTTCTGTCTGATATGGTTGTTCTTCGGGAAAATGGGTTAGTTTGACTTTTTTTTTTTTTTGGATGTACGGATTAGGCTGAACATTATTACAAAAAATTAAATCAGATTTTGTTTTGTCTCTCTTTTACCCTTAGTTCAGACAGCTGCTGTGAAAATCTCATCTTTGCAACAGGAGAGTCCTTTTGTATCACCTAAAACTGGTGAGAGCTTGACGTTGCAATGTTTCTATGAAGGTGATGTTGCTGCAAGGTTTTACTGGTTTAAACAAAATTTGGGACAGAAACCCAGGCTTATTTCTACCTTCTACGTGTATGAGAAGATCGGCACTTTCTATGGTGAATTCAAGAACAATCCACGTTTCACTTTGGATACTGGAAATCAGAAAAATCACCTGACGATAGCAGATTTGCGCACTTCAGACTCAGCTACTTACTACTGTATAAGTTGCTACTTATACACATTAGAAATTTCAGAAACCATTAATGTCAGCGTGCAGGGCTCAGGTTTGAACATCCCAGCTCAGGTGCATCAGTCAGCATCTGAGAGCATCCAGCCAGGAGGCTCTGTGACTCTGGACTGTACAGTACACACTGGGACCTGTGATGGAGAACACAGGGTTTACTGGTTCAAACACTCTGGACAAGCTCATCCAGGACTCATTTACACCCATGGAGGCAGCAATGATCAGTGTGAGAGGAAACCTGAGACACAAACTCACTCCTGTGTCTACAACCTGCCGATGAACAGCCTGAATGTGTCTGATGCTGGGACCTACTACTGTGCTGTTGCCTCATGTGGACACATACTGTTTGGGAACGGGACCAAGTTGGACATTGAAGGTACAGTAAATAAATTGGAAATTAAAGTTGTCACACGTGAAAATACTGACTGTTTCTCCCTGTGTCTCCTCTCATATCATTACTGAACTTACTGAAAGCTCTGTTTCTGATGTCTGGTTGCCAACAGGTGTGGTCGACATGGTGTATTTCTGGCATGCAGCTGCAGCATTCAGCACCATCCTGGGTGTTTTACTCTCTGTCTCCATGTGCATGATGAATAAAAGAAACAGCTCCTACTCTCCAGGTAAAACCTTTTCATATCAGTCAGCTTGTGTTCACTGAAAATGTCATTTGAATTAAAAAACTGTCTTTCTCAATCAGAATTTCAACTAAGATGTCCAGTTCCCTCCACAGCAAATGCAAAGGTAACGGTTTTAAATATGTGTTGAATTTATCTGCACAGCTACAGTTTGATGCAAAGTTACAGTTTCTGTCAAGAATAAGATAATTATATATTGACATCTATTTTGTTACCAGGGTTACCAACATACAAAAAACCTCTACTATGCTGCTTCAAGCACTGACCTGACCAACAGCTCAAGCAGACAGATGGATCCAACATGGAGTCAGTGTGTTTACTACAGCATAAAACAGTAGAACCAGACATGTTCCATCTCTAATGTGTTTCTGAGTAAGCCATGACTTTTGTAGTCTGTCTCTTTTAAGGTTCAAAGTAAATTGAAATGACTTGAATAAATGTTTGAAAAGATCTCCATGATTTGTCAATATGATTAATTATCTATATCATAGTCCTCTTTTCGTATATGTGGTCTGAAGCAGGATATTCTCATAATGTTACTTTTGTTTCTTTCTAATAAATCATGTATTTAAAATCATAAGATTATTTTTAGTATGTAGGAATCATATAAAAACTGTATCTCACTTGTGTTTTAGGATGAAGATTGTCTTGGACATTTTGTCAGACTGCTTTTAAACCATGTCATCAACAGAATGTGTTATTCTAAGTGAATATAATGCAGGGGGAATTCTAGGATTTCATCCTTAGGGGGGATTAGCCCTCAACATTGTTGTTGATAACACTGCCTACCTTCTATAACCACCTACGCATTGCAAGACGTTTCATCCTCTCCCGCCTCCGGCCGACATACAACACAAGCTATTGCACTTCTAAGACAGAGCTATCTTGCATGCACAGAATAGCAAAGGGAGTAAAAATAAATAAATAAATAATTTTTAAAAAAACTCTCAAATGAACATCAAGTAAACTGACTTTGGAGCACTTTGAGTGTGAAACAATATGTTTTCAATCCAGCCGAAACTCATACATGACCAACATGTAGCTGAGAATGAGGCTGACCTTCTAAACTCCTGTGACAGAGTAGGTGCTGACACTCAGCTGCTGAGGTGTCAAAGTAAAACAACACAGGAAAGCTGACCTAAAAACATGAGGCTTAAATGGTTTTCACTGTTATTGTTTCAGTGAAAATCAGATTTGTCTTCTAGAAACATCAAATACTGATTTCAGTATTGCAGTTGGCAGGTGCCTACATCTGAAGACAACAACTGAATATATTAAATATCCTCTAGAATGATTCTACACTGATGACTTTAAAATACAAAGGGACAAGTAGAAGTGACATTTTACATCTATCTGCACCATATGCTTTGTGTAGGTGGGATCTGCATTTGAGTTTTATCACCAGTCATCTATCATCTACACTGCTTAATCCTCTAAAGGGTTGCAAGAGGATGGACCTAATGCAAACAGACAGTGGGTGAGACACAGGGATGACATGTAGGCAAGCATTCACAATCACATTCACACCTACTGGTAATTTAGAGTCATCAATCCACGTAACTTGCACGTTAGGACTATGGGAGGAAGCACAACTAAGAGGAATCCCGCATAGACATGGGGAAACATATAAACTCCCCAGACAAAGGAAAGTTGAACAAGAATCAAACTGTGACATGACAGACTTAACCTTTGTTTTAAGTGATTAAAAGCTATCCTGATTAAAAGATTGATATGTTTTCAAAGCTGAGGTTAGCATCAAAAAAGACACCAAGTTCCCTGAATGGCTTACTGCACTTAAAGAGACAGTGAATTAACTTGAATATATTCTGTTTCGAGGTCCTACAACTAGTATTTCTGTCTTACTTTCATTAAGAAGGAGAAAATTCATCAACTCTTTTCATAATTGATACACTTTACTAAGTTGCTTATGGTCCTTAAATCATCCGAGCACAAAGAGACTTATAATTGCATGTCATCAGCATATGAATGATAAGATATATCATGATTCTTAATTAAATAAAGCGGAAGCATATCAATTAAAATGCAATGACCCTAAAATTGACCCTTGTGGGACCCCTTAAAAGATTTGCATTTCAACATATTTATAAGAGCCAACTGAAACATAAAAGTGTCTCTCTTTTAAGCAAGACATGACCCAGCTAACAGCAGAGCAGAAAGATCAACACAACCCAGAAGTCTCTAGCTATGGGGCACTAACAATTTAATGCGTAACAGAAATGTTGGCAAAAACAAAAACCTAAGCATGAATGCTACAGAGTTGTTGAGTATGATGGGATGATTAAATTCCCACCCATACAAACACCTTCCAACATCCTTGACTGTATCATTAACGGCAAAAATAAAGACTACTGGATAAACTGGTTGTTAGTTTATTAGTGCACCACAAACTGACAGGACAAGTTGAGCTGAGCATCTATTTCACTGAACGCCCAGACATCCTGAAGCAGGTGATTAAGTTAGTGGTGTTTTGAAAGTATGACTGGTTGTCTTTCCAGTACAGTCGAGATAAATGCATAAGCAGAATAAAACAAGAATGTCCAAAACAGAATTCAGTATAATAGATGAACATATATAAAGCTGAAAATAACGTGCATGATTGCGTTTTGAGCTACTGTCAAAATTTGTCTCTTTCCAGTGGCACATATTAGAGTCTTGTGAATTTAGACTTGAGTGTAGGAGGAGAGGCACATTCAGATCTACTGCCACATATGGATAAAACGGCTTAAAAACCACAAGTAAGGCTGCACTTTATCTGTCTGAAATGTAGCTAGCAAATGCTCAAGTCCATAAATGTTGGCTACAAACTGACTCCTGTGTAATTTGTTGCTAATGAATAAACTGTCTTTATAAAACATAGCTCATTCATTTTTCAGACAAATCATTTAAAGCCAAAGTAAGAAGCTGTTATGTTCTTCATATATCTCCCAGGTATGAGTCTATTCAAAGACCAAACTGACACTGTAGATGGCAGTAAACATGTGACCATGTTTCATATAGTCCTGTCTCTTAAGAGTGGAGGGAGTATTGAGAAACTGCTCATTCAGCAGAGCAATTTGATCACAATGACATCTCCTATGTTTGTTTTCTATCTCACATGCCTCCTGTTGGGGAATATAGGTAAGGTATTTTTTGTCATTTCATGTGAATTTGCTTGAACTCACTTTTATACCTTTATCAGATAAAGCACTTTCTACGATATGAAAACCACTGTATGATTGCTGCGTCTCTTATTGTACTTAAGCTCAGAAGACCGAACTGAAATCGTCCTCATCTGTTCGCCAAGAGAGCAGTTTTGTGTGGGCTAATGTTGGTGAAGAAGTAATTTTGCGATGTTTCCATGAAGGAGATGCTGCAATGTCTTATTGGTATAAACAGACACTTGGACAAAAACCAAGGCTCATATCTACATTATACAAATACGACAAAAATGGGACTTTTTATGGTGAATTCAGGAACAATCCACGCTTCAAACTTGATGCTGACAATAGAAAAAATCACTTGAAAATTTCAGATGTGGATATTTCAGACTCAGCTACTTATTTCTGTGCCAGTAGTTATACAATTATATTTGAATTTGCGGAGGGCACTGTTGTCAGTGTGCAGGGCTCAGGTTTGAACATCCCAGCTCAGGTGCATCAATCAGCATCTGAGAGCATCCAGCCAGGAGGCTCTGTGACTCTGGACTGTACAGTACACACTGGGACCTGTGATGGAGAACACAGGGTTTACTGGTTCAAACACTCTGGACAAGCTCATCCAGGACTCATTTACATCCATGGAGGCAGCAATGATCAGTGTGAGAGGAAACCTGAGACACAAACTCACTCCTGTGTCTACAACCTGCCAATGAACAGCCTGAATGTGTCTGATGCTGGGACCTACTACTGTGCTGTTGCCTCATGTGGACATGTACTGTTTGGAAATGGGACCAGACTGGACTTTGAGGGTAAGTAACTTATCTCGAAGAGGCTGTCCTGATGACAGATGAATCACAAGACTGGCTGAAAACTGCTGACCTCTGAATTTGCAGGTGGAGTGGATTCTCTTTTCTTGGTGTATTTACTGAGTGGATCTTTGGTATTCACCACCATCTTCAGTGTTTTATCAGCTGTTTCATTGTATAAGCTGAACAAAAGACTCAGTTGCCAGTCTACAGGTAAGAAGTGATGTATCGTACAGTTCTTACTTAGAAAATATGGCTTTAAATTAAACACATTTTCTTCTGTTTCGTGACCAGAGCCTCAGGCAAGATTTTCAGCAAAATCACAGGTCAGTTGATTTTAAGTAACTGTATTAGGACTAGAACATGTTTATAGCACCATTGTTAGTTTCCAGCAGGTGCACCATTACAATGTTGTTTTAAATTTTGTTCCCAGTGTTACCAAGATGATGACAACCTCCACTATGCTGCTTTAATGGCAACCAAGCCCAAAGGATCACGAAGAGAGAGGAATCAAACTCAGAATGAATGTGTGTATTCCAGTGTAAAGTAATAGATTTGGAAGTTGGTCATTCATTTGTACTATGGCAGGAAAATGTGCCCTTTTTTCTCCTTTGAGGTGTAAACTAAGTTTAGGTGTAAATTTAAATACACTTTTATATTATGTTTTCATCAGAAACAAGAGACGGGCTCCCTAAAAGCTTTACTTTAGCCAGTCTGAGCCCCCATTGTCTTGTCTTGGGTAGTTTGAGCCAGGATGTGGTTGCAGGTTTTCTTATTATTCTTTCAATAGTACTGATCTTTGCATTGTCTTTAGCAGAGATGAATAAATAATGAAGCAAAACATAAAAGCTAAATGTCCAAATTTATCAATGCTGCCCCACAGGTAACTGTTCCAGTATACTTCACAATATAAATGATTCAGTCTTCATTGTTCTTCACTCTTTACTGTATAATAATGATAATATGCATCTACAGCAATGCAATGTTATTATGTAATGCTCTGATGTTGATGACGTGTGTATATATCACAAATGTCATCAAACTACCATGTATGAATAGTAAAAGTAGATGTGTCTATGTGGACTCAAACATACTGTAATGATCAATAAAACATCCACAAATCTACAGTGACACCATTTACTTGACATACTACAGGACACTGGGGATCTGGGCATGCACAGAACTGATAAATAGCACATGTGGGAGATTTATACACCATGGAACAGGTGGTCACAATGGGTCATTTAAATATTGAGCTAAAACATGCATAGTATGAGGTTGAGTGTTTTATTGGTGTGGTGTTTTAGGGTTTTAGAGGCTTGTAAATAACTGCCAACAATTTGTTTAGTGCTGGTAGAGGCCTGAAGATAGAGGACACTAGAGGACACCTGAACAAACATGTTGGGTCTGTTCAAGATTAGTTCACCCCTTTTTACAAAGATATATAAACCTGATTCTGTAACACAAAGTCAGAGAATTCTGCAGACTTCTCTCCGGGCACCCGTGATTAAACCTGAGATGATTCATCACACTTGTGGTTGTTTCTGAGAATTAGCAACTCTCAAACTTAAAGAAATTTCCACTACACACGTCTTGATAGGTAGCACAAATCAACAGAACACCCGTTGACTTGTTTAGAACAATATGAGTCAACAAGTCAAGAGGTGCAGTATGAAGTGAAGGAAATGGGTTAGTGAGGTTGGATGAGCAAATATCTTTCAAGTAGCCTAGTAGAAAATGACAATTTAAAAAGTGATTAGTGTATTGGCAGCCTATTCATAACAGAATGTACAGAATATAGTCAGACCTACAACTCTTGAGTTTATCTCTAAAGCAGACACATCAAGTCTAAAATGTCAGAGTAAAATCTCTGAATATTGAAGTTAGGCTATTGAGAGCAGACTGAGTGGTTCAATTAATAGTTTAGCTTAAGAATTAATGGTAACTCAACCGGAAAAAGGTTGCTTGCCATCTCCAGGCCAGGGGAGAGATCCTGCCGCAGGTGGAGGAGTTTAAGTATCTTGGGATCTTGTTCACGAGTGAGGGAAGGACGGAGCTTGAGATTGACAGACGGATCGGGGCATCGATAGCAGTAACGCGGTCGGTGTACTGGTCTGTCGTTGTGTCCAGGGAAAAGGAAGTCTGGGTATCCCTGCTTAGAGTACTGCCCCCGCGACTCGGCCCCCAGATAAGCAGAAGAAGATAGGTAGATAGATAGATAGATAGATAGATAGATAGATAGATAGATAGATAGACTGACAGACAGACAGACAGACAGACAGACAGACAGACAGATAGACAGATAGACAGACAGACAGACAGACAGACAGATAGACAGATAGATAGATAGATAGATAGATGGATGGATGGTAACTCAGTCAGCAATTTTCTGTTAGCATTCCTTTCATGTTTTATTAGTCTTTGTCGAGCCTGTTCTCCATAAGAAAGCCTGACCTTTGTATAAGGCCTATAGCCCACAGGTGAAAGATGCCATGCACTATTGTTGTCACGTTTGGCACAGGGAGATGCAATGATGCCTTTTTTTGGCACTGTGGAGAGAGTCTCATTTGATGTAAGGATTCTGAGGTCGGTCAACTTATCCTGCTGCTACATTTTCACTGGTGAAGTTGTGTGTCCATGCCAGGCCAAACGACCCACAGGAAAACGTTAAATATCCCAGTGCTCCTGACAGTCTGTCTGCTATTGTAAATAAGTCCCTAACTTTAATCATGCCACATTTTTTAATATATTTCTTTGCTTAGTCATAATACTGTAGTTTCTCTATAGTTAGCGAAACACACTCCACAACACACATGTAATGCTACACTGTGATGCCTGTTAGAGGGAGAATTGCTGTTACACTGGTAAAAATTGACTGTTTTTCTAAGTGACTTATTGTTTTATTTGTTTTTAGTGGCTATTGAAGGAACATGTAAGGCCACCTATGGGTCTGTGATGACACCAGATGTGTAGTAGGCCCCAGTGTTTTGAGTAAAAGTCAAAAGTGGAGCACATGCTCATTTTTACATGCCAAACAAAAACTGCTATTTTACCTGGGCATTGTAGTTTCTGTAAAGGTCTAACATTGAATTCATTAATATACTAACTTGATGTTTTGCTGATTTGGACTGCAGGGTTAAAACATGCAAAGAAGAAGAAGAAGCTGCAGAAAGTGCTAGATTCTTTTTGAAAAAAGCCTAGAAAGAGGATTTACAGCAACCTGAACTCCTACCCAGTAAACACGCCCTTTCGGGGTCCATTTGGGCCCACTGTGGGGAAAAAAAGGGCCGTGTTACAGCAGTCCAGTGTGGGTCCCATCATATGTGTATAAACTGGACCACATGCAGTCCCCACACTATGAGGCTCAGGTGGGGCCTTGGTGGGGCAGGTCACACCCAACCTGAAGTGTTGAGCGTGGTCGTTGGCTGTCACGCACCAATCACTCACTCACTCACTGTTTAGGTTGGGGTAGTAATCAGTTTTTCAAATGATCTTACACTATAGCTATTGCAGAGGAACACTATGTTCTGATAAAATGTACTCTTCTTTTAGGTATTAGAGAAAAAAAAACAATAGAAGCGCTAAATATAGCCACAAGCGGCAATGATCGGCCCTGGCACCTCCACTGCCACAAGCCCTGACATGATGCCGTCCAATATTGCACTCTCAACATGGGATGTCCATCAAATGTACAGACCTAATGAGAGTGTGCCAAATTTCACAACCTTAAGAAACAGGAAGCACTAATTGCTAGCTTGCCAGACAGTGGCGCAAGATCAGTCTTCCATGTTGCTTATGTGCATATCATCATAGTCATTTTTATCAAAAACCAGTGAACTGTGATGCTTATCAAGCAATACATGATGAATGTATGATACATTTCCTCTTTATTTGACAGATATGTTAATTCATCATGGCACCATTTTGTCATATTACAACATATCAAAAAAAACCCTCACATTTTGACCTCTGTAACATCTTGACATCATGCATACCAAATTTGAAACATCTCTGATGTATGTTGTAGAAGTATGTTAAATTTCATTGTGTGTCAAAACACACAAAATCCCAAATACCTCACTTCCTGTTGGGCGCCATACATGTCTGTACTGGGGAGTTCCATACACCTACCAGGTTCGGTATGTGTAGCTGAAACTACATGCCAAACACAAGACTCATTGACATACGGGGGCGCTATGGAGTCCCTGGGCCACACCCATGGCTTAGACCTTGTCTTTGACTGCTAATAATGGTAACAGATGTCTGCAGTCAATTTCATGAGTTTTCGCCTATGAGAACCAGTTAAAAAATGGCCCAGTACAGTAGCAGGAGACAAATAATAATACTTATTATTATTATTATCATAATTAATCTTATTATTATTATTATCCTTAAAGAAACAATAGGGCTGTGGCCCTGTGATGGACTGGTGACCTGTCCAGGGTGTACCCCTGCCTTCCACCCGAGAGAGAGCTGGGATAGGCTCCAGCAGATCCCCGTGACCCTGAACCAGGAAAAGCGGGTATAGAAAATGGATGGATGGATGGATGGAAACAATAGGGCTTCACACCTCCGGGACAGGCCAGAGTGCTCGGGCCCTAACAAGAACAGGAAGTTGTACAGGCAGAACCACACCCACCACAACTGGCATTCAGCTGTTCAGCCTCAGTGCAGACCTTCACTCCTAAAGCAGCATGAAAAAGAATTCATTGCAAAACATGATCTCAATAAGAAGTTTTTCTTGACATACCAGCAGGTACGCAGCTTCATAACAAAAAATCTCAGTCTATTCAAGTGGCCTCTGCGTATCCCCAATGGAGGAACAATTAAATAAACTTACTTCATCTTGATCCATCCATCCATCCATCCATCTTCTATACCCGCTTTTCCTGGCTCAGGGTCACGGGGATCTGCTGGAGCCTATCTACTTCATCTTGATCTGCATCCAAAATCTTCTATAATACTAGCTCAGACAAAACTAGGGTGCTATGGGAAAAGGACTTGGGAGAAGAAATTCAGGTAATTGCTTGGGAAACCATATGTGACGTGTCCTAAAGGAACTAGAAAACATTTTCTGTTGCTCATTACAAATAGGACTAATGACTTGTTTGCTTGGCATGAACCAGGAACTTCTTCAAATCTTACTCCACTGTGTCCGCAAATGCATACTTCTGTGCTGGATAACAGACCAAGTCCCTTCAATAGCACAGTGGATTAACACAATCAAAGGTTTTATTCCATTTGAAGCTTCTTCAACAGCATTAAAAGACAAACCTTTTAAATTCTATAAAGTATATGACCCCTTCTTTACCTATATTGGGGCTGGAGTGAGACAGCTATTAATGCTGGGTCTACAGAACCTGGCATGGAAGGACTGAATAATAATCCAACAGTAATGTAAATTTATTTACTTATTTTTATTTTATTTGTATTAATATTGTTGTTATTATTATTGTTATTAATATTTTATTATTTAATTTTTTAAAATGTTTTTCTCTTTTTCTGTAATGATGTATTTGTAATAATGTACGTTAATGTGTATTTTGTAGAGAATTCAAACAAATGGCCACCTGGCCACTTTGTATTAGCTCAGATGTGTATGTTTAAACCCTGAAAATGTCAAAAACTTCAATAAAAAAAAAAAAAACTATTGCTGTAAATGTATAGTGTTTTCAGCCCTGCCAGTTGTACCGCAGTGTTGGCAATCTTCTCACAAACTAAACTTCAAACTATAGGTGGCAGTGAACATATTTCTTTAACAGGACATTCAGAGTCACTTCTCACTGGCCAATCACACACAGTCTTGTCTGTGAATAGTGGAGAGAGGCTCAGTGTTCTTGTCATTCAGCGTGAACATTTGAACACAATGACATCTGCACAGTTTGTCTTCTGTCTGACAGGTTTGTTCTTCGGGACAATGGGTGAGTTGAATTTTCAGGACTGCACATTGAATCTTTTAAAATGCATTGCCTCTGATATATCTTTGTGTTCTATGGTGTGTACATTGTTTTGTATGTCACGTCATTTCAGCTCAAATGACAAACCTGCAATTCCAATTCGCATCTCTGAAACAAGACAGAAAGTTTGTATCAGTTAAAACTGGGGGGAACGTGACTCTGCAGTGTTTCTATCAAAGTGATGTTGCAGCAAGGTTTTACTGGTATAAACAGACTCTGGGAGAGAAACCGAGGATCATCTCTAGCTACTATAAATACGTCAAAACTGGCAGTTTTCAAAATGAATTCAACAATCCACGGTTCATGCTGGAGACTGGAAATGGGGAAAATCACTTGGCAATCACAGATCTGAGCATTTCAGACTCAGGTACTTACTACTGTGCAAGTAGCTATTTGTACATGTTTGATTTTGCAGAGGGCACTGTTGTCAGTGTGCAGGGCTCAGGTTTGAACATCCCAGCTCAGGTGCATCAGTCAGCATCTGAGAGCATCCAGCCAGGAGGCTCTGTGACTCTGGGCTGTACAGTACACACTGGGACCTGTGATGGAGAACACAGGGTTTACTGGTTCAAACACTCTGGACAAGCTCATCCAGGACTCATTTACACCCATGGAGGCAGCAATGATCAGTGTGAGAGGAAACCTGAGACACAAACTCACTCCTGTGTCTACAACCTGCTGATGAACAGCCTGAATCTGTCCGATGCTGGGTCCTACTACTGTGCTGTTGCCTCATGTGGACACATACTGTTTGGGAACGGGACCAAGTTGGACATTGAAGGTACAGTAAATAAATTGGAAATTAAAGTTGTCACACGTGAAAGTACTGACTGTTTCTCCCTGTGTCTCCTCTCATATCATTACTGAACTTACTGAAAGCTCTGTTTCTGATGTCTGGTTGCCAACAGGTGTGGTCGACATGGTGTATTTCTGGCATGCAGCTGCAGCATTCAGCACCATCCTGGGTGTTTTACTCTCTGTCTCCATGTGCATGATGAATAAAAGAAACAGCTCCTACTCTCCAGGTAAAACCTTTTCATATCAGTCAGCTTGTGTTCACTGAAAATGTCATTTGAATTAAAAAACTGTCTTTCTCAATCAGAATTTCAACTAAGATGTCCAGTTCCCTCCACAGCAAATGCAAAGGTAACGGTTTTAAATATGTGTTGAATTTAACTGCACAGCTACAGTTTGATGCAAAGTTACAGTTTCTGTCAAGAATAAGATAATTATATATTGACATCTATTTTGTTACCAGGGTTACCAACATACAAAAAACCTCTACTATGCTGCTTCAAGCACTGACCTGACCAACTGCTCAAGCAGACAGATGGATCCAACATGGAGTCAGTGTGTTTACTACAGCATAAAAAAGTAGAACCAGACATGTTCCATCTCTAATGTGTTTCTGAGTAAGCCATGACTTTTGTAGTCTGTCTCTTTTAAGGTTCAAAGTAAATTGAAATGACTTGAATAAATGTTTGAAAAGATCTCTATGATTTGTCAATATGATTAATTATCTATATCATAGTCCTCTTTTCGTATATGTAGTCTGAAGCAGGATATTCTCAATGTTACTTTTGTTTCTTTCTAATAAATCATGTATTTAAAATCATAAGATTATTTTTAGTAAAACTGTATCTCACTCGTGTTTTAGGATGAAGATTGTCTTGAACATTTTGTCAGACTGCTTTTAAACCATGTCATCAACAGAATGTGAATATAATGCAGGGGGGATTCTAGGATTTCATCCTTAGGGGAGATTAGCCCTCAA
Organism: Mastacembelus armatus; assembly: GCF_900324485.2. NCBI lineage: Eukaryota > Metazoa > Chordata > Actinopteri > Synbranchiformes > Mastacembelidae > Mastacembelus > Mastacembelus armatus. The sequence goes on along the minus strand of NC_046650.1, from coordinate 5,021,382 downwards.
CATTGTTGCTCATAACACTGTCTATCTTCTTTAACCACCTACGCATTGCAAGATGTTTCATCGTCTCCCACCTCCAGCCGACATACAGTACAAGCTATTGCACTTCTAAGGAAGAGCTATCATGCATGCACAGAATAGCAAAGAGAGTAAAAATAAATAAATAAATCATTTAAAAAAAACTCTGATCTTCTTTTTTTTTAATAGACATGTCCTGCATTTCTTATTTTCATTTTTATTTTAAAAAGTAAAAATTATACTTTCAATGAATTTTGATAGTAGTTTGTAGTTGATCATTTTAGGGGGGCTTAAATGACAGAGGGGGACTAAAGCCCGCCTAAAATGGGTCTAGAACCGCACCTGATATAATGTCATTGATAATCAAATAAACATCATGTAAATTGACTTTGGAGCACTTTGAGTGTGAGACAATATTGTTATGACCCTAGGGGTCATTGTGTGTGTGGTTGTGTGTTGTTGGCTCTCCCCTCCCCATTTCGAGTGTGTGTGTGTGTGTGTGTGTGTGTGACGGATGCTGGAGTGGGCGTGGACTCGAAACCGTGGATTGGACTTCCGGGATTGGTCCAACACTTCCGGAAGGACTATAAGAAGCCCACGGTCTACTGTTCAGGAGAGCTATTCTCCCACCTTTGCCATTCCCAGCTATTTTGATAAAGACTTCGATTTCGTAAATTAGTTAGTTAGAGATTAGGTTTTTGTTTCGTTTAGAGGACTTAGTATTGCTAGGATTTTCGTTATTTAGTTTAGAAATACTTAGATATTTAGGCTACGTTTGTGTTTTGTTTTCTCCTGTTTGTTTTAGGAGTTTCCAGGCTAGTGACCTGTGATTTTGTGTTATTTCTTTTGATTAGCTATTATAGGGCTGTTTAGCGTTTTTGTTATTTGATCTTTTGTTTGATTGAGATCGTAGGGCTATTGTAGCGTTTCTGTTATTGACTTTTCGTTTGTTTGATACCATAGGGCTATATTTAGCGTTTGTGTTTGTTTTCCCATATTCGTATACTATCGTAGGGCTCACGGAGCGTTTTGTTTGTGTTGTACATTTCTGTATTGTATTCTGTGTTTAAACAGAATAAATATTCGTGTTAATTGTAGTTCGTCTAGTTCGTATTTGTTGAGAGTGGAAGAGGTTTGGAGGAAAACTCCACAATCGTGTTACGCTCCGGCAACCCCTAGGCTGGGGCGTAACAATATGTTCATATGTTTTCAATCTAGCTGAAACTCATACATGACCAACGTGTAGCTGAAAATGAGGCTGACCTTCTAAACTCGTGTAACAGAGTAGGTGCTGACACTCAGCTGCTGAGGTGCCAAAGTAAAACAACACAGGAAAGCTGACCTAAAAACATGAGGCTTAAATGGTTTTCACTGTTATTGTTTCAATGAAAATCAGATATGAAACATCAAATACTGATTTCAGTATTGCAGCTGGCATGTGCCTACATCTGAAGACAACAACTGAAGATATTAAATATCCTCTAGACTGTTTCTACACTGATGACTTTAAAATACATATTTTAGAGCAGCTTTATCTGCACCATATGCTTTGTGTAGGTGGGATCTGCATTTGAGTATTATCACCAATCATCTATCATCTACACTGCATAATCCTCTCAAGAGTTTCAAGGGGATGGACCTAATGCAAACAGACAGTGGGTGAGACACAGGGATGACATATAGGCAAACATTCACAACCTCCTGGCAATTTAGAGTCATCAATCAATGTAACTTGCACGTTAGGACTATGGGAGGAAGCACAACTAAGAGGAATCCCGCATAGACATGGGGAAACATGTAAACTCCCCAGACAAAGGAAAGTTGAACAAGAATCAAACTGTGACATGACAGACTTAACCTTTGTTTTAAGTGATTAAAAGCTATCCTGATTAAAACATTGATATGTTTTCAAAGCTGAGGTTAGCATCAAAAAAGACACCAAGTTCCCTGAGTGGCTTACTGCACTTAAAGAGACAGTGAATTAACTTGAATATATTCTGTTTCGAGGTCCTACAACTAGTATTTCTGTCTTACTTTCATTAAGAAGGAGAAAATTCATCAACTCTTTTCATAATTGATACACTTTACTAAGTTGCTTATGGTTCTTAAATCATCCGAGCACAAAGAGACTTATAATTGCATGTCATCAGCATATGAATGATAAGATATATCATGATTCTTAATTAAATAAAGCGGAAGCATATCAATTAAAATGCAATGACCCTAAAATTGACCCTTGTGGGACCCCTTAAAAGTTCTGCATTTCAAAATATTTAAAAGAGCCAACAGAAACATAAAAGCTTCTCTCTTTTAAGCAAGACGTGACCCAGCTAACAGCAGAGCAGAAAGACCAACACAACCCAGAAATCTCATAATGAGAATACTGTGATCAATAGTGTCAAATGTAATAGTAAGGTCAAGTATAAATGAACGGATACTTTTTTTTGACTCACTAGTAGTACTAAGGTCATGATTAATAAGGGCTGTTTTAGTGCCACGGTTTCACCTAAAACCAGCCAGTACACATCATACATATTATTATACAAGTTATGGGGCACAAACATAAATGTTGGCAAAAACAGAAACCTAAGCATGAATGCTACAGTGTTGTTGAGTATGATGGGATGATTAAATTCCCACCCATAGAAACACCTTCTAACATTCCTGACTTGTGATGATCGGCAACTTTACTTCCTGTCTCATGCTCTTATTTTGAAGACCCATACTGGATTTGGTTTCCTACTCATCTACACTCACTTGAGCTTTTCCCTCCAAGGATATTAATTTGCTTTTCTATGTTGAAGGAGTTTTTGTTAATAATTGCAATCTCTGGATTCTCTGAGTTTTTGTTATACAAGATTACCTTGAAAATCTTTGACCAAGGAAAACAGCACCACCAGATCTTGCTCTGTGGAAAACAACCTGGACTCCATTTCCCATCTGTCTTGGCTCCCTCGGTGTTACCAGTTCCTGGCTGAGACAGTAATCTTTCCCACCATAGATACTTCAGTTCCATCCATCCCAGTCATTATAGTGGGAGATTTTAACATTCATGTAGATGTTGAAAATAACAGCCTCAGCATTGCATTTAATTCTATATTAGATTCAATTGGTTTCATTCAAAATGTTAATAAACCCATCCACTGTTTCAATCACACCCTTGATCTTGTTCTGACCTATGGCATCGAAATTGAACATCTAATAGTTTTTCCCCCAAATCCTGTTTTGTCAGATCATTCTTTAATAACTTTTGAATTTAAAATGATGGATCATGCAGCGTTTGGAAGAAAATTCCACTACAGCAGATGTTTATCCGACAACGCTGTTAATAAATTTAAGAAAATGATTCCATCTTTATTTACATCTATGCCAAGTATAAACATAGTGGAGGGCAGCTGCTTCAATCCCACTACCTACCAAATTGATCATGTTGTTGACAGCGCTGTAACCTCACTGCGTGAAATGCTTGATTCTGTAGCCCCTCTGAAAAAGAAGTTAGTGAATCAGAGAAGACTAGCCCCATGGTATAATTTACATATTCGTACCTTAAAGCAGGCATCACGAAGGCTGGAAAGGAAGTGGCATTCCACAAACCTAGAGGAATTTTTTCTAGCCTGGAAAAACAGTCTACTAACATATAAAAAAGCTCTCTGTAAAGCCAGAACTGCATACTATTCATCACTAATAGAGGAAAATAAGAACAATCCCAGGTTTCTTTTCAGCACTGTAGCCAGGCTGACAAAAACTCACAGCTCTGTTGAGCCCAGTGTTCCCTTAGCTCTCAGCAGTGATGAATTTATGAGTTTCTTTACAAATAAAAATCACAACTATTAGAGATAGAATTCAGCAGATGCTTCCTATACCTGCAATAAATTAATCTTCTACTACAGTAGCTCTTGAATCATCTGTAGGACCTCAGTTATGTTTAGACTGCTTCTCTCCCATAGATCTCTCTGAATTTACATCAGTAGTTGCTTCATCGAAATCATCAACGTGTCTCTTAGACCCCATCCCGACTAGACTGCTTAAAGACACCCTGCCATTAATGAACTCATCTTTATTAGACTTGGTAAATTTATCTCTAGTATCAGGCTACGTACCACCGGCCTTTAAGACTGCAGTAATCAAGCCCTTACTCAAAAAGCCTAGTCTTGATCCAGGAGTCTTGGCTAATTATAGACCAATATCCAACCTGCCATTTATTTCTAAAATCCTAGAAAAAGCTGTTGCTAAGCAGCTGTCAGACCACTTACACAGGAATGAACTATTTGAAGATTTTCAATCAGGATTTAGAGCACATCATAGTACAGAAACAGCACTGTTAAAAGTTACCAACGATCTTCTCTTAGCCTCAGATAATGGACTTGTTTCTATACTTGTCCTCCTAGACCTTAGTGCAGCATTCGACACCATTGACCACAACATCTTATTACAGAGACTGGAGCATGTGACTGGTATCAGAGGAACAGCGTTAAAATGGTTCCAATCCTATTTATCGGACAGATTACAGTTTGTTCATGTCCATGATGAACCTTCCACACGAACAAAAGTTAGTTATGGAGTTCCACAAGGCTCTGTGCTAGGACCGATTCTGTTCACCCTGTACATGCTTCCTTTAGGATATGTTATTGGGAAGCACTCTATTAATTACCACTGCTATGCAGATGACACTCAGTTGTATCTATCTATTAAACCTGTTAATACAAACCAGTTAACCAGACTTCAAGCCTGTCTAACTGACATAAAGGCCTGGATGACCAGTAACTTTTTACTTTTAAACTCAGAGAAAACAGAGAAAACATCACCTGCGCAACATTGCCAAAATTAGGAACATCCTGTCTCAAAATGATGCAGAAAAACTAGTCCATGCATTTGTTACCTAGATTACTGTAACTCATTACTATCTGGATGTCCCAATATCTCCATAAAAAACCTCCAATTAATCCAGAATGCCGCAGCCAGAGTCCTGACAGGAACTAGCAAAAGAGATCATATTTCTCCTATATTGGCTTCTCTTCAATAGCTCCCTGTAAAATATAGAATAGAATTTAAAATCCTTCTTCTCACATACAAATCCCTTCGTAATCAAGCTCCTTCATACCTTAAAGACCTCATAGTACCATATTATCCCAATAGACCACTTTGCTCTCAGAGTGCAGGTCTACTTGTGGTTCCCAGAGTTTCCAAAAGCAGACTGGGAGGCAGAGCCTTTAGTTATCAAGCTCCTTTCCTGTGGAACTAGCTCCCAGCCTGGGTTCAGGAGGCAGACACTCTCTGTACTTTTAAGGCTAGACTTAAAACCTTCCTCTTTGACAAAGCATATAGTTAGGGCTGGCTTCAGGCAACCCTGAACCATCCCTTAGTTATGCTGCTATAGGCCTAGACTGCCCGAGGACCATCGGTGCACTGAGCTCCCTTACCATAACCCCCCCCACCTCATATATATTCCACCATTGAATGTCACTAACCTTGTGCTCTCTCTCTCCCCTAGTTTGTGCTCTCTCCCTCTCTCTCTGTTCTCTCTGTACCTTCTGCAGGTGTCCCTGGTCCTGGAGCTGTATATCGCTGATGTGCAGTTACTGGTCCCACCAACCTGCAGTGTCTATTTGTTGTTTATTGTTGCTGTTCTGCTCTCTGCTCTATCCACTCACCCCAACCGGTCAAGGCACATGGCCGCCCAAACTGAGCCCGGTTCTGCTGGAGGTTTTTTCTTCCGTTAAAGGGAGTTTTTCCTCTCCACTGTCGCCAAGCGCTTGCTCATAAGAGAATTGTTGGGTTTTTAGTTTTAGTTTTTGTAAAGTGCCTTGAGATGATTTGTATTGTGATTTGGCACTATGCAAATAAAATTGAATTGAATTGAATTGAATTGAATCCCACATCCTGGTCACCTCATCCCCCGAACCCTTTCCCTTCAAAAAAAATTAAAGCTTTTATATCTGAGTTTTGGTGTTGGCAATTTATTGGTCCTCATTTCGCCCAGTTCATGACATGACTGTATCATTAAGGGCAAAAATAAAGACTACTGGATAAAATGTTCACCTGTGCTGCAAAATGAAATTATCTAATTTCCATATTCAGTAATAACATCTGTAACATAGATCTAGTTAAAGTGCACGCGGCTTTAGTGCACCACTGACAAATATTACAAAATGATACAATGCTGTATAATATGTGTGTTTACAAAGCCAGGTCCAATAACTGTAACTCAGACATAGTGATAACTGCAACGTTACACTGGTTCTTCTAATTCCCTTTTCATTAAATACAGAATTATTTTATTGGGAAATGTTATGAGTTTTCTATCAATAGTGCCACAAAGGTTTAATTTACAGAGCGGTAACCTACTGTGGAAAACTGTGGTGTGCCAGCTGTACCAAGAAACTCCTTGTTCATGATTTCTCAGCGCTACAGCAGGTAGTGCTCTGCATTAGGAGGGCTTGTTGGTGGTTGCAAGCCGCCAACCAGAAGAAGCAGATGCTGCTTACTCGTGACCAGAACTTCAGACTTCCTGTCACTGATCTTGCTGACAGCTGTTAGTTGGCTGCTGATGTTAGTGCACCACAAACTGACAGGACAAGTTGAGCTGAGCATCTATTTCACTGAACGCCCAGACATCCTGAAGCAGGTGATTAAGTTAGTGGTGTTTTGAAAGTATGACTGGTTGTCTTTCCAGTACAGTCGAGATAAATGCATAAGCAGAATAAAACAAGGATGTCCAAAACAGAATTCAGTATAATAGATGAACATATATAAAGCTGAAAATAACGTGCATGATTGCATTTTGAGCTACTGTCAAAATTTGTCTCTTTCCAGTGGCACCTATTAGAGTCTTGTGAATTTAGACTTGAGTGTAGGAGGAGAGGCACATTCAGATCTACTGCCACATATGGATAAAACGGCTTAAAAACCACAAGTAATAGGCTGCACTTTATCTGTCTGAAATGTAGCTAGCAAATGCTCAAGTCCATAAATGTTGGCTACAAACTGACTCCTGTGTAATTTGTTGCTAATGAATAAACTGTCTTTATAAAACATAGCTCATTCATTTTTCAGACAAATCATTTAAAGCCAAAGTAAGAAGCTGCTATGTTCTTCATATATCTCCCAGGTATGAGTCTATTCAAAGACCAAACTGACACTGTAGATGGCAGTAAACATGTGACCATGTTTCCTATAGTCCTGTCTCTTAAGAGTGGAGGGGGTATTGAGAAACTGCTCATTCAGCAGAGCAATTTGATCACAATGACATCTCCTATGTTTGTTTTCTATCTCACATGCCTCCTGTTGGGGAATATAGGTAAGGTATTTTTTGTCATTTCATGTGAATTTGCTTGAACTCACTTTTATACCTTTATCAGATAAAGCACTTTCTACGATATGAAAACCACTGTATGATTGCTGCGTCTCTTATTGTACTTAAGCTCAGAAGACCGAACTGAAATCGTCCTCATCTGTTTGCCAAGAGAGCAGTTTTGTGTTGGCTAATGTTGGTGAAGAAGTAATTTTGCGATGTTTCCATGAAGGAGATGTTGCAATGTCTTATTGGTATAAACAGACACTTGGACAAAAACCAAGGCTCATATCTACATTATACAAATACGACAAAAATGGGACTTTTTATGGTGAATTCAGGAACAATCCACGCTTCAAACTTGATGCTGACAATGGAAAAAATCACTTGAAAATTTCAGATGTGGATATTTCAGACTCAGCTACTTACTACTGTGCCAGTAGTTATACAATTACAGTTGAATTTGCGGAGGGCACTGTTGTCAGCGTGCAGGGCTCAGGTTTGAACATCCCAGCTCAGGTGCATCAGTCAGCATCTGAGAGCATCCAGCCAGGAGGCTCTGTGACTCTGGACTGTACAGTACACACTGGGACCTGTGATGGAGAACACAGGGTTTACTGGTTCAAACACTCTGGACAAGCTCATCCAGGACTCATTTACACCCATGGAGGCAGCAATGATCAGTGTGAGAGGAAACCTGAGACACAAACTCACTCCTGTGTCTACAACCTGCCGATGAACAGCCTGAATGTGTCTGATGCTGGGACCTACTACTGTGCTGTTGCCTCATGTGGACATGTACTGTTTGGGAATGGGACCAGACTGGACTTGGAGGGTAAGTAACTTATCTCGAAGAGGCTGTCCTGATGACAGATGAAACACAAGACAAGGCTGAAAACTGCTGACCTCTGAATTTGCAGGTGGAGTGGATTCTCTTTTCTTGGTGTATTTACTGAGTGGATCTTTGGTATTCACCACCATCTTCAGTGTTTTATCAGCTGTTTCATTGTATAAGCTGAACAAAAGACTCAGTTGCCAGTCTACAGGTAAGAAGTGATGTATTGTACAGTTCTTACTTAGAAAACATGGCTTTAAATTAAACACATTTTCTTCTGTTTCGTGACCAGAGCCCCAGGCAAGATTTTCAGCAAAATCACAGGTCAGTTGATTTTAAGTAACTGTATTAGGACTAGAACATGTTTACAGCACCATTGTGAGTTTCCAGCAGGTGCACCGTTACAATGTTGTTTTAAATTTTGTTCCCAGTGTTACCAAGATGATGACAACCTCCACTATGCTGCTTTAATGGCAACCAAGCCCAAAGGATCACGAAGAGAGAGGACTCAAACTCAGAATGAATGTGTGTATTCCAGTGTAAAGTAATAGATTTGGAAGTTGGTCATTCATTTGTACTATGGGAGGAAAATGTGCCCTTTTTTCTCCTTTGAGGTGTAAACTAAGTTTAGGTGTAAATTTAAATACACTTTTATATTATGTTCTCATCGGAAACAAGAGACGGGCTCCCTAAAAGCTTTACTTTAGCCTGTCTGAGCCCCCATTGTCTTTGTTGTTTGTGTTGTTTGAGCCAGGATGTGGTTGCAGGTTTTCTTATTATTCTTTCAATAGTACTGATCTTTGCATTGTCTTTAGCAGAGATGAATAAATAATGAAGCAAAACATAAAAGCTAAATGTCCAAATTTATCAATGCTGCCCCATAGGTAACTGTTCCAGTATACTTCACAATATAAATGATTCAGTCTTCATTGTTCCTCACTCTTTACTGTATAATAATGATAATATGCATCTACAGCAATGCAATGTTATTATGTAATGCTCTGATGTTGATGACGTGTGTATATATCACAAATGTCATCAAACTACCATGTATGAATAGTAAAAGTAGATGTGTCTATGTGGACTCAAACATACTGTAATGATCAATAAAACATCCACAAATCTACAGTGACACTATTTACTTGACATACTACAGGACACCGGGGGTCTGGGCATGCACAGAACTGATAAGTAGCACATGTGGGAGATTTATACACCACGGAACAGGTGGTCACACAGGGTCACTTAAATATTGAGCTAAAACATGCACAGTATGAGGTTGAGTGTTTTATTGGTGTGGTGTTTTAGGGTTTTAGAGGCTTCTAATTAACTGCCAACAATTTGTTTAGTGCTGGTAGAGGCCTGAAGATAGAGGACACCTGAACAAACATGTTGGGTGCCCATGTTGGGTCTTGAGAAGTCTTTGCAGACAAAGACTTCTCTCTGGGCACCCGTGATTAAACCTGAGATGATTCATCACACTTGTGGTTGTTTCTGAGAATTAGCAACTCTCAAACTTAAAGAAATTTCCACTACAGTTTGGCGACGAGGATGGGATGGACATGCCCCTGACCAGTGCCTGTTCTAGACCGAAGGAACCACCGGTGGTAAAATTTAAAAACGAAGGGAAAGTTCCACTCCGACAAACGGAGGGCTGGATCCCGCCTGAGGTCAGAACAGGTGGTGGGCAGTGGATGCTCCATTCATTTAATAAGTGAGTACAGTGTTATGAATCATTTCTTGTATATGTCTGTTAAGTGATTTAAGGAAATTTGGTATGTTTTTGGTCTGTGTCGAACAGAAAAGCCCTAGGTGTGTGTTTTTTGGCCTTAAGAGACAAGGCAGTGACGTGATCTTTGTAATCCCTTCATGGTAAAAAAAACTGTGAGTTTGAAGGACAGACGCCAGATGACGAAAAAATAATCCTAAAAAAAACAAAAACAAAAAGAAGAAAAAAAAAGAAACAACGAGAAAACTCCACTGGCTGAGGATTACAAACGTCTTCCTTTGGGGAAGCCATATGGTTTATTAATGAAACGACCCGTACGTGGAAAACAGGAAAATTAATACAGTACTGTAGAAGTAAATTATTATTGTTAATGAGAAGTACGCTATTATTGTCTATAAGAACTGCCTTAGAATTTGTCCCATATCATGAACTGGGCATATGACTGAAGTGATAATTTCATAAGCTTTGTGGTGACTCCTTCAGTGACTTGTATGCACAATGTGTGTACCATAAGGGTACGTTGCAGTCATACAAACGTGTCATACAAACCTACCTGGCTGTAGTGAGTCATCCAAAGTTAGTGTTTGTGTGATAAGATCTGACCATGCAATGAGATGGAAAGATTAGTGTGAATGAGAACTTATTGTGTGTGTATGTTATAAACCCAGTGAGAGTTTAAGCACCAGCCCCAGTGCTAAATAAGGACAGATAAATGAGTTAAATGTGTGGTTATAGAATTTTGTTACGAGAAAGAGAAGAGGAAGTGAAAAAAGAAAGCAAAGAAAGAAAAAATAAATTGGCACTCTTTTCAAGAGTGAGAAAGGGAGGCAGAATTAAAAGAAAAAATCTGCTGCAGAATTAAGGGTACAGTTAGAAAAGTGATGAGGAGAATAAGAAGGACAAAACAGAAACGTAGGGTAAGAAAGTAGAAGTTATGTGTTGCAGGTTTGTTAAATTCCAATGGGGAAACATCAGACCCACAGCACGGCACCAGTGGGGTCACAACAATTCACCGCCACGATGGACACCTTGTATGAACCTATGCGGACTGCATTTCCTTTGAGAGTCTGCTGGCCTGAGATTTATAATACTGTACCTGACAAAAGGAGGGTGAGTCAGCAGTTGATTATCGCACCTGCATGGAAACTGTATTCGCTGCACACTCCGGAATTGACGCAGATAATGCAGCATACACTCACCTATTGAAAACTGTATTAATAAATGGTCTCCACCTGGCCCAAGAAGTTATGTCATGATGTCATGTGTCGGCTGGGAAACAAAGACTCTGCCAAATGTATGGACACGTCTTACATGCAGAAAGGAACCGTGTGGAGTCAGACATGGACCAGGAAAAAAATTATCCAAACTGCTCAGTTGATGTACTACCAGCAGGAAACTACACAACCTCACAGAAGGAGCCTGCAATCTTGACAGAACAATACAAGAGGACATCAGAGGAATGAAGGATTTCTGCAGAATCAGCTTCAAAGAGGACAGTTTCACCTGGATGAAAAGTGTTACACCTGTGAAGGACATGGACAGATATCCTGTAACTCAGGGGTGTCAAACTTACGGCCCGCGGGCCAGATCAGGCCCGCAAACTAGTTTAATCCGGCCCGTGAGATGATTTGAAGTTGAAATTAGCTGCAATTTTTCAATGAATGAAACTGCTGTTCTAAACGTGTCCACTGGGTGTTGCAATAGCAATTATGTTAAGCAAGCAAACTGTTTATACTGAGGCTGAGCAAGTAGGCCTATACCTGTCAGCTGGCCCGGAGCTACCTGCCTTGTCGGTCCGGTCCGGCCCACTTGGGAATAGATTTTCCGCCATATGGCCCCTGACCTAAAATGAGTTTGACACCCCTGCTGTAACTGAATCAACAAAGACTGCTGAAATACAGTTGAATGATTGGGCCCCAGGAAACCCATATGATGACAGTGATCTAGATATGGAAATACCATGACTAATAATGTAACATTTTGTTTCCTCTGATTGGTAATGTCTTATGATAAATGTGTTGACACTTTGTGTCAAAAGGGGGGAATGTGGGAGATTTATACACCATGGAACAGGTGGTCACAAAGGGTCATTTAAATATTGAGCTAAAACATGCATAGTATGAGGTTGAGTGTTTTATTGGTGTGGTGTTTTAGGGTTTTAGAGGCTTGTAAATAACTGCCAACAATTTGTTTAGTGCTGGTACAGGCCTGAAGATAGAGGACACCTGAACAAACATGTTGGGTCTGTTCAAGATTAGTTCACCCCTTTTTACAAAGATATATAAACCTGATTCTGTAACACAAAGAGAATTCTGCAAAGACTTCTCTCCGGGCACCCGTGATTAAACCTGAGATGATTCATCACACTTGTGGTTGTTTCTGAGAATTAGCAACTCTCAAACTTAAAGAAATTTCCACTACACACGTCTTGATAGGTAGCACAAATCAACAGAACACCCGTTGACTTGTTTAGAACAGTATGAGTCAACAAGTCAAGAGGTGCAGTATGAAGTGAAGGAAATGGGTTAGTGAGGTTGGATGAGCAAATATCTTTCAAGTAGCCTAGTAGAAAATGACAATTTAAAAAGTGATTACTGTATTGGTAGCCTATTCATAACAGAATGTACAGAATATAGTCAGACCTACAACTCTTGAGTTTATCTCTAAAGCAGACACATCAAGTCTAAAATGTCAGAGTAAAATCTCTGAATATTGAAGTTAGGCTATTGAGAGCAGACTGAGTGGTTCAGTTAATAGTTTAGCTTAAGAATTAATGGTAACTCAACCGGAAAAAGGTTGCTTGCCATCTCCAGGCCAGGGGAGAGATCCTGCCTCAGGTGGAGGAGTTTAAGTATCTTGGGGTCTTGTTCACGAGTGAGGGAAGGACGGAGCTTGAGATTGACAGACGGATCGGGGCATCGGCAGCAGTAAAGCAGTCGGTGTACTGGTCTGTCATGGCGAATCTCTCGATTTACCGGTAAATCTACGTTCCTACTCTCACCTGAGGTCATGAGCTTTGGGGCATGACCGAAAGGTCAAGGTCTCGGATACAAGCGGCTGAAATGAGCTTCCTCCACAGGGTGGCTGGTTGCTCCCTTAGAGATAGGGTGAAGAGCTCAGTCACCCGGGAGGAGCTCGGAGTAGTTCCAGATGTCTCCTGGGTGCCTCCCTGGGGAGGTGTTCCGGGCATGTCCCATTGGGAGGAGGCACCGGGGAAGACCCAGGACACGCTGGAGGGACTATGTCTATCAGCTGGCCTGGGAACGCTTTGGTGTCCCCCCGGAAGAGCTGGAGGAAGTGTCCAGGGAAAAGGAAGTCTGGGTATCCCTGCTTAGGATATTACCCCCGTGACCCGGCCCCAGATAAGCGGAAGAAGATGGATGGATGGTAACTCAGTAATTTTCTGTTAGCATTCCTTTCATGTTTTATTAGTCTTTGTCGAGCCTGTTCTCCATAAGAAAGCCTGACCTTTGTATTAGGCCTATAGCCCACAGTTGAAAGATGCCATGCACTATTGTTGTCACGTTTGGCACAGGGAGATGCAATGATGCCTTTTTTTGGCACTGTGGAGAGAGTCTCATTTGATGTAAGGATTCTGAGGTCGGTCAACTTATCCTGCTGCTACATTTTCACTGGTGAAGTTGTGTGTCCATGCCAGGCCAAACGACCCACAGGAAAACGTTAAATATCCTGCACTCTGTGCAAATTTACTGTTTTTCTAAGTGACTTATTGTTTTATTTGTTTTTAGTGGCTATTGAAGGAACATGTAAGGCCACCTATGGGTCTGTGATGACACCAGATGTGTAGTAGGCCCCAGTGTTTTGAGTAAAAGTCAAAAGTGGAGCACATGCTCATTTTTACATGCCAAACAAAAACTGCCATTTTTCTGTAGCGACACCTAAAGGTCTAACATTGAATTCATTAATATACTAACTTGATGTTTTGCTGAACAGACTATGGCTATTGTAGAGGGACACTACACTCTGATAAAATGTACTGTGTTTTTAGGTATTAGAGAAGAAAAGAAAATAGAAGAGCTAAAAAAGCCAAAGACTGTACTATTAAAAAACATGAAAAGACAAAAGAACAAGAATAGGAACAAGATGAGGCAGAACCACACCCACCACAACTGGTATTCAGCTTCAGTGCAGACCTCCACTCCTAAAGCAGCATGAAAAAGAAAGACAACAATAATCTCACTGAGGATGAAATTGAGGAAAAACAATTTGAAATGAAGGTTAAAAAACTGATCTAAAAAAGCCATTTGGACCATCCCTGTTTTCTAACTACTTACATAGTGCAGCTGAATCGCAATCAGTTACATTAGATGACCCATCTAAAATGATTTTTATAGTCAAAGGCAGTAAATGTATAGTGTTTTCAGCCCTGCCAGTTGTACCGAAGTGTCGGCAAGCTTCTCACAAACTAAACTTCAAACTATAGGTGGCAGTGAACATATTTCTTTAACAGGACATTCAGAGTCACTTCTCACTGGCCAATCACACACAGTCTTGTCTGTGAATAGTGGAGAGAGGCTCAGTGTTCTTGTCATTCAGCGTGAACATTTGAACACAATGACATCTGCACAGTTTGTCTTCTGTCTGACAGGTTTGTTCTTCGGGACAATGGGTGAGTTGAATTTTCAGGACTGCACATTGAATCTTTTAAAATGCATTGCCTCTGATATATCTTTGTGTTCTATGTTATGTACAATTTTTCTATGTCACATCATTTCAGCTCAAATGACAAACCTGCAATTCGCATCTCTGAAACAAGACAGAAACTTTGTATCAGTTAAAACTGGGGGGAACGTGACTCTGCAGTGTTTCTATCAAAGTGATGTTGCAACAAGGTTTTACTGGTATAAACAGACTCTGGGACAGAAACCAAGGATCATCTCTAGCTACTATAAATATGACAAAACTGGCAGTTTTCAAAATGAATTCAACAATCCACGGTTCATGCTGGAGACTGGAAATGGGGAAAATCACTTGGCAATCACAGATCTGAGCATTTCAGACTCAGGTACTTACTACTGTGCCAGTAGCTATTCGTACATGTTTGAATTTGCAGAGGGCACTGTTGTCAGCGTGCAGGGCTCAGGTTTGAACATCCCAGCTCAGGTGCATCAGTCAGCATCTGAGAGCATCCAGCCAGGAGGCTCTGTGACTCTGGGCTGTACAGTACACACTGGGACCTGTGATGGAGAACACAGGGTTTACTGGTTCAAACACTCTGGACAAGCTCATCCAGGACTCATTTACACCCATGGAGGCAGCAATGATCAGTGTGAGAGGAAACCTGAGACACAAACTCACTCCTGTGTCTACAACCTGCGGATGAACAGCCTGAATGTGTCTGATGCTGGGACCTACTACTGTGCTGTTGCCTCATGTGGACACATGCTGTTTGGAAATGGGACCAGACTGGACTTGGAGGGTAAGTAACGTTCCAGCAAAATACAATTAGTTTTGATAAATAGTGATGCTTGCTCCTGCATTAAACAAAATATTAGCACAAAGTAAAATGTAGCTGTAAATCTCCTCCTGTCTGTGTCTGTGCAGATACAAAAGATTCTCATCGCTTAGTATATTTCTTGAGTGGCGCTTTGACTTTCACCACCATCCTGACTGTTTTACTGGCATTCTTATTGTGCATGATAAATAGGAGAAACAGCTGCATATGCACAGGTATGATACTGTTTGTATCTGTAGTGTTTCATTACTGAATATCACATTATACTGTATATTAAAAACACACCGTTCCACTGTTTTTCAGAATCTCACACAAGATTTTCAGCTTCGTCTACAACAAATGCAGAGGTAATTTAATCTAGATTAACCAGATCAATATAATTCAAACATATTTTCTATCATGATTTCTGTTGAATTTGTGTTGAATTCCAGCATACTAATTATATTTCTCTAGGGGTGTGTGGACAACGTGGATAATGTCCACTATGCTGCTTTAAGGGTAAAGACGGGCAGCAGATCAAGAAAACAGAGAGATGCTACAGAGGAATGTGTGTACTCCGGAGTAAAGTAATAGAGCTGGACATGTTTCATCCTCGTCTCTTTTAAAGTTATTTAAGCAAAACATGCTTCATGAAATCCTCACCTCTCGGTAAACAATGTATGAAGTTCAATTACTGTCTGACCACTATCTCTGTGCCACTAGACCGTGCAAAATCTCCACGACTGAAAAGAAACAACTTTAAACGACCAATTTA
The DNA here is from genome assembly GCF_900324485.2 of Mastacembelus armatus. NCBI lineage: Eukaryota > Metazoa > Chordata > Actinopteri > Synbranchiformes > Mastacembelidae > Mastacembelus > Mastacembelus armatus. Next base: position 5,005,282 of record NC_046650.1, on the reverse strand, counting down.
TAGTACAGGACAGACCAAACATGAAATGTGCATAGTTTGAACAGTCAACTTTTTATTAATTCAAAATAAAATAATGGCAAAAAAGAGATGATGCCTTGAAATGCACTATTCCCAGTGAATAAGTACACCAGAGCATGGACATACCTTGTATTACATTAAGTGCGCATTTACAAAACATCCCATCATGACTAGCGATCTAGGATTCGCTCTTTCTGTTTATGGAAAATGGAGTAAAACAGCAAGTTGTGCTGAAGGAATATGACCAAACCCTTAGAGATTAATATATGAAGACATTTCAGAAAACCACTGCTCTGAAAAACAACTGAAACAAACAAATAGCACAACAGCTCATCTAAATTAACTGTTACTTGATCTTCTGCTGTGCTACTGCACATTAACAGCACAACTTTCAGCCTGTTCCAGAAGACTTTAACATTATACTTTACTTTAACTGTGCTGCACTTAAAATAATTCAAACTAATTGGGTGTTCGCTGTCTGTGGTATTGTACTAATTGTCTCAAAGTCAGATTCATCTTGTGAATATTTACGGATCTTCTTCCTTCAAGGAAGGTGTTTCCAGAGAGTGGAACAACTGATTGAACAGGAGACAGGAAGAAATTATTAATGATTTTTTGGGATCAAATTAATACAGACAGCCAGCTTTCAATGTTGCTCTGATAGCCTGTGTGTGTGTGTGTGTGTGTGTGTGTGTGAATAAATATTATCTACTAGTGTGGTGATAAAAATACACTGAAAAGCCAAGATCAATCAGAAGAGAAAATTTACTGCAAAATGACTGTAAAAAGTATGTGAAGTAGTACTTTCAATTGAAATGCAGTACTTCTACATATTTGTGTCAGTTCTTTTTCTTCTGCAGATGATCTGGAGTAAGTACTTTTCCTACCAATGCGATTGAGTTTGAAGGCAATAGCATATGACTGACACACTTCTCAAACGTTGTCATTTATCCAACTACATACTACATATTCATGCTTATTAAATAATGTTACATCATTTATTGTTATATAATTAATGCATAGAACTTCAGATGTTGTTGTCACACAGGTACAAAATCATTAATTGTTAAAAAGATTTTGAATAGTGAACTAAACTTCACAAACTGCTGTTTCCCTCCATTTATGCAAATCAGATTGTAACCCTGAAACATGAATGAATTAAGGCCTGGTTGACTGAACAATGGAGAATTAATCCTTTGGTCTTTGGGCACACCTTCTTCTGCCAGACTGTGACTGAGACCCAACCAAAGAGCAGAGGCTCTGGCAAACAAGAAATATGTAAAGCCTGGAGAAGAAAGAGATGAAATGAAATCAAGGAAAAACGGTTTTCTAATTTAAATTAATTTCATTGGTTGAAATTGAAATTGAAAGTGAAAAAAGTGACGCATACTCGAAATTCCCCTCTGCATTTAACCCACCTGAAGTGCACACACAGCAGTGAACACACACACACACACACACACGGACGCACGCACACACACACACACACACACACACACACACACACACACAGCGTGAACACACACCCAGAGCAGTGGGCAGCCATTGCTGCGTTGCCTGGGGAGCAGTTGGGGGTTCGGTGCCTTGCTCAAGGGTCTCACCTCAGTCGTGGTATTGAAGGTGGAGAGAGAGTTGGCTAGTTACTCTGCCCCACCGACAATTGCTGCCGGTCCTGAGACTCAAACCCGCAACCTTCGTTACAAGTCTGACACTCTATCCATTAGGCCCCCACTGCCCCTTTTAGGTATTAGAGAAGAATACCAGATGCCTCCTGGGCGCCTCCCTGGGGAGGTGTTCCGGGCATGTCCCATCGGGAGGAGACACCGGGGAATACCCAGGACACGCTGGAGGGACTATGTCTCTCAGCTGGCCTGGGAACGCTTTGGTGTCCCCCGGAAGAGCTGGAGGAAGTGTCCAGGGAAAAGGAAGTCTGGGTATCCCTGCTTAGGATATTACCCCCGTGACCCGGCCCCAGATAAGCGGAAGAAGATGGATGGATGGTAACTCAGTCAGTAATTTTCTGTTAGCATTCCTTTCATGTTTTACAGTGGGTACGGAAAGTATTCAGACCCCTTTAAATTTTTCACTCTTTGTGTTATTGCTGCCATTTGCCAAAATCAAAAAAGTTCATTTTATTTCTCATTAATGTACACTCAGCACCCCATCTTGACAGAAAAAAACAGAAATGTAGAAATTTTTGCAAATTTATTAAAAAAGAAAAACTGAAATATCACATGGTCATAAGTATTCAGACCCTGTGCTCAGTATTGAGTAGAAGTACCCTTTTGAGCTAGTACAGCCATGAGTCTTCTGGGAATGATGCAACAAGTTTTTCACACCTGGATTTGGGGATCCTCTGCCATTCTTCCTTGCAGATCCTCTCCAGTTCTGTCAGGTTGGATGGTGAACGTTGGTGGACAGCCATTTTCAGGTCTCTCCAGAGATGCTCAATTGGGTTTAGGTCAGGGCTCTAGCTGGGCCAGTCAAGAACGGTCACGGAGTTGTTCCGAAGCCACTCCTTTGTTATTTTAGCTGTGTGCTTAGGGTCATTGTCCTTTTGAAAGGTGAACCTTCGGCCCAGTCTGAGGTCCTGAGCACTCTGGAAGAGGTTTTCTTCCAGGATATCTCTGTACTTGGCCGCATTCATCTTTCCTTCAATTGCAACCAGTCATCCTGTCCCTGCAGCTGAAAAACACCCCCACAACATGATGCTCCCACCACCATGTTTCACTGTAGGGATTGTATTGGGCTGGTGATGAGCAGTGCCTGGTTTTCTCCACACATACCGCTTAGAATTAACGCCAAAAGGTTAAATCTTGGCCTCATCAGACCAAAGAATCTTATTTCTCATAGTCTGGGAGTCCTTCATGTGTCTTTTGGCAAACTCTATGCGGGCTTTCATGTGTCTTGCACTGAGGAGAGGCTTCCGTCGGGCCACTTTGCCATAAAGCCCCGACTGGTGGAGGGCTGCAGTGATAGTTGACTTTGTGGAACTTTCTCCCATCTCCCTCCTGCATCTCTGGAGCTCAGCCACAGTGATCTTTGGGTTCTTCTTTACCTCTCTCACCAAGGCTCTTCTCCCACGACTGCTCAGTTTGGCTGGACGGCCAGGTCTAGGACGAGTTCTGGTCTTCCCAAACTTTTTCCATTTGAGGATTATGGATGCCACTGTGCTCTTAGGAACCTGAAGTGCTGCAGAAACTCTTTTGTAACCTTGGCCAGATCTGTGCCTTGCCACAATTCTGTCTCTGAGCTCCTTGGGCGGTTCCTTCGACCTCATGATTCTCATTTGCTCTGACATGCACTGTGAGCTGTAAGGTCTTATATAGACAGGTGTGTGCCTTTCCTAATCAAGTCCAATCAGTTTAATTAAACACAGCTGGACTCCAATGAAGGAGCAGAACCATCTCAAGGAGGATCAGAAGAAATGGACAGCATGTGAGTTAAATATGAGTGTTACTGCAAAGGGTCTGAATACTTATGACCATGTGATATTTCAGTTTTTCTTTTTTAATAAATTAGCAAAAATTTCTACATTTGTTTTTTTCTGTCAAGATGGGGTGCTGAGTGTACATTAATGAGAAATAAAATGAACTTTTTTGATTTGGGCAAAAGGCAGCAATGATACAAAGAGTGAAAAATTTAAAAGGGTCTGAATACTTTTCGTACCCACTGTATTAGTCTTTGTCGAGCCTGTTCTCCAGAAGAAAGCCTGACCTTTGTATTAGGCCTATAGCCCACAGTTGAAAGATGCCATGCACTATTGTTGTCACGTTTGGCACAGGGAGATGCAATGATGCCTTTTTTTGGCACTGTGGAGAGAGTCTCATTTGATGTAAGGATTCTGAGGTCGGTCAACTTATCCTGCTGCTACATTTTCACTGGTGAAGTTGTGTGTCCATGCCAGGCCAAACGACCCACAGGAAAACGTTAAATATCCTGCACTCTGTGCAAATTTACTGTTTTTCTAAGTGACTTATTGTTTTGTTTGTTTTTAGTGGCTATTGAAGGAACATGTAAGGCCACTTATGGGTCTGTGATGACACCAGATGTGTAGTAGGCCCCAGTGTTTTGAGTAAAAGTTTCAAAAGTGGAGCACATGCTCATTTTTACATGCCAAACAAAAACTGCCATTTTTCTGTAGCGACACCTAAAGGTCTAACATTGAATTCATTAATATACTAACTTGATGTTTTGCTGAACAGACTATGGCTATTGTAGAGGGACACTACACTCTGATAAAATGTACTGTGTTTTTAGGTATTAGAGAAGAAAAGAAAACAGAAGAGCTAAAAAAGCCAAAGACTGTACTATTAAAAACATGAAAAGAGAAGAGAACAAGAATAGGAACAAGATGAGGCAGAACCACACCCACCACAACTGGTATTCAGCTTCAGTGCAGACCTCCACTCCGAAAGCTGTTAGGATTTACCAAGCTTGTTCAGAGCTCATAAATACTGACACGAGTGAGGTAAAGAACAATTACAGTTTATTGAAATTAACGAAGGGTGGATCTGGTGGAAGACCTGGGAATAACGCCAACGGGATCTAGACTGCTCCCTAGGTTCCTTGGGAGCTAGCAGAATCAACTATTACAGGAAACTAAGGCGATCAGATACACAGGTGCACAGGGAAAACTAAACACTTCTTTACTCCCTTTAGTTGGGATCTTTCTATTTTAGGGCTCCTCGTCACGACGATCCAGGAGGTTCCCTTATTGTCCTTTATTCCTAATAGTAGAAAAACTCAAATCTTTAAGTCCAAACAGAACAGCTTCCTCATAACCCAGAAAACAACTCCACTGTCAAAAGTCACAATGACTGTGTCAGTTACCAAACTTGGCTTCTTCAATACTAGTTATTTGTGGGAAGCGCTTAAGAGCTAGGCCTCCTCTTCAGCATCCACATAAGGGAAGAATTGATATCCAATTACTTATCTCCTTCTCCGGTCAGGTAAAGGAGTCCAGAGGTACGTCGTAGTAATCCGTACGGAATCCAGGCGAGGCAGTTCCTGTGTTTCCATGGTTCACACAAGTCGAAGGCAGATCTCTAGAAGACACACAATCTGTACAAGTGAAAGCAGGGAAAATAGTACTACGGGTTTTAAAGATCAATTCAAATTTTCTCAGAGCTTGAGTCTTATCAAGTAGCAGTAGAGTGTCCACACGAGGTGTAACCACAATCTGGCAAGGAGCACAGTGTCCTGGTCTGCTTTAAAACCTGCAGCAGGCAGGTGCAGTGAATCAACTAATTACTCCAGAATAGTAAACAGTCTAAAGTCAGCAGGGGGCAGTATTGGGCAAGCCACTTCCCGGAATCCTGACAGTACTCCTCCCCAAAAAGACCGTCCCCTGACGGTCACCGCGGTTGATTGGGATGACGGCGGTGGAATGCCGCGATGAGACCCGAATCCAGAATAAAACGGGCCGGAACCCAGGAACGTTCCTCTGGACCGTATCCCTTCCAGTCGACCAAGTACTGCACCAAACGTCCTCGTCGACGGGACCGGAGGAGACACTTCACCATGTAGACCGGGCCACCGCCAATGGTACGGAAGGGTGGGTGGGGGTCTGGGGGCAGGCACTAGGAAACTCACCACCTCTGGCTTCATCTTAGAGACATGGAATGTTGGATGAATGCGAAGGGATTTCGGTAGTCGCAGCCGGACGGCCACCGGATTAACCACCTTCGAAACCGGAAAGGGTCCAATGAACCTGGGTGAGAGTTTCTTGTGCATGGCTCGGAGTGGAATATCAGAGGTGGAGAGCCAGACCCGCTGACCCGTGCGGTATGTGGGAGGAGTAGACCTCTTCTTGTTGGCCCAGCGTTGGTACGCAGATACTGTCCGTAAAAGTGTCGCTCTGGCTCTTCTCCACGCCAGATGGCAGTGCCGGAAAGACGCTTGGGCCGAACGCATCGACGAGGCGCGCTCTTGCGCTTCAAACAGGGGTGGCTGGTAGCCGTAAACCACATGAAAGGGGGATAGGCCAGTGGCCGAGGAGGGGAGGGAGTTATGGGCGTATTCCACCCACGTCAAATTCGTGGCCCATGAAGCGGGATCCTTGGAACACAGCAGTTGAAGACCAGTCTTTAGCTCCTGGTTTAATCTCTCTGCTTGACCGTTTGTCTGGGGATGGAAACCAGAGGAGAGGTTAACAGAAATTCCAAGCAATCTACAGAATTCTAACCAGAACTTGGCTACAAACTGTGGGCCACGGTCGGAGACAATGTTTCGAGGTATGCCATGTAAGCTGAAGATGTGTTGCTTGACAGTGTTGGCCATTTCTCTAGCTGAGGGTAGTTTGGGTAGTGGAAGGAAATGTACCATCTTTGAGAAACGATATACCACAGTCAAAATCACTGAGTTCCCTGAAGACCTAGGTAGCCCCGTAACAAAGTCCATAGATATGTGCGACCACGGTCGATGTGGAACAGGTAGGGGTCGTAATAATCCCGGGGGTCGTTGTCTGGAGGGCTTAAACTGGGCACAAGTGGGGCAAGCTGCTACAAACTCTTTTACATCTTTCTTGAGAGATGACCACCAGAAGCGTTGTGATATCAACTGAAGGGTGTGAGAGGGTCCGGGGTGACAAAAGAAACGTGCTGAATGGAACCAATTAAGAACATCAGAACGAAGATGATCAGGGACATACAGTAAGTCCGGTGGGCAGGCAGAGGGTGATGGGGCATGAGCTTGTACTATTTTCTTTTCAATACAGGTCGGGCCTAGTCGCGTGGCAGCAGGGAGAATGTAATCAGAGTCCGACTGCTGATTGGGAGGTTCATGAAGGCGTGACAGGGCATCAGCTTTGTGATTCTTGTAGCCCGGTAGGTAAGACAAATGAAAATTAAATCTTTCAAAAAACATAGCCCAGCGGGCCTGTCGAGGATTAAGTCTCTTTGCGGTTCTTAGGTACTCTAGGTTCTTGTGGTCTGTCATGACAAGAAACGGCTGTTCGGTTCCCTCAAGCCAGTGTCGCCACTCCTCCAACGCCAACTTGACCGCCAGCAACTCCTTGTCACCAATGCTGTTTCTTTCGGCCGGGGAGAGTTTATGGGAGAAAAAGGCGGATGGGTGCAATTTGTGATCTTTCGGACTCCTTTGTGACAATACCGCTCCCACACCGGTATCCGAGGCGTCGACTTCGACCTGGAACTGGAGTTTCGGCAGGGTGAGTATGGGTGCTTCCGTAAACTTCATTTTTAACCTTGAAAAAGCCTCCTGGGCCTCGGCAGACCAAATAAAAGGAACCTTGGAAGAGGTGAGCTTGTGTAAAGGACTCGTAATATTACTGTACCCCTTGATAAATTTACGGTAAAAGTTAGCAAAGCCGAGAAATCATTGCAATTCCTTACGGCTGCGGGGCTCTGGCCACTCTCGCACTGCCTGCACCTTCCCTGGATCCATGTGTATGTGTCCTTGTGTCAAAACATAACCTAAGAAAGAAATTTCCGTTACATGGAATTCACATTTCTCTGCTTTCACGTACAGTTGGTTTTGAAGGAGCCTTTGGAGAACTGCTCTCACATGTGTAATGTGTTCCTCCTTTGAACGGGAGAATATCAGTATGTCATCCAGATATACAAACACAAACTTGTTCAACATGTCCCTTAACACATCATTAACTAAGTTTTGAAAAGTGGCTGGGGCGTTGGTGAGTCCAAATGGCATTACTAGGTATTCATAGTGTCCAACAGGCGTGTTAAAAGCAGTCTTCCATTCATCACCATCTCTTATCTGTACTAGGTGGTAAGCATTTCTTAAGTCTAGTTAGGTAAAAATTGTGGCCCCCTGCACCAGTTCAAAAGCAGATGATATTAGTGGCAATGGGTAGCGGTTCTTGACTATAATTCGATTAAGCCCACGATAATCAATGCATGGCCTTACCCCTCCGTCTTTCTTCCCCACGAAGAAGAAACCGGCACCGGCGGGTGAGGAAGAGGGCCTAATGATCCCAGCTGCCAATGCCTCGTTTAGATATTTCTGCATGGCCTCTCTCTCTGGTCCCGAGAGAGAGAATATCCTTCCCTGGGGGGCATTGAACGAGGCAGGAGGTCGATGTTACAATCGTATGGCCGGTGTGGTGGTCAAATCTTTAAGTCCAAACAGAACAGCTTCCTCATAACCCAGAAAACAACTCCACTGTCAAAAGTCACAATGACTGTGTCAGTTACCAAACTTGGCTTCTTCAATACTAGTTATTTGTGGGAAGCGCTTAAGAGCTAGGCCTCCTCTTCAGCATCCACATAAGGGAAGAATTGATATCCAATTACTTATCTCCTTCTCCGGTCAGGTAAAGGAGTCCAGAGGTACGTCGTAGTAATCCGTACGGAATCCAGGCGAGGCAGTTCCTCTGTGTTTCCACGGTTCACACAAGTCGAAGGCAGATCTCTAGAAGACACACAATCTGTACAAGTGAAAGCAGGGAAAATAGCACTACGGGTTTTAAAGATCAATTCAAATTTTCTCAGAGCTTGAGTCTTATCAAGTAGCAGTAGAGTGTCCACACGAGGTGTAACCACAATCTGGCAAGGAGCACAGTGTCCTGGTCTGCTTTAAAACCTGCAGCGGGCAGGTGCAGTGAATCAACTAATTACTCCAGAATAGTAAACAGTCTAAAGTCGGAGGCAGTATTGGGCAAGCCACCTCCCGGAATCCTGACAAAAGCAGCATGAAAAAGAAAGACAACAATAATCTCACTGAGGTTGAAATTGAGGAAAAAAAAATTTGAAATGAAGGTTAAAAAACTGATCTAAAAAAGCCATTTGGACCATCCCTGTTTTCTAACTACTTACATATTGTAGCTGAATCGCAATCAGTTACATTAGATGACCCATCTAAAATGATTTTTATAGTCAAAGGCAGTTTTAAAAGTATTGCTGTAAATGTATAGTGTTTTTAGCCCTGCCAGTTGTATCGAAGTGTCGGCAAGCTTCTCACAAACTAAACTTCAAACTATAGGTGGCAGTGAACATATTTCTTTAATAGGACATTCAGAGTCACTTCTCACTGGCCAATCACACACAGTCTTGTCTGTGAATAGTGGAGAGAGGCTCAGTGTTCTTGTCATTCAGCGTGAACATTTGAACACAATGACATCTGCACAGTTTGTCTTCTGTCTGACAGGTTTGTTCTTCGGGACAATGGGTGAGTTGAATTTTCAGGACTGCACACTGAATCTTTTAAAATGCATTGCCTCTGATATATCTTTGTGTTCTATGTTATGTAAATTTTTTTCTATGTCACATCATTTCAGCTCAAATGACAAACCTGCAATTCGCATCTCTGAAACAAGACAGAATGTTTGTATCAGTTAAAACTGGGGGGAACGTGACTCTGCAGTGTTTCTATCAAAGTGATGTTGCAGCAAGGTTTTACTGGTATAAACAGACTCTGGGACAAAAACCAAGGATCATCTCTAGCTACTATAAATATGACAAAACTGTCACTTTTCATAATGAACTCAACAATCCACGGTTCATGCTGGAGACTGGAAATGGGGAAAATCACTTGGCCATCACAGATCTGAGCATTTCAGACTCAGGTACTTACTACTGTGCCAGTAGCTATTTGTACATGTTTGATTTTGCAGAGGGCACTGTTGTCAGCGTGCAGGGCTCAGGTTTGAACATCCCAGCTCAGGTGCATCAGTCAGCATCTGAGAGCATCCAGCCAGGAGGCTCTGTGACTCTGGACTGTACAGTACACACTGGGACCTGTGATGGAGAACACAGGGTTTACTGGTTCAAATACTCTGGACAAGCTCATCCAGGACTCATTTACACCCATGGAGGCAGCAATGATCAGTGTGAGAGGAAACCTGAGACACAAACTCACTCCTGTGTCTACAACCTGCGGATGAACAGCCTGAATGTGTCTGATGCTGGGACCTACTACTGTGCTGTTGCCTCATGTGGACACATGCTGTTTGGAAATGGGACCAGACTGGACTTGGAGGGTAAGTAACGTTCCAGCAAAATACAATTAGTTTTGATAAATAGTGATGCTTGCTCCTGCATTAAACAAAATATAAGCACAAAGTAAAATGTAGCTGTAAATCTCCTCCTGTCTGTGTCTGTGCAGATACAAAAGACTCTCATCGCTTAGTATATTTCTTGAGTGGCACTTGGACTTTCACCACCATCCTGACTGTTTTACTGGCATTCTTATTGTGCATGATAAATAGGAGAAACAGCTGCATATGCACAGGTATGATACTGTTTGTATCTGTAGTGTTTCATTACTGAATATCACATTATACTGTATATTAAAAACACACCGTTCCACTGTTTTTCAGAATCTCACACAAGATTTTCAGCTTCGTCTACAACAAATGCAGAGGTAATTTAATCTAGATTAACCAGATCAATATAATTCAAACATATTTTCTATCATGATTTCTGTTGAATTTGTGTTGAATTCTAGCATACTAATTATATTTCTCTAGGGGTGTGTGGACAACGTGGATAATGTCCACTATGCTGCTGTAAGGGTAAAGACGGGCAGCAGATCAAGAAAACAGAGAGATGCTACAGAGGAATGTGTGTACTCCAGAGTAAAGTAATAGAGCTGGACATGTTTCATCCTCGTCTCTTTTAAAGTTATTTAAGCAAAACATGCTTCATGAAATCCTCACCTCTCAGTAAACAATGTATGAAGTTCAATTACTGTCTGACCACTATCTCTGTGCCACTAGACCGTGCAAAATCTCCACGACTGAAAAGAAACAACTTTTAAACGACCAATTTGTAGTACAGGACAGACCGAACATGAAATGTGCATAGTTTGAACAGTCAACTTTTTATTAATTCAAAATAAAATAATAGCAAAAAAGAGATGATGCCTTAAAATGCACTATTCCCAGTGAATAAGTACACCAGAGCATGGACATACCTTGTATTACATTAAGTGCGCACTTACAAAACATCCCATCATGACTAGCGATCTAGGATTCGCTCTTTCTGTTTAGGGAAAATGGAGTAAAACAGCAAGTTGTGCTGAAGGAATATGACCAAACCCTTAGAGATTTAATATATGAAGACATTTCAGAAAACCACTGCTCTGAAAAACAACTGAAACAAACAAATAGCACAACAGCTCATCTAAATTAACTGTTACTTGATCTTCTACTGTGCTACTGCACATTAACAGCACAACTTTTAGCCTGTTCCAGAAGACTTTAACATTATACTTTACTTTAACTGTGCTGCACTTAAAATAATTCAAACTAATTGGGTGTTCGCTGTCTGTGGTATTGTACTAATTGTCTCAAAGTCAGATTCATCTTGTGAATATTTACGGATCTTCTTCCTTCAAGGAAGGTGTTTCCAGAGAGTGGAACAACTGATTGAATAGGAGACAGGAAGAAATTTTTAATGATTTTTTGGGATCAAAGTAATGCAGACAGCCAGCTTTCAATGTTGCTCTGATAGCCTGTGTGTGTGTGTGTGTGTGTGTGTGTGAATAAATATTATCTACTAGTGTGGTGATAAAAATACACTGAAAAGCCAAGATCAGTCAGAAGAGAAAATTTACTGCAAAATGACTGTAAAAAGTATGTGAAGTAGTACTTTCATTTGAAATGCAGTACTTCTACATATTTGTGTTAGTTCTTTTTCTTCTGCAGATGATCTGGTGTAAGTACTTTTCCTACCAATGCGATTGAGTTTGAAGGCAATAGCATATGACTGACACACTTCTCAAACATTGTCATTTATCCAACTACATACTACATATTCATGCTTATTAAATAATGTTACATCATTTATTGTTATATAATTAATGCATAGAACTTCAGATGTTGTTGTCACACAGGTACAAAATCATTAATTGTTAAAAAGATTTTGAATAATCAACTAAACTTCACAAATTGCTGTTTCCCTCCATTTATGCAAATCAGATTGTAACCCTGAAACATGAATGAATTAAGGCCTGGTTGACTGAACAATGGAGAATTAGGCCTTTGGGCTTTGGGCACACCTTCTTCTGCCAGACTGTGACTGAGACCCAACCAAAGAGCAGAGGCTCTGGACAACAAGAAATATGTAAAGCCTGGAGATGAAAGAGATGAAATGAAATCAAGGAAAAACGGTTTTCTAATTTAAATTAATTTCATTGGTTGAAATTGAAATTGAAAGTGAAAAAGTGACCCATACTCGAAATTCCCTCTGCATTTAACCCACCTGAAGTGCACACACACACACACACACACACACACACACACACACACACACACACACACACACACACACACACACACACACACACACACACACACACACACACACACACACACACACACACACAGCGTGAACACACACCCGGAGCAGTGGGCAGCCATTGCTGCGTTGCCTGGGGAGCAGTTGGGGGTTCGGTGCCTTGCTTAAGGGTCTCACCTCAGTCGTGGTATTGAAGGTGGAGAGAGAGCTGGCTAGTCACTCTGGCCCACCGACAATTGCTGCCAGTCCTGAGACTCAAACCCGCAACCTTCGTTACAAGTCTGACACTCTATCCATTAGGCCCCCACTGCCCCTTTTAAGTATTAGAGAAGAATACCAGATGCCTCCTGGGCGCCTCCCTGTGGAGGTGTTCCGAGCATGTCCCATTGGGAGGAGGCACCGCGGAAGACCCAGGACACGCTGGAGGGACTATGTCTCTCAGCTGGCCTGGGAACACTTTGGTGTCCCCCGGAAGAGCTGGAGGAAGTGTCCAGGGAAAAGGAAGTCTGGGTATCCCTGCTTAGAATACTGCCCTCGCGACCCGGCCCCAGATAAGCGGAAGAAGATGGATGGATGGTAACTCAGTCAGTAATTTTCTGTTAGCATTCCTTTCATGTTTTATTAGTCTTTGTCGAGCCTGTTCTCCAGAAGAAAGCCTGACCTTTGTATTAGGCCTATAGCCCACAGGTGAAAGATGCCATGCACTATTGTTGTCACGTTTGGCACAGGGAGATGCAATGATGCCTTTTTTTGGCACTGTGGAGAGAGTCTCATTTGATGTAAGGATTCTGAGGTCGGTCAACTTATCCTGCTGCTACATTTTCACTGGTGAAGTTGTGTGTCCATGCCAGGCCAAACGACCCACAGGACAATGTTAAATATCCTGCACTCTGTGCAAATTTACTGTTTTTCTAAGTGACTTATTGTTTTATTTGTTTTGAGTGGCTATTGAAGGAACATGTAAGGCCACCTATGGGTCTGTGATGACACCAGATGTGTAGTAGGCCCCATTGTTTTGAGTAAAAGTATCAAAAGTGGAGCACATGCTCATTTTTACATGCCAAACAAAAACTGCCATTTTTCTGTAGCGACACCTAAAGGTCTAACATTGAATTCATTAATATACTAACTTGATGTTTTGCTGAACAGACTATGGCTATTGTAGAGGGACACTACACTCTGATAAAATGTACTGTGTTTTTAGGTATTAGAGAAGAAAAGAAAACAGAAGAGCTAAAAAAGCCAAAGACTGTACTATTAAAAAACATGAAAAGACAAAAGAACAAAAATAGGAACAAGATGAGGCAGAACCACACCCACCACAACTGGTATTCAGCTTCAGTGCAGACCTCCACTCCTAAAGCTGTTAGGATTTACCAAGCTTGTTCAGAGCTCATAAATACTGACACGAGTGAGGTAAAGAACAATTACAGTTTATTGAAATTAACGAAGGGTGGATCTGGTGGAAGATCTGGGAATAACGCCAACGGGATCTAGACTGCTTCCTAGGTTCCTTGGGAGCTAGCAGAATCAACTATTACAGGAAACTAAGGCGATCAGATACACAGGTGCACAGGGAAAACTAAACACTTCTTTACTCCCTTTAGTTGGGATCTTTCTATTTTAGGGCTCCTCGTCGCGACGATCCAGGAGGTTCCCTTATTGTCCTTTATTCCTAATAGTAGAAAAACTCAAATCTTTAAGTCCAAACAGAACAGCTTCCTCATAACCCAGAAAACAACTCCACTGTCAAAAGTCACAATGACTGTGTCAGTTACCAAACTTGGCTTCTTCAATACTAGTTATTTGTGGGAAGCGCTTAAGAGCTAGGCCTCTTCTTCAGCATCCACATAAGGGAAAAATTGATATCCAATTACTTATCTCCTTCTCCGGTCAGGTAAAGGAGTCCAGAGGTACGTCGTAGTAATCCGTACGGAATCCAGGCGAGGCAGTTCCTCTGTGTTTCCACGGTTCACACAAGTCGAAGGCAGATCTCTAGAAGACACACAATCTGTACAAGTGAAAGCAGGGAAAATAGTACTACGGGTTTTAAAGATCAATTCAAATTTTCTCAGAGCTTGAGTCTTATCAAGTAGCAGTAGAGTGTCCACACGAGGTTTAACCACAATCTGGCAAGGAGCACAGTGTCCTGGTCTGCTTTAAAACCTGCAGCGGGCAGGTGCAGTGAATCAACTAATTACTCCAGAATAGTAAACAGTCTAAAGTCAGCAGGAGGCAGTATTGGGCAAGCCACTTCCCGGAATCCTGACAAAAGCAGCATGAAAAAGAAAGACAACAATAATCTCACTGAGGTTGAAATTGAGGAAAAAAAAATTTGAAATGAAGGTTAAAAAACTGATCTAAAAAAGCCATTTGGACCATCCCTGTTTTCTAACTACTTACATATTGTAGCTGAATCGCAATCAGTTACATTAGATGACCCATCTAAAATGATTTTTATAGTCAAAGGCAGTAAATGTATAGTGTTTTCAGCCCTGCCAGTTGTACCGAAGTGTCGGCAAGCTTCTCACAAACTAAACTTCAAACTATAGGTGGCAGTGAACATATTTCTTTAACAGGACATTCAGAGTCACTTCTCACTGGCCAATCACACACAGTCTTGTCTGTGAATAGTGGAGAGAGGCTCAGTGTTCTTGTCATTCAGCGTGAACATTTGAACACAATGACATCTGCACAGTTTGTCTTCTGTCTGACAGGTTTGTTCTTCGGGACAATGGGTGAGTTGCATTTTCAGGACTGCACATTGAATCTTTTAAAATGCATTGCCTCTGATATATCTTTGTGTTCTATGGTGTGTACATTGTTTTGTATGTCACATCATTTCAGCTCAAATGACAAACCTGCAATTTGCATCTCTGAAACAAGACAGAAAGTTTGTATCAGTTAAAACTGGGGGGAACGTGACTCTGCAGTGTTTCTATCAAAGTGATGTTGCAACAAGGTTTTACTGGTATAAACAGACTCTGGGACAGAAACCGAGGATCATCTCTAGCTACCATAAATATGACAAAACTGGACATTTTCAAAATGAATTCAACAATCCACGGTTCATGCTGGAGACTGGAAATGGGGAAAATCACTTGGCAATCACAGATCTGAGCATTTCAGACTCAGGTACTTACTACTGTGCCAGTAGCTATTCGTACATGTTTGATGTTGCAGAGGGCACTGTTGTCAGCGTGCAGGGCTCAGGTTCGAACATCCCAGCTCAGGTGCATCAGTCAGCATCTGAGAGCATCCAGCCAGGAGGCTCTGTGACTCTGGGCTGTACAGTACACACTGGGACCTGTGATGGAGAACACAGGGTTTACTGGTTCAAACACTCTGGACAAGCTCATCCAGGACTCATTTACACCCATGGAGGCAGCAATGATCAGTGTGAGAGGAAACCTGAGACACAAACTCACTCCTGTGTCTACAACCTGCGGATGAACAGCCTGAATCTGTCTGATGCTGGGACCTACTACTGTGCTGTTGCCTCATGTGGACACATGCTGTTTGGAAATGGGACCAGACTGGACTTGGAGGGTAAGTAACGTTCCAGCAAAATACAATTAGTTTTGATAAATAGTAATGCTTGCTCCTGCATTAAACAAAATATAAGCACAAAGTAAAATGTAGCTGTAAATCTCCTCCTGTCTGTGTCTGTGCAGATACAAATGATTCTCATCACTTAGTATATTTCTTGAGTGGCGCTTTGACTTTCACCACCATCCTGACTGTTTTACTGGCATTCTTATTGTGCATGATAAATAGGAGAAACAGCTGCATATGCACAGGTATGATACTGTTTGTATCTGTAGTGTTTCATTACTGAATATCACATTATACTGTATATTAAAAACACACCGTTCCACTGTTTTTCAGAATCTCACACAAGATTTTCAGCTTCGTCTACAACAAATGCAGAGGTAATTTAATCTAGATTAACCAGATCAATATAATTCAAACATATTTTCTATCATGATTTCTGTTGAATTTGTGTTGAATTCCAGCATACTAATTATATTTCTCTAGGGGTGTGTGGACAACGTGGATAATGTCCACTATGCTGCTTTAAGGGTAAAGACGGGCAGCAGATCAAGAAAACAGAGAGATGCTACAGAGGAATGTGTGTACTCCGGAGTAAAGTAATAGAGCTGGACATGTTTCATCCTCGTCTCTTTTAAAGTTATTTAAGCAAAACATGCTTCATGAAATCCTCACCTCTCAGTAAACAATGTATGAAGTTCAATTACTGTCTGACCACTATCTCTGTGCCACTAGACCGTACAAAATCTCCACGACTGAAAAGAAACAACTTTAAACGACCAATTTATAGTACAGGACAGACCGAACATGAAATGTGCATAGTTTGAACAGTCAACTTTTTATTAATTCAAAATAAAATAATGGCAAAAAAGAGATGATGCCTTAAAATGCACTATTCCCAGTGAATAAGTACAACAGAGCATGGACATACCTTGTATTACATTAAGTGCGCACTTACAAAACATCCCATCATGACTAGCGATCTAGGATTCGCTCTTTCTGTTTATGAAAAATGGAGTAAAACAGCAAGTTGTGCTGAAGGAATATGACCAAACCCTTAGAGATTTAATATATGAAGACATTTCAGAAAACCACTGCTCTGAAAAACAACTGAAACAAACAAATAGCACAACAGCTCATCTAAATTAACTGTTACTTGATCTTCTACCGTGCTACTGCACATTAACAGCACAACTTTCAGCCTGTTCCAGAAGACTTTAACATTATACTTTACTTTAACTGTGCTGCACTTAAAATAATTCAAACTCATTGGGTGTTCGCTGTCTGTGGTATTGTACTAATTGTCTCAAAGTCAGATTCATCTTGTGAATATTTACGGATCTTCTTCCTTCAAGGAAGGTGTTTCCAGAGAGTGGAACAACTGATTGAATAGGAGACAGGAAGAAATTATTAATGATTTTTTGGGATCAAACTAATGCAGACAGCCAGCTTTCAATGTTGCTCTGATAGCCTGTGTGTGTGTGTGTGTGAATAAATATTATCTACTAGTGTGGTGATAAAAATACACTGAAAGCCAAGATCAATCAGAAGAGAAAATTTACTGCAAAATGACTGTAAAAAGTTTGTGAAGTAGTACTTTCATTTGAAATGCAGTACTTCTACATATTTGTCAGTTCTTTTTCTTCTGCAGATGATCTGGTGTAAGTACTTTTCCTACCAATGCGATTGAGTTTGAAGGCAATAGCATATGACTGACACACTTCTCAAACGTTGTCATTTATCCAACTACATACTACATATTCATGCTTATTAAATAATGTTACATCATTTATTGTTATATAATTAATGCATAGAACTTCAGATGTTGTTGTCACACAGGTATAAAATCATTAATTGTTAAAAAGATTTTGAATAGTCAACTAAACTTCACAAATTGCTGTTTCCCTCCATTTATGCAAATCAGATTGTAACCCTGAAACATGAATGATTTAAGGTCTGGTTGACTGAACAATGGAGAATTAGGCCTTTGGGCTTTGGGCACACCTTCTTCTGCCAGATTGTGACTGAGACCCAACCAAAGAGCAGAGGCTCTGGCAAACAAGAAATATGTAAAGCCTGGAGAAGAAAGAGATGAAATGAAATCAAGGAAAAACGGTTTTCTAATTTAAATTAATTTCATTGGTTGAAATTGAAATTGAAAGTGAAAAAAGTGACGCATACTCGAAATTCCCCTCTGCATTTAACCCACCTGAAGTGCACACACAGCAGTGAACACACACACACACACATAGCGTGAACACACACCCGAGCAGTGGGCAGCCATTGCTGCGTTGCCTGGGGAGCAGTTGGGGGTTCGTTGCCTTGCTCAGGGGTCTCACCTCAGTCGTGGTATTGAAGGTGGAGAGAGAGCTGGCTAGTCACTCTGCCCCACCGACAATTGCTGCTGGTCCTGAGACTCAAACCCACAACCTTCATTACAAGTCTGACACTCTATCCATTAGGGCCCCACTGCTCCTTTTAGGTATTAGAGAAGAATACCTAAGAATACCAAAGTTTTTTGTTTAGATTTTTATCAGTTTATATTTGAACTCAGACATTTCTAATACCTTAAACAGAGTTTTGCTTTCCATTTGGTCTCACTTGACTAGACTGTCTACCTGATTTTTTTTCCCCTTATATTCACACCAACTGTAGGTTGCAACCTTGGTTGTAGGTTTCCTGTCTGCACTTCTGCAAACTACTGTAAAAATCAAGGCAAAACACCCTAAAATCTTCAATAAAACAGGAGAATATTGCTCTGTGTGGTTGAACTGCTCAAAATGAATAGTGCGTATTTATTTCCCCCATTAAGTGACAGCTACATATCCACATGATTGGCAATTGACACCTTCAAAGCAAGTGCAGCCCATCAGCGAAATGAGTGCGAGTGTCATTACATAAGCAAGGATGTCTGTGGTTATTTATTTTTTCAAAACCTACTTGACAGTGTGTCAGTGAGAACGTGATGCTTCCTAAGTAGGACACCTGTAGTTGGCCAGTCGAATGCAGTCTTGTGTCTGAAGAGAGGAGAAAGGTTCAGGATTACGCTCAGTGCAAGACGTTGAACATGATGATGCCTTCAGTGTTTCTTTTCTATCTGACATGTGTGTTCTGTGGAAAAGCAGGTGAGTTTTCAATGACTACAGTTTTGTTTACATTTTTTTTTGTAGTTTTTGGTCAGTTCTCATATTTTGCTCATCATCGCTGAGTGTTCTAAAGTACCACATGAAACCAACTGTGGATTTGCTTTGTCTCTCACTTCAGCTCAAATGGACGCTCTGAAACTGTCCTCCTCTGTTCATCAACAGCACAGTTTAATATCAGTTGATGCTGGTAATGAGGTGACTTTGTCATGTTTTTATGCAGAAGATGTTGCAATGTTTTACTGGTATAAACAATCTCTGGGAGAGAAACCAAGGCTAATTGCTACTTTCTACAAGTATGAAAAAAATGGTACTTTTTATGGTGAACTCAAAAATAACAAACGCTTCAATTTGGCTACTATGAAAGGAAAAATTTATCTGATTATCTCAGATTTACGCACTTCCGACTCAGCAACTTACTACTGTGCAACCAGCTATACATTCATTTTTGAATTTGCGGAGAGCACCGTTGTCAGCGTGCACGGCTCAGGTTTGAACATCCCAGCTCAGGTGCATCAGTCAGCATCTGAGAGCATCCAGCCAGGAGGCTCTGTGACTCTGAACTGTACAGTACACACTGGGACCTGTGATGGAGAACACAGGGTTTACTGGTTCAAACACTCTGGACAAGCTCATCCAGGACTCATTTACACCCATGGAGGCAGCAATGATCAGTGTGAGAGGAAACCTGAGACACAAACTCACTCCTGTGTCTACAACCTGCCGATGAACAGCCTGAATGTGTCTGATGCTGGGACCTACTACTGTGCTGTTGCCTCATGTGGACACATGCTGTTTGGAAATGGGACCAGACTGAACATTGAAAGTGAGTAACATTGTAGCAAAAGTTTCATCATTTGATAAATAATGGTAATTACCCCCTCACCAAATGTAAAGCAAAAAAAATCCAAATCTCTGTAATGTTCTTTGTTTCTGTACAGATCAGGTGGACTGTTCTTTCCAGGTGTATTTCTGGACTGGATTTTCAGCATTCACCACTCTCTTGAGTGTTTTACTGGCTGCCTGTCTGTACATCATAAGCAGGAAACAAAGCTGCCCTTGCACAGGTACAATAAATGTTACTTCTTTTTTTCACCCATACCACTCAACCAGTTAATGTGACATTAAGAACTGGTTCCGTTTTTCAGAATATCAAGCAAGACTTTCATCTTCCTCCAAAACTAATGTAAAGGTAACATCTTTTTAACATGAAATACTGTATTATTAGTCAAACATATTTTCATAGCACAAGTTACATGTTTGTTTTTGTATTTCTGTCATGGAGCACACTGTGAGGTACTGTTTCTCATGTTCAGGGTTACCAAAAGGGAGAAAACCTCTATTACGTTGCTTTAAGAGAGACTGAGATCAACACAAGGAAGCAGAGGGATGACACCTGGAGTGAATGTGTGTACTTCAGTGTGAAGCTGCAGAACTGAGCATATTTAATTACTGTCTCTGTAAAATCACATTCGACTTTGTTAGCATCTCTTTGAAAATGTAAAAAAAAAATGGCTTTCATGAAACAATGCTGTAAATGTGCATCAGTGAAATGCATGTTAATACCCCATGCAGTAATATCATTAAAGAATCTTTTCCAAAGGCATTACATGAAGTGCTATGATTTCCACTTTGTGCCAGGTTCCAATCAATTACTAAGCTGAGCTTGAAGCACAGCCAAACAGACGACAGCTATCAGTATCTGGAGTGAACATGACTGCATCTTACTCATTAAGCACGTTTGACTAGTGTCCATGTAGTTGGGAGTGTTACGATGGGTTTGTAAGAGTCAGCGACTAAATGTCCATATCAACAACCTATTGCACATCAGTGTTTTGAGCTGGATGGTGTTAAGCAACTACACAATGCAAATCTGTGTGTTCAACTGTATGTGTACACGCTGACAAACCACCAATGCAGGAAAGAAAATGAAACAAAAAAATAAATAAAAGATTGATCACTGTGTTGTATAAAAACTAGTAAAATTAGCTGCAATTCTACTAATTTCCAAGTACGTTCTCAGACAGTGTTTTGCATGCACCATCATTTGTATTCAGATATGATCTCACATGTCTCTGGTCCTCACAAATGACATAAAACAGAAAAAAGCTTTAAAACTAAAAGTAATCAGCAGCAAATTAGAGCTTGTTTGAAAAAAAACTGTCAAATGTGCAGTCACTGTAAAGTAAAATATGTGTGCTAAAAATCTCTACAAAAAAATCAAATATAGACAATTAGATGCAAATATAAGCCGAGCATGCACAAAAATCCCTTTAGCCCTATTAACACCTTTCAAACTTAAGCATATAGGTGGAGAGTGCAACCTTTTAACTAGCCCTCTCTTGGCATTTGACTTCTGTTTTGACTCCTGTGGTATAACAAAGGTGTGATCTACAGTGAACAGGTTTCCGCTGGTGGAAACTTAAGTCATTGCTTGCACACAGGAAGACTGGCCTGTGGCCTCCAGGCCACGCTTTGCAGCAGCCTTGACGGGGGCCAAGACAACAGAGTAGTCATTTAAAAAAAGAACCGAAGGTGACAAATTGAATGCAGAAAACATACTGTGCACAGCAAAGAGAAATACACACCCATATCAGGAAAGGACTGAATTGTTAACACTATCATAATGCAGGGGGTAGTTCCAGTGTGAAGGTTTGCTTCACTGTGATTAAACTTTAATACTGACTCCCTAACAACAAATGCTAGAACAACTTAATTTTATATTGCCTCTAGGCTCAGACAGCAGTGGCATACTGTAAAAAGCTGCCTTTGGAAGTTAAGAAAAAAATCACAGGCGCGTACACCAATATCAGTCATCTGCAAACATATCATACATCAAGCATGGTCTAAGGTAACCCCTACCCCTAACCTGCCAAAGCAGTCATTGCTACATGTTTTAATGCAACACTTTACAGACTTTATCTGCATTTGTGAGCTTTAGTCCATGTCAAATTTCAAACATGTACAGATGGTGTGCAGATGATATAGAGTGCGAAAACACATCAAAATTGTGCAACAACAGTTAATATGTCACTTCCTACATAGCACACATTTGCAGCAGAAACTGGTGTGTTACATAACATGAGGGATGTTCCTATATTGGTTAGAGCTCAGAGGTCTGTTTTAGATTGCAGGTAATCACAAAGGTTTTCATTTATTCTTTGAGAGACAGAATTCATGGTAGATCAGATTACTGTTTTGGAAAACAGGCATTCATGACTTTAACTGTTGACCAACCCACTAAAAGTTTCTCTACTCTTTTTATAATGGACATTTTTATTTCCCCTGAGGTGTGGCTCTTTTTATAGGCTTTACAGATTTCTATTATTGTGAGTATTCTTCTAAAGCTTTGTTGTTCTAGTTAATGACACTCTTCTCGAGGACCATACTACCAAGAATGGGGGGGCACTGAGCATTTGTTCACTGTTTCCAAAACAGGAGAGACAATCTGATTGGCCAATGAAACCCAGTCTTCTCTATGAAGAGTGGAGAACATACAGACAGACAGTCAGTTCATTGCTCTCGGCATTTGAAGCACAATGACACCTCCAAACTTTGCTTTGTTTTTCACGTGTCTGTTTATTGGGGACTTAGGTAAGTTGTTCTTTGTAACTGCTTGTTGTTTACTTTATAACCATGTGTTTCCTTGTGCAATTTTTCCTGCATTCTGTAATAGAGTGTATTCAGACATGCCAGAATTGACTCGTTTAATTGCTTTGTTCTCTTTCTCCTCAGCTCATGTCGCAACTTTAAAACAAGAATTATTACATTTTGAATTAGTTAAAGTTGGGGGAAGTGTGACTTTGCCATGCCTCTGTCAAGATCAGGTAGCAGTGATGTTTTACTGGTATAAGCAAAGTCTGGGACAGAAACCAAACCTGGTGTCTACATTTTATAAGCATAATAATAATGGCACTTTTCATGGCAGATTTCAAAAAGATCCACGTTTCTCACTGATTACTGAAAACAATAAAAATAATTTGAAGATATCAGATTTACAAATTTCAGACACAGCTACTTACTACTGCCTGAAGAGCAATTTACTGGACTTTGAGTTTTGTGAGGGCACTGTTGTCAGCGTGCAGGGCTCAGGTTTGAACATCCCAGCTCAGGTGCATCAGTCAGCATCTGAGAGCATCCAGCCAGGAGGCTCTGTGACTCTGAACTGTACAGTACACACTGGGACCTGTGATGGAGAACACAGGGTTTACTGGTTCAAACACTCTGGACAAGCTCATCCAGGACTCATTTACACCCATGGAGGCAGCAATGATCAGTGTGAGAGGAAACCTGAGACACAAACTCACTCCTGTGTCTACAACCTGCCGATGAACAGCCTGAATCTGTCTGATGCTGGGACCTACTACTGTGCTGTTGCCTCATGTGGACGTGTACTGTTTGGGAACGGGACCAGGCTGAACATTGAGCGTGAGTAAACTTGTGTTGTTTCGATCAATAGGGTTATTTTCCAAGCAAACTTTGGATAAAGACAGTAATAAAAGCTGCAAGCTGTTCTCTACAGATAAATCGAACAACTATCTTGTGTATTTCTTGAGTGGAGCTTTGACAATCACCACCATCCTAGTTGTTTTACTGGCTCTATCTGTGTATAAGATCAGCAAAAGAAACAACGTCCAATGTACAGGTGAGCAGTACTTTTCTTGTATCTAATGGCTTCCATTCCCTAAATGACCTACATGTTCACTACAAATATATATTTTTTTATAAACGGCTGTTTTTTGTGTTTCACAAGCAGCTTCTAAAGCAAGATCATCAGCTCCCCTCTCAACTAACCTAGAGGTGAATGATATCTTCATTATCTATTAATTACCATTAAAACACTTTTTTGGGGGGGCAGGGTGGATAGCCTAATCCACTTACACCTTTTTTTTTTTTTTTTAACCAGGATTATCAAAACACAGAAAACGTCCATTATGCTGCTTTAAGTGTTAACCTGCCCAACAGACCAAGAAGACAGAGGAACAACAGCAGGAGTGAATGTGTGTACTCCAGTGTAAAGCAGTAGACATTGACATTTCTGCTTTTTAAATAAAGTCAGATTTTGTTGTATTCACATCTGGCCACAGACACACAGTTAACATAACCTTTCCCTTTAACAGTTTATTTGCATAACAACAATTTCTAATCAATCTTTGTCAAATATTGAGACTCATGTATGATCAAATTGTTGTGTAATTAGATCTCTCTATATAATGTGAACATGATGCCTCCCTTTTGCCTGTGTTTCTTCAAGTACCATGTCACCACAGTCATACTTTATTTGGATGAAAACAAAGTAATGTGTCAAAAATCACTTTTAGCGCATTAGAATAAATTCTCTGATGTCAAATCAGTATATTCATGTCAGCTTCAATGATTTCATACAAATTTCGGGGATCTTAGCAACTTTTAAACATTTATCGTATGTCCATTTTTTGTCATTACTGTTGACAAAGATAATATTTTCATCTTGATCGTGAGACAACATGATGTGTGGATGTGTGTTCAGTCCCTAGCTAAATTAACACTGGTCTTGTTTGTAGAAGACTTCACCTACCCTGATGAGCAGGGAAGTGGGAACTAAGTAGTCGTAAACAAAAGTACACAGGACATAAATGCTATTCACGTGCAAACTTGATGATCCAACCGATGATGTTAGACAGCGTCTACAGTAAGAAAGGGCACAGCAATCCAGATAACTGGCTTATCAAAGACTATTTCATAGTGTTACAGTGTGGATGACACAAAGCCTTTCTGTATCCTATATGTTTATGTGACAAGTGTTGTAGCTGGCCTCAGTCAATATTGATGTCATATTTATTTATAGGAACAACTACAAAAAAAAAAAAAATTACATTGTGTGTTGATAAAACAAGCAGTGCACTTTACCTATGTAACTTTAACTATCCAGATCTGTACAAAGAAAGCAGAATTCTCTTTTCACTGTTCCCTTGTCTGTGTGCTCAGTCAGCATCTACTGTATATGCAGACACAAACATGATCATACTCTTGACCTAAACAATTACATAAGCATAAATTTAAGCATCTACAGTATATAGTATCAAAAGGTCAGATACACATAACTCTAGAAGGCTTTAGTGTGCCTGTGTTTGCTGTTATGTGCCTGTGAACTTGTAATTTTTGTTGTTCATTCTTAGGGTTTTAGCCAAGTGTTTACACTCTCACAAAGATGAGCCTAAAGTTACTTAAACTGTTTGACTACCAGTCAAAATATACTCATGAGAGAATATGTTAGGATTTGTTTTCTGTGACATCTGGTGTATGGACTTTTATTTTGGTCTTTGGTTTCCGGTTATAGGTTATAGCCATAGGTAGCTTTATGTTCATCAGTTAGATAGTTTTCACCTGTGTTTGATTAGGTTTTTGTTTCAAGTGTATATATATATATATATATATATATATATATATATATAATAATTAATAATAATTCCCGTCTCACCCCTTATGGGTGGTGTGTCTTCCTCAATCTCGGGTCCTCTACCAGAGGCCTGGGAGTTTGAGGGTTCTTCGCAGTGTCTTAGCTGTTCCTAGCACTGCGCTCTTCTGGACTGAGATCTCTGATGTTGTTCCTGGAATCTGTTGGAGCCACTCTCCCAGTTTGGGGGTCACAGCCCCGAGGGTGCCGATTACCACCGGGACCACTGTTGCCTTCACCTTCCACATCTTTTCTAGCTCTTCTTTAAGCCCTTGGTATTTCTCCAGCTTCTCATGTTCCTTCTTTCTGATGTTGCTGTCACTTGGGATCGCTACATCTACCACTACGGCTTTCTTCTGTTGTTTGTCCACCACTACTATGTTCGGTTGGTTAGCCATCACCTGTTTGTCGGTCTGTATCTGGAAGTCCCACAGGATCTTAGCTCGGTCATTCTCCCTCACCTTTGGAGGCGTGTCCCATTTTGACCTTGGGACCTCCAGCCCATACTCGGCACAGATGTTCCTGTACACTATGCCGGCCACTTGGTTATGGCGTTCCATGTACGCTCTGCCTGCTAGCATCTTACAACCTGCTGTTATGTGCTGGATTGTCTCAGGGGCATCTTTGCACAGCCTGCACCTGGGGTCCTGCCTGGTGTGGTAGATCCCGGCCTCTATCGATCTTGTGCTCAGGGCCTGTTCTTGTGCCGCTACGATCAGTGCCTCTGTGCTGTCTTTCAGTCCAGCTTTTTCCAGCCACCGGTAGGACTTTTCGATATCAGCCACTTCTTGTATCTGTCGGTGGTACATGCCGTGCAGGGGTTTGTCCTGCCATGATGGTTCTTGCTCTTCGTCCTCTGCATCGGGCTTCTGTTGCCTGAGATATTCACTAAGTATTCCATCACTTGGGGCCATCTTCCTGATGTACTCATGGATCTTGGCCATTTCATCTTGGATGGTGGCTCTGACGCTCACCAGTCCCCGGCCTCCTTCCTTCCTCTTAGCGTACAGTCTCAGGATGCTGGATTTGGGGTGAAGTCCTCCATGCATTGTGAGGAGCTTCCTTGTCTTGACATCAGTGGCTTCTATGTCCTCTTTTGGCCAGCTTATTATGCCAGCGGGGTATCTGATGACCGGCAGGGCGTAGGTGTTGATGGCTTGGACCTTGTTCTTCCCATTTAGCTGACTTCTTAGGACTTGCCTTACTCTCTGTAGGTATTTGGCTGTGGCTGCTTTCCTTGCGGCTTCTTCCTGGTTCCCATTTGCCTGTGGGATTCCAAGGTACTTGTAGCTGCCCTCAACATCCGCTATGCTGCCTTCTGGGAGTTCAACTCCTTCAGTCCTGACAACTCTCCCTCTCTTTGTTATCATTCGACCACACTTGTCCAGTCCGAATGACATTACAATGTCGTTGCTGTATATCCTGGTGGTATGGATCAGTGAGTCGATGTCTCGTTCAGTCCTGGCATACAGCTTGATGTCATCCATGTACAGGAGGTGGCTGATGGTTGCCCCATTTCGCAGTCGGTATCCGAAGCCAGTCTTAGTGATGATCTGGCTGAGGGGGTTCAGGCCTATGCAGAACAGCAGCGGGGACAGAGCATCTCCTTGGTAGATGCCGCACTTGATGGAGACTTGTGCTATTGGCTTGAGGTTGGCTACTAGGGTTGTTTTCCACAGTCCCATTGAGTTCCTTATGAAGGTTCTTAGGGTCCTATTGATGTTGTACAGCTCCAGGCATTCCAGGATCCATGTGTGAGGCATTGAGTCGTAGGCTTTCTTGTAGTCAATCCAGGCGGTGCACAGGTTGGTCTGCCTGGTCTTACAGTCTCGAGCGACCGCTTTATCCACCAGTAGTTGGTGTTTTGCTCCCCTGGTGTCCTTACCTATTCCTTTCTGGGCCCCGCTCATGTATTGAGCCATGTGCCTACTCATCTTAGCCGCTATGATGCCCGACAGGAGCTTCCAGGTTGTGCAGAGGCAGGTTATCGGACGGCAGTTGGATGGGACTGCTCCCTTTTGGGGG
The DNA here is from genome assembly GCF_900324485.2 of Mastacembelus armatus. Classification (NCBI taxonomy): domain Eukaryota; kingdom Metazoa; phylum Chordata; class Actinopteri; order Synbranchiformes; family Mastacembelidae; genus Mastacembelus; species Mastacembelus armatus. Next base: position 4,977,890 of record NC_046650.1, on the reverse strand, counting down.
TCCTTCAGGATCAGGACTGTCCTGCCTTCAGTTAGCCACTCTGGGTGAGTCCCATCCATTAGCAGCTGGTTCATTTGAGCCGCCAGGCGTTCATGGAGGGCAGTTAGCTTCTTTAGCCAGTAGGCGTGGATCATGTCAGGCCCGGTGCTGTCCAGTTCTTCATGTTGGAGACCCTTTCTCGGATATCTGCCGTTGCGATGGTTACTGGTTCTTGTTCAGGGAGGTTGCTGTGGTCTGCTCTCAGGTCTTCCAGCCACTGGGCACTGGTGTTATGTGATGCCTCCCTCTCCCATATGTCTTTCCAGTATTGTTCAGTCTCCAGCCTTGGTGGGTCTGCCCTCGTGTTACTGCCCTCCCATTGAGAGTACACCTTGGATGGTTCAGTGGAGAACATCCTGTTTATTCTCCGTGCTTCTATTTCTCTGGTGTACCTCTTCAGGCGTGTGGCCAGGGCTGTGAGTCGTTGTTTGGCAGTCTCCAGGGCCTCTGGTATGGTGTATATGCTGTATTTCTTACCCAACTTCATCCCCCTTCTCTGCAGTTCTGATAGTTGGCTGACTTCTCTCCGTGTTGCCCTTATTTTTGCCTCTAACCTCCTTCTCCAGGCAGGGTACTGCTCCTTGGTGGTGGGATGTATTCTGTGGCCAAGCATCTCAAGGATCACTGTTGCCGTGGTGTATATCAGCTTGTTGGTCTCAGTGATGGTCACAGTGGGGATTGTTCGTAATGCTGCATTCACATCTTCTAGTAGACTTTCAGAGAGTACTTCACTTAGTCTTGGTAACCGGCTGCAGAGGTTCCAGGTGTCCATCTTGCCTACGAATATATAGGTAGGTTGGTGGATTAACATGGTTAGTTTCATTAGATGCCGAGTGGGGAAGCCGGTAAGTTTTGTTTAGACACCTGTTTCTATGCGTAGTGGCGTAGCCTATGCTGGGAGAGCTCTCAGGGGTACCCAAACCTGTTTTTGACCCAAAATAAAGAATGGTGTCCTGCACGTGGGTCCTGCGCGTCTTCATCCCTTCTTACCACCACACCGTAACAGAATAGTGACAGAAAAGTTTTAGGTTTAAATAAGGGCGAATTAAAAATTACATTCTGTGTTAAGTCATATCCTTTTAAACATCTTAAAGCAGACGATACAATATATTAAGGATTCATTGGTTACATACAGTTACATAGTTTAAAAACTTATTCCACTGTGTGCATGGTGATTTTACTGTGTATATTATAAAAAAAATGTTTTTGGTGTAAAATGTGTTGGCTACCCACTAAAGGTTTCTCTGTATCATAGTATACAGGTGCATCTCAAGAATTTAGAATATCATCAAAAAGTTGATTTATTTCAGTAATTCAGTTCAAAAAGTGAAACTCATATACAGATGCATTACATCCTCATGTCTTCCTTCACTACACCCAAGAACCTCCTCTTAGGCCTAGAGGAAGACCAAAGAGGAGGTTCTTGGATGTAGTGAAGGAGGACATGAGGATAGTTGGTGTGTGTGAGGAGGATACAGAGGATAGGGTTAAATGGAGGCAGATGATTCGCTGTGGTGACCCCTGAAGGGAGCAGCTGAAAGGAGAAGAAGAAGACAGACTGATATATGTCAAGTGTTTGTTTCTTTTCATTTTGATTGTTATAACTTACAGCTAATTAAAACCCCAAATTTAGTATCTCAGAAAATTTGAATATTACTTAAGACTAAAAAAAAGGATTTTTAACACAGAAATGTTGGACTAAAGAAAAGTAGAGTGGAACATGTACAGTAGTAAAACATGTACAGAACTCAATACTTGGTCAAGGCTCCTTTTGCATGAATTACTGCAGTAATGCAGTGTGGCATGGAGGTGATCAGTCTGTGGCTCTGCTGAGGTGTTATGGAGGCCCAGGTTGCTCTGATAGCAGCCTTCAGCTCTTCTGTGTTATTGGGTCTGGTGTCCCTTTCGCGTCTTACCCTCCTTGTGTCAGTGATCGTCTTCTGGACAACTGCCAAGTCAGGAGTCTTCCCCACGATAGTGGGGCCTACTGAACCACACTGAGACCATTTAAAGGCTCAGGAAACCTCTGTAGGTGTTTGGAGTTAATTAGTTGATTAGAGTGTGACACCATGAGTCTCCAATATTGAACTTTTTCATAATATTCACAATTTCTGAGATACTGATTTTTGGGTTTTCATTACCTGTAAGTTAATATATCAGTCTGTGTGTAAAGAATCTATATATGAGTTTCACTTTTTGAATTGAATTACTGAAATAAATCAACTTTTTTAATGATATTCTAATTTGATGCACTGGTATATAGAGTATTAAGTTCTCGTATTTTTATTATTTGTTCCAAAAAATGATAACGTCTAACTGCTGAATGTTGGGCTTGGATGGACTCCTGTTGCACACTGGTACTGCTGTACTCATAATATACAGATCATTTATTTTTCAGTTACGTTAAATTCTTCCTATAGGTCCTACATATATCTCACCATGTGAATTTTCTCAAAAAAAAACCAACAAAAAAACAAAACAAAAAAAAAACCAAACATGATACTGTTGGTTGCAGTGATCATGTGATCATGCTTCCTATATAGGTCAGACAGTGTCACTTCAGGTTGGCCAATCAAATGTAGCCCTGTCTCTGAAGAGGGGAAATATTCCTTCATTCAGCCCTGCTATTTGAACATGATGACATCTGCAAAGTTTGTCTTCTACTTGACATGTTTGTTCTTGGGGAAAATAGGTGAGTTGTTTTTATGGCTCTATCTTGGTCTACCCCTCATACAAATATTTCTTACATTTTTTCATGAATGTATTATGGTGAATTCTCTCATAGTTAAATCTGAATTTTCTTTGTCTCCTATTTCACTTCAGCTCAAACAAAACATCTGAAACACTCACCCATTCGTCAAGAGAGTGGTTTTTTATCAGTTAAAGCTGGGGGCACGTTGACTTTATACTGCTTTTATGTAGCTGATGTTTCAGGATGGCTTTACTGGTATAAACAAACACTGAAAGAGAAACCAAGGCTCATCTCTGTCCTTTACATATATGACAGAAGTGGCACTTTTTATGATGAATTTAAGAACAATCCACGCTTCACACTGGATGCTGAAAAAGGCACAAATCATTTAAAAATTTCTGATTTGCAAATTTCAGACTCAGCTACGTACTATTGCGCAAGAAGTCATACATATGCTTTTGAATTTGCGGAGGGCACTGTTGTCAGCGTGCAGGGCTCAGGTTTGAACATCCCAGCTCAGGTGCATCAGTCAGCATCTGAGAGCATCCAGCCAGGAGGCTCTGTGACTCTGAACTGTACAGTACACACTGGGACCTGTGATGGAGAACACAGGGTTTACTGGTTCAAACACTCTGGACAAGCTCATCCAGGACTCATTTACACCCATGGAGGCAGCAATGATCAGTGTGAGAGGAAACCTGAGACACAAACTCCCTCCTGTGTCTACAACCTGCCGATGAACAGCCTGAATGTGTCTGATGCTGGGACCTACTACTGTGCTGTTGTCTCATGTGCAAACATGCTGTTTGGGAACGGGACCAAGAAAGACCCAGCAGGCAAGTACAATAAAATTCTAGCAGGGAAATAATTATAATAACTCCTTAATCAAATCTTCCATCAACATTAAGTTTAACTCTACAGATAAGGAGAACTCTCCCAAATATCTTGTGTATTTCTTGAGTGGAGCTTTGACAATCACCACCATCCTGGTTGTTTTACTGGCTCTATCTGTGTATAAGATCAGCAAAAGAAACTGCCAATGTACAGGTGAGCAGTACTTTTCTTGTATCTAATGGCTTCCATTCCCTGTAACTTTTAAATAAGACTATTTCCTGTGTTTCAAAACTAGGATCTCATGGAAGATCGTCAGCTCCCTACACAACAAATCCACAGGTACATGGTAACTTAATAATTAATTGATTACATTAATTCAATTAATATTTTATGTATATAGATATATTCAATTTAATATTGAGTGTGTGTGTGTATGTATTTTTTTTATCAGGATTATCAAGACAAGGAGAATGTCCATTATGCTGCTTTAAGTGTTAACCTGCCCAACAGACCAAGAAGACAGAGGAACAACAGCAGGAGTGAATGTGTGTACACCAGTGTAAAGCAGTAGAAATGGACTGATTTAAATGATACACAGTATTTGTGCATGGTGTATATAATGTTTATCAATCATTTAATTAGATTTTTTTCCTCCTGAATACAAAAACAGAAAATAAAACAATGACAAAACTGGTTTGCGTGTAACTACTCTTATTTCTATTTCCTGCCCTGGGTTGTGTGAGAGGATGGGATCTAAGCACCAGGCTCAACTTGTGTGTCTTATTATATGTGTCTTTTCAGCAATGCATCCAATTGTCACTGACGAAAGTGTAAAACTTAATTTCTTATAAATTTAGAAGTAGATTCCTTGTAGTTTGCAACAACATATGTGAGGTTCAGTAATGTTTAGTTGCTTGTAATTAGTGAAAACTGAACAACTTCTACACAGGAGCTTTTAGATCACTTTGCTGCAAAGCAGAGACACATAATCAGGCGTTACTTCTTCCACTATAGAACGACACAGCCTAAAAGCCTATCGTGTATGTGTGTAGGAGTTTTGTACCGCAAGGCCCATCATGGAGCAATGGTTTGAACCATCAGCCCCTTTTGTGTTTAGATGACGTAAACAACAAAAGTGCCACTTATTACCAATTCTCTCACATTTAGCTGTAGAAATGCTTAAAGAAACACAACAATGCACCAAAAACTGCAAGAAAGATCAGAAGCTTGTAAGACAAATATAAATGCTGCACAGTTACAAATAATCAAGTAAACTGACTTTGCGAATGTTTTAAGGAAGGAAACATACTCAACATGTTCAGTAGGCCTCAAGGGCGCACACTGTATCCTTTAGCGAGTAATGGTGACTATAAACAGAACGTCATGCACAGAAACACTCTGGAGGGCACCTTTTACCAAGACAACACACATCTGGAAATGTTGAGCAACAGCTTGTGGTTCATTTGTGCTTCATGTGCAGAACTCAGGGTCATAAACAGTTTATGCAGGACTAGATCGCAGCTCAGTAAAAAGCAGGTGATCACATGTAGTGCAGACACTGACAGAGGACTTAAACTACATCTATATATCTGTTCATGAAATCAACTGTATTAACAAATTGTATGTAGTGTCTCGAGTATATTAAGATAGCAAATATAATATGGACTCCCTGTTAGATATTTCGCACAACATAAAGAGAATTATTCCATTTCCAAATGAAGAGCACAAGTACATTTTGTCTACCCAATTATGCTGTACAGGGTAGTACATGTTTATCATACGTTTATTTCCGTTTGAGCCGTTTCTGAAAAAACAAACTCGACACTATGGGAGAAGGTAAACATGTGACGTTTCGTAACTAGGCCATAGAGAACAGAGTCACATCAGGTTGGCCAATCAAACACAGTTCTGACAGAAGAGTGGAACAAAAATCAACATTCTTCTCATTCGGCAGGGGAATTAGACCACGATGCCATCTCCATTCTTTTTCTGTCTGATATGGTTGTTCTTCGGGAAAATGGGTTAGTTTGACTTTTTTTTTTTTTGATTGTACGGATTAGGCTGAACATTATTACACTAAATTAAATCAGATTTTGTTTTGTCTCTCTTTTACCCTTAGTTCAGACAGCTGCTGTGAAAATCTCATCTTTGCAACAGGAGAGTCCTTTTGTATCACCTAAAACTGGTGAGAGCTTGACGTTGCAATGTTTCTATGAAGGTGATGTTGCTGCAAGGTTTTACTGGTTTAAACAAAATTTGGGACAGAAACCCAGGCTTATTTCTACCTTCTACGTGTATGAGAAGATCGGCACTTTCTATGGTGAATTCAAGAACAATCCACGTTTCACTTTGGATACTGGAAATCAAAAAAATCACCTGACGATAGCAGATTTGCGCACTTCAGACTCAGCTACTTACTACTGTATAAGTTGCTACTTATACACATTAGAAATTTCAGAAACCATTAATGTCAGCGTGCAGGGCTCAGGTTTGAACATCCCAGCTCAGGTGCATCAGTCAGCATCTGAGAGCATCCAGCCAGGAGGCTCTGTGACTCTGAACTGTACAGTACACACTGGGACCTGTGATGGAGAACACAGGGTTTACTGGTTCAAACACTCTGGACAAGCTCATCCAGGACTCATTTACACCCATGGAGGCAGCAATGATCAGTGTGAGAGGAAACCTGAGACACAAACTCACTCCTGTGTCTACAACCTGCCGATGAACAGCCTGAATGTGTCTGATGCTGGGACCTACTACTGTGCTGTTGCCTCATGTGGACACATACTGTTTGGGAACGGGACCAAGTTGGACATTGAAGGTACAGTAAATAAATTGGAAATTAAAGTTGTCACACGTGAAAATACTGACTGTTTCTCCCTGTGTCTCCTCTCATATCATTACTGAACTTACTGAAAGCTCTGTTTCTGATGTCTGGTTGCCAACAGGTGTGGTCGACATGGTGTATTTCTGGCATGCAGCTGCAGCATTCAGCACCATCCTGGGTGTTTTACTCTCTGTCTCCATGTGCATGATGAATAAGAGAAACAGCTCCTACTCTCCAGGTAAAACCTTTTCATATCAGTCAGCTTGTGTTCACTGAAAATGTCATTTGAATTAAAAAACTGTCTTTCTCAATCAGAATTTCAACTAAGATGTCCAGTTCCCTCCACAGCAAATGCAAAGGTAACGGTTTTAAATATGTGTTGAATTTAACTGCACAGCTACAGTTTGATGCAAAGTTACAGTTTCTGTCAAGAATAAGATAATTATATATTGACATCTATTTTGTTACCAGGGTTACCAACATACAAAAAACCTCTACTATGCTGCTTCAAGCACTGACCTAACCAACAGCTCAAGCAGACAGATGGATCCAACATGGAGTCAGTGTGTGTACTACAGCATAAAAAAGTAGAACCAGACATGTTCCATCTCTAATGTGCTTCTGAGTAAGCCATGACTTTTGTAGTCTGTCTCTTTTAAGGTTCAAAGTAAAGTGAAATGACTTGAATAAATGTTTGAAAAGATCTCTATGATTTGTCAATATGATTAATTATCTATATCATAGTCCTCTTTTTGTATATGTGGTCTGAAGCAGGATATTCTCAATGTTACTTTTGTTTCTTTCTAATAAATCATGTATTTAAAATCATAAGATTATTTTTAGTATGTAGGAATCATATAAAAACTGTATCTCACTCGTGTTTTAGGATGAAGATTGTCTTGGACATTTTGTCAGACTGCTTTTAAACCATGTCATCAACAGAATGTGTTATTCTAAGTGAATATAATGCAGGGGGGATTCTAGGATTTCATCCTTAGGGGTGCTTAGCCCTCAACATTGTTGCTCATAACACTGCCTATCTTCTTTAACTACCTACGCATTGCAAGAGGTTTCATCGTCTCCCACCTCCGGCCGACATACAGCACAAGCTATTGCACTTCTAAGACAGCATGCTCAGAATAGCAAAGAGAGTGAAAATAAATAAATAAATAATTTAAAATAAACTCTCAAATGAACATCAAGTAAATTGACTTTGGAGCACTTTGAGTGTGAAACAATATGTTTTCAATCCAGCCGAAACTCATACATGACCAACGTGTAGCTGAGAATGAGGCTGACCTTCTAAACTCGTGTAAAAGAGTAGGCGCTGACACTCAGCTGCTGAGGTGCCAAAGTAAAACAGCACAGGAAAGCTGACCTAAAAAAATGAGGCTTAAATGGTTTTCACTGTTATTGTTTCAGTGAAAATCAGATTTGTCTTCTAGAAACATCAAATACTGATCTGATTTCAGTATTGCAGTTGGCAGGTGCCTACAGCTGAAGACAACAACTGAAGATATTAAATATCCTCTAGACTGTTTCTACACTGATGACTTTAAAATACAAAGGGACAAGTAGAAGTGACATTTTACATCTATCTGCACCATATGCTTTGTGTAGGGGGGTTTTGCATTTGAGTTTTATCACCAATCATCTATCATCTACACTGCTTAATCCTCTAAAGGGTTGCAAGAGGATGGACCTAATGCAAACAGACAGTGGGTGAGACACAGGGATGACATGTAGGCAAACATTCACAATCACATTCACACCTACTGGTAATTTAGAGTCATCAATCCACGTAACTTGCACGTTAGGACTATGGGAGGAAGCACAACTAAGAGGAATCCCGCATAGACATGGGGAAACATATAAACTCCCCAGACAAAGGAAAGTTGAACAAGAATCAAACTGTGACATGACAGACTTAACCTTTGTTTTAAGTGATTAAAAGCTATCCTGATTAAAACATTGATATGTTTTCAAAGCTGAGGTTAGCATCAAAAAAGACACCAAGTTCCCTGAGTGGCTTACTGCACTTAAAGAGAGAGTGAATTAACTTGAATATATTCTGTTTCGAGGTCCTACAACTAGTATTTCTGTCTTACTTTCATTAAGAAGGAGAAAATTTTGAAACATCAACTCTTTTCATAATTGATACACTTTACTAAGTTGCTTATGGTCCTTTAATCATCAGAGCACAAAGAGACATATAGTTGCATGTCATCAGCATATGAATAAGATATATCATGATTCTTAATTACACAAAGCATATCAATTAAAATGCAATGACCCTAAAATTGACCCTTGTGGGACCCCTTAAAAGATTTGCATTTCAACATATTTATAAGAGCCAACAGAAACATAAAAGTGTCTCTCTTTTAAGCAAGACATGACCCAGCTAACAGCAGAGCAGAAAGATCAACACAACCCAGAAGTCTCTAGCTATGGGGCACTAACAATTTAATGCGTAACAGAAATGTTGGCAAAAACAAAAACCTAAGCATGAATGCTACAGAGTTGTTGAGTATGATGGGATGATTAAATTCCCACCCATACAAACACCTTCCAACATCCTTGACTGTATCATTAACGACAAAAATAAAGACTACTGGATAAACTGGTTGTTAGTTTATTAGTGCACCACAAACTGACAGGACAAGTTGAGCTGAGCATCTATTTCACTGAACGCCCAGACATCCTGAAGCAGGTGATTAAGTTAGTGGTGTTTTGAAAGTATGACTGGTTGTCTTTCCAGTACAGTCGAGATAAATGCATAAGCAGAATAAAACAAGAATGTCCAAAACAGAATTCAGTATAATAGATGAACATATATAAAGCTGAAAATAACGTGCATGATTGCGTTTTGAGCTACTGTCAAAATTTGTCTCTTTCCAGTGGCACCTATTAGAGTCTTGTGAATTTAGACTTGAGTGTAGGAGGAGAGGCACATTCAGATCTACTGCCACATATGGATAAAACGGCTTAAAAACCACAAGTAAGGCTGCACTTTATCTGTCTGAAATGTAGCTAGCAAATGATCAAGTCCATAAATGTTGGCTACAAACTGACTCCTGTGTAATTTGTTGCTAATGAATAAACTGTCTTTATAAAACATAGCTCATTCATTTTTCAGACAAATCATTTAAAGCCAAAGTAAGAAGCTGTTATGTTCTTCATATATCTCCCAAGTATGAGTCTATTCAAAGACCAAACTGACACTGTAGATGGCAGTAAACATGTGACCATGTTTCATATAGTCCTGTCTCTTAAGAGTGGAGGGAGTATTGAGAAACTGCTCATTCAGCAGAGCAATTTGATCACAATGACATCTCCTATGTTTGTTTTCTATCTCACATGCCTCCTGTTGGGGAATATAGGTAAGGTATTTTTTGTCATTTCATGTGAATTTGCTTGAACTCACTTTTATACCTTTATCAGATAAAGCACTTTCTACGATATGAAAACCACTGTATGATTGCTGCGTCTCTTATTGTACTTAAGCTCAGAAGACCGAACTGAAATCGTCCTCATCTGTTCGCCAAGAGAGCAGTTTTGTGTGGGCTAATGTTGGTGAAGAAGTAATTTTGCGATGTTTCCATGAAGGAGATGCTGCAATGTCTTATTGGTATAAACAGACACTGGGACAAAAACCAAGGCTCATATCTACATTATACAAATATGAGAAAAATGGGACTTTTTATGGTGAATTCAGGAACAATCCACGCTTCAAACTTGATGCTGACAATGGAAAAAATCACTTGAAAATTTCAGATGTGGATATTTCAGACTCAGCTACTTACTACTGTGCCAGTAGTTATACAATTATATTTGAATTTGCGGAGGGCACTGTTGTCAGTGTACAGGGCTCAGGTTTGAACATCCCAGCTCAGGTGCATCAGTCAGCATCTGAGAGCATCCAGCCAGGAGGCTCTGTGACTCTGGACTGTACAGTACACACTGGGACCTGTGATGGAGAACACAGGGTTTACTGGTTCAAACACTCTGGACAAGCTCATCCAGGACTCATTTACATCCATGGAGACAGCAATGATCAGTGTGAGAGGAAACCTGAGACACAAACTCACTCCTGTGTCTACAACCTGCCGATGAACAGCCTGAATCTGTCTGATGCTGGGACCTACTACTGTGCTGTTGCCTCATGTGGACATGTACTGTTTGGAAATGGGACCAGACTGGACTTTGAGGGTAAGTAACTTATCTCGAAGAGGCTGTCCTGATGACAGATGAATCACAAGACTGGCTGAAAACTGCTGACCTCTGAATTTGCAGGTGGAGTGGATTCTCTTTTCTTGGTGTATTTACTGAGTGGATCTTTGGTATTCACCACCATCTTCAGTGTTTTATCAGCTGTTTCATTGTATAAGCTGAACAAAAGAATCAGTTGCCAGTCTACAGGTAAGAAGTGATGTATCGTACAGTTCTTACTTAGAAAATATGGCTTTAAATTAAACACATTTTCTTCTGTTTTGTGACCAGAGCCTCAGGCAAGATTTTCAGCAAAATCACAGGTCAGTTGATTTTAAGTAACTGTATTAGGACTAGAACATGTTTATAGCACCATTGTTAGTTTCCAGCAGGTGCACCATTACAATGTTGTTTTAAATTTTGTTCCCAGTGTTACCAAGATGATGACAACCTCCACTATGCTGCTTTAATGGCAACCAAGCCCAAAGGATCACGAAGAGAGAGGAATCAAACTCAGAATGAATGTGTGTATTCCAGTGTAAAGTAATAGATTTGGAAGTTGGTCATTCATTTGTACTATGGCAGGAAAATGTGCCCTTTTTTCTCCTTTGAGGTGTAAACTAAGTTTAGGTGTAAATTTAAATACACTTTTATATTATGTTTTCATCAGAAACAAGAGACGGGCTCCCTAAAAGCTTTACTTTAGCCAGTCTGATCCCCCATTGTCTTGTCTTGGGTAGTTTGAGCCAGGATGTGGTTGCAGGTTTTCTTATTATTCTTTCAATAGTACTGATCTTTGCATTGTCTTTAGCAGAGATGAATAAATAATGAAGCAAAACATAAAAGCTAAATGTCCAAATTTATCAATGCTGCTTCACAGGTAACTGTTCCAGTATACTTCACAATATAAATGATTCAGTCTTCATTGTTCTTCACTCTTTACTGTATAATAATGATAATATGCATCTACAGCAATGCAATGTTATTATGTAATGCTCTGATGTTGATGACGTGTGTATATATCACAAATGTCATCAAACTACCATGTATGAATAGTAAAAGTAGATGTGTCTATGTGGACTCAAACATACTGTAATGATCAATAAAACATCCACAAATCTACAGTGACACCATTTACTTGACATACTACAGGACACTGGGGATCTGGGCATGCACAGAACTGATAAATAGCACATGTGGGAGATTTATACACCATGGAACAGGTGGTCACAATGGGTCACTTAAATATTGAGCTAAAACATGCATAGTATGAGGTTGAGTGTTTTATTGGTGTGGTGTTTTAGGGTTTTAGAGGCTTGTAAATAACTGCCAACAATTTGTTTAGTGCTGGTAGAGGCCTGAAGATAGAGGACACTAGAGGACACCTGAACAAACATGTTGGGTCTGTTCAAGATTAGTTCACCCCTTTTTACAAAGATATATAAACCTGATTCTGTAACACAAAGTCAGAGAATTCTGCAGACTTCTCTCCGGGCACCCGTGATTAAACCTGAGATGATTCATCACACTTGTGGTTGTTTCTGAGAATTAGCAACTCTCAAACTTAAAGAAATTTCCACTACACACGTCTTGATAGGTAGCACAAATCAACAGAACACCCGTTGACTTGTTTAGAACAATATGAGTCAACAAGTCGTGAGGTGCAGTATGAAGTGAAGGAAATGGGTTAGTGAGGTTGGATGAGCAAATATCTTTCAAGTAGCCTAGTAGAAAATGACAATTTAAAAAGTGATTAGTGTATTGGCAGCCTATTCATAACAGAATGTACAGAATATAGTCAGACCTACAACTCTTGAGTTTATCTCTAAAGCAGACACATCAAGTCTAAAATGTCAGAGTAAAATCTCTGAATATTGAAGTTAGGCTATTGAGAGCAGACTGAGTGGTTCAATTAATAGTTTAGCTTAAGAATTAATGGTAACTCAACCGGAAAAAGGTTGCTTGCCATCTCCAGGCCAGGGGAGAGATCCTGCCGCAGGTGGAGGAGTTTAAGTATCTTGGGATCTTGTTCACGAGTGAGGGAAGGACGGAGCTTGAGATTGACAGACGGATCGGGGCATCGATAGCAGTAACGCGGTCGGTGTACTGGTCTGTCGTGGTGTCCAGGGAAAAGGAAGTCTGGGTATCCCTGCTTAGAGTACTGCCCCCGCGACTCGGCCCCCAGATAAGCAGAAGAAGATAGATAGATAGATAGATAGATAGATAGATAGATAGATAGATAGATAGATAGATAGATAGATAGATAGATAGATAGATAGATAGATAGATAGATAGATAGATAGACTGACAGACAGACAGACAGATAGACAGATAGATAGATAGATAGATAGATAGATGGATGGATGGTAACTCAGTCAGCAATTTTCTGTTAGCATTCCTTTCATGTTTTATTAGTCTTTGTCGAGCCTGTTCTCCAGAAGAAAGCCTGACCTTTGTATAAGGCCTATAGCCCACAGTTGAAAGATGCCATGCACTATTGTTGTCACGTTTGGCACAGGGAGATGCAATGATGCCTTTTTTTGGCACTGTGGAGAGAGTCTCATTTGATGTAAGGATTCTGAGATATGTCAACTTATCCTGCTGCTACATTTTCACTGGTGAAGTTGTGTGTCCATGCCAGGCCAAACGACCCACAGGAAAACGTTAAATATCCCAGTGCTCCTGACAGTCTGTCTGCTATTGTAAATAAGTCCCTAACTTTAATCATGATACATTTTTTAATATATTTCTTTGCTTAGTCATAATACTGTAGTTTCTCTATAGTTAGCGAAACACACTCCACAACACACATCTAATGCTACACTGTGATGCCTGTTAGAGGGAGAATTGCTGCTACACTGGTGAAAATTGACTGTTTTTCTAAGTGACTTATTGTTTTATTTGTTTTTAGTGGCTATTGAAGGAACATGTAAGGCCACCTATGGGTCTGTGATGACACCAGATGTGTAGTAGGCCCCAGTGTTTTGAGTAAAAGTCAAAAGTGGAGCACATGCTCATTTTTACATGCCAAACAAAAACTGCTATTTTACCTGGGCATTGTAGTTTCTGTAAAGGTCTAACATTGAATTCATTAATATACTAACTTGATGTTTTGCTGATTTGGACTGCAGGGTTAAAACATGCAAAGAAGAAGAAGAAGCTGCAGAAAGTGCTAGATTCTTTTTGAAAAAAGCCTAGAAAGAGGATTTACAGCAACCTGAACTCCTACCCAGTAAACACGCCCTTTCGGGGTCCATTTGGGCCCACTGTGGGGAAAAAAAGGGCCGTGTTACAGCAGTCCAGTGTGGGTCCCATCATATGTGTATAAACTGGACCACATGCAGTCCCCACACTATGAGGCTCAGGTGGGGCCTTGGTGGGGCAGGTCACACCCAACCTGAAGTGTTGAGCGTGGTCGTTGGCTGTCACGCACCAATCACTCACTCACTCACTGTTTAGGTTGGGGTAGTAATCAGTTTTTCAAATGATCTTACACTATAGCTATTGCAGAGGAACACTATGTTCTGATAAAATGTACTCTTCTTTTAGGTATTAGAGAAGAAAAAACAATAGAAGCGCTAAATATAGCCACAAGCGGCAATGATCGGCCCTGGCACCTCCACTGCCACAAGCCCTGACATGATACCGTCCAATATTGCACTCTCAACATGGGATGTCCATCAAATGTACAGACCTAATGAGAGTGTGCCAAATTTCACAACCTTAAGAAACAGGAAGCACTAATTGCTAGCTTGCCAGACAGTGGCGCAAGATCAGTCTTCCATGTTGCTTATGTGCATATCATCATAGTCATTTTTATCAAAAACCAGTGAACTGTGATGCTTATCAAGCAATACATGATGAATGTATGATACATTTCCTCTTTATTTGACAGATATGTTAATTCATCATGGCACCATTTTGTCATATTACAACATATCAAAAAAAAACCTCACATTTTGACCTCTGTAACATCTTGACATCATGCATACCAAATTTGAAACATCTCTGATGTATGTTGTAGAAGTATGTTAAATTTCATTGTGTGTCAAAACACACAAAATCCCAAATACCTCACTTCCTGTTGGGCGCCATACATGTCTGTACTGGGGAGTTCCATACACCTACCAGGTTCGGTATGTGTAGCTGAAACTACATGCCAAACACAAGACTCATTGACATACGGGGGCGCTATGGAGTCCCTGGGCCACACCCATGGCTTAGACCTTGTCTTTGACTGCTAATAATGGTAACAGATGTCTGCAGTCAATTTCATGAGTTTTCGCCTATGAGAACCAGTTAAAAAATGGCCCAGTACAGTAGCAGGAGACAAATAATAATACTTATTATTATTATTATCATAATTAATCTTATTATTATTATTATCCTTAAAGAAACAATAGGGCTGTGGCCCTGTGATGGACTGGTGACCTGTCCAGGGTGTACCCCTGCCTTCCACCCGAGAGAGAGCTGGGATAGGCTCCAGCAGATCCCCGTGACCCTGAGCCAGGAAAAGCGGGTATAGAAAATGGATGGATGGATGGATGGAAACAATAGGGCTTCACACCTCCGGGACAGGCCAGAGTGCTCGGGCCCTAACAAGAACAGGAAGTTGTACAGGCAGAACCACACCCACCACAACTGGCATTCAGCTGTTCAGCCTCAGTGCAGACCTTCACTCCTAAAGCAGCATGAAAAAGAATTCATTGCAAAACATGATCTCAATAAGAAGTTTTTCTTGACATACCAGCAGGTACGCAGCTTCATAACAAAAAATCTCAGTCTATTCAAGTGGCCTCTGCGTATCCCCAATGGAGGAACAATTAAATAAACTTACTTCATCTTGATCCATCCATCCATCCATCTTCTATACCCGCTTTTCCTGGCTCAGGGTCACGGGGATCTGCTGGAGCCTATCTACTTCATCTTGATCTGCATCCAAAATCTTCTATAATACTAGCTCAGACAAAACTAGGGTGCTATGGGAAAAGGACTTGGGAGAAGAAATTCAGGTAATTGCTTGGGAAACCATATGTGAGATGCCTTCCTATTTGGCCAATAACTCTGCCTGGGAAATGCAGTTTAAAATTGTTCATCATCTGCATGTGACTCCCGCCCAAAGACATAAAGTAAACCCAAATCTCCCCAACCTCTGCAATAAATGTAAAAGTCTAGAAGGATCCCTCATTCACTGTTTCTGAAGCTGCTCAAAAATACAACAATTCTGGATGGGCGTCCTAAAGGAACTAGAAAACATTTTCTGTTGCTCATTACAAATAGGACTAATGACTTGTTTGCTTGGCATGAACCAGGAACTTCTTCAAATCTTACTCCACTGTGTCCGCAAATGCATACTTCTGTGCTGGATAACAGACCAAGTCCCTTCAATAGCACAGTGGATTAACACAATCAAAGGTTTTATTCCATTTGAAGCTTCTTCAACAGCATTAAAAGACAAACCTTTTAAATTCTATAAAGTATATGACCCCTTCTTTACCTATATTGGGGCTGGAGTGAGACAGCTATTAACGCTGGGTCTACAGAACCTGGCATGGAAGGACTGAATAATAATCCAACAGTAATGTAAAATTTATTTATTTATTTTTATTTTATTTGTATTAATATTGTTGTTATTATTACTGTTATTATTTTTTATTATTAAATTTTTTAAAATGTTTTTCTCTTTTTCTGTAATGATGTATTTGTAATAATGTACGTTAATTTGTATTTTGTAGAGAATTCAAACAAATGGCCACCTGGCCACTTTGTATTAGCTCAGATGTGTCAACTATGTTTAAACCCTGAAAATGTCAAAAACTTCAATAAAAAAAAAAAAAACTATTGCTGTAAATGTATAGTGTTTTCAGCCCTGCCAGTTGTACCGCAGTGTTGGCAATCTTCTCACAAACTAAACTTCAAACTATAGGTGGCAGTGAACATATTTCTTTAACAGGACATTCAGAGTCACTTCTCACTGGCCAATCACACACAGTCTTGTCTGTGAATAGTGGAGAGAGGCTCAGTGTTCTTGTCATTCAGCGTGAACATTTGAACACAATGACATCTGCACAGTTTGTCTTCTGTCTGACAGGTTTGTTCTTCGGGACAATGGGTGAGTTGAATTTTCAGGACTGCACATTGAATCTTTTAAAATGCATTGCCTCTGATATATCTTTGTGTTCTATGGTGTGTACATTGTTTTGTATGTCACGTCATTTCAGCTCAAATGACAAACCTGCAATTCGCATCTCTGAAACAAGACAGAAAGTTTGTATCAGTTAAAACTGGGGGGAACGTGACTCTGCAGTGTTTCTATCAAAGTGATGTTGCAACAAGGTTTTACTGGTATAAACAGACTCTGGGACAGAAACCGAGGATCATCTCTAGCTACTATAAATATGACAAAACTGGCAGTTTTCAAAATGAATTCAACAATCCACGGTTCATGCTGGAGACTGGAAATGGGGAAAATCACTTGGCAATCACAGATCTGAGCATTTCAGACTCAGGTACTTACTACTGTGCAAGTAGCTATTCGTACATGTTTGAATTTGCAGAGGGCACTGTTGTCAGCGTGCAGGGCTCAGGTTTGAACATCCCAGCTCAGGTGCATCAGTCAGCATCTGAGAGCATCCAGCCAGGAGGCTCTGTGACTCTGGGCTGTACAGTACACACTGGGACCTGTGATGGAGAACACAGGGTTTACTGGTTCAAACACTCTGGACAAGCTCATCCAGGACTCATTTACACCCATGGAGGCAGCAATGATCAGTGTGAGAGGAAACCTGAGACACAAACTCACTCCTGTGTCTACAACCTGCTGATGAACAGCCTGAATCTGTCCGATGCTGGGTCCTACTACTGTGCTGTTGTCTCATGTGGACATGTACTGTTTGGAAATGGGACCAAGTTGGACATTGAAGGTACAGTAAATAAATTGGAAATTAAAGTTGTCACACGTGAAAGTACTGACTGTTTCTCCCTGTGTCTCTCATATCATTAAACTTACTGAAAGCTCTGTTTCTGATGTCTGGTTGCCAACAGGTGTGGTCGACATGGTGTATTTCTGGCATGCAGCTGCAGCATTCAGCACCATCCTGGGTGTTTTACTCTCTGTCTCCATGTGCATGATGAATAAGAGAAACAGCTCCTACTCTCCAGGTAAAACCTTTTCATATCAGTCAGCTTGTGTTCACTGAAAATGTCATTTGAATTAAAAAACTGTCTTTCTCAATCAGAATTTCAACTAAGATGTCCAGTTCCCTCCACAGCAAATGCAAAGGTAACGGTTTTAAATATGTGTTGAATTTATCTGCACAGCTACAGTTTGATGCAAAGTTACAGTTTCTGTCAAGAATAAGATAATTATATATTGACATCTATTTTGTTACCAGGGTTACCAACATACAAACAACCTCTACTATGCTGCTTCAAGCACTGACCTGACCAACAGCTCAAGCAGACAGATGGATCCAACATGGAGTCAGTGTGTTTACTACAGCATAAAACAGTAGAACCAGATATGTTCCATCCCTAATGTGTTTCTGAGTAAGCCATGACTTTTGTAGTCTGTCTCTTTTAAGGTTCAAAGTAAATTGAAATGACTTGAATAAATGTTTGAAAAGATCTCTATGATTTGTCAATATGATTAATTATCTATATCATAGTCCTCTTTTCGTATATGTGGTCTGAAGCAGGATATTTTCAATGTTACTTTTGTTTCTTTCTAATAAATCATGTATTTAAAATCATAAGATTATTTTTAGTAAAACTGTATCTCACTTGTGTTTTAGGATGAAGATTGTCTTGAACATTTTGTCAGACTGCTTTTAAACCATGTCATTAACAGAATGTGAATATAATGCAGGGGGGATTCTAGGATTTCATCCTTAGGGGAGATTAGCCCTCAACATTGTTGCTCATAACACTGCCTATCTTCTTTAACCACCTACGCATTGCAAGATGTTTCATCGTCTCCCACCTCCAGCCGACATACAGTACAAGCTATTGCACTTCTAAGGAAGAGCTATCATGCATGCACAGAATAGCAAAGAGAGTAAAAATAAATAAATAAATCATTTAAAAAAAACTCTGATCTTCTTTTTTTTTAATAGACATGTCCAGCATTTCTTATTTTCATTTTTATTTTAAAAAGTAAAAATTATACTTTCAATGAATTTTGATAGTAGTTTGTAGTTGATCATTTTAGGGGGGCTTAAATGACAGAGGGGGACTAAAGCCCGCCTAAAATGGGTCTAGAACCGCACCTGATATAATGTCATTGATAATCAAATAAACATCATGTAAATGTTTTCAATCTAGCTGAAACTCATACATGACCAACGTGTAGCTGAAAATGAGGCTGACCTTCTAAACTCGTGTAACAGAGTAGGTGCTGACACTCAGCTGCTGAGGTGCCAAAGTAAAACAACACAGGAAAGCTGACCTAAAAACATGAGGCTTAAATGGTTTTCACTGTTATTGTTTCAATGAAAATCAGATATGAAACATCAAATACTGATTTCAGTATTGCAGCTGGCATGTGCCTACATCTGAAGACAACAACTGAAGATATTAAATATCCTCTAGACTGTTTCTACACTGATGACTTTAAAATACATATTTTAGAGCAGCTTTATCTGCACCATATGCTTTGTGTAGGTGGGATCTGCATTTGAGTATTATCACCAATCATCTATCATCTACACTGCATAATCCTCTCAAGAGTTTCAAGGGGATGGACCTAATGCAAACAGACACTGGGTGAGACACAGGGATGACATATAGGCAAACATTCACAACCTCCTGGCAATTTAGAGTCATCAATCAATGTAACTTGCACGTTAGGACTATGGGAGGAAGCACAACTAAGAGGAATCCCGCATAGACATGGGGAAACATGTAAACTCCCCAGACAAAGGAAAGTTGAACAAGAATCAAACTGTGACATGACAGACTTAACCTTTGTTTTAAGTGATTAAAAGCTATCCTGATTAAAACATTGATATGTTTTCAAAGCTGAGGTTAGCATCAAAAAAGACACCAAGTTCCCTGAGTGGCTTACTGCACTTAAAGAGACAGTGAATTAACTTGAATATATTCTGTTTCGAGGTCCTACAACTAGTATTTCTGTCTTACTTTCATTAAGAAGGAGAAAATTCATCAACTCTTTTCATAATTGATACACTTTACTAAGTTGCTTATGGTCCTTAAATCATCCGAGCACAAAGAGACTTATAATTGCATGTCATCAGCATATGAATGATAAGATATATCATGATTCTTAATTAAATAAAGCGGAAGCATATCAATTAAAATGCAATGACCCTAAAATTGACCCTTGTGGGACCCCTTAAAAGTTCTGCATTTCAAAATATTTAAAAGAGCCAACAGAAACATAAAAGCTTCTCTCTTTTAAGCAAGACGTGACCCAGCTAACAGCAGAGCAGAAAGACCAACACAACCCAGAAATCTCATAATGAGAATACTGTGATCAATAGTGTCAAATGTAATAGTAAGGTCAAGTATAAATGAACGGATACTTTTTTTTGACTCACTAGTAGTACTAAGGTCATGATTAATAAGGGCTGTTTTAGTGCCACGGTTTCACCTAAAACCAGCCAGTACACATCATACATATTATTATACAAGTTATGGGGCACAAACATAAATGTTGGCAAAAACAGAAACCTAAGCATGAATGCTACAGTGTTGTTGAGTATGATGGGATGATTAAATTCCCACCCATAGAAACACCTTCTAACATTCCTGACTTGTGATGATCGGCAACTTTACTTCCTGTCTCATGCTCTTATTTTGAAGACCCATACTGGATTTGGTTTCCTACTCATCTACACTCACTTGAGCTTTTCCCTCCAAGGATATTAATTTGCTTTTCTATGTTGAAGGAGTTTTTGTTAATAATTGCAATCTCTGGATTCTCTGAGTTTTTGTTATACAAGATTACCTTGAAAATCTTTGACCAAGGAAAACAGCACCACCAGATCTTGCTCTGTGGAAAACAACCTGGACTCCATTTCCCATCTGTCTTGGCTCCCTCGGTGTTACCAGTTCCTGGCTGAGACAGTAATCTTTCCCACCATAGATACTTCAGTTCCATCCATCCCAGTCATTATAGTGGGAGATTTTAACATTCATGTAGATGTTGAAAATAACAGCCTCAGCATTGCATTTAATTCTATATTAGATTCAATTGGTTTCATTCAAAACGTTAATAAACCCATCCACTGTTTCAATCACACCCTTGATCTTGTTCTGACCTATGGCATCGAAATTGAACATCTAATAGTTTTTCCCCCAAATCCTGTTTTGTCAGATCATTCTTTAATAACTTTTGAATTTAAAATGATGGATCATGCAGCGTTTGGAAGAAAATTCCACTACAGCAGATGTTTATCCGACAACGCTGTTAATAAATTTAAGAAAATGATTCCATCTTTATTTGCATCTATGCCAAGTATAAACATAGTGGAGGGCAGCTGCCTTAATCCCACTACCTACCAAATTGATCATGTTGTTGACAGCGCTGTAACCTCACTGCGTGAAATACTTGATTCTGTAGCCCCTCTGAAAAAGAAGTTAGTGAATCAGAGAAGACTAGCCCCATGGTATAATTTACATATTCGTACCTTAAAGCAGGCATCACGAAGGCTGGAAAGGAAGTGGCATTCCACAAACCTAGAGGAAATTTTTCTAGCCTGGAAAAACAGTCTACTAACATATAAAAAAGCTCTCTGTAAAGCCAGAACTGCATACTATTCATCACTAATAGAGGAAAATAAGAACAATCCCAGGTTTCTTTTCAGCACTGTAGCCAGGCTGACAAAAACTCACAGCTCTGTTGAGCCCAGTGTTCCCTTAGTTCTCAGCAGCGATGAATTTATGAGTTTCTTTACAAATAAAATCACAACTATTAGAGATAGAATTCAGCAGATGCTTCCTATACCTGCAATAAATTAATCTTCTACTACAGTAGCTCTTGAATCATCTGTAGGACCTCAGTTATGTTTAGACTGCTTCTCTCCCATAGATCTCTCTGAATTTACATCAGTAGTTGCTTCATCGAAATCATCAACGTGTCTCTTAGACCCCATCCCGACTAGACTGCTTAAAGACACCCTGCCATTAATGAACTCATCTTTATTAGACTTGGTAAATTTATCTCTAGTATCAGGCTACGTACCACCGGCCTTTAAGACTGCAGTAATCAAGCCCTTACTCAAAAAGCCTAGTCTTGATCCAGGAGTCTTGGCTAATTATAGACCAATATCCAACCTGCCATTTATTTCTAAAATCCTAGAAAAAGCTGTTGCTAAGCAGCTGTCAGACCACTTACACAGGAATGAACTATTTGAAGATTTTCAATCAGGATTTAGAGCACATCATAGTACAGAAACAGCACTGTTAAAAGTTACCAACGATCTTCTCTTAGCCTCAGATAATGGACTTGTTTCTATACTTGTCCTCCTAGACCTTAGTGCAGCATTCGACACCATTGACCACAACATCTTATTACAGAGACTGGAGCATGTGACTGGTATCAGAGGAACAGCGTTAAAATGGTTCCAATCCTATTTATTGGACAGATTACAGTTTGTTCATGTCCATGATGAACCTTCCACACGAACAAAAGTTAGTTATGGAGTTCCACAAGGCTCTGTGCTAGGACCGATTCTGTTCACCCTGTACATGCTTCCTTTAGGATATGTTATTAGGAAGCACTCTATTAATTACCACTGCTATGCAGATGACACTCAGTTGTATCTATCTATTAAACCTGTTAATACAAACCAGTTAACCAGACTTCAAGCCTGTCTAACTGACATAAACGCCTGGATGACCAGTAACTTTTTACTTTTAAACTCAGAGAAAACAGAGAAAACATCACCTGCGCAACATTGCCAAAATTAGGAACATCCTGTCTCAAAATGATGCAGAAAAACTAGTCCATGCATTTGTTACCTAGATTACTGTAACTCATTACTATCTGGATGTCCCAATATCTCCATAAAAAACCTCCAATTAATCCAGAATGCCGCAGCCAGAGTCCTGACAGGAACTAGCAAAAGAGATCATATTTCTCCTTTATTGGCTTCTCTTCATTGGCTCCCTGTAAAATATAGAATAGAATTTAAAATCCTTCTTCTCACATACAAATCCCTTCGTAATCAAGCTCCTTCATACCTTAAAGACCTCATAGTACCATATTATCCCAATAGACCACTTTGCTCTCAGAGTGCAGGTCTACTTGTGGTTCCCAGAGTTTCCAAAAGCAGACTGGGAGGAAGAGCCTTTAGTTATCAAGCTCCTTTCCTGTGGAACTAGCTCCCAGCCTGGGTTCAGGAGGCAGACACTCTCTGTACTTTTAAGGCTAGACTTAAAACCTTCCTCTTTGACAAAGCATATAGTTAGGGCTGGCTTCAGGCAACCCTGAACCATCCCTTAGTTATGCTGCTATAGGCCTAGACTGCCCGAGGACCATCGGTGCACTGAGCTCCCTTACCATAACCCCCCCCACCTCATATATATTCCACCATTGAATGTCACTAACCTTGTGCTCTCTCTCTCCCCTAGTTTGTGCTCTCTCCCTCTCTCTCTGTTCTCTCTGTACCTTCTGCAGGTGTCCCTGGTCCTGGAGCTATATATTGCTGATGTGCAGTTACTGGTCCCACCAACCTGCAGTGTCTATTTGTTGTTTATTGTTGCTGTTCTGCTCTCTGCTCTATCCACTCACCCCAACCGGTCAAGGCACATGGCCGCCCAAACTGAGCCCGGTTCTGCTGGAGGTTTTTTCTTCCGTTAAAGGGAGTTTTTTTCCTCTCCACTGTCGCCAAGTGCTTGCTCATAAGAGAATTGTTGGGTTTTTAGTTTTAGTTTTTGTAAAGTGCCTTGAGATGATTTGTATTGTGATTTGGCGCTATGCAAATAAAATTGAATTGAATTGAATTGAATTGAATCCCACATCCTGGTCACCTCATCCCCCGAACCCTTTCCCTTCAAAAAAAATTAAAGCTTTTATATCTGAGTTTTGGTGTTGGCAATTTATTGGTCCTCATTTCGCCCAGTTCATGACATGACTGTATCATTAAGGGCAAAAATAAAGACTACTGGATAAAATGTTCACCTGTGCTGCAAAATGAAATTATCTAATTTCCATATTCAGTAATAACATCTGTAACATAGATCTAGTTAAAGTGCACGCGGCTTTAGTGCACCACTGACAAATATTACAAAATGATACAATGCTGTATAATATGTGTGTTTACAAAGCCAGGTCCAATAACTGTAACTCAGACAGTGATAACTGCAACGTTACACTGGTTCTTCTAATTCCCTTTTTATTAAATACAGAATTATTTTATTGGGAAATGTTATGAGTTTTCTACCAATAGTGCCACAAAGGTTTAATTTACAGAGCGGTAACCTACTGTGGAAAACTGTGGTGTGCCAGCTGTACCAAGAAACTCCTTGTTCATGATTTCTCAGCGCTACAGCAGGTAGTGCTCTGCATTAGGAGGGCTTGTTGGTGGTTGCAAGCCGCCAACCAGAAGAAGCAGATGCTGCTTACTCGTGACCAGAACTTCAGACTTCCTGTCACTGATCTTGCTGACAGCTGTTAGTTGGCTGCTGATGTTAGTGCACCACAAACTGACAGGACAAGTTGAGCTGAGCATCTATTTCACTGAACGCCCAGACATCCTGAAGCAGGTGATTAAGTTAGTGGTGTTTTGAAAGTATGACTGGTTGTCTTTCCAGTACAGTCGAGATAAATGCATAAGCAGAATAAAACAAGGATGTCCAAAACAGAATTCAGTATAATAGATGAACATATATAAAGCTGAAAATAACGTGCATGATTGCATTTTGAGCTACTGTCAAAATTTGTCTCTTTCCAGTGGCACCTATTAGAGTCTTGTGAATTTAGACTTGAGTGTAGGAGGAGAGGCACATTCAGATCTACTGCCACATATGGATAAAACGGCTTAAAAACCACAAGTAATAGGCTGCACTTTATCTGTCTGAAATGTAGCTAGCAAATGCTCAAGTCCATAAATGTTGGCTACAAACTGACTCCTGTGTAATTTGTTGCTAATGAATAAACTGTCTTTATAAAACATAGCTCATTCATTTTTCAGACAAATCATTTAAAGCCAAAGTAAGAAGCTGCTACATTCTTCATATATCTCCCAGGTATGAGTCTATTCAAAGACCAAACTGACACTGTAGATGGCAGTAAACATGTGACCATGTTTCCTATAGTCCTGTCTCTTAAGAGTGGAGGGAGTATTGAGAAACTGCTCATTCAGCAGAGCAATTTGATCACAATGACATCTCCTATGTTTGTTTTCTATCTCACATGCCTCCTGTTGGGGAATATAGGTAAGGTATTTTTTGTCATTTCATGTGAATTTGCTTGAACTCACTTTTATACCTTTATCAGATAAAGCACTTTCTACGATATGAAAACCACTGTATGATTGCTGCGTCTCTTATTGCACTTAAGCTCAGAAGACCGAACTGAAATCGTCCTCATCTGTTTGCCAAGAGAGCAGTTTTGTGTTGGCTAATGTTGGTGAAGAAGTAATTTTGCGATGTTTCCATGAAGGAGATGTTGCAATGTCTTATTGGTATAAACAGACACTTGGACAAAAACCAAGGCTCATATCTACATTATACAAATACGACAAAAATGGGACTTTTTATGGTGAATTCAGGAACAATCCACGCTTCAAACTTGATGCTGACAATGGAAAAAATCACTTGAAAATTTCAGATGTGGATATTTCAGACTCAGCTACTTACTACTGTGCCAGTAGTTATACAATTACAGTTGAATTTGCGGAGGGCACTGTTGTCAGCGTGCAGGGCTCAGGTTTGAACATCCCAGCTCAGGTGCATCAGTCAGCATCTGAGAGCATCCAGCCAGGAGGCTCTGTGACTCTGGACTGTACAGTACACACTGGGACCTGTGATGGAGAACACAGGGTTTACTGGTTCAAACACTCTGGACAAGCTCATCCAGGACTCATTTACACCCATGGAGGCAGCAATGATCAGTGTGAGAGGAAACCTGAGACACAAACTCACTCCTGTGTCTACAACCTGCCGATGAACAGCCTGAATCTGTCTGATGCTGGGACCTACTACTGTGCTGTTGCCTCATGTGGACACATACTGTTTGGAAATGGGACCAGACTGGACCTTGAGGGTAAGTAACTTATCTCGAAGAGGCTGTCCTGATGACAGATGAAACACAAGACAAGGCTGAAAACTGCTGACCTCTGAATTTGCAGGTGGAGTGGATTCTCTTTTCTTGGTGTATTTACTGAGTGGATCTTTGGTATTGACCACCATCTTCAGTGTTTTATCAGCTGTTTCATTGTATAAGCTGAACAAAAGAATCAGTAGCCAGTCTACAGGTAAGAAGTGATGTATTGTACAGTTCTTACTTAGAAAACATGGCTTTAAATTAAACACATTTTCTTCTGTTTCGTGACCAGAGCCTCAGGCAAGATTTTCAGCAAAATCACAGGTCAGTTGATTTTAAGAAACTGTATTAGGACTAGAACATGTTTATAGCACCATTGTTAGTTTCCAGCAGGTGCACCGTTACAATGTTGTTTTAAATTTTGTTCCCAGTGTTACCAAGATGATGACAACCTCCACTATGCTGCTTTAATGGCAACCAAGCCCAAAGGATCACGAAGAGAGAGGACTCAAACTCAGAATGAATGTGTGTATTCCAGTGTAAAGTAATAGATTTGGAAGTTGGTCATTCATTTGTACTATGGGAGGAAAATGTGCCCTTTTTTCTCCTTTGAGGTGTAAACTAAGTTTAGGTGTAAATTTAAATACACTTTTATATTATGTTCTCATCGGAAACAAGAGACGGGCTCCCTAAAAGCTTTACTTTAGCCAGTCTGAGCCCCCATTGTCTTTGTTGTTTGTGTTGTTTGAGCCAGGATGTGGTTGCAGGTTTTCTTATTATTCTTTCAATAGTACTGATCTTTGCATTGTCTTTAGCAGAGATGAATAAATAATGAAGCAAAACATAAAAGCTAAATGTCCAAATTTATCAATGCTGCCCCACAGGTAACTGTTCCAGTATACTTCACAATATAAATGATTCAGTCTTCATTGTTCTTCACTCTTTACTGTATAATAATGATAATATGCATCTACAGCAATGCAATGTTATTATGTAATGCTCTGATGTTGATGACGTGTGTATATATCACAAATGTCATCAAACTACCATGTATGAATAGTAAAAGTAGATGTGTCTATGTGGACTCAAACATACTGTAATGATCAATAAAACATCCACAAATCTACAGTGATACTATTTACTTGACATACTACAGGACACCGGGGGTCTGGGCATGCACAGAACTGATAAGTAGCACATGTGGGAGATTTATACACCACGGAACAGGTGGTCACAATGGGTCACTTAAATATTGAGCTAAAACATGCACAGTATGAGGTTGAGTGTTTTATTGGTGTGGTGTTTTAGGGTTTTAGAGGCTTGTAAATAACTGCCAACAATTTGTTTAGTGCTGGTAGAGGCCTGAAGATAGAGGACACCTGAACAAACATGTTGGGTGCCCATGTTGGGTCTTGAGAAGTCTTTAGACTTCTCTCTGGGCACCCGTGATTAAACCTGAGATGATTCATCACACTTGTGGTTGTTTCTGAGAATTAGCAACTCTCAAACTTAAAGAAATTTCCACTACAGTTTGGCGACGAGGATGGGATGGACATGCCCCTGACCAGTGCCTGTTCTAGACCGAAGGAACCACCGGTGGTAAAATTTAAAAACGAAGGGAAAGTTCCACTCCGACAAACGGAGTGCTGGATCCTGCCTGAGGTCAGAACAGGTGGTGGGCAGTGGATGCTCCATTCATTTAATAAGTGAGTACAGTGTTATGAATCATTTCTTGTATATGTCTGTTAAGTGATTTAAGGAAATTTGGTATGTTTTTGGTCTGTGTCGAACAGAAAAGCCCTAGGTGTGTGTTTTTTGGCCTTAAGAGACAAGGCAGTGACGTGATCTTTGTAATCCCTTCATGGTAAAAAAAACTGTGAGTTTGAAGGACAGACGCCAGATGACGAAAAAATAATCCTAAAAAAAACAAAAACAAAAAGAAGAAAAAAAAAGAAACAACGAGAAAACTCCACTGGCTGAGGATTACAAACGTAAGTCTTCCTTTGGGGAAGCCATATGGTTTATTAATGAAACGACCCGTACGTGGAAAACAGGAAAATTAATACAGTACTGTAGAAGTAAATTATTATTGTTAATGAGAAGTACGCTATTATTGTCTATAAGAACTGCCTTAGAATTTGTCCCATATCATGAACTGGGCATATGACTGAAGTGATAATTTCATAAGCTTTGTGGTGACTCCTTCAGTGACTTGTATGCACAATGTGTGTACCATAAGGGTACGTTGCAGTCATACAAACGTGTCATACAAACCTACCTGGCTGTAGTGAGTCATCCAAAGTTAGTGTTTGTGTGATACGATCTGACCATGCAATGAGATGGAAAGATTAGTGTGAATGAGAACTTATTGTGTGTGTATGTTATAAACCCAGTGAGAGTTTAAGCACCAGCCCCAGTGCTAAATAAGGACAGATAAATGAGTTAAATGTGTGGTTATAGAATGTTGTTACGAGAAAGAGAAGAGGAAGTGAAAAAAGAAAGCAAAGAAAGAAAAAATACATTGGCACTCTTTTCAAGAGTGAGAAAGGGAGGCAGAAATAAAAGAAAAAATCTGCTGCAGAATTAAGGGTACAGTTAGAAAAGTGATGAGGAGAATAAGAAGGACAAAACAGAAACGTAGGGTAAGAAAGTAGAAGTTATGTGTTGCAGGTTTGTCAAATTCCCATGGGGAAACATCAGACCCACAACACGGCACCAGTGGGGTCACAACAATTCACCGCCACGATGGACACCTTGTATGAAGCTATGCGGACTGCATTTGCTTTGAGAGTTTGCTGGCCTGAGATTCATAATACTGTATCCGACAAAAGGAGGGTGAGTCAGCAGTTGAATATCGCACCGGCATGGAAACTGTATTCGCTGCACACTCTGGATTTGACGCAGATAATGTGGCATACACTCACCTGTTGAAAACTGTATTAATAAATGGTCTCCACCTGGCCCAAGAAGTTATGTCATGATGTCATGTGTCGGCTGGGAAACAAAGACTCTGCCAAATGTATGGACACGTCTTACATTCAGAAAGGAACCGAGTGGAGTCAGACATGGACCAGGTAAAAAATTCTCCAAACTGCTCAGTTGATGTACTACCAGCAGGGGACTACACAACCTCATAGAAGGAGCCTGCAATCTCGAAGGAACAATACAAGAGGATGTCAGAGGAATCAAGGATTTCTGCAGAATCAGCTTCAAAGAGGACAGTTTCACCTGGATGAAATGTGTTACACCTGTAAAGGACATGGACAGATATCCTGTAACTCAGGGGTGTCAAATTTACGGCCCGCGGGCCAGATCAGGCCCGCAAACTAGTTTAATCCGGCCCGCGAGATGATTTGAAGTTGAAATTAGCTGCAATTTTTCAATGAAAGAAACTGCTGTTCTAAACGTGTCCACTGGGTGTCGCAATAGCAATTATGTTAAGCAGGCAAACTGTTTATACTGAGGCTGAGCAAGTAGGCCTATACCTGTCAGCTGGCCCGGAGCTACCTGCCTTGTCGGTCCGGTCCGGCCCACTTGGGAATAGATTTTCCGCCATATGGCCCCTGACCTAAAATGAGTTTGACACCCCTGCTGTAACTGAATCAACAAAGACTGCTGAAATACAGTTGAATGATTGGGCCCCAGGAAACCCATATGATGACAGTGATCTAGATATGGAAATACCATGACTAATAATGTAACATTTTGTTTCCTCTGATTGGTAATGTCTTATGATAAATGTGTTGACACTTTGTGTCAAAAGGGGGGAATGTGGGAGATTTATACACCATGGAACAGGTGGTCACAAAGGGTCATTTAAATATTGAGCTAAAACATGCATTGTATGAGGTTGAGTGTTTTATTGGTGTGGTGTTTTAGGGTTTTAGAGGCTTGTAAATAACTGCCAACAATTTGTTTAGTGCTGGTAGAGGCCTGAAGATAGAGGACACCTGAACAAACATGTTGGGTCTGTTCAAGATTAGTTCACCCCTTTTTACAAAGATATATAAACCTGATTCTGTAACACAAAGTCAGAGAATTCTGCAAAGACTTCTCTCCGGGCACCCGTGATTAAACCTGAGATGATTCATCACACTTGTGGTTGTTTCGGAGAATTAGCAACTCGCAAACTTAAAGAAATTTCCACTACACACATCTTGATAGGTAGCACAAATCAACAGAACACCCGTTGACTTGTTTAGAACGATATGAGTCAACAAGTCGTGAGGTGCAGTATGAAGTGAAGGAAATGGGTTAGTGAGGTTGGATGATCAAATATCTTTCAAGTAGCCTAGTAGAAAATGACAATTTAAAAAGTGATTACTGTATTGGCAGCCTATTCATAACAGAATGTACAGAATATAGTCAGACCTACAACTCTTGAGTTTATCTCTAAAGCAGACACATCAAGTCTAAAATGTCAGAGTAAAATCTCTGAATATTGAAGTTAGGCTATTGAGAGCAGACTGAGTGGTTCAATTAATAGTTTAGCTTAAGAATTAATGGTAACTCAACCGGAAAAAGGTTGCTTGCCATCTCCAGGCCAGGGGAGAGATCCTGCCTCAGGTGGAGGAGTTTAAGTATCTTGGGGTCTTGTTCACGAGTGAGGGAAGGACGGAGCTTGAGATTGACAGACGGATCGGGGCATCGGCAGCAGTAAAGCAGTCGGTGTACTGGTCTGTCATGGCGAATCTCTCGATTTACCGGTAAATCTACGTTCCTACTCTCACCTGAGGTCATGAGCTTTGGGGCATGACCGAAAGGTCAAGGTCTCGGATACAAGCGGCTGAAATGAGCTTCCTCCACAGGGTGGCTGGTTGCTCCCTTAGAGATAGGGTGAAGAGCTCAGTCACCCGGGAGGAGCTCGGAGTAGTTCCAGATGTCTCCTGGGTGCCTCCCTGGGGAGGTGTTCCGGGCATGTCCCATTGGGAGGAGGCACCGGGGAAGACCCAGGACACGCTGGAGGGACTATGTCTCTCAGCGGGCCTGGGAACGCTTTGGTGTCCCCCCGGAAGAGCTGGAGGAAGTGTCCAGGGAAAAGGAAGTCTGGGTATCCCTGCTTAGGATATTACCCCCGTGACCCGGCCCCAGATAAGCGGAAGAAGATGGATGGATGGTAACTCAGTAATTTTCTGTTAGCATTCCTTTCATGTTTTATTAGTCTTTGTCGAGCCTGTTCTCCATAAGAAAGCCTGACCTTTGTATTAGGCCTATAGCCCACAGGTGAAAGATGCCATGCACTATTGTTGTCACGTTTGGCACAGGGAGATGCAATGATGCCTTTTTTTGGCACTGTGGAGAGAGTCTCATTTGATGTAAGGATTCTGAGATATGTCAACTTATCCTGCTGCTACATTTTCACTGGTGAAGTTGTGTGTCCATGCCAGGCCAAACGACCCACAGGAAAACATTAAATATCCTGCACTCTGTGCAAATTTACTGTTTTTCTAAGTGACTTATTGTTTTATTTGTTTTGAGTGGCTATTGAAGGAACATGTAAGGCCACCTATGGGTCTGTGATGACACCAGATATGTAGTAGGCCCCAGTGTTTTGAGTAAAAGTCAAAAGTGGAGCACATGCTCATTTTTACATGCCAAACAAAAACTGCCATTTTTCTGTAGCGAAACCTAAAGGTCTAACATTGAATTCATTCATATACTAACTTGATGTTTTGCTGAACAGACTATGGCTATTGTAGAGGGACACTACACTCTGATAAAATGTACTGTGTTTTTAGGTATTAGAGAAGAAAAGAAAATAGAAGAGCTAAAAAAGCCAAAGACTGTACTATTAAAAAACATGAAAAGACAAAAGAACAAGAATAGGAACAAGATGAGGCAGAACCACACCCACCACAACTGGTATTCAGCTTCAGTGCAGACCTCCAGTCCTAAAGCAGCATGAAAATAAAAGACAACAATAATCTCACTGAGGATAAAATTGAGGAAAAACAATTTGAAATGAAGGTTAAAAAACTGATCTAAAAAAGCCATTTGGACCATCCCTGTTTTCTAACTACTTACATAGTGCAGCTGAATCGCAATCAGTTACATTAGATGACCCATCTAAAATGATTTTTATAGTCAAATGCAGTTTTAAATGTATTGCTGTAAATGTATAGTGTTTTTAGCCCTGCCAGTTGTACCGAAGTGTTGGCAAGCTTCTCACAAACTAAACTTCAAACTATAGGTGGCAGTGAACATATTTCTTTAACAGGACATTCAGAGTCACTTCTCACTGGCCAATCACACACAGTCTTGTCTGTGAATAGTGGAGAGAGGCTCAGTGTTCTTGTCATTAAGCGTGAACATTTGAACACAATGACATCTGCACAGTTTGTCTTCTGTCTGACAGGTTTGTTCTTCGGGACAATGGGTGAGTTGAATTTTCAGGACTGCACATTGAATCTTTTAAAATGCATTGCCTCTGATATATCTTTGTGTTCTATGGTGTGTACATTGTTTTGTATGTCACATCATTTCAGCTCAAATGACAAACCTGCAATTCGCATCTCTGAAACAAGACAGAAAGTTTGTATCAGTTAAAACTGGGGGGAACGTGACTCTGCAGTGTTTCTATCAAAGTGATGTTGCAACAAGGTTTTACTGGTATAAACAGACTCTGGGACAGAAACCAAGGATCATCTCTAGCTACTATAAATATGACAAAACTGGTTTTCATAATGAACTCAACAATCCACGGTTCATGCTGGAGACTGGAAATGGGGAAAATCACTTGGCAATCACAGATCTGAGCATTTCAGACTCAGGTACTTACTACTGTGCAAGTAGCTATTTGTACATGTTTGAATTTGCAGAGGGCACTGTTGTCAGCGTGCAGGGCTCAGGTTTGAACATCCCAGCTCAGGTGCATCAGTCAGCATCTGAGAGCATCCAGCCAGGAGGCTCTGTGACTCTGGGCTGTACAGTACACACTGGGACCTGTGATGGAGAACACAGGGTTTACTGGTTCAAACACTCTGGACAAGCTCATCCAGGACTCATTTACACCCATGGAGGCAGCAATGATCAGTGTGAGAGGAAACCTGAGACACAAACTCACTCCTGTGTCTACAACCTGCGGATGAACAGCCTGAATGTGTCTGATGCTGGGACCTACTACTGTGCTGTTGCCTCATGTGGACACATGCTGTTTGGAAATGGGACCAGACTGGACTTGGAGGGTAAGTAACGTTCCAGCAAAATACAATTAGTTTTGATAAATAGTAATGCTTGCTCCTGCATTAAACAAAATATAAGCACAAAGTAAAATGTAGCTGTAAATCTCCTCCTGTCTGTGTCTGTGCAGATACAAAAGACTCTCATCGCTTAGTATATTTCTTGAGTGGCGCTTTGACTTTCACCACCATCCTGACTGTTTTACTGGCATTCTTATTGTGCATGATAAATAGGAGAAACAGCTGCATATGCACAGGTATGATACTGTTTGTATCTGTAGTGTTTCATTACTGAATATCACATTATACTGTATATTAAAAACACACCGTTCCACTGTTTTTCAGAATCTCACACAAGATTTTCAGCTTCGTCTACAACAAATGCAGAGGTAATTTAATCTAGATTAACCAGATCAATATAATTCAAACATATTTTCTATCATGATTTCTGTTGAATTTGTGTTGAATTCTAGCATACTAATTATATTTCTCTAGGGGTGTGTGGACAACGTGGATAATGTCCACTATGCTGCTGTAAGGGTAAAGACGGGCAGCAGATCAAGAAAACAGAGAGATGCTACAGAGGAATGTGTGTACTCCGGAGTAAAGTAATAGAGCTGGACATGTTTCATCCTCGTCTCTTTTAAAGTTATTTAAGCAAAACATGCTTCATGAAATCCTCACCTCTCAGTAAACAATGTATGAAGTTCAATTACTGTCTGACCACTATCTCTGTGCCACTAGACCGTGCAAAATCTCCACGACTGAAAAGAAACAACTTTAAACGACCAATTTATAGTACAGGACAGACCGAACATGAAATGTGCATAGTTTGAACAGTCAACTTTTTATTAATTCAAAATAAAATAATGGCAAAAAAGAGATGATGCCTTAAAATGCACTATTCCCAGTGAATAAGTACACCAGAGCATGGACATACCTTGTATTACATTAAGTGCACACTTACAAAACATCCCATCATGACTAGCGATCTAGGATTCGCTCTTTGTGTTTAGGGAAAATGGAGTAAAACAGCAAGTTGTGCTGAAGGAATATGACCAAACCCTTAGAGATTAATATATGAAGACATTTCAGAAAACCACTGCTGTGAAAAACAACTGAAACAAACAAATAGCACAACAGCTCATCTAAATTAACTGTTACTTGATCTTCTACCGTGCTACTGCACATTAACAGCACAACTTTCAGCCTGTTCCAGAAGACTTTAACATTATACTTTACTTTAACTGTGCTGCACTTAAAATAATTCAAACTAATTGGGTGTTCGCTGTCTGTGGTATTGTACTAATTGTCTCAAAGTCAGATTCATCTTGTGAATATTTACGGATCTTCTT
This sequence comes from Mastacembelus armatus, assembly GCF_900324485.2. Classification (NCBI taxonomy): domain Eukaryota; kingdom Metazoa; phylum Chordata; class Actinopteri; order Synbranchiformes; family Mastacembelidae; genus Mastacembelus; species Mastacembelus armatus. The sequence continues at coordinate 4,943,524 of NC_046650.1, read as the reverse complement.
TCTTCAAGGAAGGTGTTTCCAGAGAGTGGAACAACTGATTGAATAGGAGACAGGAAGAAATTATTAATGATTTTTTGGGATCAAAGTAATGCAGACAGCCAGCTTTCAATGTTGCTCTGATTGCCTGTGTGTGTGTGTGTGTGTGTGTGAATAAATATTATCTACTAGTGTGGTGATAAAAATACACTGAAAAGCCAAGATCAGTCAGAAGAGAAAATTTACTGCAAAATGACTGTAAAAAGTTTGTGAAGTAGTACTTTCATTTGAAATGCAGTACTTCTACATATTTGTGTCAGTTCTTTTTCTTCTGCAGATGATCTGGTGTAAGTACTTTTCCTACCAATGCGATTGAGTTTGAAGGCAATAGCATATGACTGACACACTTCTCAAACATTGTCATTTATCCAACTACATACTACATATTCATGCTTATTAAATAATGTTACATCATTTATTGTTATATAATTAATGCATAGAACTTCAGATGTTGTTGTCACACAGGTACAAAATCATTAACTGTTAAAAAGATTTTGAATAGTCAACTAAACTTCACAAACTGCTGTTTCCCTCCATTTATGCAAATCAGATTGTAACCCTGAAACATGAATGAATTAAGGTCTGGTTGACTGAACAATGGAGAATTAGGCCTTTGGGCTTTGGGCACACCTTCTTCTGCCAGACTGTGACTGAGACCCAACCAAAGAGCAGAGGCTCTGGCAAACAAGAAATATGTAAAGCCTGGAGAAGAAAGAGATGAAATGAAATCAAGGAAAAACGGTTTTCTAATTTAAATTAATTTCATTGGTTGAAATTGAAATTGAAAGTGAAAAAAGTGACGCATACTCGAAATTCCCCTCTGCATTTAACCCACCTGAAGTGCGCACACAGCAGTGAACACACACACACACACACAGCGTGAACACACACACACGCACACACACACATACACACACACACACAGCGTGAACACACACCCGGAGCAGTGGGCAGCCATTGCTGCGTTGCCTGGGGAGCAGTTGGGGGTTCGGTGCCTTGCTCAAGGGTCTCACCTCAGTCGTGGTATTGAAGGTGGAGAGAGAGCTGGCAAGTCACTCTGGCCCACCAACAATTGCTGCCGGTCCTGAGACTCAAACCCGCAACCTTCGTTACAAGTCTGACACTCTATCCATTAGGCCCCCACTGCCCCTTTTAGGTATTAGAGAAGAATACCAGATGCCTCCTGGGCGCCTCCCTGGGGAGGTGTTCCGGGCATGTCCCATTGGGAGGAGGCACCGGGGAAGACCCAGGACACGCTGGAGGGACTGTGTCTCTCAGCTGGCCTGGGAACGCTTTGGTGTCCCCCGGAAGAGCTGGAGGAAGTGTCCAGGGAAAAGGAAGTCTGGGTATCCCTGCTTAGGATACTGCCCCCGTGACCCGGCCCCAGATAAGCGGAAGAAGATGGATGGATGGTAACTCAGTCAGTAATTTTCTGTTAGCATTCCTTTCATGTTTTATTAGACTTTGTCGAGCCTGTTCTCCAGAAGAAAGCCTGACCTTTGTATTAGGCCTATAGCCCACAGGTGAAAGATGCCATGCACTATTGTTGTCACGTTTGGCACAGGGAGATGCAATGATGCCTTTTTTTGGCACTGTGGAGAGAGTCTCATTTGATGTAAGGATTCTGAGGTCGGTCAACTTATCCTGCTGCTACATTTTCACTGGTGAAGTTGTGTGTCCATGCCAGGCCAAACGACCCACAGGAAAACATTAAATATCCTGCACTCTGTGCAAATTTACTGTTTTTCTAAGTGACTTATTGTTTTATTTGTTTTGAGTGGCTATTGAAGGAACATGTAAGGCCACCTATGGGTCTGTGATGACACCAGATATGTAGTAGGCCCCAGTGTTTTGAGTAAAAGTCAAAAGTGGAGCACATGCTCATTTTTACATGCCAAACAAAAACTGCCATTTTTCTGTAGCGACACCTAAAGGTCTAACATTGAATTCATTCATATACTAACTTGATGTTTTGCTGAACAGACTATGGCTATTGTAGAGGGACACTACACTCTGATAAAATGTACTGTGTTTTTAGGTATTAGAGAAGAAAAGAAAATAGAAGAGCTAAAAAAGCCAAAGACTGTACTATTAAAAAACATGAAAAGACAAAAGAACAAGAATAGGAACAAGATGAGGCAGAACCACACCCACCACAACTGGTATTCAGCTTCAGTGCAGACCTCCAGTCCTAAAGCAGCATGAAAATAAAAGACAACAATAATCTCACTGAGGATAAAATTGAGGAAAAACAATTTGAAATGAAGGTTAAAAAACTGATCTAAAAAAGCCATTTGGACCATCCCTGTTTTCTAACTACTTACATAGTGCAGCTGAATCACAATCAGTTACATTAGATGACCCATCTAAAATGATTTTTATAGTCAAATGCAGTTTTAAATGTATTGCTGTAAATGTATAGTGTTTTTAGCCCTGCCAGTTGTACCGAAGTGTTGGCAAGCTTCTCACAAACTAAACTTCAAACTATAGGTGGCAGTGAACATATTTCTTTAACAGGACATTCAGAGTCACTTCTCACTGGCCAATCACACACAGTCTTGTCTGTGAATAGTGGAGAGAGGCTCAGTGTTCTTGTCATTAAGCGTGAACATTTGAACACAATGACATCTGCACAGTTTGTCTTCTGTCTGACAGGTTTGTTCTTCGGGACAATGGGTGAGTTGAATTTTCAGGACTGCACATTGAATCTTTTAAAATGCATTGCCTCTGATATATCTTTGTGTTCTATGGTGTGTACAATTTTTTCTATGTCACATCATTTCAGCTCAAATGACAAACCTGCAATTCGCATCTCTGAAACAAGACAGAAAGTTTGTATCAGTTAAAAACTGGGGGGAACGTGACTCTGCAGTGTTTCTATCAAAGTGATGTTGCAGCAAGGTTTTACTGGTATAAACAGACTCTGGGACAGAAACCGAGGATCATCTCGAGATACTATAAATATGACAAAACTGTCACTTTTCATAATGAACTCAACAATCCACGGTTCATGCTGGAGACTGGAAATGGGGAAAATCACTTGGCAATAACAGATCTGAGCATTTCAGACTCAGGTACTTACTACTGTGCAAGTAGCTATTTGTACATGTTTGATTTTGCAGAGGGCACTGTTGTCAGCGTGCAGGGCTCAGGTTTGAACATCCCAGCTCAGGTGCATCAGTCAGCATCTGAGAGCATCCAGCCAGGAGGCTCTGTGACTCTGGACTGTACAGTACACACTGGGACCTGTGATGGAGAACACAGGGTTTACTGGTTCAAACACTCTGGACAAGCTCATCCAGGACTCATTTACACCCATGGAGGCAGCAATGATCAGTGTGAGAGGAAACCTGAGACACAAACTCACTCCTGTGTCTACAACCTGCGGATGAACAGCCTGAATGTGTCTGATGCTGGGACCTACTACTGTGCTGTTGCCTCATGTGGACACATGCTGTTTGGAAATGGGACCAGGCTGGACTTTGAGGGTAAGTAACGTTCCAGCAAAATACAATTAGTTTTGATAAATAGTGATGCTTGCTCCTGCATTAAACAAAATATAAGCACAAAGTAAAATGTAGCTGTAAATCTCCTCCTGTCTGTGTCTGTGCAGATACAAAAGATTCTCATCGCTTAGTATATTTCTTGAGTGGCGCTTTGACTTTCACCACCATCCTGACTGTTTTACTGGCATTCTTATTGTGCATGATAAATAGGAGAAACAGCTGCATATGCACAGGTATGATACTGTTTGTATCTGTAGTGTTTCATTACTGAATATCACATTATACTGTATATTAAAAACACACCGTTCCACTGTTTTTCAGAATCTCACACAAGATTTTCAGCTTCGTCTACAACAAATGCAGAGGTAATTTAATCTAGATTAACCAGATCAATATAATTCAAACATATTTTCTATCATGATTTCTGTTGAATTTGTGTTGAATTCTAGCATACTAATTATATTTCTCTAGGGGTGTGTGGACAACGTGGATAATGTCCACTATGCTGCTGTAAGGGTAAAGACGGGCAGCAGATCAAGAAAACAGAGAGATGCTACAGAGGAATGTGTGTACTCCGGAGTAAAGTAATAGAGCTGGACATGTTTCATCCTCGTCTCTTTTCAAGTTATTTAAGCAAAACATGCTTCATGAAATCCTCACCTCTCAGTAAACAATGTATGAAGTTCAATTACTGTCTGACCACTATCTCTGTGCCACTAGACCGTGCAAAATCTCCACGACTGAAAAGAAACAACTTTTAAACGACCAATTTATAGTACAGGACAGACCGAACATGAAATGTGCATAGTTTGAACAGTCAACTTTTTATTAATTCAAAATAAAATAATGGCAAAAAAGAGATGATGCCTTAAAATGCACTATTCCCAGTGAATAAGTACACCAGAGCATGGACATACCTTGTATTACATTAAGTGCACACTTACAAAACATCCCATCATGACTAGCGATCTAGGATTCGCTCTTTCTGTTTATGGAAAATGGAGTAAAACAGCAAGTTGTGCTGAAGGAATATGACCAAACCCTTAGAGATTAATATATGAAGACATTTCAGAAAACCACTGCTGTGAAAAACAACTGAAACAAACAAATAGCACAACAGCTCATCTAAATTAACTGTTACTTGATCTTCTACTGTGCTACTGCACATTAACAGCACAACTTTCAGCCTGTTCCAGAAGACTTTAACATTATACTTTACTTTAACTGTGCTGCACTTAAAATAATTCAAACTAATTGGGTGTTCGCTGTCTGTGGTATTGTACTAATTGTCTCAAAGTCAGATTCATCTTGTGAATATTTACGGATCTTCTTCCTTCAAGGAAGGTGTTTCCAGAGAGTGGAACAACTGATTGAATAGGAGACAGGAAGAAATTATTGATTTTTTGGGATCAAACTAATGCAGACAGCCAGCTTTCAATGTTGCTCTGATAGCCTGTGTGTGTGTGTGTGTGAATAAATATTATCTACTAGTGTGGTGATAAAAATACACTGAAAAGCCAAGATCAGTCAGAAGAGAAAATTTACTGCAAAATGACTGTAAAAAGTTTGTGAAGTAGTACTTTCATTTGAAATGCAGTACTTCTACATATTTGTGTTAGTTCTTTTTCTTCTGCAGATGATCTGGTGTAAGTACTTTTCCTACCAATGCGATTGAGTTTGAAGGCAATAGCATATGACTGACACACTTCTCAAACGTTGTCATTTATCCAACTACATACTACATATTCATGCTTATTAAATAATGCTACATCATTTATTGTTATATAATTAATGCATAGAACTTCAGATGTTGTTGTCACACAGGTACAAAATCATTAACTGTTAAAAAGATTTTGAATAGTCAACTAAACTTCACAAACAGCTGTTTCCCTCCATTTATGCAAATCAGATTGTAACCCTGAAACATGAATGATTTAAGGTCTGGTTGACTGAACAATGGAGAATTAGGCCTTTGGTCTTTGGGCACACCTTCTGCCAGACTGTGACTGAGACCCAACCAAAGAGCAGAGGCTCTGGCAAACAAGAAATATGTAAAGCCTGGAGAAGAAAGAGATGAAATGAAATCAAGGAAAAACAGTTTTCTAATTTAAATTAATTTCATTGGTTGAAATTGAAATTGAAAGTGAAAAAAGTGACGCATACTCGAAATTCCCCTCTGCATTTAACCCACCTGAAGTGCACACACAGCAGTGAACACACACACACACACACACACAGCGTGAACACACACCTGGAGCAGTGGGCAGCCATTGCTGCGTTGCCTGGGGAGCAGTTGGGGGTTCGGTGCCTTGCTCAAGGGTCTCACCTCAGTCGTGGTATTGAAGGTGGAGAGAGAGCTGGCAAGTCACTCTGGCCCACCAACAATTGCTGCCGGTCCTGAGACTCAAACCCGCAACCTTCGTTACAAGTCTGACACTCTATCCATTAGGCCCCCACTGCCCCTTTTAGGTATTAGAGAAGAATACCAGATGCCTCCTGGGCGCCTCCCTGGGGAGGTGTTCCGGGCATGTCCCATTGGGAGGAGGCACCGGGGAAGACCCAGGACACGCTGGAGGGACTGTGTCTCTCAGCTGGCCTGGGAACGCTTTGGTGTCCCCCGGAAGAGCTGGAGGAAGTGTCCAGGGAAAAGGAAGTCTGGGTATCCCTGCTTAGGATACTGCCCCCGTGACCCGGCCCCAGATAAGCGGAAGAAGATGGATGGATGGTAACTCAGTCAGTAATTTTCTGTTAGCATTCCTTTCATGTTTTATTAGTCTTTGTCGAGCCTGTTCTCCAGAAGAAAGCCTGACCTTTGTATTAGGCCTATAGCCCACAGTTGAAAGATGCCATGCACCATTGTTGTCACGTTTGGCACAGGGAGATGCAATGATGCCTTTTTTTGGCACTGTGGAGAGAGTCTCATTTGATGTAAGGATTCTGAGGTCGGTCAACTTATCCTGCTGCTACATTTTCACTGGTGAAGTTGTGTGTCCATGCCAGGCCAAACGACCCACAGGAAAACGTTAAATATCCTGCACTCTGTGCAAATTTACTGTTTTTCTAAGTGACTTATTGTTTTATTTGTTTTTAGTGGCTATTGAAGGAACATGTAAGGCCACCTATGGGTCTGTGATGACACCAGATGTGTAGTAGGCCCCAGTGTTTTGAGTAAAAGTATCAAAAGTGGAGCACATGCTCATTTTTACATGCCAAACAAAAACTGCCATTTTTCTGTAGCGACACCTAAAGGTCTAACATTGAATTCATTCATATACTAACTTGATGTTTTGCTGAACAGACTATGGCTATTGTAGAGGGACACTACACTCTGATAAAATGTACTGTGTTTTTAGGTATTAGAGAAGAAAAGAAAACAGAAGAGCTAAAAAAGCCAAAGACTGTACTATTAAAAAACATGAAAAGACAAAAGAACAAGAATAGGAACAAGATGAGGCAGAACCACACCCACCACAACTGGTATTCAGCTTCAGTGCAGACCTCCACTCCTAAAGCTGTTAGGATTTACCAAGCTTGTTCAGAGCTCATAAATACTGACACGAGTGAGGTAAAGAACAATTACAGTTTATTGAAATTAACGAAGGGTGGATCTGGTGGAAGATCTGGGAATAACGCCAACGGGATCTAGACTGCTCCCTAGGTTCCTTGGGAGCTAGCAGAATCAACTATTACAGGAAACTAAGGCGATCAGAGACACAGGTGCACGGGGAAAACTAAACACTTCTTTACTCCCTTTAGTTGGGATCTTTCTATTTTAGGGCTCCTCGTCGCGACGATCCAGGAGGTTCCCTTATTGTCCTTTATTCCTAATAGTAGAAAAACTCAAATCTTTAAGTCCAAACAGAACAGCTTCCTCATAACCCAGAAAACAACTCCACTGTCAAAAGTCACAATGACTGTGTCAGTTACCAAATTTGGCTTCTTCAATACTAGTTATTTGTGGGAAGCGCTTAAGAGCTAGGTCTCCTCTTCAAGCATCCACATAAGGGAAGAATTGATATCCAATTACTTATCTCCTTCTCCGGTCAGGTAAAGGAGTCCAGAGGTACGTCGTAGTAATCCGTACGGAATCCAGGCGAGGCAGTTCCTCCGTGTTTCCACGGTTCACACAAGTCGAAGGCAGATCTCTAGAAGACACACAATCTGTACAAGTGAAAGCAGGGAAAATAGCACTACGGGTTTTAAAGATCAATTCAAATTTTCTCAGAGCTTGAGTCTTATCAAGTAGCAGTAGAGTGTCCACACGAGGTGTAACCACAATCTGGCAAGGAGCACAGTGTCCTGGTCTGCTTTAAAACCTGCAGCGGGCAGGTGCAGTGAATCAACTAATTACTCCAGAATAGTAAACAGTCTAAAGTCAGCAGGGGCAGTACTGGGCAAGCCACCTCCCGGAATCCTGACAGTACTCCTCCCCAAAAAGACCGTCCCCTGACGGTCACCGCGGTTGATTGGGATGACGGCGGTGGAATGCCGCGATGAGACCCGAATCCAGAATGAAACAGGCCGGAACCCAGGAACGTTGCTCTGGACCGTATCCCTTCCAGTCGACCAAGTACTGCACCCCACGTCCTCGTCAACGGGACCGGAGGAGACACTTCACCATGTAGACCGGGCCGCCGCCAATGGTACGGGGGGGGGTCTGGGGGCAGGCACTAGGAAACTCACCACCTCTGGCTTTATCTTAGAGACATGGAATGTTGGATGAATGCAAAGGGATTTCGGTAGTCGCAGCCGGACGGCCACCGGATTAACCACCTTCGAAACCGGAAAGGGTCCAATGAACCTGGGTGAGAGTTTCTTGTGCATGGCTCGGAGTGGAATATCAGAGGTGGAGAGCCAGACCCGCTGACCCGTGAGGTATGTGGGAGGAGTAGACCTCTTCTTGTTGGCCCAGCGTTGGTACGCAGATACTGTCTGTAAAAGTGTCGCTCTGGCTCTTCTCCACGCCAGATGGCAGCGCCGGAAAGACGCTTGGGCCGAACGCACCGACGAGGCGCGCTCTTGCGCTTCAAACAGGGGTGGCTGGTAGCCGTAAACCACATGAAAGGGGGATAGGCCAGTAGCCGAGGAGGGGAGGGAGTTATGGGCGTATTCCACCCACGTCAAATTCGTGGCCCATGAAGCGGGATCCTTGGAACACAGCAGTCGAAGACCAGTCTTTAGCTCCTGGTTTAATCTCTCTGCTTGACCGTTTGTCTGGGGATGGAAACCAGAGGAGAGGTTAACAGAAATTCCAAGCAATCTACAGAATTCTGACCAGAACTTGGCTACAAACTGTGGGCCACGGTCGGAGACAATGTTTCGAGGTATGCCATGTAATCTGAAGATGTGTTGTTTGACAGTGTTGGCCATTTCTCTAGCTGAGGGTAGTTTGGGTATTGGAAGGAAATGTACCATCTTTGAGAAACGATATACCACAGTCAAAATCACTGAGTTCCCTGAAGACCTAGGTAGCCCCGTAACAAAGTCCATAGATATGTGCGACCACGGTCGATGTGGAACAGGTAGGGGTCGTAATAATCCCGGGGGTCGTTGTCTGGAGGGCTTAAACTGGGCACAAGTGGGGCAAGCTGCTACAAACTCTTTTACATCTTTCTTGAGAGACGACCACCAGAAGCGTTGTGATATCAACTGAAGGGTGCGAGAGGGTCCGGGGTGACAAAAGAAACGTGCTGAATGGAACCAATTAAGAACATCAGAACAGAGATGATCAGGGACATACAGTAAGTCCGGTGGGCAGGCAGAGGGTGATGGGGCATGAGCTTGTACTATTTTCTTTTCAATACAGGTCAGGCCTAGTCGCGTGGCAGCTGGGAGAATGTAATCAGAGTCCGACTGCTGATTGGGAGGTTCATGAAGGCGTGACAGGGCATCAGCTTTGTGATTCTTGTAGCCCGGTAGGTAAAACAAATGAAAATTAAATCTTTCAAAAAACATAGCCCAGCGGGCCTGTTGAGGATTAAGTCTCCCTGCGGTTCTTAGGTACTCTAGGTTCTTGTGGTCTGTCATGACAAGAAACGGCTGTTCGGTTCCCTCAAGCCAGTGTCGCCACTCCTCCAACGACAACTTGACCGCCAGCAACTCCTTGTCACCAATGCTGTAGTTTCTTTCGGCCGGGGAGAGTTTATGGGAGAAAAAGGCGGATGGGTGCAATTTGTGATCTTTCGGACTCCTTTGTGACAATACCGCTCCCACACCGGTATCCGAGGCGTCGACTTCGACCTGGAACTGGAGTTTCGGGTCGGGCAGGGTGAGTATGGGTGCTTCCGTAAACTTCATTTTTAACCTTGAAAAAGCATCCTGGGCCTCGGCAGACCAAATAAAAGGAACCTTGGAAGAGGTGAGTTTGTGTAAAGGACTCATAATATTACTGTACCCCTTGATAAATTTATGGTAAAAGTTAGCAAAGCCGAGAAATCATTGCAATTCCTTACGGCTGCGGGGCTCTGGCCACTCTCGCACTGCCTGCACCTTCCCTGGATCCATGTGTATGTGTCCTTGTGTCAAAACATAACCTAAGAAAGAAATTTCCGTTACATGGAATTCACATTTCTCTGCTTTCACGTACAGTTGGTTTTGAAGGAGCCTTTGGAGAACTGCTCTCACATGTGTAATGTGTTCCTCCTTTGAACGGGAGAATATCAGTATGTCATCCAGATATACAAACACAAACTTGTTCAACATGTCCCTTAACACATCATTAACTAAGTTTTGAAAAGTGGCTGGGGCGTTGGTGAGTCCAAATGGCATTACTAGGTATTCATAGTGTCCAACAGGCGTTTTAAAAGCAGTCTTCCATTCATCACCGTCTCTTATCCGTACGAGGTGGTAAGCATTTCTTAAGTCTAGTTTGGTAAAAATTGTGGCCCCCTGCACCAGTTCAAAAGCAGATGATATTAGTGGCAATGGGTAGTGGTTCTTGACTATAATTCGATTAAGCCCACGATAATCAATGCATGGCCTTACCCCTCCGTCTTTCTTCCCCACGAAGAAGAAACCGGCACCGGCGGGTGAGGAAGAGGGCCTAATGATCCCAGCTGCCAATGCCTCGTTTAGATATTTCTGCATGGCCTCTCTCTCTGGGCCCGAGAGAGAGAATATCCTTCCCCGGGGGGGCATTGAACCAGGCAGGAGGTCGATGTTACAATTGTATGGCCGGTGTGGTGGTAATGAAGTTGCCCTCGTCTTGCTAAACACCCGTTTTAGGTCCGCGTAGTCAGCTGGAACTCCGGACAGATCAGGAAACTCTTCCTGTTCGTCATCGACTGGGGATGCTGAAGGTACAAAGCGGAGACAATTAGTAAGACAGTTTGTAACCCAGCTCATAACCCTTCCAGAGTTCCAGTCAAGGTGCGGGTTATGCTTCCGCAACCAGGTAGCTCCCAACACCAACGGGAGTCTCGGAGAGTGAATGATTCTAAAGGATATGGATTCCGAATGATTCCCTATTGTCCTAAGCATGGTCGCAGTCCTCTTGGAACAAGCATGTATAACGTGATCATCCAGAGCCTTAACCTGTACTGGCGCTGTTAGATCCGTTAACGGAACACCAAGTCTTTTACACAATCCCTCATCTAAGAATTCAGTATCAGCTCCGGAGTCAATAAAAGCGGAGGACGTGCGGGCCTGGTTTCTCCAATGTAGCGTAACTTCTGTGAGCAGCCGGGGATCGGTCAATCCAAGATGAGCTGGGCTCAACAGCGATCCCCTCCGGGCCGTTGAGCCTTTCCTTTTAACAGTGCGGGACAGGAAGTGACTCGGTGCGCAGGCTCCCCACAATATAGGCACAAATTGTCCTTAAACCGTCTGCTGCGTTCCTCCGGAGTTAGGCCTGACCTCCCAATCTGCATGGGTTCTGGTCTTAGTTCATCAGTCGGGCCGTGTGGGTGTCTGTCCATACGAACTGAATTCCGGAACTCATGATGTACTGTCTTGTAATTCGGTAATTGAGTAGGGGGGGACCGGGAAGTAGGTGAGCGGAAGGACAACCCCCTCTCCCGCTGCCTCTCTGTCCAGCGGCGGTCTATGCTGACTGCCATTTCCACGAGCTTGTCAAATTGTTCGGGCCCCTCTTGGGCTGCCAATTCATCCTTAATTTTCTCTGCAAGTCCTGCATAAAACATATCCCTCCAGGCGGTCTTATTCCAGTCACAGATTGCTGCTAGGGTCCGGAACTCCACTGCATACTCCGACACTGTCCGTCTCCCCTGAGTCAGACGGGCCAGTCGGATGGCGGCCTCCTTCCGGGGTTTAGCAGGGTCGAAGGTATTAATTAATTCCTTGGAAAAATCCGCCAGGGAGTCACAGATATTCGAATTCCTGTCCATCTCCGCCGCTCCCCACTCTCGGGCTGGACCCGAGATGAGGGACAGAATAAAGGCTACTTTAGCGGAGTCATTAGGAAATGCAGAGGGTTGGTACTTAAATTGTAAATTGCACTGCATTAAGAAGGCCCTACAACTAGTAGGTTCCCCAGAATATCTTTCCGGTACACAGATGGGTGTGTCTCTGATGCCAGGTGAAACTGGACTGGGAGCTGGGGCTGGAGACATGTCCTGGGGTTGTATCAATTCCGTTCCTAATGTAAGCTTGCTTAAATGTTTGGTGAGTTTATCTAAATTGGCTACACACGTGTGAAGCTGAGCTTCATAAGAAGCCAGCGCACCTTCCACCCGAACCCTCCACTCCTCCTTGTCAGTTGAGCTCATTTTCTGTTTGGCCAGATTGTACTGTTAGGATTTACCAAGCTTGTTCAGAGCTCATAAATACTGACACGAGTGAGGTAAAGAACAATTACAGTTTATTGAAATTAATGAAGGGTGGATCTGGTGGAAGATCTGGGAATAACGCCAACGGGATCTAGACTGCTCCCTAGGTTCCTTGGGAGCTAGCAGAATCAACTATTACAGGAAACTAAGGCGATCAGAGACACAGGTGCACGGGGAAAACTAAACACTTCTTAACTCCCTTTAATTGGGATCTTCCTATTTTAGGGCTCCTCGTTGTGACGATCCAGGAGGTTCCCTTATTGTCCTTTATTCCTAATAGTAGAAAAACTCAAATCTTTAAGTCCAAATAGAACAGCTTCCTTATAACCCAGAAAACAACTCCACTGTCAAAAGTCACAATGACTGTGTCAGTTACCAAACTTGGCTTCTTCAATACTAGTTATTTGTGGGAAGCGCTTAAGAGCTAGGTCTCCTCTTCAGCATCCACATAAGGGAAGAATTGATATCCAATTACTTATCTCCTTCTCCGGTCAGGTAAAGGAGTCCAGAGGTACGTCGTAGTAATCCGTACGGAATCCAGGCGAGGCAGTTCCTCTGTGTTTCCACGGTTCACACAAGTCGAAGGCAGATCTCTAGAAGACACACAATCTGTACAAGTGAAAGCAGGGAAAATAGCACTACGGGTTTTAAAGATCAATTCAAATTTTCTCAGAGCTTGAGTCTTATCAAGTAGCAGTAGAGTGTCCACACGAGGTTTAACCACAATCTGGCAAGGAGCACAGTGTCCTGGTCTGCTTTAAAACCTGCAGCGAGCAGGTGCAGTGAATCAACTAATTACTCCAGAATAGTAAACAGTCTAAAGTCAGCAGGAGGCAGTATTGGGCAAGCCACCTCCCGGAATCCTGAGAAAAGCAGCATGAAAAAGAAAGACAACAATAATCTCACTGAGGATAAAATTGAGGAAAAACAATTTGAAATGAAGGTTAAAAAACTGATCTACAAAAGCCATTTGGACCATCCCTGTTTTCTAACTACTTACATAGTGCACCTGAATCGCAATCAGTTACATTAGATGACCCATCTAAAATGATTTTTATAGTCAAAGGCAGATTTAAATGTATTGCTGTAAATGTATAGTGTTTTCAGCCCTGCCAGTTGTACCGAAGTGTTGGCAAGCTTCTCACAAACTAAACTTCAAACTATAGGTGGCAGTGAACATATTTCTTTAACAGGACATTCAGAGTCACTTCTCACTGGCCAATCACACACAGTCTTGTCTGTGAATAGTGGAGAGAGGCTCAGTGTTCTTGTCATTAAGCGTGAACATTTGAACACAATGACATCTGCACAGTTTGTCTTCTGTCTGACAGGTTTGTTCTTCGGGACAATGGGTGAGTTGCATTTTCAGGACTGCACATTGAATCTTTTAAAATGCATTGCCTCTGATATATCTTTGTGTTCTATGGTGTGTACATTGTTTTGTATGTCACATCATTTCAGCTCAAATGACAAACCTGCAATTCGCATCTCTGAAACAAGACAGAAAGTTTGTATCAGTTAAAACTGGGGGGAACGTGACTCTGCAGTGTTTCTATCAAAGTGATGTTGCAGCAAGGTTTTACTGGTATAAACAGACTCTGGGAGAGAAACCGAGGATCATCTCTAGCTACTATAAATACGTCAAAACTGGCAGTTTTCAAAATGAATTCAACAATCCACGGTTCATGCTGGAGACTGGAAATGGGGAAAATCACTTGGCAATCACAGATCTGAGCATTTCAGACTCAGGTACTTACTTCTGTGCAAGTAGCTATTTGGACATGTTTGAATTTGCAGAGGGCACTGTTGTCAGCGTGCAGGGCTCAGGTTTGAACATCCCAGCTCAGGTGCATCAGTCAGCATCTGAGAGCATCCAGCCAGGAGGCTCTGTGACTCTGAACTGTACAGTACACACTGGGACCTGTGATGGAGAACACAGGGTTTACTGGTTCAAACACTCTGGACAAGCTCATCCAGGACTCATTTACACCCATGGAGGCAGCAATGATCAGTGTGAGAGGAAACCTGAGACACAAACTCACTCCTGTGTCTACAACCTGCGGATGAACAGCCTGAATGTGTCTGATGCTGGGACCTACTACTGTGCTGTTGCCTCATGTGGGCATGTACTGTTTGGAAATGGGACCAGACTGGACTTGGAGGGTAAGTAACGTTCCAGCAAAATACAATTAGTTTTGATAAATAGTAATGCTTGCTCCTGCATTAAACAAAATATAAGCACAAAGTAAAATGTAGCTGTAAATCTCCTCCTGTCTGTGTCTGTGCAGATACAAAAGACTCTCATCGCTTAGTATATTTCTTGAGTGGCGCTTTGACTTTCACCACCATCCTGACTGTTTTACTGGCATTCTTATTGTGCATGATAAATAGGAGAAACAGCTGCATATGCACAGGTATGATACTGTTTGTATCTGTAGTGTTTCATTACTGAATATCACATTATACTGTATATTAAAAACACACCGTTCCACTGTTTTTCAGAATCTCACACAAGATTTTCAGCTTCGTCTACAACAAATGCAGAGGTAATTTAATCTAGATTAACCAGATCAATATAATTCAAACATATTTTCTATCATGATTTCTGTTGAATTTGTGTTGAATTCCAGCATACTAATTATATTTCTCTAGGGGTGTGTGGACAACGTGGATAATGTCCACTATGCTGCTGTAAGGGTAAAGACGGGCAGCAGATCAAGAAAACAGAGAGATGCTACAGAGGAATGTGTGTACTCCGGAGTAAAGTAATAGAGCTGGACATGTTTCATCCTCGTCTCTTTTAAAGTTATTTAAGCAAAACATGCTTCATGAAATCCTCACCTCTCAGTAAACAATGTATGAAGTTCAATTACTGTCTGACCACTATCTCTGTGCCACTAGACCGTGCAAAATCTCCACGACTGAAAAGAAACAACTTTAAACGACCAATTTATAGTACAGGACAGACCGAACATGAAATGTGCATAGTTTGAACAGTCTTTTTATTAATTCAAAATAAAATCATGGCAAAAAAGAGATGATGCCTTAAAATGCACTATTCCCAGTGAATAAGTACACCAGAGCATGGACATACCTTGTATTACATTAAGTGCGCACTTACAAAACATCCCATCATGACTAGCGATCTAGGATTCGCTCTTTCTGTTTAGGGAAAATGGAGTAAAACAGCAAGTTGTGCTGAAGGAATATGACCAAACCCTTAGAGATTTAATATATGAAGACATTTCAGAAAACCACTGCTGTGAAAAACAACTGAAACAAACAAATAGCACAACAGCTCATCTAAATTAACTGTTACTTGATCTTCTACTGTGCTACTGCACATTAACAGCACAACTTTCAGCCTGTTCCAGAAGACTTTAACATTATACTTTACTTTAACTGTGCTGCACTTAAAATAATTCAAACTAATTGGGTGTTCGCTGTCTGTGGTATTGTACTAATTGTCTCAAAGTCAGATTCATCTTGTGAATATTTACGGATCTTCTTCCTTCAAGGAAGGTGTTTCCAGAGAGTGGAACAACTGATTGAATAGGAGACAGGAAGAAATTATTAATGATTTTTTGGGATCAAACTAATGCAGACAGCCAGCTTTCAATGTTGCTCTGATAGCCTGTGTGTGTGTGTGTGTGTGTGTGTGTGTTTGTGTGTGTGTGTGTGTGTGTGAATAAATATTATCTACTAGTGTGGTGATAAAAATACACTGAAAAGCCAAGATCAGTCAGAAGAGAAAATTTACTGCAAAATGACTGTAAAAAGTTTGTGAAGTAGTACTTTCATTTGAAATGCAGTACTTCTACATATTTGTGTCAGTTCTTTTTCTTCTGCAGATGATCTGGAGTAAGTACTTTTCCTACCAATGCGATTGAGTTTGAAGGCAATAGCATATGACTGACACACTTCTCAAACGTTGTCATTTATCCAACTACATACTACATATTCATGCTTATTAAATAATGTTACATCATTTATTGTTATATAATTAATGCATAGAACTTCAGATGTTGTTGTCACACAGGTATAAAATCATTAATTGTTAAAAAGATTTTGAATAGTCAACTAAACTTCACAAATTGCTGTTTCCCTCCATTTATGCAAATCAGATTGTAACCCTGAAACATGAATGAATTAAGGTCTGGTTGACTGAACAATGGAGAATTAGGCCTTTGGTCTTTGGGCACACCTTCTTCTGCCAGATTGTGACCAAAGAGCAGAGGCTCTGGCAAACAAGAAATATGTAAAGCCCAGAGAAGAAAGAGATGAAATGAAATCAAGGAAAAACGGTTTTCTAATTTAAATTAATTTCATTGGTTGAAATTGAAATTGAAAGTGAAAAAAGTGACGCATACTCGAAATTCCCCTCTGCATTTAACCCACCTGAAGTGCACACACAGCAGTGAACACACACACACACACACAGCGTGAACACACACCCGGAGCAGTGGGCAGCCATTGCTGCGTTGCCTGGGGAACAGTTGGGGGTTCGTTGCCTTGCTCAGGGGTCTCACCTCAGTCGTGGTATTGAAGGTGGAGAGAGAGCTGGCTAGTCACTCTGCCCCACCGACAATTGCTGCTGGTCCTGAGACTCAAACCCACAACCTTCATTACAAGTCTGACACTCTATCCATTAGGGCCCCACTGCTCCTTTTAGGTATTAGAGAAGAATACCTAAGAATACCAAAGTTTTTTGTTTAGATTTTTATCAGTTTATATTTGAACTCAGACATTTCTAATACCTTAAACAGAGTTTTGCTTTCCATTTGGTCTCACTTGACTAGACTGTCTACCTGATTTTTTTTCCCCTTATATTCACACCAACTGTAGGTTGCAACCTTGGTTGTAGGTTTCCTGTCTGCACTTCTGCAAACTACTGTGAAAATCAAGGCAAAACACCCTAAAAAACTTCAATAAAACAGGAGAATATTGCTCTGTGTGGTTGAACTGCTCAAAATGAATAGTGCGTATTTATTTCCCCCATTAAGTGACAGCTACATATCCACATGATTGGCAATTGACACCTTCAAAGCAAGTGCAGCCCATCAGCGAAATGAGTGCGAGTGTCATTACATAAGCAAGGATGTCTGTGGTTATTTATTTTTTCAAAACCTACTTGACAGTGTGTCAGTGAGAACGTGATGCTTCCTAAGTAGGACACCTGTAGTTGGCCAGTCGAATGCAGTCTTGTGTCTGAAGAGAGGAGAAAGGTTCAGGATTACGCTCAGTGCAAGACGTTGAACATGATGATGCCTTCAGTGTTTCTTTTCTATCTGACATGTGTGTTCTGTGGAAAAGCAGGTGAGTTTTCAATGACTACAGTTTTGTTTACATTTTTTTTTGTAGTTTTTGGTCAGTTCTCATATTTTGCTCATCATCGCTGAGTGTTCTAAAGTACCACATGAAACCAACTGTGGATTTGCTTTGTCTCTCACTTCAGCTCAAATGGACGCTCTGAAACTGTCCTCCTCTGTTCATCAACAGCACAGTTTAATATCAGTTGATGCTGGTAATGAGGTGACTTTGTCATGTTTTTATGCAGAAGACGTTGCAATGTTTTACTGGTATAAACAATCTCTGGGAGAGAAACCAAGGCTAATTGCTACTTTCTACAAGTATGAAAAAAATGGTACTTTTTATGGTGAACTCAAAAATAACGAACGCTTCAATTTGGCTACTATGAAAGGAAAAATTAATCTGATTATCTCAGATTTACGCACTTCCGACTCAGCAACTTACTACTGTGCAACCAGCTATACATTCATTTTTGAATTTGCGGAGGGCACCGTTGTCAGCGTGCACGGCTCAGGTTTGAACATCCCAGCTCAGGTGCATCAGTCAGCATCTGAGAGCATCCAGCCAGGAGGCTCTGTGACTCTGAACTGTACAGTACACACTGGGACCTGTGATGGAGAACACAGGGTTTACTGGTTCAAACACTCTGGACAAGCTCATCCAGGACTCATTTACACCCATGGAGGCAGCAATGATCAGTGTGAGAGGAAACCTGAGACACAAACTCACTCCTGTGTCTACAACCTGTGGATGAACAGCCTGAATGTGTCTGATGCTGGGACCTACTACTGTGCTGTTGCCTCATGTGGACACATGCTGTTTGGAAATGGGACCAGACTGAACATTGAAAGTGAGTAACATTGTAGCAAAAGTTTCATCATTTGATAAATAATGGTAATTACCCCCTCACCAAATGTAAAGCAAAAAAAATCCAAATCTCTGTAATGTTCTTTGTTTCTGTACAGATCAGGTGGACTGTTCTTTCCAGGTGTATTTCTGGACTGGATTTTCAGCATTCACCACTCTCTTGAGTGTTTTACTGGCTGCCTGTCTGTACATCATAAGCAGGAAACAAAGCTGCCCTTGCACAGGTACAATAAATGTTACTTCTTTTTTTCACCCATACCACTCAACCAGTTAATGTGACATTAAGAACTGGTTCCGTTTTTCAGAATATCAAGCAAGACTTTCATCTTCCTCCAAAACTAATGTAAAGGTAACATCTTTTTAACATGAAATACTGTATTATTAGTCAAACATATTTTCATAGCACAAGTTACATGTTTGTTTTTGTATTTCTGTCATGGAGCACACTGTGAGGTACTGTTTCTCATGTTCAGGGTTACCAAAAGGGAGAAAACCTCTATTACGTTGCTTTAAGAGAGACTGAGATCAACACAAGGAAGCAGAGGGATGACACCTGGAGTGAATGTGTGTACTTCAGTGTGAAGCTGCAGAACTGAGCATATTTAATTACTGTCTCTGTAAAATCACATTCGACTTTGTTAGCATCTCTTTGAAAATGTAAAAAAAAAATGGCTTTCATGAAACAATGCTGTAAATGTGCATCAGTGAAATGCATGTTAATACCCCATGCAGTAATATCATTAAAGAATCTTTTCCAAAGGCATTACATGAAGTGCTATGATTTCCACTTTGTGCCAGGTTCCAATCAATTACTAAGCTGAGCTTGAAGCACAGCCAAACAGACGACATCTATCAGTTTCTGGAGTGAACATGACTGCATCTTACTCATTAAGCACGTTTGACTAGTGTCCATGTAGTTGGGAGTGTTACGATGGGTTTGTAAGAGTCAGCGACTAAATGTCCATATCAACAACCTATTGCACATCAGTGTTTTGAGCTGGATGGTGTTAAGCAACTACACAATGCAAATCTGTGTGTTCAACTGTATGTGTACACGCTGACAAACCACCAATGCAGGAAAGAAAATGAAACAAAAAAATAAATAAAAGATTGATCACTGTGTTGTATAAAAACTAGTAAAATTAGCTGCAATTCTACTAATTTCCAAGTACATTCTCAGACAGTGTTTTGCATGCACCATCATTTGTATTCAGATATGATCTCACATGTCTCTGGTCCTCACAAATGACATAAAACAGAAAAAAGCTTTAAAACTAAAAGTAATCAGCAGCAAATTAAAGCTTGTTTGAAAAAAAACTGTCAAATGTGCAGTCACTGTAAAGTAAAATATGTGTGCTAAAAATCTCTACAAAAAAATCAAATATAGACAATTAGATGCAAATATAAGCCGAGCATGCACAAAAATCCCTTTAGCCCTATTAACACCTTTCAAACTTAAGCATATAGGTGGAGAGTGCAACCTTTTAACTAGCCCTCTCTTGGCATTTGACTTCTGTTTTGACTCCTGTGGTATAACAAAGGTGTGATCTACAGTGAACAGGTTTCCGCTGGTGGAAACTTAAGTCATTGCTTGCACACAGGAAGACTGGCCTGTGGCCTCCAGGCCACGCTTTGCAGCAGCCTTGACGGGGGCCAAGACAACAGAGTAGTCATTTAAAAAAAGAAGGTGACAAATTGAATGCAGAAAACATACTGTGCACAGCAAAGAGAAATACACACCCATATCAGGAAAGGACTGAATTGTTAACACTATCATAATGCAGGGGGTAGTTCCAGTGTGAAGGTTTGCTTCACTGTGATTAAACTTTAATACTGACTCCCTAACAACAAATGCTAGAACAACTTAATTTTATATCGCCTCTAGGCTCAGACAGCAGTGGCATACTGTAAAAAGCTGCCTTTGGAAGTTAAGAAAAAAATCACAGGCACGTACACCAATATCAGTCATCTGCAAACATATCATACATCAAGCATGGTCTAAGGTAACCCCTACCCCTAACCTGCCAAAGCAGTCATTGCTACATGTTTTAATGCAACACTCTACAGACTTTATCTGCATTTGTGAGCTTTAGTCCATGTCAAATTTCAAACATGTACAGATGGTGTGCAGATGATATAGAGTGCGAAAACACATCAAAATTGTGCAACAACAGTTAATATGTCACTTCCTACATAGCACACATTTGCAGCAGAAACTGGTGTGTTACATAACATGAGGGATGTTCCTATATTGGTTAGAGCTCAGAGGTCTGTTTTAGATTGCAGGTAATCACAAAGGTTTTCATTTATTCTTTGAGAGACAGAATTCATGGTAGATCAGATTACTGTTTTGGAAAACAGGCATTCATGACTTTAACTGTTGACCAACCCACTAAAAGTTTCTCTACTCTTTTTATAATGGACATTTTTATTTCCCCTGAGGTGTGGCTCTTTTTATAGGCTTTACAGATTTCTATTATTGTGAGTATTCTTCTAAAGCTTTGTTGTTCTAGTTAATGACACTCTTCTCGAGGACCATACTACCAAGAATGGGGGGGCACTGAGCATTTGTTCACTGTTTCCAAAACAGGAGAGACAATCTGATTGGCCAATGAAACCCAGTCTTCTCTATGAAGAGTGGAGAACATACAGACAGACAGTCAGTTCATTGCTCTCGGCATTTGAAGCACAATGACACCTCCAAACTTTGCTTTGTTTTTCACGTGTCTGTTTATTGGGGACTTAGGTAAGTTGTTCTTTGTAACTGCTTGTTGTTTACTTTATAACCATGTGTTTCCTTGTGCAATTTTTCCTGCATTCTGTAATAGAGTGTATTCAGACATGCCAGAATTGACTCGTTTAATTGCTTTGTTCTCTTTCTCCTCAGCTCATGTCGCAACTTTAAAACAAGAATTATTACATTTTGAATTAGTTAAAGTTGGGGGAAGTGTGACTTTGCCATGCCTCTGTCAAGATCAGGTAGCAGTGATGTTTTACTGGTATAAGCAAAGTCTGGGACAGAAACCAAACCTGGTGTCTACATTTTATAAGCATAATAATAATGGCACTTTTCATGGCAGATTTCAAAAAGATCCACGTTTCTCACTGATTACTGAAAACAATAAAAATAATTTGAAGATATCAGATTTACAAATTTCAGACACAGCTACTTACTACTGCCTGAAGAGCAATTTACTGGACTTTGAGTTTTGTGAGGGCACTGTTGTCAGCGTGCAGGGCTCAGGTTCGAACATCCCAGCTCAGGTGCATCAGTCAGCATCTGAGAGCATCCAGCCAGGAGGCTCTGTGACTCTGAACTGTACAGTACACACTGGGACCTGTGATGGAGAACACAGGGTTTACTGGTTCAAACACTCTGGACAAGCTCATCCAGGACTCATTTACACCCATGGAGGCAGCAATGATCAGTGTGAGAGGAAACCTGAGACACAAACTCACTCCTGTGTCTACAACCTGCCGATGAACAGCCTGAATCTGTCTGATGCTGGGACCTACTACTGTGCTGTTGCCTCATGTGGACACGTACTGTTTGGAAATGGGACCAGGCTGAACATTAAAAGTAAGTAACTGCCCAGCAGAAGTCCATCTATCCATCCATCCATCCATCATCTATACCCACCTATTCCTTAACCAGGGTGCTGCTGGAGCCTATCCCAGCTCTCTCTGGGTGAAAGGCCAGTCTCTGGCAATTATTGCCGTTTGACTCACAATGCATTCCTGATGGTCCCACTTAACACTGGACTCAATTGTGCTCATTGACCAACGCTAACTACCTCGTCATTAACACCGGTGGCACCGACGCCATTTAAGTCCTGTTCTACACTGCCCCTGCCCAGTCTGGTCCGTTCCATCTAAATGCTGGCTAAACCACGTCCAACTGCAGACTAACTCATGCTGTCTGCATCATACAAAACAGGCAGCCGACCCACTGCTGCTCATTCTGATTTTGACTGTTGATCATACAACAACTCCAAATTTCCATCGACCATCCACTTTTGTTATCACTTGCCTCCCTGGGCAAAGGCCACGAGAGGAGTAGGCAAGCGTAAGAGAAAGGTGGAGCAGGAACCTGCATGACCAGCTTCTAGTGTTGGCGAGCATGCTGATGTTCCACATACTGTCGATGTCCAAGAGTCCTTAAAAGGACTGGAGGGATAGCTGCATAAAAAAAACGATAGCAGTTTGTTGGAGGACTTGTTCCAAAAGCACAATATTCAGCAGCACACATTGAGCTTGATCCATGGTGTGCATAAGATGATGGTAGGCAAATAACTGTTGAACGACAGAGAGCAACTGCTTTCGTCAGAAAAGAGCATATCTTAGTCGGGGTAGGTGTCAATACAGCGGGAATGCCCCATGAGTTGATCGTCGGCAGCGTATCTAGGCTGTAAGTAGGAAGGGAATAATTTGATCAGCTAAAAATGGGACCTAGATGTGACCTGAACGCCAACTAACTCGGGGTTTAAGCGTATACGTATCGTAAGTTAAGCATATTGCTCGTAGGTGATTGAAGCGTGAGTAATGCGTGGGTAAAGGGTATATGCACAAAATTTCTCCCAACTGCTCCTGACCTGAGCATCAGTGCGAGAGAACAGGAAGGGCGTGAACAGGTCCTGAGTCTGTGGAATGTGGGTATTAAGCTGAGATGGCATCACTCTCACTTCTCCCTCTCCTAGTTCTTACTGCACACAGTTGAGATGGCTTTATTCGAGCAGGCACCCATAACCACAAGTTATTCTGGACACTCCCCACTCCCATGTTGACAGCCCTCCTTAATATACATTGTGAGTTTAGTGCAGAGGTGCTGTGTCTGGCTAAATTACATCAAATCTAATGCATGTCATATGTATTGATGAATGTAGTAACCATTTACCATTTCAGTATGCAATTTGACATTTCGGTATTGTTTATTGTTTAGACTAGAAAGAAATCTAAATCTTTTTAGGTGAAGATGAAGTTAAATAGAAGTGGAAATAATAAAGGTCCTGGTGTCTGACTCTCTGCAGATAATGCGCCCTCTGTTGTCTTGCTGTATTTCTTGAGTGGAGCTTTGGCATTCACCACCTTCCTGGTTGTTTTACTGGTTTTCTCAGTGTACAAGATGTGCAAAAGAATCTGCCCCCATACAGGTAACTCTTACTCACTGAAGCTGACGGTAATTTCTGAGTACATCTTGCATTTTAATAAAATTAATTTTTTTATTTGATTGTCATTAACAGATTCCAACGTAACATTTTCTGCTAACTCTAATCCAAATAGAGAGGTATGTACCAATGCACTAATACACACGCCTTTACTTTGCTTTTCTTGTCAGCTGCTGTAGAAACCTGGCAGCTGCCACCACAATAGTCAGACAGTGCTTCACTAATGCTGCTCAGCTTTGGCTGCCACTAGTTTTGATTTGACTTTGACCAGAAGCACTATATTCAGTTTCCATGTTTTGATGTCCCCTCAGAATAAGTTATATTGATTATAAATCATATATTCTGTTAATTAGTGGAGTAAAATTACTGGTTGAAATAGTTTTGTCTCCAAGACACATGCTGGGTTAACTGGTTTTTGTTTCTTTACCAGTCAGGTCAAGATGCAGAGAATCTTCATTATGCTGCTTTGGGAGATTACAAAGGCAACACATCTAGAAGACTGAGGGATAAGACAGTATCGAGGGAATGTGTGTACGCCAGTGTGAAGCAGTAGAGCTGGACATGTTTCTGTCAGAGGGCCACTGCTATACATAATTTGTTGCCAGATACTGAAGAACTTTAATATTATATATTAGATAATATATAATATTAAAGTTAGAATATCACACCTGTGCTAGGGGTTAGTTTCTCTGACATTTTTCACAGCTCTAACCCACCCTGCATCACTGATATCTCCGCTACAGTACTGTATGTGCACGATGCAAAAAGTGTCCACTCAGCAATCAGTGAACATCCTCTGTCAGTTGTTTAGTGTACAAGCTGCTGCAAACATAAAGATGTAAAAGGCCTTTTCTAACCACGTGTCAGTTAGCAGCACGGCTGGAGGTCTCAGGCCCTCTCGTGTTTTTGTTTGTCTCTGTGGTTTCATGCAGGATGTCTCCACATAAGAGGCTTTCAGGTCTTCTCCCCCATATACTTGCGTGAGTTTGCTGTCTGTGCTACCCATCAGGTAGTATATAGTATACGGTATAGCATTGCTCAATAATAACTACAACCTTGCTGTGACATTTTTAGAAAAAAATCTTGCAACAATCGTGTCTAGTCTAGTGACAAAAAGTGAATAATTGGTCACTGAAATAAGAATTATTTTACACATCAAGATCAGTTCACTAGTAATCAGCAAAACTATTTAGTTTGTTAGTAAACAACTGTATAACATCATCTGTGGCACTGGAAGACCTTTGTCAACTCTGAGAAAATGGCCGTGCCACGCAGATGAGTTGGTTACATGCCATTCAGCTATTGAGACAACAACATTCGTATTTGTTGGACTGTAGGGCAGATCTGTAGCCCCTTATATATCTCCATACAAAAAATAATGAACAGTGCCATGAGGGGTATCCAGTTAAATGAAATGTCAAGGAGGTGATTTGGATTGTTGGATTATGTAACCCAACAGTAATTTAGGTAACCTTTTTTTTTTACCAGTTAGAATGTATAGAGATTTAGGCACACTTATTGGATAAATGAAGACAGTTTTATTCTGTCAACATCTTGTCCACATAGAATAAGTTGTTGAATATATTTAAGTAATGCAGGTAAACTTTCAAGGGGTAGATTTCAGATTTCAGATTTCAATAAGGACCTCAAGTTCCAGCCCCTGGTTAAGATACAGACCTTTCAAGTACAATGTACAACAGGATGATGGACTACAGTGTTTCTGCATAGATGAAAAGGAACCTCCTCCACTTCCTGTTACATATCACAAGAGGTAAAAAAACAGGTGAATGTACTAGCTACCAGAAACCTTCTACTGTATATAAACTGAACTGACACTGTTGTAGGCTACTGGGACAGTCAACATTTCAAATAAAATGTTTTCTGCTATAAGAAAACCAATCAGAGTTTCTGTAGCATCCACTGTCAAAGGCAGTAATAAGCTTTTCTAATTTGTATTGATACTTTAATTGCCAGTGTTGCTGAGAACCATCAGTCATGATTAGTCATTTGGACCGGACCTGTCAGGACCATACTAAAACTGAATTTACGCATCTGTGTCACTGCACATATGGAAACATGCTTCTGTCATTTGGAAACAGTTGCACAGCTGTCCTGGCTAACGTTCTGGTTAAGACAACAAAGTACAGCAAACATACAGGGCAGGAAAAACAGCGAGAAAGACAATTTCTTTGTGAAAACAAACAACAAAACAAGTTAAATAATGGGCAAGGAATAAATGTTTGCATTTCCTCACTATCAGCAAGTCTCACCTCTAGTCTACATTTGCTTTAGCACAGAGGCAGCAACAAAACGAGATACTTATAGAAACACACAACCCACATCATATAGTGTGATGTCATTTCTCTCTTTGGTTAGTCTGCACTGTTCTGCTTTGCATATTTGCAGAGTTGGAGTCAAATCAATATTTGCAGTCAGAACATTGCTTTATATTTATATTTGTTATGTTCGTTACTTGAGTTTTCTTGGTTATCATTGCTAACTTTTATTTGATAGAGCATTTATGTAACTTTCATGTTTACTGTAGGTAAACAAAAAGATTAAGCACGTCACTGGATGTAAAAACAGATTGTCCTGTATTTGTGTCATCTAAATCTGGTGCATGTTAACTACAAAGACGTGTGATTAAAGTTACTTTGTTCCAATGTGATCAAGGATATTTGATTTACTAAGCAGCCAATCAGGAGAGGCCAGATGAATTTGATAAACCAATCAGATAATTGGCAGGCTTGACTTTCGCACCACTTGGTCCTGCATGGTGAATCTGCTACACACTGGTATCACACTTTAGTATGTCACAACTGCTGCGAGGAAGATGAAGCTACAAGCAGAGATAATGGTGGTGTGTCTTCTACATATTTCCTTGCTCTGGACTGTGTGTAAGTAACAAAAACGATCACTGGTGACATCTTTTAATTTCATCAAAGTGAAGTGTATTATTTAGCCTCCTTGTTTTTCTGTTTCTGTCAGGTGAAGCACAACATAGTGACGTCTCTCAGCCTCAGTCTTTTCAAGCAGTGGATCTAGGGGATGCAGTTAATATTACGTGTTACATTCATACTACTGCAAGAACACAAGTGTGGTACAAACTGACCTCTGGGAGGAAACTACAGCTTGTGGCCTCAACAGATAAACTTCTTAACCGTGTAACATTCACAGATACATTTCACCACTATGTTGTACAATTTGACGACTTCCACAATAATCTGAGCATTTCTAGGGCTACATGGGAAGATACTGGCACATACTACTGTGGAGTGATGAACTATGCTGACATTTATTTTGGATCTGGTACCTTTTTGGTGATAAAAGGTATATAGTCTGTGCAGCATCTGTATCAATGAACACTATGCTTGCTAATTCAAGATCAATTCATCTGGATATTACGATAATGTTAATGATCACATATAACTCTTTTCTCAAGGTGAAAAAATGATCAGCGATTCTGTCGTCCAGCAGCCGGATTATAAATCAGTCCAACCAGGAGATTCTGTGAATCTCAGCTGTTCTGTTCACACTGGTCACGTTGCTGCAGAACACACCAGAGTCATGTGGCTGAAAAGCTCTGATCATTCTGCTCCAACAATGATTCATTACTCTAAAAATACGAACACTGTCTGTCGGACGACTGGGAGTGAAGAAACTACCTGTGTGTACAGCCTTCACATGAGGAACCTCAGCTCTGATGATGCTGGGACTTATTACTGTGCTGTGACTTTATGTGGAGAGATACTGTTCGGACACGGGACCAGGATTAGTAACAGTAAGACACTAACAGTACATGTGCACAGATTTTCTTCTCTTGCTGTATCGATAAGCTGTCATATTAGTGATAGTGTTAAATATATATTGTTATAGAAAATCACAATCTAACCTCAGTGATTCAATCTCTTCTGTTTGAAGGAGACATCTTGCCAAAATCAGCTGATCTGAGTCCAACTGTTATTGCCCTGATAGTGTCAAACATTTTTCTTGGGATGGGGACACTTCTATTTGCATGGACACTTTGCAAAAACAAGAATAATCGAACAGGTATTTCAAACTGTGCATTGTACTGTTTAGTGGTATACAGTATATCTGTAGCAAAACCAAAGTGATATGTCCTGTTGCATTTTGCAGTACCAAGTGCTGACAGGAGTCAACCTTCAATTTTAGCAGCAGCCAGATCGAGTGATGAATCTCCAGGAGGCAATCAGGTGATACTTCGATTTCTTAAGCCGTTCTCTGCTGTTTTTCTGTCACAAGTACCCAAAACCAAATATAAGATCCATATACAGTAATATGTTTCTGACAAAATTAACAAGTATAAAGTATTTGCATTTTCATATCTTTCAGAGTGGAGATACCATTATCTATACAGCAGTGTGTCCAGCTCCCACAAGCTCCTCCGTCACAGTAGGAAACAGTAGAGAGACAGTGGTTTATTCCCATGTCAAATACTGTCAACAAAAACAGTTACATTCAGCATAGTCCTTTCATTTAACCCTTACTACACTTTGTTTTAACAGTAGGCTACTGATGACAGAGTGGTGGGATGTGATTACATATATTCATTCGGGGGCAGTCAAAGCACCTGACAGCAGCTCAGAGTGAACTATAAGAACATTATACAAACAGGAAAGGCACAGGCTCATTATCTGAACCTCACTTGGATTTGACTCATTAAAGGAATTGAATATTATTTGCTGGTTTTATATCAACATGCAGTGTGGTTCATTCCAGACACAATGCAGTTTCAACATTTCACCTGCAGATCATTACAGTCCTCTTCAACATTACGCTACATACTCTCTTTATCCTCTTCAACATCTCAACTTTATTCTCAACTTCTCAACAAACTTTTTAAAAGTCTTTCCTTGTGGCCCTAAAACACAGTTGTACCAATAGTCCTATCCAAGCAGCGCCAATCAAGATAAATTATCAGCTACTGTCTAACTGGAATTTTTATCTGGTTCACCTGATACAAACCTCTGAAAATAAATGCACTGATCAGCACTTTGATATGAATTGTGTGAACAAGGAAATTAAAGGTCCTGTCTCGACAGTAGGGAGGAGACACAGGAACTCAAGAGATGATCGTTGTTTCTCGAACAGAAAACTCTGAGTTTCCCTCAAGTCAGGGTCAAACAATTCAGAGTTTTTGCTAAACCTGCTTTCTGGAATTCCCCTCTGTGTCTGAATTGGTTTCCAATGATTATATTTTAGATTTACATGGAGTTAGAAAGTTTTTTTCTAAATTTGTTATTGCCTTTGTACAGAATATTTCACACTGCAAGTTTGTAATTATTTTAATACAATTTTTAAAAAATACATCATTCATGTTGCTAAATATGGCAAATAAAACATTTTAATTGCTTTGTTCATTTGATTATGTCAAACCATCAAATCAGATACACTACAATAAAAACACTATCAGATAATTGTAAATTTGCATTTCATGGTACAATTCTTACAATATGTGTAATTTATGTATATAATATAAAATATAACACAATATAAAATATTACAACTGATCTTAAACAACTAATAATAAATAAATAATAATTATAATGCATCTAAAGCTGAATTTCAATTCTATTCAATGGAAATATAACAAATACCTACTTTAAATGGCAAAATTAAGTCAAAACAATCCCCTAAACTAAAGATGCCCTGAATACCAGTGGAAGATTCTTCACTAAACTGATAATTGATTACTGAACTGTATAAAAACATATTGTGGAGACTGTGTCCAGAGATGAAAAGCTCCTTTTATAAACTGGTATGAATCACAGTTTTTTACAGAATATCACATATAAGTGCACCCAGATTAGCAACATCTGTCTACTTTAGAATAAAGGTGAAACTATTAACATAAAAAGATCTGTTTAGTGTTTCTGGGGCCTGAGGTTCATTTTCTTTCATGGGTCACATATCACAGATGTTATTTATCACTGTGGTTAGTAAAACCTAAACTTGTGCTTATGTGTTGATCAGACATTCAAGGACAAGTCTGATTGAATTTTGACTGACGGTTTCCTTTTAAATCATTTCTGACCTTTGAACCAACAAAGCAGAGTTTTCTGACAGTCACAAAGTGTCAGAGACGTGTAGTGCCTCCTAGAGGGGGCTGGCTGAAATATGTGGTGAACAGCAGACAGATGTGATTTGACCTCCCTTTTTGTTTATTATGTCATTACTTTATAGTACAGTGATTGAGTCATTTAGACAGGCAGACTATGATCACACCTTAGAGGACTGTTTTGTTTGTTGTTGTTGTTGTTGTTGTTTGTTTTTTGGGATTTAAAATGAAGTCTCTACTTCTGATGGTGCCTTTATGGTCAAAAGGCTGTGATTGTGTATGATCATATTTGTAGAGCTAAAGTGTTTGGTAGTTTCCCTTTCTCTACTAGTAATAATGTAAACCGGATGTTTAACAAGGCATATATTTAAGTAATACATTCACAAACAGTCCACATTTGAGGTTTCAAATTAATGGCATGTGGCAACTTTAATGGACAAATGTCAGATCATTTGAACTCAGTTTTTGAATGTCTCACTGACTGACTGCACCTCAAGACACCGTCAATAAGAAAATGCATCTAATGAATTGTTGCCTGAAATTCTGAGACGTATTTTGTCTCACATTGCATTGATACAAATATTAAAGTGGTGAATGATTGGAGCCGCCCAGCGTGAACTACTCAGTACCCCGCCTCTTCCCAATAAAAGCCCCTTGCACAATATAGACTGCCCCTACAGTAACACAGGTACACACACAATGAGGAGCTTCATCCTGATAAAAGCTTTTCTTCTCTGCAGCTACAGTAAGTACAGGTATTAAATTGTTCTCAGCACGAAATACATTTCCAACCTGTTTCAACCAATGATCCACTTTAAAGTTCAACTTGCATATGATTATTATTGAATTCATTAAAGTGTTGTTGTTTAGTTGAGGAGTAAATGTACTGGAACTGGTTTATTTAACTTCCATGATAATGAGAATTACAGATTGATTATTTGAGGAATAAATGTCTTGTTATCTGTGCTGTTTGTTTCAGGCTGGGTCTCTGTCTCAGGGTCTGAGTCTCAGACTGTGCAGGTCCAGCCTGGTGAAGAAATCACCCCGCTGTGTCCCAACATTTCCACAACTCCAACCCAGACAGACTGGCTTAGACTGGTCAACAGAACCAAGTCCAGCTGTGTCTCCTCTTTGTACGAGTCTGAAGGCAGCCCTTCATTCTGTCATGGGTTTCAAAATGGAAAATATGAAATGAGCTCCAACGTCTCCACTGTCTTTCTGAAAATCAAGCATGTGGATTTATCTGACTCTGGACTGTATTTCTGTGGATTTTACATAAAAAAACACACAGTCATTGCCGAAGTAATAGAGTTAAGTGTTCAAGGTGAGACTGTAGGTCACAATAACATCCTTCTTTATTCATCACATGTATTTGTATCTATAATTTATTCTCATAGTAGCATGAAAACAGAACAAATAATATCTGTCATATTATTTAATTCCCATCCCTTTTGAAAGGTAATGGAGAAACTGATGATGAAGTGGATTTTAAGAAAAGTAAGTTTACTCCTTCCCTCTCTGAAGATTTGATTGTGGACATTAACACAGTTTGAGTAATTTCAGGATTAACAAAATCTGAAGACACCAGATTAAAACGGATTGTAAAGCTATCATTTCGATTTTAGATGAGAGTGATGGGAGGATAAACCTGATCACTGTGATCCTGGGCAGTCTGACTGTTCTCCTCACTATAGTCATTGTTGGTCTGGCTGTTAAAATCAGGAAACTTCAGACAGGTACAAGAAATGCAGAATTTGCTGCATATCATTTTGTAAATCTTTTCATCATAATGGACTAATCCAAAGCAAAGAAAGTAATCAGACTTTCGTCTTTGCCATTTAGCTGTGCATGAAGAAAAAATGCCAGAAATAAACAAGGTAAGACCATTTTTTTTCCCTTATATAAACTTTACATTATACTGGAATGGGCCCAGTGTTCATCAACCATATGTGCAACAAAGCCCTGCAGCAATAGAGACAATTTATCAAACATCTGTTTAACTAGCTGAAGCTAACTTTTTACAACTAAAACAGTGTACATGTATACTTTCACAGTCATACGGTGTTTTTCATGCTAATAGCAGGAAATTGTTGCCCTGATTAAAAAGACAGCATCACATTTTCTAGAAAACAAACAAGCAAAAAAAAAAAAAAAACATCAGATACAAGCCTGAAACAGATAAGATATAACACTTCCAAACAGCTAAGAACAATGGAGACTATGAAACTTATCGTTGCCAAAAATTTAAAATAAAAATCAGACGACACCACAGCTGCAATTACATCAAGATTCTTGTTTCATTATTTTAAACTGATTCAGCTAAAGTGTGACTAAGACTAAAAATATTTGCTTGATTACCAAATCAACTTAGTTGTTACCTAAACAGTGTGTGACTATAATCACTCTGATTTATAGAATCGGGGCCCTGATCACTTGAACTATGCCGCCCTAAGTTTCCAGGCAAAACCTAAAAGAAACCGAAGACCTGCATCAGAGAGACAGCTGGAGCCAAATGTTGTGTACGCTGCCACCAGATGAACTCAGGACACAAGTGAAACTGCAGCTCAGCATGGCACTGACGCTTTAACCTACTCATCTGCTTTCATGCTTTTGTATGTTGATAGGAGGTTGAAGGAGTCACAATAATTAAACTGTAAACTTTGAACCATATTCAGCCTGTGTGTTTGATCAGGCTTCTGTTTGCCTCTGTCTTCTTCTAGTCTCTGTCTCTTCTTTTTTCTGAGAGGAAGAGAAATGTACTTGATATGTGATGGAGGAGGAGTCACAACGGGTGCAGAGGGTCATCTAATGTACTTATAGGGAGACTGAAACCGTCTGTAGGGGAGGAGTGAGTGAAGTACAGCACATCACTTGTTTGACAGGAAGAGACAATGCAGTGTGGTCTGAGTACAACTGAGGTGAACATCTTGAGTCCTGTAAAGTTAAAGGTCTGTGTGAAAGTAGTCAAGGATGCACTGAAAATCAAACTGTAATAAAGTGTCCACCACAGAAGACTTCAGCCATGACCACAAGCATCAGTGGTCTGGCTACTCTCATACAACAAGAGTGTATGTCAGTTGCTAAATATATCATTTAGTTAAATCTCTCCATTTGTCATTACTTTACACAAACTTCATGACTTCAACACAGTTTCAGGTCACACTTTCATCTGTCAGGTTTCTAATGTTGAGTGGTGCTCACTAAACACAGTCGGGCAATAAAACAATAACAGGTGTTCTTAGGACCAACAGCACCAACTGCATGAAGGACAAAAAGAGACAGAAACTGTCGTCTACCAGAGCCCCGCCCTGTGTCTCTCTGTGGCTGTACTTAGACACAGCAAGGCTTTGAGCTGAGCACTGATGTCAGCATGTTAACACGGCCACAATATCAACGCAGGGGACGTCAAATGTATTTGCAGTGAAAACTACAAAAGTCAACCTCACAGTGGCACTACAGGAAAAGCACTACAGACACAAACTGTCCAGGTGGCTGCCATTCAATCTGCACAGAGGACACAACATGATGCATTTATGTTTGCTTCATGTTTTAATTTGAGGAAAACTACAGTGTCCTCATCTGTCCACACAGGCCTCATTTCACCAGCCACCATATTTCATCTCTTCAGTGATCAGTGACGTTTAGGTGACAGGCCTAATGTCCAGTCCAGAGGCAAAACATGGCATCATAAAACATGTCGGTCTCCTTGTACTAGACCTTCCACTGTGGTCCCTTTTCAGCTATAATGTGACTGGACACCTGCTGAAGCTAAAGTGCATATACAAAGTCATTGCACTTGTACAGTAAGTCTGAGCGTCAAGAAAAAAACACAAGACTCCCCGCCCCTCTAACTCCCTTTATAGGAGCTCGGTCAAACTATTTGGGCACTGACAATTAAATGCACAATGAGGAGCTTTACCTTGGTCACAATTTTATTTCTCTGCAGCCTCGGTAAGTACTGGCACATTATCACAGCACCAAGGAATGTAATCAATAACACATCAAAATTTAAATGTGCACATCAGGAGTCAATCGCTGTTGTTGCCATGTTACAGTAACTTTATATTATAGGCTCAGGAATAAATGTCCTGTTATCTGTGTTGTTTGTTTCAGGCTGGGTCTCTGTCTCAGGGTCTGAGTCTCAGACTGTGCAGGTCCAGCCTGGTGAAGAAGTCACCCTGCTGTGTCCCAACATTTCCACAACTCCAACCCAGACAGACTGGCTCAGACTGGTCAACAGAACCAAGTCCAGCTGTGTCTCCTTTTTTTACCTTTCTGAAGGCAGAACTTTGTTCTGTCATGGATTTCAAAATGGAAAATATGAAGTGAGCTCCAACATCTGATGATGAGGTGGATTTTAAGAAAAGTAAGTTTACTCCTTCCCTCTCTGAAGATTTGATTGTGCACATTAACACAGTGTGAGTCATTTCAGGATTAACAAAATCTAAAGCCAGAGGTAAGTGTTCAAGCTGAGGATGGAGTCATTTCTGACCTTCAGTAAAGTAAAAACAACTGAGCTGAGTCTTGACTTAATATTGACAGGCCTTTTGATCCTACTTCTTAAAGATAATGGTGAATGAAATAATGATGAAGTGAATTCTGAGATTTAAAGTATTTTTCTTCACTTTTATTCATGTAAACATTCTGTTACTTGTGAAGGTTTTTACAATCTAAAATCATTTGTTTTGTATTCATGGGGAATATTAACTGTGTCTGATTTAGATGAGTGTGACAGTGAGAGCCTTATGACTGTGACCCTAGGCAGTCTGACTGTGGGCTTCATGATGGTTGTCACTGGTCTGGCTGTTAAAATCAGGAAACAGCAGAAAGGTACAGTTGTGTATAATTTGTGGCACATCCTGTTGAACATCGTATCATGCTGTGACAAACAAATCAACAGCAAAGTATTTGCTCATTGATATTTAACTTACACATTAACCTTTTGCCCCTTAGCTTTGAATAAAGAGCTGCATCCTCAAAGAAACAAGGTGAAGAATCTGCCTTTTTCTTTTTAACCCAAGCTAAAAAAATATTAATCATAATCACAATGTGCTGAAACACACAAAATTTCTCAACTTGCTGAGCAATAAATTCATTTTGTTTTCTGCCATTTTTGCTGGAAACATGTGCCAGTGCAGATTTTGAGTGATTTCTGAAAAATAGTGAGTGAGATACAGTATGTGACTCTCAGTACTGGGGCTTACAGGTTCTGGTCTCTAAATACATGGACTCTGCAGCACTGAGGTTCCTTCCAGAGACAAGAAGAAGCAGGACACCAGAAGTGGAAACTCATGTTTTTATTTTCTTGGTCAAAGTCACTGCTGTTGTTTTGTCTGCCTCTAATCTTCATCTTAGAGCAGCAAGGATGTATTTGACGTTTGATGAGGAGGAGCCATGACAGGACAGTGATGACACTGATGGCAAACTGACTCATGGGGGGAGTCAAATGGTCTGTAGGTTGAGTAGGTGGAGTGTGGGCTGAGTGAGATACACATCAGAAACTTACAGGAAGAGACAGCACAGTGTGGTCAGAGCACGACTGACATGAAAGTGAAACGTTTGTAGCAAAGCCTCTGTACATAACATAAATGCTCCAAAAACAACAGAATAAGCCAGCAGCCTGTGGTGGCAAACACCAAGTCAAATATAAAGTCCACTCCAAGGAGACGTCGAATATGACCAACCATCAAGTCATTTCCTGTTTTCAAGGAAGACAGTAACAATACTTTGGCATATGAAGAGATTTGACATAAACTTACTCTCCCTTAACAAGCCACATCACTATCTCTCTCCAAAGCTGATGAAGCTGTTTTGCCAGAGTAGACATCCACAATAACCTACTCAGATATAATCTCAGGTTACACTCATCTCTCAGAATTCTAATTCATTTCACTGTAGCTCAGACATGACGACTGAAAAAAGCAACTGGTTTCCTGAACATACCAGGACTGACTGTTTCTGTTTGCATCTGTGGAGCCATGTTGTAATAACTGACAGTCCAAGGCCAGGTTTTCATTTATTCAGTAACTTCATAGTAGCTATGACTTGTAATCAGTGGACGGGTAAACTGTGGATAGATCTGAGCAAAGTGCATTAAACTAACTAAGCTTCTATTTTAGGGAGGGTCTGAAGGGAGGGAGGAGTTGTTAGGTCCCCATCACATCTCTGACAGAAAAGAAACAGCACTGTGTGATGTGAGACTAAATTACTTTAGAATAAATCATCCACTGCAGAATGTAGGAAACATTTCCACAAGACTGTATTTTTCACATTTGCCTGGATTTTGAACTAAAACTTGTCTCTGTTGTGTCCTCACATTGTGAATGTGTATAAAAACATTTCAAGGGTGTAGATTTCTGCCCTGGCTGTGTTTGTGGGAAAGCAACAAGTCTCACACCTCCCTCCCCCCATCATTTTCCACTGCACTGACAATGCTATTTATACTAGGCCATAATGAAAGCCACAGCAAGAATGGTCTTCAGCTCTCTGCTATAAACTACATGCAACAAAAGCTGCACCACCTTCACACCTACTTTTAAAATAAAAATGTTTGTTGTACATGTAGAAATGTAATTTCCTTCTTTAGTTTATCATCATACATCAGCAAACTGCTGCAGAAAAATGGCTTGTGCACTTGCACAGTGAGGTGATGTTGCCTTCTTCAGTATAAAGTGACCTACAGTACAAATGTGTAGTAGAGCTCAACAGGTGAGGGTCATTTCATGGTAGGTCTCAACTATAAATAGTACAAAATATTGATAGCTCTTTACTGAACTGGCTGCAGGAGCAGAAAGTCGTGTCTCTTGGCACAGTAATTAGCAGCACTTTATAATTTGCTGTATGAAACTGTTTGCAATTTCCTGGTTTTCTGCAGAAATTTCTCTGTTCATGAGTCATGTTATGTGAGGAGGTGCTGGCAGGAGGACGGAGTGACAGGACCCAAATGCAGGACAGAAAGAGGTTTAATTATTCCCCCCTGGAGACTCCAGGGTTCAGGAGAGAAAATAGAAATACAACCGGGTGTCCCGGTGAACAAATAGTAGCCGGTTAGGCGGCACGGTCTGCCAAGCAGACGCATATAATAAAACACGAAAGTAACGCTCAGCTAGCTACACACATTAACACGAGTTCCACCAGTTAATGCTTCTGCACTGAACAAAGGAATGCCGGCAGTACATATAGCCGGCAGAGAAACAGTAATTGGACACAGGTGCGAACAATCAGTGATCAATGTGAAGTTGCCGGGGACTGATGCAGGGGGAAAACAGGAAGCCCTTTCATCATAAAGGTCCCCGGCAGGAAGTCCCAAAAGGGGACTCATAACAAGTCAAGCATACAGCAAACATTGAACAGGCATGGTATCAATGGTAGAACAGCAGAGAGGAAGTTGTTTCTCTCCCAAAAAAACACTGCAGCATGTCTGAAATACACCAAAGACCACCTTGACACTTCACAGCACTACTGGGAAAATGTCTTGTGGACCAAATGTATAAGGAAAAACACAGCACTATGATATCAAATGAGGACCAGGTACCAACATTAAAACATAATCCAAAGAGTGAAGTACGGTGAAAGGTGCATAATGATTTGTGGCTGCTTTGCTGCCTCAGGACAGTGTCAGGGGGGCTGTCTGCAAGTGAAACCCAGAAGAAGTTTGGTGATGAAGGAGAGAAATGACTCTAAACATCAAAGTAAATGTGCTTCACAAAATCTCCCTTTTTTAGTGGACTAGTTAGAGCCCAGACCTTAAAATGAATTGTCTTCTGGTAAAAGTGCCAGCAACCATATATGCAAAATATTTGTACTGCACTCAGATTTCCTCCATATTGATAAAGTCATACTTTTCCACTGCACTAATTCCTTCAGTACCACACTTGTATGAGTGTTTCTGTTGTACAGCCTGCAGTGTTTTCACTCACTAATTACTTCCACTTGGTTCCACTTTGATATTTGTTGGTTTATTGTATCATCAGCTGTTTGAGAAGCACCAAACCAAAGCACATAGTTACAGAGGTTATACAGTTACAAGACAAAGTAATGGCACTGTTTGTAGTTTCCTGGTTTTCTGCTGACAAATGTGATGAGATGTGATCTGATCTTCACCAAAGTCACAAGTTTAAACAAATATTTCTAAGGCGATAAAATATTCAGAAACTTTCATGTTCTTGTGTAACATACCCATTAAACATATTGTACAATGATGGTGGACAAAGTCATGGAAACAGTGATGTAGTAACTGGTTGAACAGTAATTGTCAGCAATAATCTTGAGGAAGTACTTCTTGTAGTTGTGGGTAAGACCTGTACAACGTTTAGGAGGAACTTTGGACCCTTCTTACCTACAGATCTGCTTCAGCTCATCCATATTCTTAGGACATGTTGTGTGAACAGCTTTCATTAGGTCTTTTATCACAGCATCTCTATGGGGTTAAGATGATAGTTTCCCCTAAACAATTTGTCTTTGTCCATTGTTGTATTGCACAGGAAAGATGTTCCCAAAAAGAAAAACTTCATAAGGGATGGACTTCTAGCTCAGGCTAAAGTAACCGCATGTGTTTTGTTTATTAAGCTGTCACCCTACCAAAAGTCCAACACCAGAATGGTCCAGTACAAATACATGAAACCTTACAGCCCTATAACATAACTAGTGGTCATTGTCGTCTACAAGATAAACTTAGAAAAACCCATTTAGGGTCACTTTTTGTTAAAAGTTCAACCGTACATACATTAATAAAAATCTCCTTTCTGGAGGTTTAAGTTTTCTGCAATATGATGAGATGACATTGAAAACATTGAGGCTCTGCATTATTTTCCTGATATATGGTCAGTTTCAGCAACAGTATAAGAGACCACAAGAAAAAAAAAACAAACCACCCGCCTCTTGATGTTAAATGTGCATCCTTCCAGGGGCACACTTCTTTAATGGACAGCCCTTCAGTCATACGCACAATGATGAACTTTATCTTGATAACAGCTTCAATTCTCTGCAGCCTCAGTAAGAATTCTCAACTTTATCATTTATATTACTATTTTATGTTTAATCAGTAAATATAAAAACTTATTTACTTAGTGCACTCTTACTGATTTTTAACAAGAGCTATTGTTTACATTGATCGTAGTTACAAACTGTTCAATGTCTTGTCTCTGCTGTTTGTTTCAGGCTGGATCTCAGTCTCAGCTGCTGAGTCTCAGACTGTGAAGGACCAACCTAGTGAAGAAGTCAACCTGCTGTGTCCCAACATGTCCAAATATGATGATTTGACGTTCTGGTTCAGACTGGTCAATGGGACCAGGATGGGCTGCATCTCTGTTATGCACACAAAAACTCATTCTGTTTCATATTGTGATGGATTTCAAAACGGAACATTTGAAATAAGATCCAACATCTCTACAGTCTTTCTCAAAATCAAACAAGTGGATTTATGGGACTCTGGGCTGTATTTCTGTGGAGTTTATACAGGTGGACAGATGCTTTTCAATACAGTACATCTGAATGTTAAAGGTAAGACTAAAGTCTGTTCTTTCTTTTGATTGTTGTTTGTTGGATTTTTCCTGTAACAAATTTTAATAAACTATTAAGTCTGCCATTACTAAAATGATCTAAACCTCTTTAAAAGGAAGTGTTGGACTACATGAAGCAGACAGCAAGTGCAGAAGTAAGAGTTTGCTCAAGATTTTTATTTTATTGTGGAGCTTATTAGGCCTTTAAGTTGCAGAACTTTATAGTTATTACATTTATATTTTCACCAGGTCTCCAGACTAAAAAGACAAATTAGTCTAACATGATTATCTTTCTTGTAGCTGAGTCTGATGGAACATCAAAGCTGATAAGTGTGATCCTGGGCGGTGTGATAGTTTCACTTGTAGTGCTCATCATTGGTCTGACTGTTCAAAACAGGAAACTTCAGAGAGGTACTTTTCAGAGCTACTGTCTCTTATATTTCACTTTGTTGCTCCTAGAAATTCTCTTACATTTGTCTCAATGTGCTTGAAAATGAAGAAGCTCCTGGTTTAACAGACTCTGATCAATTAACTGACCAGATATTCTGTTTTTGTCACTTAGCTAATGAAGAAGAGACTGTAGAGCAAAGTGAGGTGAGCACAACTTTTTGATATCTTTTTGAAACAGCCTGACAGAACAACAGGACTTTTGGGTCCTTCTTTACAGAAGTGCTTTAGCTCAGACACATTTATATGTTGTCTGGTGTGAACAGTTCTCCTGAGGTCCTTCCCAGCATCTTCATGGGGTTATGGTCTGGGCTTTGTGTGGGCCACGGCAGAAGGCTCATCAAAAAGACTCCAGTTGTGCAAACTCCTGACTCTGATTAGCTTTTTCTGAACTAATTAGTCTCTGGGTTCACTGATCTTCACATACTCCATTACTGTGAATGTTTATTGGGAGTGTTCAATAAAGACGTGAGATATAAGAATTGTTTGTGTGTTATCAGCTGAAGCACATTGTTGTAACTTACATGAAGATCAAATCACATTTTATGGTAAATTATTGCATAAACCCAGTTAATTCCAAAGGATTCACATACTTGTTGCTGTGTACACAGAATAAATCATGTCAAGTATCCACATTAACACTAAATATTCTTTCCACAGAATCATAACACTGATGAGCTCAACTACACAACAGTGAAATTTCGACCAAACCCAAAATGAGAAGAGCTGGAGCCCGATGGTACTGACTGGATGCTGCCACCAGATAAACTCAGCCATTAGTCAACTGGAACTGATGCTGTCTTACATTTATAGGCTCTATGGGTTTGAACAACTGCTTGGTTAAACAATAAACTCTCTTGCCTATATATATCATTTTGCATTATAGATCTGATATTAACCCATTTTCAATTGTCTTTTCAATGCACAGCTTCAATTGTCAGAAACTGTTTAACTGAAAAACATAACCAGCATTTGATGGAGGAAGGGTATTTTCTAACAGTGAGAGCTAGACACAGTCTGCAGCAGCAGAGGACTGAATGAAAACCAGCATATTTCAACTCAGGGTATAAATACAACTGAGGTCAAACTCAAGTCTGTTAACTTAACGCTTCATAATAAAAGACTTTGAAAGGAAAGAGTGACTACTGTCTGACTGTTTTCTGTAACAGGAAAAACAAGATTCTTTTTTTTTTTAAAAAACAAAACAAAAAACAAACATTTATCAGGGTGGATATAGAATATAACTGATATAGCATGTGTATATGTAGTCATAGGCTAGATGTCAGAATCAGAAATGCAATTATTTTAAAAATAAATAATAAATAACAGCAGTTTTGTGTGTCAACCTCTACTTATGTTTATTTCATCAGAAGATAATGATGAATCTCCTGAGGACATGAAGAGAAAATTGAAAAGTAAAATTCTTGACCTTGCCTGCAGAATAGTCCAAACTGACAAGTGTGATCTATTCTACTGTGATTGTTCTCCATTTAATGGTCAGCTCTGGTCTTGGTTGCCAACATAAATAAACTTCAAGTCACATGCTTTTGAAACCTACTATATCTATCTGTAGTTTGGTTTGATGCATTTACTTCAAGTTATGTATTTAACAACATCAAGCAACACAAACCTTATTGCCAAATTGAAGAAACCACGTTTTGGCTTAGGAGGAATAACACTGATTGTGTCCAGATGCTCTTATTAGAAGAGTCAGTCAGAGGCCTGCAGCATCACTTTCTTTACATAAAGACACAGCACAGTGGTCTGAACACACCTGAAGTCAATATCATGAAGTCTTTCACATCAAACATTTCTGAAAGTGACAACTGAAAGGAAGCAGGAAAGACTGGCTAACAGAGAGAATCCAAAGCCTCCAGAGCTATATAGAAATTTAAGAGAAAAATAAGGTCCACTGCTGTCAAATCTGATATAATGTGTGAAATGATGCTACTGTCACATGTGGTGGTGTGAATTAAGATTGATCGGACCCTAGATACAGACAAAGCACTTCATTTATACTGGTAAGTTTAAATACTAAATTGAAGTATGTACATGGGGTGTCCAGGAACGCAGACACTGAGACAGAGTTCAGGGAAGTCCAGACACAGACAGTGTGGGAACACGGAACATGGTAGCAGAGAGAGACCATGGAGACTCAGAGGAGTGCGCTGTCTTACACCGGGAACAACCAGGAGACACCGGACTCACGTAAAAGCATGAAGCCAAAGAGGCACAAGAGACGGGAGACACACACAGAGAAGAGGCAGGAAACAGACACAAGGAAACAGGAGCCAAGCAGACGAGAACTCAGGGAACAGGATGAAATCACATGAAGAACACATCTGGACAAGCCGGTACAACAACAATACAATCCAGCAACAGGGTGAAACAGAGCGCTGGTCTATAGACTTCCTGCACTGATGACCAGTTAAGATCAGGTGAGGCTAATCCCCTAGTTGCCAAGGGAAGACACATACACACACACAAGGAGATACACCAGGGGGGCACAGGCCGACACAGGTGAAACTAATCAAAATAAATGAACACAAAGCTACTTGGGATGAAACCAGGCAAAACAGGAAATAAAACCAAAATAAAAGTCCCAAAATAGAACGTCCTGAATATGGATCATGACAGCTACATGTCCTAATAAGAATGCAATGCATACATTTATTACAAGTGATATTTATAAATACAAATGAAATGCATATTATAAAATGCACATTAAAGGGACAACAGGTGTGATGGAGATGTAAGACAACCCCCAAGAAGGAAAGACAAGACAACCCCCAAGAAGGAAATGGTTTTCAATGAGGTGGCCACTGTGGGAAATATTACCTTTATTTCCTTATAGGTTAAGGTATAAGGCATTATTACAGTTATAGTCATGAAGCATTTGGTATGTGCAAAACAGCAGCAAGCTTAAGACATTGTTATGACCCTAAGTCAGTATATGTGTGTTGTGTGTTGTTGGCACTCCCCTCCTCGTGTGTGTGTGGGTGACGGATGCTGGAGTGGGCGTGGACTCAAGGACCATGGATTGGACTTCTGGGATTGGTCCAACACTTCCCGGAAGGAAGATAAGAATGTCACGATTGTGTTACGGAGGAGACTACATCCACAAATGAAACCAAAGGACTGAAAGGAAAGGGCTTTATTTCAAACAGACAGTTATAACAAAAAATGACCAGTAGATGTCCATGAAGGGCTAGTTCAGATGAAAGTGAGCAACATCCGGCAACTTGCAGATCAGCGGCCTTGTTTCTCCAACGTATCCGCGAGCGGGATCTCCGTTGCTAACCATACATGTCTTAAAAGCCCGACTCCAGTCGGGATAAAAGGGGCGCTGAGCTTCCTGCTCAGTGGAACAAGCTACCAGTCTGTGTGAAACAACAGGAGAACACAGGGCACAACAAAAATACTTCCCTGGTCTCCTCTCGAGTCTGTGAGATGAATGACGGCGGAAAGAAAGTCTCAGTCGACCCTCCGACGACTGGGAAGCACAACGTATCCTCCGACGTGTGCTGAGAAGTACGTGCCGTGAGTAACGGGGAGGTTGGTAAACAGACAACCCGCAGCTGCTCATGGCGCCACCAGGTGTATAAGAACCCCTGTGTAACCAACGAGGCACAGGTGAAAACAATAACTAATCAAGGAACTAAAAAGAAACCCAAGACAACAAAAACCAGTTCCCGTCATGATCCTCCAAAATAAAAGCAAACGGAAGTCCCGACTGCGGATCATGACAGTACCCCCCCCTAAAAGGGCCGGCTCCTGACGGCCTACAACAAAAAAAACACAACCCCTCAAAAACCCACGAACAGGGGGGCGGTGGGTGGCCTCAGGAGGAGGGTGCCAGAAGGTGGGTGGGCGGGCAAAACAAAAAGACCCAGGTTGAAAGTGCAATGGCGGGTGGCCACTTCAGTGGCGTGGGTCCGGGACAGCTCTGGCGGACGGCCTCTCCGGCTGGCGTGGATCCGGGACCACGCTGGCGGACGGCCTCTCCGACGGGCGTCGGTCCAGGACAGCTCTGGCGGACGGCCTCTCCGGCAGGCGTGGGTCCAGGACCGCTCTGGCGGACGGCCTCTCCGGCTGGTCTGGACCCGGAACCACGCTGGCGGACGGCCTCTCCGACGGGCGTCGGTCCGGGACAGCTCTGGTGGACGGCCTCTCCGGCAGGCGTGGGTCCAGGACCGCTCTGGCGGACGGCCTCTCCGGCTGGTCTGGACCCGGAACCGCTCTGGCGGGCGGCCTCCCCGGCTGGTCTGGAACCAGGACAGCTCTGGCGGACGGCCTCTCCGGCTGGTCTGGACCCAGGACCGCTCTGGCGGACGACCTCTCCGGCTGGTCTGGACCCAGGACCGCTCTGGCGGGCGACCTCTCCGACTGGTCTGGACCCAGGACCGCTCTGGCGGGCGACCTCTCCGGCTGGTCTGGACCCGGAACCGCTCTGAAAGGTCACTCCTTCCGCCAATAGGTCTCCTGGATCGCCTTAGGAGTGCAGGTCCAGGCGTTGA
Source organism: Mastacembelus armatus (assembly GCF_900324485.2). Classification (NCBI taxonomy): domain Eukaryota; kingdom Metazoa; phylum Chordata; class Actinopteri; order Synbranchiformes; family Mastacembelidae; genus Mastacembelus; species Mastacembelus armatus. The sequence goes on along the minus strand of NC_046650.1, from coordinate 4,899,311 downwards.
CCCATGGGTCGACACTGGTTCTGGTAGCTGCGGCGGCCGCGGCTCAGCACCCCCAAAGAGCTGCTGCGGCTCAGGATACTCAGGTAGCTGCGGCGGCGGCGGCGGCTCAGGAGACACAGGATACTCAGCTAGCTGCGGCAGTACCTCGGGAGAATCAGGGGGTTCTGGCTCCAGCTCCAACCGCGGTGGGGGCACTGGCACTGGTTGTGACTGCAGAAGAGACAAGGACTCTGGCTCTGGTTGCAGAGAAGACTCTGGACCCGACTCAGACTGCCACTGAGACTTTGGCTCCAACCCTCGCTGCTGTGGGGACTCTGGCACTGGCTCCGCACCTGGCAGCTGTGGAGACTCCCGCTCCGACCCTGGCAGCTGTGGAGACCCTGGCTCCAATTCTAGCTGCTGAGGAGACTCTGGCCCCAAACCTGGCGGCTGCGGAGACTCTGGTTCGGACTGCTGAGGAGGCACGAGCTCGGGCTCTAGCTGAAGAGGAGACACAGGCTCCGGCTCCGATTCTGACCAGGGGAGACGATGGCTCTAGCTCCGGCTCTGGATGCTGCGGAGACTCCGGCTCCGAACCCGGCTGTTGCGGAGATACTGGCTCTGGCTCCGCACTCGGCAGCTGTGGAGGCCTGCTGCGGAGGCCCTGGCTCCGACACTGGCTGCTGCGGAGGCCCTGGCTCCGACACTGGCTGCTGCGGAGGCCCTGGCTCCGACACTGGCTGCTGCGGAGGCCCTGGCTCCGACACTGGCTGCTGCGGAGGCCCTGGCTCCGAACCTGGCTGCTGAGGTGACTCTGGCACTGGCTCCGCACCCGGCAGCTGTGGAGACCCTGGCTCCGACACTGGCTGCTGCGGAGACCCTGGCCCCGACACTGGCTGCTGCGGTGGCACTGGCCCCGACTCTGGCTGCTGCGGAGACTCTGGCTCCGACACTGGCTCCTGAGGTGGCACTGGCCCCGTCACTGGCCGCTGCGGAGACTCTGGCTCCGACACTGGCCGCTGAGGAGACTCTGGCTCCGAACCTGGCTGCTGAGGTGACTCTGGCACTGGCTCCGCACCCGGCAGCTGTGGAGACCCTGGCTCCGACCCTCGCTGCTGCGGAGACTCTGGCTCTGGCTCCGCACCCGGCAGCTGTGGAGACCCTGGCTCCGACCCTCGCTGCTGCGGAGACTCTGGCTCTGGCTCCACACCCGGCAGCTGTGGAGACCCTGGCTCCAACTCTGGCTGTAGAGGAAGCACTGGTACTGGCAGTGGCGGCCGCGGCACTGGAGGCGAAGGCGGCTGCTGCTGCGGCGGCTCGGTAACCTCTGGTGACGGCTGCTGCTGCGGCGGCTCGGGAACCTCTGGTGACGGCTGCTGCTGCGGCGGCTCGGGAACCTCTGGTGACGGCTGCTGCTGCGGCGGCTCGGGAACCTCTGGTGACGGCTGCTGCTGCGGCGGCTCGGGAACCTCTGGTGACGGCTGCTGCTGCGGCGGCTCGGGAACCTCTGGTGACGGCTGCTGCTGCGGCGGCTCGGGAACCTCTGGTGACGGCTGCTGCTGCGGCGGCTCGGGAACCTCTGGTGACGGCTGCTGCTGCTGCTGCGGCGGCTCGGGAACCTCTGGTGACGGCTGCTGTAGCTGAACCAAAAGCTGGGAAATAACATAGTTCAGCGGCAGGGACAGCTCTTGGCACATCCGGATCAGACCCCTAGCGGATGACAAGGTCGCGAGGAGAATACCACTGCCGTCGACTGGGGAGGACCCTCGCGCGGCCTGTAGGAGACGCTCACAGGCGGAGGCGGCCTGGGTGTAGTTATCCGGATCCAGAACTGCCCCAGACAAAAACTGGAACAGCTGTGCCCGCCAGTTCCCCTCGAGAGCGTCGACCACAGTGATTCCCTGGGCTGTGGGGACGCGAGGCGGAGTCACAGGCTGAGTTTTCGGACGAGGCGACTCCGTTGACTGAGGATCTAGGGCCAGGGCTGGCTTCGGTGCCTTAGCCCGACGTCGGACTCGCTTCTTCCTCGGGACCACAGGTGGTGAGGCGTCCTGCCCCGGAGCCGAGGGTTGCAACGCCGGGGATTCCGGGACTAGCTGTGGTGCAGGGGGTTCCGGCAGTGATGGCGAGGGAGGTCTTGGCGCTGGACACTGTGGAGCTGGGTGCTGTCGCCGGGACCTACTCCTTCGAGGTAGGCCTCCGCGCCTGATTGCCAGGCGGGTTCCGCGAAAAGCGTCTCGACGGGCACTCCCGACCCAGTCGTCTTCCACGAGGGGCACTTCGTCCACAGCTTCATAGCGCGTCTCCCATCCCGCCTCCCAGGCGGTCGACACAGACGCTGGCGGGTAACCTGGACCAGTGGCAGACTCCTCCCAGGGGTCCTCGCAGGAGTAATCGCTGTCCAACGGGTCATCCAGAAATGACCCCGGGGAGTAACCTCGAACCGACCGATTCCCAGGGGAGGGCCCCCTAACTGGATCGTCAAGGATCAGACCCCCAATCCTACAACTGGGAAACGCCGTCGAGAACTCATCCTCCGAATCATCCACGCTGTCTAAGTGGTCATCTAAGGAGGGACCCCTGGAGTACCATGGATCGTGCTTCTTCGCCTGATTGCTGAACCAGGAAAGAGGGTGGATCCGACCCGAGGCTTGCTGCGAGGGATCGGACCAAACTGGGGAGATGGATTGAGACTGAGTGTATAACCCCCCCATCCTTAAACACCTCACCTCTAGTGCAGGAGGGGAGCATGGCTGAGGCAGGGGATGAGTTTTGGACCTGGTTCTTCGGTTCCGTCGGGAAGGCATGGTGAGTACTGAGGAAGTAGTCCTTTGGTATCTGAGGCTAGCAGATGAAGTCCGGTCCGTCTGCGTGCCGGGTTGTTCTGTCACGATTGTGTTACGGAGGAGACTACATCCACAAATGAAACCAAAGGACTGAAAGGAAAGGGCTTTATTTCAAACAGACAGTTATAACAAAAAATGACCAGTAGATGTCCATGAAGGGCTAGTTCAGATGAAAGTGAGCAACATCCGGCGACTTGCAGATCAGCGGCCTTGTTTCTCCAACGTATCCGCGAGCGGGATCTCCGTTGCTAACCATACATGTCTTAAAAGCCCGACTCCAGTCGGGATAAAAGGGGCGCTGAGCTCCCTGCTCAGTGGAACAAGCTACCAGTCTGTGTGAAACAACAGGAGAACACAGGGCACAACAAAAATACTTCCCTGGTCTCCTCTCGAGTCTGTGAGATGAATGACGGCGGAAAGAAAGTCTCAGTCGACCCTCCGACGACTGGGAAGCACAACGTATCCTCCGACGTGTGCTGAGAAGTACGTGCCGTGAGTAACGGGGAGGTTGGTAAACAGACAACCCGCAGCTGCTCATGGCGCCACCAGGTGTATAAGAACCCCTGTGTAACCAACGAGGCACAGGTGAAAACAATAACTAATCAAGGAACTAAAAAGAAACCCAAGACAACAAAAACCAGTTCCCGTCATGATCCTCCAAAATAAAAGCAAACGGAAGTCCCGACTGCGGATCATGACAAAGAAGCCCACGGACTGCTGCTCAGGACAGCTATTCTCCCACCTTTGCCACTTCCAAAGATTTTGATAAAGACTTCGTTTTCGCAATTAGTTAGTTAGAGATTAGATTTTCGTTTCGATTTTGTAGGTTTAGTATTGATAGGATTTTCGTTATTTAGATTAGAGATATTTAGACATTTAGGCTACAATTGTGTTTTGTTTTCTCCTGTTTGTTTTAGGAGTTTCCAGGCTAGAGACCTGTGATTTTGTGTTGTTTCTTTAGATTAACTATTATAGGGCTGTTTAGCGTTTTTGTTATTTGATCTTTTGTTTATTTGATATCATAGGGCTATATTTAGCGTTTTTGTTATTTTCCATTGTTCGTGTAATATCGTAGGGCTCACGGAGCGTTTTTGTTTGAGTAGGGCTAAATTAGTATTTGTGTTTGTTTTGAACATTCTGTATTGTATTCTGTGTTTTCGACAGAATAAATATTCTCGTTAATTGTAATTAGTATTTCCGTGTTTATTGAGAGTGGGAGAGGTTTGGGGGAAAACTCAACTTCGTGTTACGCTCCGGTTAACCCCTAGGCTGGGGCGTAACAACATGAACATGTTTACCAGTAATTGCAAGGTTTCTCACAGTGCAAGAAGTGAACTAGACATAACAGCAGATAGGATGTGCCTGTTGCTTTTGTTGTTGTACTCTGTCTTAGAGGAACAGGTTGACCTCTGCCTGGAGGCATAGCAACAGTGATACATCAGGTCATCCCACCGTTCTCAACCTATGGGAGAGCAACACGCCAACTTCCTAAAGATTGCACATTTCACTCTGTAATATTCTCACTGGGTCAGGGAAAGATAGGCAGTCAGACTTCACGCCCTGACAGAGAGTGTGTTATTGGCTAGTGAACGTTTGACCCAGAGCTCTGTAACTGCTTCATTCAGTATGCTCTAATAAACGGACTATTTGAGACCATATTTATCGCCTCCGCTTCATCGATCAAACGAACACGCGGAAATGAGGGAGAAAATTCCAGTTCCAACAATTTGGTGACCCCGACGTGATCAATCAACGGAGGGTCGGTCGACTGAAACAGACGGATGATTGCAATTGACACCGGTCTCAGGACTACGTAAAAAGGTAAGCAGACGCCTATTATCTTTAAAAGTCTGCTATTGAATATTCCAAATTATACGGTGTCAATAGTAAATCATACGTCTGTCGAAATTCTAAACACTGAATAAACCAGAAATAACCTGCTTGAATAAGAAAATTCCAGTTCCAACACCACAGACAAATGATCTGTCCTGATCCTTCCTGTCTGATACTTCTTAAGTTTTGTGTTTGCTCGTGTCCTTGTCAGTACTGGTGGTATTAAAGATTATTGCTTCTACACAACTGTCTGACACTGTGAGCAACATGAGAACAAAGTTCATCAACTAAAGGTGAGAATATTTATTGAAGCTTTAAAGTTTTATCTGCATCAGAATATTGTTTGGAAGCTAGTTTTCCACTGGATTTCATGTGGAAAACATTTTATGCACTAACCATAAGTTTGCTGACTATTATCTCAACATTTGTACCTGATCTCAGAGAAGAGTCCAGAAAATATTTGAAACATTAAATTCACATCAGACATTTCATCTGTTCCTAAAAGCGACTTCTGTTGTAGAAGTTAGATGGTCTAAAGAATACATACATAATATTGTGCATCAACACTTTTTTTCCTGAAAGTATTTCTGTGCTCAGTTTAAAAAAGAAGCACACGCCCAACCCCTCATTTGAAGCAGCCTTACTGGAGCACAGTTCAGTCACGGACATTGCTGTGCTATAGTAATACACACCATGGCAAAATTTGCCTTGCTAACTGCTATAAGTCTCTGTAGATTAAGTAAGTATTGCCACTGGATTTCTCTGAGTTTTATTTATAACTCTGCCAACTTTCACCCAAAACAACTGTAGCATTTCAGTCATTTTAACTTTATTTCAATGGATTCTTAAATGTCTTGTCTCTGCTGTTTGTTTCAGGCTGGATCTCAGTCTCAGCTGCTGAGTCTCAGACTGTGAAGGTCCAACCTGGTGAAGAAGTCAACCTGCTGTGTCCCAGCATGTCCAAATATAATGTTTTGACATTCTGGTTCAGACTCGTCAATGGGACCAAGATCAGCTGCATCTCTGTTGAATACCCAACTACTGCAGTTGTTTCATACTGTGAAGGATTTCAAAGTGGAACATTTGAAATGAGCTCCAACATCTCTACAGTCTTTCTCAAAATCAAACAAGTGAATTTATCAGACTCTGGGCTGTATTTCTGTGGATTTTATACATTTTAGCATCCTTTTACCAATGTATTCACTGTCCCTCCTCTGAACATGTCCAAACCATCTCAATCTGGCTTCCCTGGCTTTTTCTCCAAAACATCTAACATGAGCTGTCCCTCTGATGTCCTCATTCCTGATCCTATCCATCCTTGTCACTCCCAGAGAGAACCTCAACATCTTCAGCTCTGCTACCTCCAGCTCTGCCTCGTGTCTTTTTCTCAGTGCCACTGTCTCTAAACCAGACAACATTGCTGGTCTCACCACTGTCTTGTCCACCTTCTCTTTCATTCTTGCTGACACTGTTTTGTCACACATCACACCTGACACTTTCCTCCACCCGTTCCAACCTGCTTGCACACATCTCTTCACTTCTTTTCCACACTCTCCGTTGCTCTGGACTGTTGACCCTAGGTACTTAAAATCTTCCACCTTCTTCACCTCTACTCCCTGTAACCTCACCGTTCTACTTGAGTCCCTCTTATTTACACACATGTACTCTGTTTTACTGCGGCTAACCTTCATTTTTCTCCTTTCCAGAGCAAACCTCCACCTCTCTAGATTTTACTCCACCTGTTCCCTGTTCTCACTACATATGACAATGTCATCTGCAAACATCATGGTCCACGGAGATTCCTGTCTAATCTCATCTGTCAGCCTGTCCATCACCACAGCAAACAAGAAGGGGCTCAAAGCCAATCCTTGGTGCAGTCCCACCTCCACCTTGAACTCCTCTGTCACCCCTACAGCACACCTCACCACTGTCATACAGCTCTCATACATGTCCTGCACCACTCGAACATACTTCTCTGCCACTCCAGACTTCCTCATGCAAAACCACAGCTCCTCTCTCGGCACCCTGTCATACGCTTTTTCCAAATCTACAAAGACACAATGCAGCTCCTTCTGGCCTTCTCTGTACTTCTCCATCAGCATTCTCAAAGCAGATATTGCATCTGTGGTTCTCTTTCTTGGCATGAAACCATACTGCTGCTCACAAATGCTCACTTCTGACCTCAGCCTAGTCTCCACTACTCTTTCCCATAACTTCATTTTGTGACACATCAGCTTTATTCCTATGTAGTTTCCACAATTCTGCACATCTCCCTTTTTCTTAAAGATGGACACCAGTACACTTCTCCTCCATTCCTCAGGCATCCTCTCACTCTCTCACTCTTGTTAAGTAGCCCTATGACTAGGCATTCTAAAATGCTAAAATGTAGTTTATTCATCCATTATACATCCAGTGGAGGTCGTACTATTTGTCCACCACAGTGTCTGAGCACAGCTGAGGTAAAAATCAGGACACTTCAGACATTTTAGTGCCTAAAAAGAAATGGTGAACTAAAATTAGTCATAAAAATAAGATACAGTCTATAGCTATATTTGTACAGATGTTTTAGAAAAAACTAAGTGTAGACACTAACCAACAAGCAACAATCGAAAAAGTCTCAACCACAGGAAGACTGGTTTTCAGCCATAACCACACACATCACAGATCCAGCAGTATTTAAAAATCAAGACTAAATCGACTTTTAAAAATACCTGTAAATATCAGCCCCTCCTGATGACGCTGCCCTGCTCCACTCATCACTTCACATGCACTGATAACTGATCTTTCCAGCATGTATCAACATCTGCATTTAGCCTTGAGAGCAGGTACAAACACACTTGTACAACCAGATCTGAGAGCATTTACATCTTATAGGTTTCCTGAGAGTCATTCATGCAAACGTGTTTAGGCCACAGGTAGAATTTCAAGCAGAAATTACACAGCAGAGGAACAATGTAAGCTTTGTTTTAACCATAATTTCTGAGTTTCTGATTCTGGGTTGAAATATTTCCTTGGCATAAATAATCTGTACTGTTGACAGATGACCATGAATAAGACTGATGACTGTCACATGGGCGGATCTACCAAAAAGACGATGAGGATGTATTTTGGTAACATTAGTAAATGAGCCCTTCAATAACACTGATGTAGTAGTTGTTTACCTGTAGAACCTGTTTTAGTCTTAAAGATGTGTGAACATGTAACAGAAACACAGCACAAGAGCAAATTATTCAATTCAATTCAATTCAATTCAATTTTATTTGTATAGCGCCAAATCACAATACAAATCATCTCAAGGCACTTTACAAAAACTAAAACTAAAAACCCAACAATTCCCTTATGAGCAAGCACCTGGCGACAGTGGAGAGGAAAAAACTCCCTTTAACGGAAGAAAAAAAAACCTCCAGCAGAACCGGGCTCAGTTTGGGCGGCCATCTGCCTCGACCGGTTGGGGTGAGTGGATAGAGCAGAGAGAAAAGAACAGCAACAATAAACAACAAATAGACACTGCAAGGTGGTGGGGCCAGTAACTGCACATCAGCGATAAACAGCTCCAGGACCAGGGACACCTGCAGAAGGTACAGAGAGAACAGAGAGAGAGAGGGAGGGAGAGAGCACAAACTAGGGGAGAGAGAGAGCACAAGGTTAGTGACATTCAATGGTGGAATATACATGAGGTGGGAGGAGAGGGGGGGGGGGGGGGGGGGTGTTAGGGTAGGGGAGCTCAGTGCACCGATGGTCCTCGGGCAGTCTAGGCCTATAGCAGCATAACTAACTAAGGAATGGTTCAGGGTTGCCTGAAGCCAGCCCTAACTATATGCTTTGTCAAAGAGGAAGGTTTTAAGTCTAGCCTTAAAAGTACAGAGAGTGTCTGCCTCCTGAACCCAGTCTGAGAGCTGGTTCCACAGGAGAGGAGCTTGATAGCTAAAGGCTCTGCCTCCCATTCTGCTTTTGAGAACTCTGGGAACCACAAGTAGGCCTGCACTCTGAGAGCGAAGTGGTCTATTGGGATAATATGGTACTATGAGGTCTTTAAGGTATGAAGGAGCTTGATTATGAAGGGATTTGTATGTGAGAAGAAGGATTTTAAATTCTATTCTATATTTTACAGGGAGCCAATGAAGAGAAGCCAATATAGCAGAAATATGATCTCTCTTGCTAGTTCCTGTCAGGACTCTGGCTGCGGCATTCTGGATTAATTGGAGGCTTTTTATTAAGATATTAGGACATCCAGATAGTAATGAGTTACAGTAATCTAGTCTTGAGGAAACAAATGCATGGACTAGTTTTTCTGCATCATTTTGAGACAAGATGTTCCTAATTTTGGAAATGTTGCGCAGGTGAAAGAATGCAGTTCTAGAAATTTGTTTTATGTGTGAGTTAAAGGACATGTCCTGGTCAAAAATAACTCCAAGGTTTTTCACAGTAGTGCTGGAGGCCAGGGCTATGCCATCTAGAGTAGCTATAATTTTAGAAAAGTTATTTCTGAGATGTTTTGGCCCAAATATAATGACTTCTGTTTTCTCCGAGTTTAAAAGTAAAAAGTTACTGGTCATCCAGGCCTTTATGTCAGTTAGACAGGCTTGAAGTCTGGTTAACTGGTTTGTGTTAACAGGTTTAATAGATAGATATAACTGAGTGTCATCCGCATAGCAGTGGTAATTAATAGAGTGCTTCCTAATGATATATCCTAAAGGAAGCATGTACAGGGTGAACAGAATCGGTCCTAGCACAGAACCTTGTGGAACTCCATAACTAACTTTTGTTCGTGTGGAAGGTTCATCATGGACATGAACAAACTGTAATCTGTCCGATAAATAGGATTGGAACCACTTTAACGCTGTTCCTCTGATACCAATCACATGCTCCAGTTTCTGTAATAAGATGTTGTGGTCAATGGTGTCGAATGCTGCACTAAGGTCTAGGAGGACAAGTATCGAAACAAGTCCATTATCTGAGGCTAAGAGAAGATCGTTAGTAACTTTCAACAGTGCTGTTTCTGTACTATGATGTGCTCTAAATCCTGATTGAAAATCTTCAAATAGTTCATTCCTGTGTAAGTGGTCTGATAGCTGCTTAGCAACAGCTTTTTCTAGGATTTTAGAAATAAATGGCAGGTTGGATATTGGTCTATAATTAGCCAAGACTCCTGGATCAAGACTAGGCTTTTTGAGCAAAGGTTTGATTACTGCAGTCACATAAACATTTGCTTAAATCACATAATTGAAGATTCAGTTGTGTTTATGTAGCTTCTCTGTGGCCTGTTTAGAAGGAGTTTGTCAATTTATTTCATGAGCAGCTAAAACATAGAGCATCTTTATGGTTTTTATTATAACATTGACTTGTAACTGCACTGCTATACCTTGTTGAGACTGAGATCTGCAACTGTCTCCTACTCCTCAAAGCTCTTCACGTGTTTTCTTGAAAGTGTGTATGAGGTCAGTTTGAGCAGGAGTGAGCAGCCCAAAAATGAAAAACAAAAAACACCCGCCTCTTGATGATAAATGTGCATCCTTCCAGGGGCACACTTCTTTAATGGACAGCCCTTCAGTCATACGCACAATGATGAACTTTATCTTCTTAACAGCTTCAATTCTCTGCAGCCTCAGTAAGAATTCTCAACTTTATCACTCATATTACTATTTTATGTTTAATCAGTAAATATAAAAACTTATTTACTTAGTGCACTCTTACTGATTTTTAATAAGAGCTATTGTTTACATTGATCGTAGTTACAAACTGTTCAATGTCTTGTCTCTGCTGTTTGATTCAGGCTGGATCTCAGTCTCAGCTGCTGAGTCTGTGAAGGTCCAACCTGGTGAAGAAGTCAACCTGCTGTGTCCCAACATGTCCAAATATGATGGTTTGACATTCTGGTTCAGACTGGTCAATGGGACCAAGATGGGCTGCATCTCTGTTAAGCACCCGGCTAATGCAGTTGTTTCATACTGTGATGGATTTCAAAGTGGAACATTTGAAATGAGCTCCAACATCTCTACAGTCTTTCTCAAAATCAAACAAGTGGATTTATCGGACTCTGGGCTGTATTTCTGTGGATTTTATACAAATGCTCGTCCTACTTTTAGTGTAACACGTTTAAACGTTAAAGGTAAGATTACTGTATATTCTTTTGTTCTTTTTACTTCTTTTTTCTTGGTCATTTCCTCTAATGATGCAAACATATATTCATAACTTTATTGATACCTATATGTAAAATGTTCCTACTTGAAAATAAAAATGTGATGAAGATACAAATCTGTCAAAATAAGATGCAAACTAAATTTCTCTATTTCATTGAAAGGGGACAATGAATTTGATGATGACATGGATGGTAAGTATCAAAGTGAGTTTCCTCACATTGTGCAGAGCCATGTCCTAAGCATCAGAGGAAACATTTAATCCAACTAAATGATTTCTGTTGTAGAAAAGTCTGATGAAACAACCAAGCTGATGGGTGTGATCCTTGGTGGTGTGACTGTTTTCCTTTTCATGGTCATTTTTGGTCTGGTTGTTAAAATCTGGAAACTTCAGAAAGGTACTTCAAATTCTTCTGTCTTCCTCTTGTTTAAACATCTTTTGTTTCAGTGTGGTATCACTTTCTAATGAAGTGCCTTTTCAAAGTGGTTTATGGTCAAGAAGTAATTCAGGTAACCTGCTGATGATTACCTGGTTACAGTGTTGGTTTTCTTAGTTTATCATGTTAGCATTTGAGAAATTGCATTTAAAACCCATGGAAATGTCAGTTCTCAGATACTTGTCAGAAAGTTGTACCCAAAGATCTTACACTGAATGTACATTATCTGACCTGGTGTCTTATTTCTGTCACTAAGCCAATCATGAAGAAAATAACCCACAACGGAGCAAGGTGATTCCAGCTTCAAGTTACTTTTATAACATGATTAAACATGTGAAGTCATTGCTTAGTTTTTCTCTCAAACTATATGAGATGACTGCCTAAAATACCCACTGTATTTACAGAATCGGGATTCTGAGGAATTAAACTACGGAACAGTGACTTTTGGTCCAAGAGCAAGAAGAAGAGAGATGGAGCCAAATGTTGTATACGCTGCAACCAGATAGACTCAGGAGGCAAATGGAACTGCAGCTAAGGGTGGAACTGGTGCCTCACTAAGCTGCTGTTCATATAAGACCAGTGGGTGGGGATGGATTACACTTATTCTTGTCAAAAATCATTTTGCAGTCAAGTTCTGAGGAAGACTGTCTCATCTTGTTACAACTGCCCAGAGTCTTTTATCTTGAAAGACAGATGGAGGTCAGTGCTGGAATGAGTCCACATTTGTTTGATCAGAAGAGACGGCACAGTGTGATCTGAGACCTCTGAGGTGGAAATTAGAGCACGTCTTTAAGATCTTCTGGCTTTTCAAGTTAGACATATATATGTATATATACGTATATTAAAAATTAATTAAATTGGCAGTAAATCTGTGAGTATGTGTCACCTGTCTTTGTGACAAGTTTTATCTTCTGAGAACACAACACACACATCACCTCTGAAACTGCATGACAACATGGTAATGCTGACAATGCTACTCCAAGGCAGAAGAAAAACAAGCTGTTCCAACCCACTGCTACCTGTGGGCAGTGAGCGGTGAAAGGTCAGTCATCATTATATGATATACAGCTCTAGCAAATACATTTATAGAAATACAAGTTTAAGTTGTGGCTGTAAATCAAGAAATGCCAGTGTCCAATCAAAGCTCACTGTTGACCAAAAGAGTAGTTGAGGGAACAAGCTTACCACACACTTCATCCAAAGTCTGTTTACACATCTACAGTTCCATGCCCACTGGGCACACCACATAAGATACAAAGAAAACAGAAACCATCACATCTTATTGTTGCTCCACAGCAGCACAACTCCTTGAAACTCTACAGAACACATTCTACTTATTTTGTGATGTTTGTTTTTATCTCTGAGAGCAAAGGATTGTGTGATTTGATCAAAAAGAAGACAGTAAGTATGGTTATAGCTGCCCTCTAATGGTGACAGACTGGAGTTTGCCACAACTGATAACTCTAAAAAAAAGTCTTGAATGAAAAGGTTTTTCACCTATACTGACTAACCACAATTACACCCTCTGAGGTGAACACAAATAAAGCTGTGAACTGGGTCAAGAACAGAACCATTTTCTCCTGTCACAGTACCTCATTGTGTATCATCATTTACATGTCAATCATCCAAGCCTGTTGCTGACGAGGTAGGTTTAGGTGCAGTATGCAGTGATGGGTCAACAGGGGTCCAATTAATAAATCATCTTTTATTTAGAATGGTTTACATATGTTGCATACAGAAGTAAAATGCTTGTATCCTGATAAAGAAAAACATTTGATAAAGGCTGAGATCATTCCAGATTAGACTTTTTTTTTAATATATTTAATCATTTGTGGGAACATAGATATTTGCTCTTAACTTTTCTCATACTGCTTGTGGCTTTGACACGTGTTTGAAAGACCTCATGATTTTAGTTTGAGCAACCAAATAAGCAAAAGTAACACCACGCCTTTTTGCTTTAAGAGCCCTCCTGCTTTAGTGCAGTTCAGAGCTGCAGACCTACCATGTGCATCATATTGATAAGAGCTTTCCTTCATAAGTATGTCTAACTTTTTGAGTACAGTATAAATATGTGATGTGTTTAACACAGTGCAGAACACAACAGTAAGTCATCCTATAACAATAAAGTCTATAACAGATTGTAAAAAAGATTTTCTTGCTCTAGTTTAAATTTATTTCACTGTGGCATTTTTGGATAAGCAGGCCTCCTTACTAACTTTTTACATTGTTTGCACTGGTGCACCTAACCTTTTTATTCAGGTGGACCAGCACTAAATTTAGGTACACCCAGTTTTTTTATCATCAAAATGATACATTTAATGAGTTACTTTTTTCTCATTTTCCATAGCTATGTAAATCTGTAAACAGGAATAATGGTGCAGATAAATGCTTGTCCTCATTTGAACAGCAGCATAATCATGAAAGCTCCATGGTGCTGAAATGCTGCAAGAAGGGGAGCTGTGGTGTCCACACACTTATCAAGATGTAAGATGTGATTCTGTGACATGTGTTGTTTTCGCGTCTCAGTGAAGAACATCAATGTGCTGATAGCAAAAGTGATGTCAGCCATGCCTGGCCACATTTTTACAGTATATGCAATTCATTGCATTACTGATTTTGTTGTACCTCAACCATATGAGCCAAGCTTTACAGAAGGAAAACATTTCTGATTGTTTATTTCCCACAGCCTCGGTCTACTGGGCCAGGGTTAAGGGGGCTGTCACCATTAATGAGGCGACGGACCAGCTCTGCTCAATTTTTCATTTGCTCTGACTTTCAGTGAGAAAATAAAAAACTAACCCTACTATCATACACACACAGACCTGAGACATGTTAGACATACCAGTGTGAACACACAAAAAAAAAAAAAGTTGATATAATATAATATAAATACTTGATATAACTATAATTTACAAGATCATTTCAAATTCTGATTATGGTTTACTAGAAGACTCAACTATTGTTGATGTGTAACTGTGTGTTCTCTTCTTTACAGAATCTGGGCACTGACCTGGAAGGTCACAGCAACAATAAGAAGCAGGAGGCCTGCATCACAAAGGCTCATGTTATCAATGCACCAAGCACATAGACACAAGAAGCAGCTTTTCTCTAGAGAGTGTGTTTGGTGTTTGATGGAGGAGGAGCCAGGAACAACAGGGTCTGCAGCTCCAATTCCTGCAAAGAAGCAGTAAGTGAAGATACTGTACAGGAAGAGACAGCACAGTGTGGTTTGAGCACAGCTGTTAGCTCCAAGGTTTGCAGCCATAAAGTGTGAAAGGAAAAAGTTACTACATGCTGAAAAATTGTTCATCTCTAGGAAAAAAACACTAGAAAAACAGGCAGTACATCAATATAGCAGCTGCATATTTAACTGTAATGTAAATGTAAGTGGGCATTGTTGTGATAAACAGTGCTATGTGTATCAGTGCAGCATCACTTTCTATAATATCAACAAGGTGTCAACCACAGGAAGCTCAGTCTTCATCTCTCTGCATCACAGTCGCACAAACACTTTGATATTCCCAATGAACCTGAAAAATGTTTCTGTAACGATGATGAATGCATCACTGTTCACATGCACTTTAATACATAAAGTGTCAGTAAGTGAACGCATCACTGTCCGCACAGCCTGATGTTCAGCACTGAGTCTGTCTTCATTTCAGTGACACAGTCAGACTGTTGCTAGTCCAAGTTGTAAGGTTCAGTTGAGTTAATAGCTCAGAGGAGGAGAATCTTTGTGTTTCTAATCTGTTAATATGCTCTTTGAATAGGAACATAAACTGTGAATCACATGGGGCTGACATCCAGTCCTGAGTGAGGAGCTCCACCGAACCTACTGATTCACTCAGTGACAATGGACATTCAGCTCAGTTCACAGGTTTGTTCTTTTATGTACTGAACACCTCAAAGTCAGTGAGCATCCCATTACAGGTGAATCACTCTCCAACTGTCCCACTGCTCCCCATATCACAGTCACACTGAACAGACTCAATAGTCACATAAACGTAAAACTCTGCCTCTAGCAAGGTGACACTTGTGCAGCCTCATATCAAAGCATTTAAGGGCTGCACAAACTTCACTGAGATCTTTGTCAAACCCAAACAAGGTGAAGGTCTCATCCATCTCTAATGTATTTCAACCTACTATCCTACTACTTCTATTTATCACTATTTAAATGATTTAAGCAATCATTTCTACAGCAGTCTTCATATGCAGTTTACTGGGTTTGTGTTGTAAACATCGTCACGTACAGCTTTTCTATTGTAACAGTGAGAAAACAAAGAACACCCGCCTCTTTACGTAGAAACCACTCTCACTGGAGCACAGTTCAGTTACTCTCATTGCAGTGGTGCAGTTCTACTGTACGCACAATGATGAACTTTACCTTGGCAGCAGCTTTACTCTGTGCTCTCAGTAAGTACGCCTGACGAATTGCTAACTTTCCTTCAGTACAGGAATCTGACAAATTCATTTGCAAACATCACTGACATGCATGATTTAGTTTTTGTTGAATTGCACCTTTATGGATAAATTACCTGTGGTTTGTTTCAGGCGTGATCTCTGTTTCAGTTTCTGAGTTTCACACTGTGGAGGTCCAACCTGGTGAAGAAGTCACACTGCTGTGTACCAACTTTACCAGATTTCCCAGTCACATAACATGGTTCAGACTGGGCAATGGATCCAACACCAGTTGCATCGCCACCATGCGCAGCTCTGAGACCAGTGCTGTGCCGTGTGATGGGCCTCAAAATCTGAAATTTAATATGACATCTAACACATCTACCCTCTTTCTCACAATCAGACCAGTGGATTTATCTGATTCTGGACTGTATTTTTGTGGATTTTATATGGGAGTAAATGGAGAACACAAAGTGACTGTCAGTGCAACATATTTAAAGGTTCAAGGTAAGACTGTTGTAAATTCTGAAACAGACGTGTGTCCTTTTCAGTCACTGTCAAAAGGACTGAGCTGAACCCACAGCACATGAAGTATGATACCACAAGTTTAATTTTATAATCTTTCTTCTTGTAGAAGTGCTCAGTGGATTAATAGACCTGAGGACTGCGATCCTGGGTGGTCTAGTTATTTTCCTCTTTATCGTCATCATCATTATGGTTGTCAAAATCAGGAAACCCTATACAGGTATTTATATTTTTCACTGATGTTACAAATTGCCAAAAAGCATAAACAACAATATTGTCGAAGAATTAACTGAGCAGATTTACTGTTCCTGTCATTTAGCTCATGAAGAGAAAAATAATCCACAACTCAGTGATGACCTGAACTATGCAGCACTGAGTTTCCATCCAGGAGCTAATAGGAGCAGAAGGCCTGTAGCAGAGACAGAGCTGAATTCAAATGCTGTGTATGCTGCCACCAGATGACAGAAACATCTGGAACTGCAGCTCAGAGTGGAAGTGATGCTTCATCGTATGTCAAACTGCTTTTCACAAACGATTTGTAACAGAGATTCTGTCTTCAAAATGTGCAATTCTCTGCTACAATTTTAACTCTGACTTCCAGCCTTCACCTCAGTATACATCTAAATGTCTGAGCAAACCTAAATGACTGATGTTTGATGGAGGAGAAGCCAACACTGATGATGTGTCCAATTTCTCCACTGACTGAACAATAATAAACAACCCTTCATACTTTACAAACACTGTCCCCTCACTGATTTCTCCAAGCACTGTCTGCTGTGGCAACACTTCTGTCTGTGTAAGTAGAAAAGTTTCTTCTGTTCTCTAGCGTCTGAAACTTCAGTATTGTCAGCAACATGGAGACACTGTGCAGCTGCAAAGATGAACAGCAGCAGCACAAATTCACCCAGGGCAACAACTTTCTACTAATGTTCACTGAATAGACAGTCAGGAACTGTATACCTTCCCTTCTGGACCTAGTTGTACCAATAGTCCTATCCAAACCGCGCCAATCAAGATAAATTATCGGCTACTGTCCAACCGGAATTTTTATCTGGTTCACCTGACACAAACCTCTGAAAATAAATGCACTGATCAGCACTTTGATATGAATTGTATGAATAAGGAAATTAAACGTCCTGTCTTGAGGGTAGGAAGAAGACACAGGAACTCAAGAGATGATCATTGTTTCTCGAACAGAAAACTGAGTTTCCCTCAAGTCAGGGTCAAACAATTCAGAGTTTTTGCTAAACCTGCTTTCTGGAATTCCCCTCTGTGTCTGAATCGGTTTCCAATGATTATATTTTAGATTTACATGGATTTAGAAAGTTTTTTTCTAAATTTGTTATTGCCTTTGTACAGAATATTTCACACTGCAAGTCTGTAATTATTTTAATACAATTTTTAAAAAATACATCATTCATGTTGCTAAATATGGCAAATAAAACATTTTAATTGCTTTCTTCATTTGATTAAGTCAAACCATCAAATCAGATACACTACAATAAAAACACAATCAGATAATTGTAAATTTGCATTTCATGGTACTATTCTTACAATATGTGTAATTTATGTCCACTTATAATTTATATATCCAAAAACTGATTTGAAATAAATATCGTTCTTTAACTCTGGATACAAGAATAAAATATTACAACTGATCTGAAACAACTAATAATAAATAAATAATAATTATAATGTATCTAAAGCTGAATTTCAATTCTATTCAATGGAAATACAACAAATAACTACATTAAATAGCAAAATTAAGTCAAAACAATCCCCTAAACTAAAGATGCCCTGAATACCAGTGGAAGATTCTTCACTAAACTGATAATTGATTACTGAGCTGTATAAAAACATATTGTGGAGATTGTGTCCAGAGATGAAAATCTCCTTTTATAAACTGGTATGAATCACAGTTTTTTACAGAATATCACATATAAGTGTACCCAGATTAGCAACATCTGTCTACTTTAGAATAAAAGTGAAACTATTAACATAAAAAGATCTGTTTAGTGTTTCTGGGTCCTGAGGTTCATTTTCTTTCATGGGTCACATATCACAGATGTTATTTATCACTGTGGTTAGTAAAACCTAAACTTGTGCTTATGTGTTGATCAGACATTCAAGGACAAGTCTGATTGAATTTTGACTGACGGTTTCCTTTTAAATCATTTCTGGCCTTTGAACCAACAAAGCAGAGTTTTCTGACAGTCACAAAGTGTCAGAGACGTGTAGTGCCTCCTAGAGGGGGCTGGCTGAAATATGTGGTGAACAGCAGACAGATGTGATTTGACCTCCCTTTTGGTTTATTATGTCATTACTTTATAGTACAGTGACTGAGTGATTTAGACAGGCAGACTATGATCTTGGAGCATCAACAGATCACACAAGAAAAAGAAGAATGACAGTGTTCACCTCAGCACTTGTTCCTGCTGGTCTGCTGATAGAAGCTGTGGGTACTTATTCTGTACAACTGTCTATTTCCTGGCACAAACCACAAGAGTTTGTGACAATAAATCTGTGACTCTGTCAAGGTGCCCATGGTTGCCCCTCAGGGTTTCCATCATCAAGTTTGCTAATGATACTGCAGTTGTAGATCATATCAGCGACCTGGGGAAATGGTGCACAAATACAACATGTCTGATTATTTATGGTGGACTCATATTTTGGCTTCTTTTTATTTTGGCTTCTCAGTGACCTACTGATTTCTTTACTGAAGAACAACATTTTGTCCATTTCTATTAATGGACAAATGTCAGATCATTTGAACTCAGTTTTTGAATGTCTCACTGACTGACTGCACCTCAAGACACCGTCAATAAGAAAATGCATCTAATGAATTGTTGCCTGAAATTCTGAGACGTATTTTGTCTCACATTGCATTGATACAAATATTAAAGTGGTGAATGATTGGAGCCGCCCAGCGTGAACTATTCAGTACCCCGCCTCTTCCCAATAAAAGCCCCTTGCACAATATAGACTGCCCCTACAGTAACACAAGTACACACACAATGAGGAGCTTCATCCTTATAAAAGCTTTTCTTCTCTGCAGCTACAGTAAGTACAGGTATTCAATTGTTCTCAGCACGAAATACATTTCCAACCTGTTTCAACCAATGACCCACTTTAAAGTTCAACTTGCATATGATTATTATTGAATTCATTAAAGTGTTGTTGTTTAGTTGAGGAGTAAATGTACTGGAACTGGTTTATTTAACTTCCATGATAATGAGAATTACAGATTGATTATTTGAGGAATAAATGTTATCTGTGCTGTTTGTTTCAGGCTGGGTCTCTGTCTCAGGGTCTGAGTCTCAGACTGTGCAGGTCCAGCCTGGTGAAGAAATCACCCTGCTGTGTCCTAACATTTCAACAACTCCAACCCAGACAGACTGGCTCAGACTGGTCAGCAGAACCAAGTCCAGCTGTGTCTCCTTTTTTTACCTTTCTGAAGGCAGAACTTCATTCTGTCATAGATTTCAAAATGGATAATATGACGTGAGCTCCAACGTCTGATGATGAGGTGGATTTTAAGAAAAGTAAGTTTACTCCTTCCCTCTCTGAAGATTTGATTGTGCACATTAACACAGTGTGAGTCATTTCAGGATTAACAAAATCTAAAGCCAGAGTTAAGTGTTCAAGCTGAGGATGGAGTCATTTCTGACCTTCAGTAAAGTAAAAACAACTGAGCTGAGTCTTGACTTAATATTGACAGGCCTTTTGATCCTACTTCTTAAAGATAATGGTGAATGAAATAATGATGAAGTGAATTCTGAGATTTAAAGTATTTTTCTTTACTTTTATTCATGTAAACATTCTGTTACTTGTGAAGCTTTTTACAATCTAAAATCATTTGTTTTGTATTCATGGGGAATATTAACTGTGTCTGATTTAGATGAGTGTGACAGTGAGAGCCTTATGACTGTGACCCTGGGCTGTCTGACTGTGGGCTTCATGATGGTTGTCACTGGTCTGGCTGTTAAAATCAGGAAACAGCAGAAAGGTACAGTTGTGTATAATTTGTGGCACATCCTGTTGAACATCGTATCATGCTGTGACAAACAAATCAACAGCAAAGTATTTGCTCATTGATATTTAACTTACACATTAACCTTTTGCCCCTGAGCTTTGAATAAAGAGCTGCATCCTCAAAGAAACAAGGTGAAGAATCTGCCTTTTTCTTTTTAACCCAGGCTAAAAAAATATGAATCATAATCACAATGTGCTGAAACACTCATTTCTCAACTTGCTGAGCAATAAATTCATTTTGTTTTCTGCCATTTTTGCTGGAAACATGTGCCAGTACAGATTTTGAGTGATTTCTGAGAAATAGTGAGTGAGATACAGTATGTGACTCTCAGTACCGGGGCTTACAGGTTCTGGTCTCTAAATACATGGACTCTGCAGCACTGAGGTTCCTTCCAGAGACAAGAAGAAGCAGGACACCAGAAGTGGAAACTCATGTTTCTTATACAGCCTGCAGATAGACTCATGAAGCAACTGGAGCTGCAACTCAGAATATAAGTGTTGGTCATATTAATCTTGCTGATTTGCTTTTCTATGTTATGGCTTTATGTTTTTTTGTAATAATGTACTAATAAAATTAAGACTTTGAATTTTTTGGCTCATATTTCTTTTATTTTCTTGGTCAAAGTCACTGCTGTTGTTTTGTCTGCCTCTAATCTTCATCTTAGAGCAGCAAGGATGTATTTGACGTTTGATGAGGAGGAGCCATGACAGGACAGTGATGACACTGATGGCAAACTGACTCATGGGGGGAGTCAAATGGTCTGTAGGTGGAGTAGGTGGAGTGTGGGCTGAGTGAGATACACATCAGAAACTTACAGGAAGAGACAGCACAGTGTGGTCAGAGCACGACTGACATGAAAGTGAAACGTTTGTAGCAAAGCCTCTGTACATAACATAAATGCTCCAAAAACAACAGAATAAGCCAGCAGCCTGTGGTGGCAAACACCAAGTCAAATATAAAGTCC
This sequence comes from Mastacembelus armatus, assembly GCF_900324485.2. Taxonomy (NCBI): domain Eukaryota; kingdom Metazoa; phylum Chordata; class Actinopteri; order Synbranchiformes; family Mastacembelidae; genus Mastacembelus; species Mastacembelus armatus. The sequence goes on along the minus strand of NC_046650.1, from coordinate 4,878,159 downwards.
ACTCCAAGGAGACGTCGAATATGACCAACCATCAAGTCATTTCCTGTTTTCAAGGAAGACAGCAACATTACTTTGGCATATGAAGAGATTTGACATAAACTTACTCTCCCTTAACAAGCCACATCACTATCTCTCTCCAAAGCTGATGAAGCTGTTTTGCCAGAGTAGACATCCACAATAACCTACTCAGATATAATCTCAGGTTACACTCATCTCTCAGAATTCTAATTCATTTCACTGTAGCTCAGACATGACGACTGAAAAAAGCAACTGGTTTCCTGAACATACCAGGACTGACTGTTTCTGTTTGCATCTGTGGAGCCATGTTGTAATAACTGACAGTCCAAGGCCAGGTTTTCATTTATTCAGTAACTTCATAGTAGCTATGACTTGTAATCAGTGGACGGGTAAACTGTGGATAGATCTGAGCAAAGTGCATTAAACTAACTAAGCTTCTATTTTAGGGAGGGTCTGAAGGGAGGGAGGAGTTGTGAGGTCCCCATCACATCTCTGACAGAAAAGAAACAGCACTGTGTGATGTGAGACTAAATTACTTTAGAATAAATCATCCACTGCAGAATGTAGGAAACATTTCCACAAGACTGTATTTTTCACATTTGCCTGGATTTTGAACTAAAACTTGTCTCTGTTGTGTCCTCACATTGTGAATGTGTATAAAAACATTTCAAGGGTGTAGATTTCTGCCCTGGCTGTGTTTGTGGGAAAGCAACAAGTCTCACACCTCCCTCCCCCCATCATTTTCCACTGCACTGACAATGCTATTTATACTAGGCCATAATGAAAGCCACAGCAAGAATGGTCTTCAGCTCTCTGCTATAAACTACATGCAACAAAAGCTGCACCACCTTCACACCTACTTTTAAAATAAAAATGTTTGTTGTACATGTAGAAATGTAATTTCCTTCTTCAGTTTATCATCATACATCAGCAAACTGCTGCAGAAAAATGGCTTGTGCACTTGCACAGTGAGGTGATGTTGCCTTCTTCAGTATAAAGTGACCTACAGTACAAATGTGTAGTAGAGCTCAACAGGTGAGGGTCATTTCATGGTAGGTCTCAACTATAAATAGTACAAAATATTGATAGCTCTTTACTGAACTGGCTGCAGGAGCAGAAAGTCGTGTCTCTTGGCACAGTACTTAGCAGCAGTTTGTAATTTGCTGTAAGCCACTGTTTGCAATTTCCTGGTTTTCTGCAGAAATTTCTCTGTTCATGAGTCAAGCATACAGCAAACATTGAACAGGCATGGTATCAATGGGAGAACAGCAGAGAGGAAGTTGGTTCTCTCCCAAAAAGATGTGATAAAAGACCTAATGAAAGCTGTTCACACCACATGTCCTAAGATCATGGATGAGCTGAAGCAGATCTGTAGGTAAGAAGGGTCCAAAGTTCCTCCTAAACGTTGTGCAGGTCTTACCCACAACTACAAGAAGTGCTTCCTCAAGATTATTGCTGACAATTACTGTTCAACCAGTTACTACATCACTGTTTCCATGACTTTGTCCACCATCATTGTACAATATGTTTAATGGGTATGTTACACAAGAACATGAAAGTTTCTGAATATTTTATCACCTTAGAAATATTTGTTGAAACTTGTGACTTTGGTGAAGATCAGATCACATCTCATCACATTTGTCAGCAGAAAACCAGGAAACTACAAACAGTGCCATTACTTTGTCTTGTAACTGTATAACCTCTGTAACTATGTGCTTTTGTTTGGTGCTTCTCAAACAGCTGATGATACAATAAACCAACAAATATCAAAGTGGAACCAAGTGGAAGTAATTAGTGAGTGAAAACACTGCAGGCTGTACAACAGAAACACTCATACAAGTGTGGTACTGAAGGAATTAGTGCAGTGGAAAAGTATGACTTTATCAATATGGAGGAAATCTAAGTGCAGTACAAATATTTTGCATATATGGTTGCTGGCACTTTTACCACAAGACAATTCATTTTAATCTGCAATCATTGTTGAGTTTGGTTCAAAATGTGTTTAGGACAAAGACGAGGACATACACAACAACTCACTGGTGCTGCCATAGAACAAAAAAGTTCTCCATTCTCTGTTCTTAGCAATGTATATAAAGCCAAAATCTTAGTCCCACATGCACTGCAATCACATGAATACAACTCTGATCTGTTCACACCCACCCATGTACCTTTACACTATTGTACATGTGCTACCAATCAGCATACAAACAGCACCATGTGTGACCATGTGTGGCTGGTATAGTGTGTTATAGAGGTGTAACAGTGCACAAATATCATGGCTTGGTACGTAACTCAGTTTTCAGTTTGTGGTTCAGTTCATTTTTTTGTACAATGAGGAAAAAAGTACATTATAAAATTGCTGACTGTGCTGACTATGAACTCAATAATAACACATAATGCTGGTATAACCCTCTGGCTACAATGTGGACAAGAAGGGCTCAATCACCTTTAAGATGTTAGTTTCCCCTAAACAATTTGTCTTTGTCCATTGTTGTATTGCACAGGAAAGATGTTCCCAAAAAGAAAAACTTCATAAGGGATGGACTTCTAGCTCTGGCTAAAGTAACCGCATGTGTTTTGTTTATTAAGCTGTCACCCTACCAAAAGTCCAACACCAGAATGGTCCAGTACAAATACATGAAACCTCACAGCCCTATAACATAACTAGTGGTCATTGTCGTCTACAAGATAAACTTAGAAAAACCCATTTAGGGTCACTTTCTGTTAAAAGTTCAACCGTACATACATTAATAAAAATCTCCTTTCTGGAGGTTTAAGTTTTCTGCAATATGATGAAATGACATTGAAAACATTGAGGCTCTGCATTATTTTCCTGATATATGGTCAATTTGAGCAACAGTATAAGAGACCACAAGAAAAAAAACAAACCACCCGCCTCTTGATGTCAAATGTGCATCCTTCCAGGGGCACACTTCTTTAATGGACAGCCCTTCAGTCATACGCACAATGATGAACTTTATCTTGATAACAGCTTCAATTCTCTGCAGCCTCAGTAAGAATTCTCAACTTTATCACTTATATTACTATTTTATGTTTAATCAGTAAATATAAAAACTTATTTACTTAGTGCACTCTTACTGATTTTTAATAAGAGCTATTGTTTACATTGATCGTAGTTACAAACTGTTCAATGTCTTGTCTCTGCTGTTTGTTTCAGGCTGGATCTCAGTCTCAGCTGCTGAGTCTCAGACTGTGAAGGTCCAACCTGGTGAAGAAGTCAACCTGCTGTGTCCCAACATGTCCAAATATGATGATTTGACGTTCTGGTTCAGACTGGTCAATGGGACCAAGATGGGCTGCATCTCTGTTATGCACAAAACAACTCATTATGTTTCACATTGTGATGGATTTAAAAACGAAACATTTGAAATGAGCTCCAACATCTCTACAGTCTTTCTCAAAATCAAACAAGTGGATTTATGGGACTCTGGGCTGTATTTCTGTGGAGTTTATACAGGTGGACAGATGCTTTTCGATACAGTACATCTGAATGTTAACGGTAAGACTAAAGTCTGTTCTTTCTTTTGATTGTTGTTTGTTGGATTTTTCCTGTAACAAATTTTAATAAACTATTAAGTCTGCCATTACTAAAATGATCTAAACCTCTTTAAAAGGAAGTGTTGGACTACATGAAGCAGACAGCAAGTGCAGAAGTAAGAGTTTGCTCAAGATTTTTATTTTATTGTGGAGCTTATTAGGCCTTTAAGTTGCAGAACTTTATAGTTATTACATTTATATTTTCACCAGGTCTCCAGACTAAAAAGACAAATTAGTCTAACATGATTATCTTTCTTGTAGCTGAGTCTGATGGAACATCAAAGCTGATAAGTGTGATCCTGGGCGGTGTGATAGTTTCACTTGTAGTGCTCATCATTGGTCTGACTGTTCAAAACAGGAAACGTCAGAGAGGTACTTTTCAGAGCTACTGTCTCTTATATTTCACTTTGTTGCTCCTAGAAATTCTCTTACATTTGTCTCAATGTATTTGAAAATGAAGAAGCTCCTGGTTTAACAGACTCTGATCAATTAACTGACCAGATATTCTGTTTTTGTCACTTAGCTAATGAAGAAGAGACTGTAGAGCAAAGTGAGGTGAGCACAACTTTTTGATATCTTTTTGAAACAGCCTGACAGAACAACAGGACTTTTGGGTCCTTCTTTACAGAAGTGCTTTAGCTCAGACACATTTATATGTTGTCTGGTGTGAACAGTTCTCCTGAGGTCCTTCCCAGCATCTTCATGGGGTTATGGTCTGGGCTTTGTGTGGGCCACGGCAGAAGGCTCATCAAAAAGACTCCAGTTGTGCAAACTCCTGACTCATTTGTGTCACTGCTGCTGTGTCTCACAAGTCCCATGACTTCATTAATCACTGAGCTCCTTTGATTGCTGAAGTTGAGCAACATGGCAGAAACTTTTGTTAAAAATGAAATGACAAGTATAAATCACAGCTGTAATAAAATCATTTTTCATTTTTACATTATACATATTCTTGTCTTGGACACAAAAAGCATGCAGCGATGTTGGTTTCTCTTCATTACAAGAGCTCTAGCCCCTACCCTGCTGTTTTACTGCTTTGCCTGTTTTAGTGTATTATTTCCTATCCACAGATCTGCTTGTCTTCATTTCTCATGACTTGATTTTATCCTTCCTCTTCACACAGTGGTTATATACACATTCATATGCATGCATCCTGTTGCAGCCAATAAAGGCAGACACTGTGGTGTTCAGCTACATTTCAATTCAATTCAATTCAATTTTATTTGTATAGCGCCAAATCACAATACAAATCATCTCAAGGCACTTTACAAAAACTAAAACTAAAAACCCAACAATTCCCTTATGAGCAAGCACTTGGCGACAGTGGAGAGGAAAAAACTCCCTTTAACGGAAGAAAAAAAACCTCCAGCAGAACCGGGCTCAGTTTGGGCGGCCATCTGCCTCGACCGGTTGGGGTGAGTGGATAGAGCAGAGAGAAAAGAACAGCAACAATAAACAACAAATAGACACTGCAAGTTGGTGGGGCCAGTAACTGCACATCAGCGATAAACAGCTCCAGGACCAGGGACACCTGCAGAAGGTACAGAGAGAACAGAGAGAGAGGGAGAGAGCACAAACTAGGGGAGAGAGAGAACACAAAGTTAGTAACATTCAATGGTGGAATATACTCGAGGTGGGAGAGAAGGGGGGGGGGGGTTAGGGTAGGGGAGCTCAGTGCACCGATGGTCCTCGGGCAGTCTAGGCCTATAGCAGCATAACTAACTAAGGGATGGTTCAGGGTTGCCTGAAGCCAGCCCTAACTATATGCTTTGTCAAAGAGGAAGGTTTTAAGTCTAGCCTTAAAAGTACACAGAGTGTCTGCCTCCTGAACCCAGGCTGAGAGCTGGTTCCACAGGAGAGGAGCTTGATAGCTAAAGGCTCTGCCTCCCATTCTGCTTTTGAGAACTCTGGGAACCACAAGTAGGCCTGCACTCTGAGAGCGAAGTGGTCTATTGGGATAATATGGTACTATGAGGTCTTTAAGGTATGAAGGAGCTTGATTATGAAGGGATTTGTATGTGAGAAGAAGGATTTTAAATTCTATTCTATATTTTACAGGGAGCCAATGAAGAGAAGCCAATATAGGAGAAATATGATCTCTCTTGCTAGTTCCTGTCAGGACTCTGGCTGCGGCATTCTGGATTAATTGGAGGCTTTTTATTAAGATATTAGGACATCCAGATAGTAATGAGTTACAGTAATCTAGCCTTGAGGAAACAAATGCATGGACTAGTTTTTCTGCATCATTTTGAGACAGGATGTTCCTAATTTTGGAAATGTTGCGCAGGTGAAAGAATGCAGTTCTAGAAATTTGTTTTATGTGTGAGTTAAAGGACATGTCCTGGTCAAAAATAACTCCAAGGTTTTTTACAGTAGTGCTGGAGGCCAGGGCTATGCCATCTAGAGTAGGTATAATTTTAGAAAAGTTATTTCTGAGATTTTTTGGCCCAAATATAATGACTTCTGTTTTCTCCGAGTTTAAAAGTAAAAAGTTACTGGTCATCCAGGCCTTTATGTCAGTTAGACAGGCTTGAAGTCTGGTTAACTGGTTTGTGTTAACAGGTTTAATAGATAGATATAACTGAGTGTCATCCGCATAGCAGTGGTAATTAATAGAGTGCTTCCTAATGATATATCCTAAAGGAAGCATGTACAGGGTGAACAGAATCGGTCCTAGCACAGAACCTTGTGGAACTCCATAACTAACTTTTGTTCGTGTGGAAGGTTCATCATGGACATGAACAAACTGGAATCTGTCCGATAAATAGGATTGGAACCACTTTAACGCTGTTCCTCTGATACCAATCACATGCTCCAGTCTCTGTAATAAGATGACAGTACGTGTCCTTATCATTAATCGAATATTGTTCTTTTCTCCCCCTGACAGAATGCAGAAGAAGGCATCTATACGGTGAGTACTCTGAATGATGTAATAGAGATGAGCTGATTGAGGTTGAATTGAACATTTCCACAATCATGTCAACAACTGCTGTTCTACTCTCACAGCCTACACTGAATTTCTCCTTTTCTCCCGGTCTCCTTCTCAGGGTTTGACTCCTCATGCCCAGGACACATACGAAACTATCGGCAACAAGAAGCGTCACAAAAAGTGAAAGTCCAGAACAAATGTTTTCTACCTAAAACCTTTGTATTTGTATTTATGTGTTGCATATCATACGCTGCATAGATTGTTGAGGGAATGTGAGATCCTTAGCTGTTGTACAAAGAACATGAAGTGAAGCAAGATAAGACAGAAAAAGAGAAGTTCAGCTGAGGGGTTGGCATTTCTCAGAAAAGCTTTTCTGTAAAGGATATTGTTTCCATTCAGACATGTACACTGTTACTATACAAACATTTTTGATGACTAATGCTTTAGAAAGCCTTTCATATTAATAAATGTATATATTTTTATAAATCAAAAATTCATGAGGGTTTGAGATCTATATTTTTTGTGTGTAGGTGTATTCAAAGTGCTTTCTATACCCAATTGCTAAGTGGCCCTAACTCTTTTATATAGACTATACTGCCAGCTTCCTTTCACTTCGAGTCTATTTTAAATATATCAGTAGCTTTTTCTGAACTAATTAGTCTCTGGGTTCACTGATCTTCACATACTCCATTACTGTGAATGTTTATTGGGAGTGTTCAATAAAGACGTGAGAAATAAGAATTTTTTGTGTTATTAGCTGAAACACATTGTGCTTGTCTATTGTTGTAACTTATATGAAGATCAAATCACATTTGATGGTAAATTCTTGTATAAACCTGTCTGACGTTTTATCTGTAACAGGAAAGACAAGATTCATTTGTAAAAATGTTTTTTTTAAACAAACATGTATCAGGGTGGATATAGAATATAACTGATATAGCATGTGTATATGGGCACTGAGTTCCTCCTGGTGCAGGACAGTGCCCACCCTCATGTGTTCAGAGTGTGTAGACTGTTCCTGGATGATGAAGGAAGTGATGCCATTGACTGGCTGTTAAGGCCACCGGCCTTTCTACTCCTCTTTCCCCCTGTGTTGCCTTGTGTTTCCCTTGTTCTGTCTGTGGACTCCGGGCTGTGTGTGTACTTAGATCCAGGAAGACCAACACCCATCCGTGATTGGTGGAGCTGCTCTGTATTATTGCCATTGGCTGAGGAAACCGCGAATCAGCAGCTGCAATGTCATTACCCATGGACTGCGCTTCCTTCGCCTAAGCCACCAGGAGCGGGCGGTATTAGGCCAAAGAGCAATGTGCAGGTGGAAAGAGAATGTTATTGTTGTCACCAGATAGGGCATCTCATAGCTGACTCTCCTTCCCTTAGTAAGAAGCAGTCTACTGCCAATGCTGACCAGAAAAGAAGAGCCCACCCAAAAGGCATTGGTTTCATCCAAAACAAGGTTGTACATGAAGGTAAGGAAGGTTTTGATCCCTGTTTTAAGCCCTTCATCTTAGAAGGTTTTATGTCACTCACAGGTCACAGGTAATCATTCAGACCAAAAGCCCATAACTATGTTAAGAGACACAGGTGGTTCTCAGTCTGTCATTCTGTCCAGTGCTCTGCCTTTCTCCCCAGAATCCGCATGTGGTTACAGCGCCATCTTGAGGGGTATCGAAATGGGCTATACACCCAAACCCATCCACATGGTTCACATAAAATCCAAGTTGGTAACAGGATACTTCCCAGTTGCGGTGAGTGACAAACTACCCATCGAGGGAATAACGTTATTGCTAGGTAACGATATAGCTGGTGGAAAAATGCTACCATCATTAGAGCTGGTAGATGTGCCTATGCCACCAGACTTGTATAGTGAGTCACCCACATTCCCCACATGTGCCGTTACTCGATCCCAAGCCCGTGCCAATACGGACATTTGTATTAGAAACAGTTTTCTCATGCCCATACTTACAGAGACAGGGAAACCAGAGTCAGAGCTTCCTGCAGCTCCGAAACAGCCCTGCGGGCTAGAAGTAGTGGCGGAGCCCACTCCTGGTATGGAGGAAGTGGGGACTGCTGTAAAAACCAAGCGGTTTAGTGAATTGCAATGATTGGATCCCACTCTACGCAAGTGTTTTGAAGGGTTGGTAAGTAATGACAGTACGCAAAGGTCAGTTTCGTCCCAATGCAATAAAAATGCCCAGGTGTATTTGGAAAACAATGTGTTGATGCAAAAATGGCATGTGCCCGGTGATGAAAACAGTGAATGGAGACATGTGACACAAGTTGTGCTGCCGCAGGGCTACCGACAGCAAGTTCTGACAATGGCTCATGAAAGTTGCTGGTCTGGACATTTGGGGGTTACGAAAACATACCTAAACATCTTGCAACACTTTTTCTGGCCTGGACTGGCAAGATGTGGCTAAATTCTGCCACAGTTGCCACATTTGCCGGTTGGCCGGGAAACCTAATCGGAGCATTCCTCGTGCCCCACTTTGACCAATTCCGGTAGTAAAACAACCATTTGGAAAAATCATCATTAACTGTGTAGGCCCACTACCAAAGACTCGCAGTGGAAATCAGTATTTGTTAACTATGATGTGTACAGCCACTAGGTATCCTGAGGCAATACCTTTGAAAAAGATCACTGCCCTCACTGTCATTAAGGCATTGATGACATTCTTTGCAACGTTTGCGTTGCCGCATGTAATTCAAACAGACCAAGGAAAAAATTTCACATCTAAAGTATTTTACCACCCGGAGAGCCAAGGTGCACTGGGGAGGTGGCATCAGACAGTGAAGTACTGTATATGCTCCGTAAGTATTGTCTGGAGACAGAAAAAGATTGGGATGAGGGTTTGCCTTTTGTATTATTTGCAGCTCGTAATGCTAGACAAGAGTCCTTAGGATTTAGTCCTTCCGAGTTGGTGTTTGCGCACATTTCGTGCAGCCCGCTAAAAGCTGAGAAAGAAACTATATTGAACGCTAGTGACCGGCATGTAACGTGCTAAGTTATGTGAGCAGATTTAGAGAGCAGTTGCATAACACAAATCAGCTCATGAAATACCGCTATGACAAAACAGTGGTACACTGACAGTTTGCTGTTGGTGATCAGGTTTTGGTGCTATTACCCCAACCTGGCTCCTCCTTAAATGCCCGCTTTGCTGGACCATACACAATTGAGAAAAAAACTTAGTGACACAGATTATGTTATTCACACCCCCGATCGCCGGCAACAGAAAAGAGTGTGCCACGTAAACATGTTGAAGCGCTATTTTGCCCAAGATTCCACCAATGCTGACACCCCACATCCACTTAAGAAACACACTAGTGCCACCATCATAGTGCAAGACATTGACATGGATTTGCTGAAAGGGTACTGGCAAGTCCCTCTAACCAAACGTGCATCTGAAATATCAGCCTTTGTTACACCTGACTGCCTACTACAATACACACTCATGGCATTCGGCATGTGTAATGCACCTGCCACTTTTCAGCAGCTGATGAATATTGTTATGTGGTATTGAGGAGTGTAGTGTTTATCTGGATGATGTTGTTGTGGAAAATATTACCTTTATTTCATTATAGCTTAAGGTATAAGGCATTATTACAGTTATAGTTATGAAGCATTTGGCCTGTGCAAAACAGCAGCAAGCTTAAGACATGAATATGTTTACTAGTAATTACAAGGTCTCACAATGCAAGAAGTGAACTAGACATAACATCAGATTGGATGTGCCTGTTGCTTTTGTTGTTGTACTCTGTCTTACAGGAACAGGTTGACCTCTGCCTGGAGGCATAGCAACAGTAAAACATCAGGTCATCCCACCGTTCTCAACCTATGGGAGAGCAACACGCCAACTTCCTAAAGACTGCACATTTCACTCTGTAATATTATCACTGGGTCAGGGAAAGACAGGAGTCAGACTTCATGAACTGACAGAGAACACTGTTGGTGTTAGGGACAGTCTGACCCAGAGCTCTGCAACTGCTTTTTTCAGTGTGTGTTAATAAACGGCTAATTTGAGACCATATTTATCTCCTCCGTTTTATCAATCAAACGAACACGCGGAACTGAGGGAGGACATTCCAGTTCCAACATTGTGTACACGCAACACTGGAACAAACATGTTGATGTTTTGCATAAGGTATTTCAAATACTCGCACAAGCTTCATTGACATTAAACGTTGCCAAATGTGAGTTTGGCAAAGCCACTGTGCTCTACCTAGGTAGAGAAGTTGGCCAAGGACAGGTGCGCCCTGTCCAGTAAAAAAATCAACGCCATCGTAAGTTTACCCATACCTACCACACAGCGTGCTCTACGCCGATTTCTGGGAATGGCAGGCTATTATTGTGCTTTCTGCCGCAACTTCTCGACAGTTGTTCAGCCCCTGACTAGTCTACTTAGTCCAAAGAAAAGGTTTGGATGGACCCCTGAATGCCAGAGTGCTTTTGAATGTGTAAAAGCCCTGCTGTGTCACTCTCCTGTGCTGCGTTCTCCTGATTTCTCTAAACACTCTAAGCTCAACATCGACGCCAGCGGTGTTGGGGCTGGGGCGGTCTTGATACAGGAGGATGCGGAGGGCATTGATCATCCAGTGTGTTACTTTTCCCGCAGGTTCAACACATACCAAACCCGATATTCAACCATTGAGAGAGACTTTAGTGTTACTACTAGCTCTTCAACACTTTGATGTTTATGTTGGATCCAGACACTTGCCCATCGTAGTCTACACGGACCACAACCCTCTTGTATTCCTTGCTAGAATGTACAACCACAACCAGCGACTAATGCGGTGGGCTCTCATGGTTCAAGATTACCACCTAGACATTCAAACCTATTAGCAGATGCCCTATCCAGATGTAAGTAGCATTCCATTGTTTTTATGCACTCAGATAAAGTTGTACTGTTATGTCAGGACACACAGATGTTGTAAAAAGTTATATATATTGTTTTGTAACCTCCCTGGAAGAGTTTTTTAGGGAGAGGGTGTTACAGCCACCGGCCTTTCTACTCCTCTTCCCCCCTGTATTGCTTTGTGTTTCCCTTGTTCTGTCTGTGTACTCCGGGCTGTGTGTGTCGTTAGATCCAGGAAGACCAACACCCATCCGTGATTGGTGGAGCTGCTCTTTATTATTGCCATTGGCTGAGGAAACCGCGAATCAGCAGCTGCAATGTCATCACCCATGGACCGCGCCTCCTCGCCCGATTGGCCTACCATTCAAGCTCTCCACCAACCGGCTACCCACACACCCCAGCACACCAGTATTTAAAGTGCTGTGTTCCCAGTGCTTGAGGCTGGCTGTACCTCCACATGTGCAGCTTGCCTCGTTGCTGTGGTTTTCTTTGGGCTTTGTGATTTTTTTTTTTTTTTTTTTTTTGGTAGTACATGTACATGGTAGCTGTTTTGCCATTCCTATGACCTGTTATCTGTGTCCCTGTAGTTGATCACCCTGAGTAAGTTGGCCTGGTCAGCCATCTTGCCCTCTTTTGTTCTAAATGCCATGTGTTTAGCTTGTAGCTGAGACCGGTTATACGTGGTACCTTTTAAGGGTTAAGGGGCCGTGTTCTTCTTTGTTTTGGTTTATTGCCTTGATTGTGCTGGATCTAGTTTTAATAGGACAAATTCTGGTGCTCTTGGATGTTTGTTAGCCACTGGCCCCATTATTCACTTTTTTTGTGTGTGTTAGTTTTAGCTCCAGTCTGTTACTCCCTTAGTTTTGTACTTGAGAAGCTCAATTTCCTTGTGTTCTGGAAATAAATGTCTGCTTGGCTTTTAAACAACCTGGCTACTATGTTGCTCCTTTACCTCCCCTAGACCTCTGGGTTGTAACACTGGCCCTCACAGTCTCCTCATCTAAAGCCAATTGAGCACCAGTGGGACATTGGGTCTCAATATGTCTGACACTACAAAGTACCACCACAGACTGTCCACGAGCTCACTCTGCTCCCAGACCTGTGATCTTCCCCCAGGACCCCACCTGCTGACTCATCAAAACAACAAAACCATGAAGAGATGTGGTGTGAGCACAACTGAGGCAAAGATCATGAGGAAATAAAGGTTTAAGTTCCTGTGTAATAGGAAGAAAATGATGGGCTTCTATTTTAGGGGGGTCTGAGGAGTTGTTAGGTTCCCATCACATCTCTGACAGAGAAGAAACAGCACTGTGTGGTGTGACCACAACTGAGCTCTTATTAGGTGTGAGACTAAATTAGTTAAACCTACATTTGTATTAAAGTTTACAATAAATCATCCACTGAAGAATGTAGGAAACATTTCAACAAGACTGTATTTTTCACATGTGCCTGGATGTTTAACTAAAACTTGTCTCTGTTGTGTCCTCACATTGTGAATGTGTATATAAAAACTACAAAGGTGTCGCTTTCTGCCCTGGCTGTGTTTGCATGCACATGTGGGAAGGCAACAAGTCTCATACCCCCCTCCCCCTTATCATGTTCCACTACAGTGACAATGCTATTTATACTAGGCCATAATGAAAGCCACAGCAAGAATGGTCTTCAGCTCTCTGCTACATAAGCTGCTTTAAAATGAGCAGATATGACCATTGTGAAAATATGAGGGTGCATGATGACAAAAGGCTTCAACGTATGTCAATGTTACAAAAACTGTTAAATTTCAAGTCATCGAACCAAGAAATGTTAAATTCTATTAACATTCACCAGATCTCAAGCTGGTAACGGAGAAACAAATGAGTTCCCTCAAAATGTGCAGAGAATAAAATCTTTGATTTGAGACCAACAAAAAGTGGCAAACAATGATTCCAGACAATCTGCTATGACCAAGAAAGCTATGTCTGCCTGAAAGCTACGTAAGAGACACTATCATTTTAATCAGTAATACTACAAGCACCAGTGGCAGCACTGAGCACAATGAGTGAGCAGCACTGGACTTGGGGAGTGAGGAAGAAATTACTTGGTTTGTGTAAATGAAGAGAAGAGACTTATCTCAGTCATCATAGTCCTGAGTCCTGAGTGTAGTCACACAGAAATTACACAGCAGAGGAACAATGTAAGCTTTGTTTTAACCATAGTTTCTGATTCTGGGTTGAAATATTTCCTTGGCATAAATAATCTGTACTGTTGACAGATGACCATGAATAAGACTGATGACTGTCACATGGGCGGATCTACCAAAAAGACGATGAGGATGTATTTTGGTAACATCAGTAAATGAGCCCTTCAATAACACTGATGTAGTAGTTTACCTGTAGAACCTGTTTTAGTCTTAAAGATGTGTGAACATGTAACAGAAACACAGCACAAGAGCAAATTATTCACATAAACATTTGCTTAAATCCCATAATTGAAGATTCAGTTGTTTATGTAGCTTCTCTGTGGCCTGTTTAGAAGGAGATTGTCACTTTATTTCATGAGCAGCTAAAACATCATTATGGTTTTTATTATAACATTGACTTGTAACTGCACTTCTATACTATGTTGAGACTGAGATATGCAAAATGTATGAGGTCAGTTTGAGCAGCAGTGAGCAGCCCAAAAAAATAAACACCCGCCTCTTGATGTTAAATGTGCATCCTTCCAGGGGCACACTTCTTTAATGGACAGCCCTTCAGTCATACGCACAATGATGAACTTTATCTTGATGAACTTTATCTTCATGGGGTTATGGTCTGGGCTTTGTGTGGGCCACGGCAGAAGGCTCATCAAAAAGACTCCAGTTGTGCAAACTCCTGACTCTGATTAGCTTTTTCTGAAATAATTAGTCTCTGGGTTCACTGATCTTCACATACTCCATTACTGTGAATGTTTATTGGGAGTGTTCAATAAAGACGTGAGATATAAGAATTGTTTGTGTGTTATCAGCTGAAGCACATTGTGCTTGTCTATTGTTGTAACTTACATGAAGATCAAATCACATTTGATGGTAAATTATTGCATAAACCCAGTTAATTCCAAAGGATTCACATACTTGTTGCTGTGTACACAGAATAAATCATGTCAAGTATCCACATTAACACTAAATATTCTTTCCACAGAATCGTAACACTGATGAGCTCAACTACACAACAGTGAAATTTTGACCAAAACCAAAATGAGAAGAGCTGGAGCCCGATGGTACTGACTGGATGCTGCCACCAGATAAACTCAGCCATTAGTCAACTGGAACTGATGCTGTCTTACATTTACAGGCTCTATGGGTTTGAACAACTGCTTGGTTAAACAATAAACTCTCTTGCCTATATATCTCATTTTGCATTATAGATCTGATATTAACCCATTTTCAATTGTCTTTTCAATGCACAGCTTCAATTGTCAGAAACGGTTTAACTGAAAAACATAACCAGCATTTGATGGAGGAAGGGTATTTTCTAACAGTGAGAGCTAGACACAGTCTGCAGCAGCAGAGGACTGAATGAAAACCAGCATATTTCAACTCAGGGTATAAATACAACTGAGGTCAAACTCAAGTCTGGTAACTTAACGCTTCATAATAAAAGACTTTGAAAGGAAAGAGTGACTACTGTCTGACTTTTTTCTGTAACAGGAAAAACAAGATTCATTTGTAAAAAATTTTTTTTTTTAAAAAAACATTTTTCATATGATATATGATCATATGATTCACTGATATAGCATGTGTATACAGTATGTAGTCATAGGCTGGATGTCAGAATCAAATGTGCAATTATTTTAAAAATAAATAATAAATAACAGCAGTTTTGTGTGTCAAACTCTACTTATGTTTATTTCATCAGAAGATAATGATGAATCTCCTGAGGACACGAAGAGAAAATTGAAAAGTAAAATTCTTGACCTTGCCTGCAGAATAGTCCAAGCTGACAAGTGTGATCTATTCTAATGTGATGGTTCTCCATTTAATGGTCAGCTCTGGTCTTGGTTGCCAACATAAATAAACTTAAAGTCAGGTGCTTTTGAAACCTACTGTATCTATCTGTAGTTTGGTTTGATGCATTTACTTCAAGTTATGTATTTAACAACATCAAGCAACACAAACCTTATTGCCAAACTAAAGAAAACACATTTTAGCTTAGGAGGAATAACTCTGATTGTGTCCAGATGCTCTTATTAGAAGAGTTAGGCAGAGGCCTGCAGCATCACTTTCTTGACATAAAGACACAGCACAGGGGTCTGAACACACCTGAAGTCAATATCATGAAGTCTTTCACATCAAACATTTCTGAAAGTGACAACTGAAAGGAAGCAGGAAAGACTGGCTAACAGAGACACTCCAAAGCCTCTAGAGCTGTATAGAAATTTAAGAGAAAAATAAGGTCCACTGCTGTCAAATCTGATATAATGTGGGAAATGAGGCTACTGTCACATGTGGTGGTGTGAATTAAGATTGATCGGACCCTAGATACAGACAAAGCACTTCATTTATACTGGTAAGTTTAAATACTAAATTGAAGTATGTACATGGGGTGTCCAGGAACGCAGACACTGAGACAGAGTTCAGGGAAGTCCAGACACAGACAGTCCGGGAACATGGAACACAGGAGCAGAGAGAGACCATGGAGACTCAGAGGAGTGCACTCTCTTACACCGGGAACGACCAGGAGACACTGGACTCACGTACAAGCATGAAGCCAAAGAGGCACAAGAGACGGGAGCCACACACAAGGAAGACACAAGGAAACAGGAGCCAAGGAGACGAGAACTCAGGGAACAGGATGAAATCACATGAGGAACACATGGTGGGTAAGTGGTTAGCACAGTTACCTCACAGCAAGAAGGTTCCTGGTTTGAAACCCAGCAGGGACCTTTCTGTGTGGAGTTTGCATGTTCTCCCTGTGCTTGTGTGGGTTTTCTCCAGGTACTCTGGTTTCCTCCCACAGTCCAAAAACATGTATGTCAGGTTGATTGGTGACTCTAAATTGCCCATAGGAGTGAGTGTGAGTGTGTGAGGTTGTTTGTCTCTATGTGGCCCTGTGATGGACTGGTGACCTGTCCAGGGTGTACCCCTGCCTTTCACCCACAGAGAGCTGGGATAGGCTCCAGCAGATCCCTGTGAACCTTGTTAGGATCAAAAGTCTAAATTGTTCATCATAGAATTTATTCACTGCTATAAGTAAATGTACATGTGATCTTGTTGAGTAATTGAACTTTTGACTGCTTTGAATGTTGACAGCTCAACACATGTCAGTTGTGCATATGTTGAAAGAATGTATGCGTTTAGGAAGTGAAACAGACCCGCTCTGGGGCAAGGAACTTGTGACACCAAGTGCCCCCTGGTTGAACTTCATGAATCTATAGGGACAAAAGCCAGTTTCCTTGTTTCTAAAGTGAACGTGATATATGTTAAAGGTCTTCTGTGCAACTATTGTGTAACCTTGTTTGCTATAAATAAAGAAGTCTGTGTGAAGCTCGGGGCTGCAGCCACAAACCCAAGAAGAGACGTCTTCTTGCAGCCACGAGCTGATCCCAGCCTGAAAAGATGCAACGTGTCTCTTGTTAAATGTTTGAGTAGAACCAACAAACCTGGTTAAGGAGTAAGCAGGGATGGATGGATGACATCGGGACAAGCCAGTACAACAACAACACAATCCAGCAACTAGGTGAAACAGAGCGCAGGTCTATAGACTTCCTGCACTGATGACCAATTAGGATCAGGTGAGGCTAATCACCTAGTTACCTAGGGAAGACACATACACACACAAGGAGATACACCAGGGGGGCACAGGCCGACACAGGTGAAACTAATCAAAATAAATGAACACAAAGCTACTTGGGATGAAACCAGGCAAAACAGGAAATAAAACCAAAATAAAAGTCCCAAAACAGGACGTCCTGAACATGGAACAGCTACATGTCCTAATAAGAATGCAATGCATACATTTATTACATGTGATATTTATAAATACAAATGAAATACATATTATAAAATGCACATTAAAGAGACAACAGGTGTGATGGAGATGTAAAACTAAGCCAACCCCCAAGAAGGAAATGGTTTTCAATGAGGTGGCCACAGACAAATGATCTGTCCTGATCCTTCCTGTCTGATACTTCTCAAGTTTTGTGTTTGCTCGTGTCCTTGTCAGTACTGGTGGTATTAAAGATTATTGCTTCTACACAACTGTCTGACACTGTGAGCAACATGAGGACAAAGTTCATCAACTAAAGGTGAGAATATTTATTGAAGCTTTAAAGTTTTATCTGCATCAGAATATTGTTTGGAAGCTTGTTTTCCACTGGATTTCATGTGGAAAACATTTTATGCACTAACCATAAGTTTGCTGACTATTATCTCAACATTTGTACCTGATCTCAGAGAAGAGTCCAGAAAATATTTGAATCATTAAATTCACATCAGACATTTCATCTGTTCCTAAAAGCGACTTCTGTTGTAGAAGTTAGATGGTCTAAAGAATACATACATAATATTGTGCATCAACACTTTTTTTCCTGAAAGCATTTCTGTGCTCAGTTTAAAAAAGAAGCACACGCCCAACCCCTCATTTGAAGCAGCCTTACTGGAGCACAGTTCAGTCACGGACATTGCTGTGCTATAGTAATACACACCATGGCAAACTTTGCCTTGCTAACAGCTATATGTCTCTGTAGACTAAGTAAGTATTGCCACTGGATTTCTCTGAGTTTTATTTATAACTCTGTCAACTTTCACCCAAAACAACTGTAGCATTTCAGTCATTTTAACTTTATTTCAATGGATTCTTAAATGTCTTGTCTCTGCTGTTAGTTTCAGGCTGGATCTCAGTCTCAGCTGCTGAGTCTCAGACTGTGAAGGTCCAACCTGGTGAAGAAGTCAACCTGCTGTGTCCCAACATGTCCAAATATAATGTTTTGACATTCTGGTTCAGACTCGTCAATGGGACCAAGATCAGCTGCATCTCTGTTAAGTACCCGGCTAATGCAGTTGTTTCATACTGTGATGGATTTCAAAGTGGAAAATTTGAAATGAGCTCCAACATCTCTACAGTCTTTCTCAAAATCAAACAAGTGAATTTATCAGACTCTGGGCTGTATTTCTGTGGATTTTATATAAATGGTCATCCTACTTTCAGTGTAACACGTTTAAATGTTAAAGGTAAGATTACTGTATATTCTTTTGTTCTTTTTACTCCTTTTTTCTTGGTCATTTCCTCTAATGATGCAAACATATAATTATCACTTTATTGATACCTATATGTAAAATGTTCCTACTTGAAAATAAAAATGTGATGAAGATACAAATCTGCCAAAATAAGATGCAAACTAAATTTATCTCTATTTCATTGAAAGGGGACAATGAATTTGATGAGGACATGGATGGTAAGTATCAAAGTGAGTTTCCTCACATTGTGCAGAGCCATGTCCTAAGCATCAGAGGAAACATTTAATCCAACTAAATGATTTCTGTTGTAGAAAAGTCTGATGAAACAACCAAGCTGATGGGTGTGATCCTTGGTGGTGTGACTGTTTTCCTTTTCATGGTCATTTTTGGTCTGGTTGTTAAAATCTGGAAACTTCAGAAAGGTACTTCAAATTCTTCTGTCTTCCTCTTGTTTAAACATCTTTTGTTTCAGTGTGGTATCACTTTCTAAGGAAGTGCCTTTTTAAAGTGGTTGATGGTCAAGAAGTAATTCAGGTAACCTGCTGATGATTACCTGGTTACAGTGTTCGTTTTCTTAGTTTATCATGTTAGCATTTGAGAATTTGCATTTAAAACCCATGGAAATGTCAGTTCTCAGATACTTGTCAGAAAGTTGTACCCAAAGATCTTACACTGAATGTACATTATCTGACCTGGTGTCTTATTTCTGTCACTAAGCCAATCATGAAGAAAATAACCCACAACGGAGCAAGGTGATTCCAGCTTCAAGTTACTTTTATAACATGATTAAACATGTGAAGTCATTGCTTAGTTTTTCTCTCAAACTATATGAGATGACTGCCTAAAATACCCACTATATTTACAGAATCGGGATTCTGAGGAATTAAACTACGGAACAGTGACTTTTGGTCCAAGAGCAAGAAGAAGAGAGATGGAGCCAAATGTTGTATACGCTGCAACCAGATAGACTCAGGAGGCAAATGGAACTGCAGCTCAGGGTGGAACTGGTGCCTGACTAAGCTGCTGTTCATATAAGATTTTTACAAAAGAATATAGAGAAGTCTGTTTTTAAAATCTTATTGTCAAAATATCAGCCTTAAACACTGAAATGGCTACACATGTAATAAAAAAATCAAAACTAATATTTTTACATGTGATGACTTTTGAACAGATCTTAAATTGTGTTACATTAAAACAGGCCCTTGTTTACTAGCATTTCACACTTGAAGTGAGTGGGACATTAACCCTAACAAAGTGACATGTTTTCAGACATGCACTAAAACACTGCTAGATGTTTATCCTGGTGAGCTGCATGTAAAAAAACAATTGTCCAAGGGACATGGACCAGACATAAGCTGGACTTTGCTCCTAAGTGATCGGTTGTCATCATTTGAGCACTGGGACAATTCCTGGTGGCCTGCAGGCAATAACATAGCAGATGGATAAATGGTACATGTTTTATACTTGTAGAGTGCTTTTCTACACTCAGGTGCACTCAAAGCGCTTTTACACTATTTGCCCATTCACCCAACCGCTCACACAGGTTGAACAGCCACTGGGGACAACTCTGGGTTCAGTGTCCTTGGGTAGGACACTGAACCCAGAGTGTGGACTAGTGAAGATGGATCAAACCACCAGACCTTTGGTCTATGACTTGCTCTGTCACCTGAGGTACAGCCAGCCCCAGATAAGTGGACGAACTGTCTGAACCCTCACATCAGATGAGACTTTCAGTCTTGATGCAGTGCCTAAGACTGATAGCGCCCATAGCAACCATACTGCATAGAAACTATAGTACATAGCAACAGCCCACTGCATGTCTGCCAATATCACAGTCAGAGCGGCCTGAGATGAAGTCAAACCCCTGGCCTGAATCAATGTTTCAGTTTGGTTCAGTCAGCCAATGGCAATTAACATTCGCAATAGCAACGGCGCGTATGTTTTTGTTCATTTTATTTTGTAATAACGACAATGAAGATCTATGGCGGGAAAAAAACTCACCTATTAGGTGCGTAGGGACCTACTGACCTATATAAATAGAACTGGCATACATAGTAAGACAACAGTCCAACCGGGTGTCTGTGTTGTGTATCCCGCTCTGGCTGCATATGTTAACAAGTCCAAACTATCTCTGGACTGGTGTGACATTGTCCGGACTTTATATTTTAACACCGAAATATTTAATTCACGCTGACTCTCTGACCTGTGTCACTCATCAGAATAACGATGTGTGTGTGTGTGTGTGTGTGTTTTACTCTTCTCCGCTTCTGCCTTTTTCCTCTCTGCAGTTGCTCAGCATGTGACCAGGAGCTGCTGCAAACAGCTGCACCACTAAACCTAACTAATCAAATACATTTATTGCCAACGATTTTAATAATCAATTTTTATTGATAATCTTGATTAGTTGTTGTAGCCTTACAAATAATAGGTTGAAAGGAAACAGTGACGACTGTCTGACTTTTTTCTGTAACAGGAAAGACAAGCTTCATGTTGTTTTTTAAAAAAATCATCTTTGGGGCTGCTGGTGGTGTAGAGGTAGTTGCACCTGTCCATATATGCAGGGGACGCCGGTTTGGCTCCTGAGCCGGCCGTCATATAACCTGCATGTTTTCCTTTGTTCTCTCCCCTAATTTCCTGTTTCTCTCCACTGTCCTATCAAATAAAGGCAAAAACTGCCCCAAAAACAATTATGAAAAAAAAAAATCATCTTTATCATCATCATCAATCAATCACGTTTAATGAGACAAATGCCTAACGCTACTCGCAAAAAAAACACTGTGGTCATTTGAGGAGGGGCAGGCATTTCAGCTTCGCACCTCCATTGCTATGACCACCCACGTTCAGGTGGTACTGAATTGTAGTGGATAATGACCAAGTTCAGTTGAGTAGAGTAAAGCTGAGTAGTGCTAAAACTGTGTAATGGAAAAGGGGCATAAGTGCTTTCTGTCTGACTGGTGGTGGACTGAGGAGGAAGAACTCTGATTGTGTCCAGATGCTCTTATTAGAAGAGTTAGGCAGAGGCCTGCAGCATCACTTTCTTGACATAAAGACACAGCACAGGGGTCTGAACACACCTGAAGTCAATATCATGAAGTCTTTCACATCAAACATTTCTGAAAGTGACAACTGAAAGGAAGCAGGAAAGACTGGCTAACAGAGAAAATCCAAAGCCTCCAAGGGTTGTATAAAATATTTATAGCAGGGCTGTCCAACTCCAGTACTTGAGGGCCATTGTCCTGCCCACTGCTGATTACCTGGATCAGGTGTGTTCAGCCAATCAGAAGCTAAAGGGGTAGAGTGGGGGGACAAAAGTGAATCAACAAGTTGTAGTATTTGTTCCCTTGTGCCAGGAGGAACAGGGGTAGCACTGTGAGATCTGTACACAAATGATCTCCAGCAGCTACTGGTGTCCATGATTCTGACCAAACAAACACAGCATGAGGGCCACCATCCTATAGTTCAAACTGTGCTCACAGCACAGCAGAGTACAGCTCAACTGGTATTCAGCAGAGAACATCAGAATTGGCAGGTTCTACATTAGTGGCCCTGACAGAGTCTTGAGATGCCATGGTGAACATTATGCTGCCTGTACCATTGAGTGTGACCAATCTGCTGGTGGGTCAGTGATGGTCTGGGGAGGCATTTCCTTGGAGTGCTGCACAGAGCTCCATGTCTCTGACTGCTGTCAGGTAACAGAATAAAATCCTTAGAGCAGCTGTTAGACCTTACAGTGGTGCAAAGGACACTGACTTCCTCCTGATGCAGGACAGTGTCCACCCTCATGTGTTCACCTACTTCACTTCAGTAGGTTCAAGTTTGCTGACTATTATCTCAGCATTTGTACCTGATCTAGATCAAAATATGATTATTATACAAATCTGCCAAAATAAGATGCAAACAAAATGTATCTCCATTTCATTGAAAGGGGACGATGAATTTGATGATCACATGGATGGTAAGTATCAAAGTGAGTTTTCTCACATTGTGCAGAGCTGAATTTTTAGTAACGTTGTCAATTAACTAACCAGATATATTATTTCTATAACATTGCTATTAATGAGGAAATTAACTGAATGCAACTTTATTGTTGACTGTTATCATTCAAAATATATAAAATCATAACCTGTTTTGCTGTGATGAAGCTACTTCTGATGTGTGTTCTCTTTATTTACAGGATCTGGACTCTGATGACCTAAAGAACACAGCCCTGAGTTCAGCAGAAATAAGAATCAGGAGGCCTGTATCACAGAGACAAGTGGAGACTCATGTCATTTATGCAGCCAGCAAAGAGAACTGATGCTTTTATCATATTAATCTGCCTTAGTGATTAAATTCACTCATGGAGACCAAAAGCCAATATAACATATTATATATTCATGCAGAAATGGGAAAACCTTATATAATTACAGTACATTTTCTCTTTTCTAGAGTCTGGTTTATTTGCCATATACTGTAAATATAATCTGTGTTTGATAGAGAAGGAGTCAGCAAAGACACCAGTGACTGCCACATTTCCTTATAGGGAGACTACAAACAGGGAGGAATGACTGAAGGACAATACAGATCATCGAATGTCAAATGTCTCTGTCTTAGTACTGTTGGATCTGAGTGCTGCTTTTGACACAGTGGACCATGTGATCCTGCTACAAAGGATAGAGGACTGGATAGGCATCTCTGGTACTGCCCTTAAATGGTTTAAGTCCTATCTTGAAGACAGGAAGTACTTCATTGAAATTGGTAACTCCGTCTCAGACCCAATGGCGTTGACATGTGGGGTCCCCCAGGGGTCCATCTTGGGACCCCTTTTGTTCAATCTTTACATGTTCCCTTTGGGCGAGCTAATATGTAGCTATAACGTGTCCTACCATAACTATGCAGATGACACTCAGATTTACATATCACTCATAGCAGGTGAATATGGACCAGTCGATTCACTGCGTCAGTGTATTGAACAGATCACTATGTGGATACAAAACAACTTTCTCCATATAAACAGTGACAAGACTGAAATAATCATCTTTGGGCCACAGAAATAAAAAAAAAGTGTCAGCAGTCACCTCGAGTCTCTTTCTCTAAAATCTTAAAATCAGGTTAGAAATCTAGGGGTAATCATGGACTCAGACTTGAATTTTAACAGCCACATTAAATCTATATTATCATCAGCATTTTACCGTCTCACAAACATTGCCAGAATCAAAGGGATCATGTCTAAACCAGATTTGGAAAGACTCATCCATGCACTTATCTCTAGCAAGTTAGATTACTGTAATTGCTCATGGGGCTCTCAAAATGAGCTGTAAGGCAGTTGCAGTACATTCAGAATGCTGCTGCTCGGGTCCTGACTAGATCCAGGAAGTACAACCACATTACTCCTGTTCTCAGATCTCTGCACTGGCTTCCTGTCGCTCAGAGAATAGACTTTAAAACAGCTTTGCTTGTGTATAAGTCTCTTCATGGCTTGGCACCATAGTACACACCCTGACAAAAGTCTTGTCGCCTATCCAAGTTGTAGGAACAACAAATAATAACTTGACTTCTAGTTGATCATTTGGAATCAGAAGTGGCTTATATGAAAGGCAAAGACCTCGACATTACGCTTATTTTACCAAAATAAAATCTTATCATGCCGTGATTTTTAATTATTTAATTAGGACAGAAAGGTCAGACTTTGCTTTGGCAAAAGTCTTGTCCCATCTTTAAAGGATTCAACCAATCACAGATTAGAGCATCACCTGTGACAAATACTGTAATTAACACATTCCCAGGTGTGTAGAAGAAGTATCCCAGCACACCCAACCTTCATTTGAAATGCATCCTGACCTGACAGCATGCCAAAGATTCAACCATAGACCGAAGTGCTGATCATCAAGAGCCTGAAGACCAAGTCTCCTGCTGAGGTGGCAGACATCTTTAATGTATCTAAACGTCAAGTGGAGAGGATGAGAAAAAGATTTGAAGAAACTGGTGAAGTTCATGACAGGCCCAGGTCAGGCAGACAACTGTTCGAAAGGACCGTTTGTTGGTTCGACTGTCCAGGGCTAGCCCTTTTTCAACTGCAGCTAGGCTACATAACAACTGGTCACCAGAAACCCCCATATATACAAGAACAGTTTGTCGAATTCTCTCACGCAGTGGTCTCAGTGGCTGAATTAGTGCTCAGAAACCAGCATTAAACAGAAGACAACTAAAAAATCATGTTACATTTGCGAAGAAGGTGAAGGTGCTCCAGGATTGGCCAGCCCAGTCACCAGACATGAAAATTATTGAGCATTTCTGGGGTAAGATGAAGGAGGAGGCATTGAAGATGAAACCAAAGAATCTTGATGAACTCTGGGAATCCTGCAAGAATGCTTTCTTTGCCATTCCAGATGACTTTTTTAATACGTTATTTGAGTCATTGCCGAGACATATGGATGCAGTCCTCCAAGCTCATGGGAGTCATACACAATATTACTTCTTTTTCCACTGCACCATAACTTTATGTTCTGTACTGTACATTATTTCTGTTAAGTGACAAGACTTTTGTCTAAGCAATGTCTGGCCTTTCTGTCCT
This sequence comes from Mastacembelus armatus, assembly GCF_900324485.2. Classification (NCBI taxonomy): domain Eukaryota; kingdom Metazoa; phylum Chordata; class Actinopteri; order Synbranchiformes; family Mastacembelidae; genus Mastacembelus; species Mastacembelus armatus. The sequence continues at coordinate 4,853,053 of NC_046650.1, read as the reverse complement.
AGTTAAATAATTAAAAATCATGGCATGATAAGATTTTATTTTGGTAATATAAGCGAAATCTAGCGGCCTTTGCCTTTCATATAAGCCACTTCTGATTCCAAATGATCAACTAGAAGTCAAGTAATTTGCTGTTCCTACAACTTTAAAATAGGCGACAAGGCTTTTGTCAGGGTGTGTACATCTCTGACATTTTGCTGCCATATGAACCATCTTGGACTCTGAGAACATTAGGGACAGGCCTTCTGCTCGTGCCCAGATTCAGGACTAAACATGGAGAAGCATCGTTTCAGTTTTATGTAGCTAAAATCTGGAATAGTCTTCCTGATGATGTTAGACAAGCCTCATCTCTGGAGATGTTTAAGTCCAAGCTAAAAACTTTTTTCGTTTTAGCTCTGCATATGACAACTGAAAGTGTTTTCTCTAAAGTATTTTGTCTGCACTCTTTAACTTGTCTTCTGTGTTTCAGTAAACCCTGCCTTTACTTTGAATTACTCTGTGTATGAATTGTGCTATACAAATAAACTTGCCTTGCCTTGAGCCCAATGATAGTGAATAGCACTGGACTTGGGCAGTGAGGAAGAAATTACTTGGTTTGTGAGATGAAGAGAAGAGACTTATCTCAGTCATCATAGTCCTGAGTCAGAGAGGCCTAATATGCAGCTCATACTCACACAGACGTTTTACTGCTATGTCCCTGGTACCAGATGAAAAGTGACTTTATAAGAACATCCCACTATTTATGCAAACTGTTATAAGATGCTGTTAATATGAGCTGTTTTATTGTTCAAGTGATAGGAAAAATCATCTTTCCTTTTGGACAGTGATGGTTGTGTAACATCAGCAATAAGCTGTGAGTCAGGTAGGCATCACTTGGTTGACAGCATCAGTGTTGGGTAAGTTACTTCCAAATGTCATACATTATATATTACCAGTTACTGTATTTTGAAAGTAATTAGTTACATTACAATATTGCGGTCTCTGAACTGTAATGCATTACACTAATTTTACTTTACTTTCACCAAAATAACCACAGAAGTATGACTAGGCATTCTAAGATACTTTCATTATACATCCAGTGGAGGTCGTACGATTTGTCCACCACAGTGTCTGAGCACAGCTGAGGTAAAAATCAGGACACTTCAGACATTTTGATGCCTAAGAAGAAATGGTAAACTAGAATTAGTCATAAAAATAAGATACAGTCTATAGCTATATTTGTACAGATGTTTTAGAAAAAACTAAGTGTAGACACTAACCAACAAGCAACAATCGAAAAAGTCTCAACCACAGGAAGACTGGTTTTCAGCCATAACCACACACATCACAGATCCAGCAGTATTTAAAAATCAAGACTAAATCGACTTTTAAAAATACCTGTAAATATCAGCCCTCCTGATGACGCTGCCCTGCTCCACTCATCACTTCACATGCACTGATAACTGATCTTTCCAGCATGTATCAACATCTGCATTTAGCCTTGAGAGGAGGTACAAACACACTTGTACAACCAGATCTGAGAGCATTTACATCTTATAGGTGTCCTGAGAGTCATTCATGCAAACATGTGTTTAGGCCACAGGTAGAATTTCAAGCAGAAATTACACAGCAGAGGAACAATGTAAGCTTTGTTTTAACCATATTTTCTGAGTTTCTGATTCTGGGTTGAAATATTTCCTTGGCATAAATAATCTGTACTGTTGACAGATGACCATGAATAAGACTGATGACTGTCACATGGGCGGATCTACCAAAAAGACGATGAGGATGTATTTTGGTAACATCAGTAAATGAGCCCTTCAATAACACTGATGTAGTAGTTGTTTACCTGTAGAACCTGTTTTAGTCTTAAAGATGTGTGAACATGTAACAGAACCACAGCACAAGAGCAAATTATTCACATAAACATTTGCTTAAATCACATAATTGAAGATTCAGTTGTGTTTATGTAGCTTCTCTGTGGCCTGTTTAGAAGGAGTTTGTCACTTTATTTCATGAGCAGCTAAAACATAGAGCATCATTATGGTTTTTATTATAACATTGACTTGTAACTGCACTTCTATACCTTGTTGAGACTGAGATATGCAAAATGTATGAGGTCAGTTTGAGCAGCAGTGAGCAGCCCAAAAACGAAAAACAAAAAACACCCGCCTCTTGATGTTAAATGTGCATCCTTCCAGGGGCACACTTCTTTGATGGACAGCCCTTCAGTCATACGCACAATGATGAACATTATCTTGATAACAGCTTCAATTCTCTGCAGCCTCAGTAAGAATTCTCAACTTTATCACTTATATTACTATTTTATGTTTAATCAGTAAATATAAAAACTTATTTACTTAGTGCACTCTTACTGATTTTTAATAAGAGCTATTGTTTACATTGATCGTAGTTACAAACTGTTCAATGTCTTGTCTCTGCTGTTTGTTTCAGGCTGGATCTCAGTCTCAGCTGCTGAGTCTCAGACTGTGAAGGTCCAACCTGGTGAAGAAGTCAACCTGCTGTGTCCCAACATGTCCAAATATGATGGTTTGACGTTCTGGTTCAGACTGGTCAACGGGACCAAGATCGGCTGCATTTCGGATTACAGGACTGATGAAGTTGTTTCATACTGTGATGGATTTCAAAGTGGAACATTTGAAATGAGCTCCAACATCTCTGCAGTCTTTCTCAAAATCAAACGAGTGGATTTATCGGACTCTGGGCTGTATTTCTGTGGATTTTATATAGATGGACAGATGCTTTTCAATACAGTACATCTGAATGTTAAAGGTAAGACTAAAGTCTGTTCTTTCTTTTGATTGTTGTTTGTTGGATTTTTCCTGTAACAAATTTTAATAAACTATTAAGTCTGCCATTACTAAAATGATCTAAACCTCTTTAAAAGGAAGTGTTGGACTACATGAAGCAGACAGCAAGTGCAGAAGTAAGAGTTTGCTCAAGATTTTTCTTTTATTGTGGAGCTTATTAGGCCTTTAAGTTGCAGAACTTTATAGTTATTACATTTATATTTTCACCAGGTCTCCAGACTAAAAAGACAAATTAGTCTAACATGATTACCTTTCTTGTAGCTGAGTCTGATGGAACATCAAAGCTGATAAGTGTGATCCTGGGCGGTGTGACAGTTTCACTTGTAGTGCTCATCATTGGTCTGACTGTTAAAAACAGGAAACTTCAGAGAGGTACTTTTCAGAGCTACTGTCTCTTATATTTCACTTTGTTGCTCCTAGAAATTCTCTTACATTTGTCTGAATGTGCTTGTAAATGAAAAAGCTCCTGGTTTAACAGACTCTGATCAATTAACTGACCAGATATTCTGTTTTTGTCACTTAGCTAATGAAGAAGAGACTGTAGAGCAAAGTGAGGTGAGCACAACTTTTTGATATCTTTTTGAAACAGCCTGACAGAACAACAGGACTTTTGGGTCCCTCTTTACAGAAGTGCTTTAGCTCAAACACATTTATATGTTGTCTGGTGTGAACAGTTCTCCTGAGGTCCTTCCCAGCATCTTCATGGGGTTATGGTCTGGGCTTTGTGTGGGCCACGGCAGAAGGCTCATCAAAAAGACTCCAGTTGTGCAAACTCCTGACTCATTTGTGTCACTGCTGCTGTGTCTCACAAGTCCCATGACTTTATTAATCACTGAGCTCCTTTGATTGCTGAAGTTGAGCAACATGGCAGAAACGTTTGTTAAAAATGAAATGACAAGTATAAATCACAGCTGTAATAAAATCATTTGTCATTTTTACATTATACATATTCTTGTCTTGGACACAAAAAGCATGCAGTGATGTTGGTTTCTCTTCATTACAAGAGCTCTAGCCCCTACCCTGCTGTTTTACTGCTTTGCCTGTTTTAGTGTATTATTTCCTATTACCACCCACAGACTGTGCTCAGCCTTGCCCACTGTGGCCAAACACACACTCTGAAGTGCACAGATCTGCTTGTCTTCATTTCTCATATGACTTGTTTTTATCCTTCCTCTTCACACAGTGGTCATACACACATTCATATGCATGCATCCTGTTGCAGCCAATAAAGGCAGACACTGTGGTGCTCAGCTACAGGTGACAGTACGTGTCCTTGTCATCATTAATCTAATATTGTTCTTTCCTCTCCCTGACAGAATGCAGAAGAAGGCATCTATACGGTGAGTACTCTGAATGATGTAATAGAGATGAGCTGATTGAGATTGAATTGAACATTTCCACAATCATGTCAACAACTGCTGTTCTGCTCTCACAGCCTACACTGAATTTCTCCTTTTCTCCCGGTCTCCCTCTCAGGGTTTGACTCCTCATGCCCAGGACACATACGAAACTATCGGCAACAAGAAGCGACACAAAAAGTGAAAGTCCAGAACAAATGTTTTCTACCTAAAACCTTTGTATTAGTATTTATGTGTTGCATATCATACGCTGCATAGATTGTTGAGGGAATGTGAGATCCTTAGCTGTTCTACAAAGAACATGAAGTGAAGCAAGATAAGACAGAAAAAGAGAAGTTCAGCTGAGGGGTTGGCATTTCTCAGAAAAGCTTTTCTGTAAAGGATATTGTTTCCATTCAGACATGTACACTGTTATTATACAAACATTTTTCATGACTAATGCTTTTGAAAGCCTTTCATATTAATAAATGTATATATTTTTATAAATCAAAAATTCACACACAAAAAATTCATTTTTTGTGTGTAGGTGTATTCAAAGTGCTTTCTATACCCAATTGCTAAGTGGCCCTAACTCTTTTATATAGACTATACTGCCAGCTTCCTTTCACTTCGAGTCTATTTTAAATATATCAGTAGCTTTTTCTGAACTAATTAGTCTCTGGGTTCACTGATCTTCACATACTCCATTACTGTGAATGTTTATTGGGAGTGTTCAATAAAGACGTGAGAAATAAGAATTGTTTGTGTGTTATTAGCTGAAACACATTGTGCTTGTCTATTTTTGTAACTTATATGACGATCAAATCACATTTGATGGTAAATTATTGTATAAACCTGTCTGACGTTTTTTCTGTAACAGGAAAGACAAGATTCATTTGTAAAAATTTTTTTTTTTAAAACAAACATGTATCAGGGTGGATATAGAATATAACTGATATAGCATGTGTATATGGGCACTGAGTTCTTCCTGGTGCAGGACAGTGTCCACCCTCATGTGTTCAGAGTGTGTAGACTGTCCCTGGATGATGAAGGATATGATGCCATTGACTGGCTGTTACGGCCACCGGCCTTTCTACTCCTCTTCCCCTCTGTATTGCCTTGTGTTTCCCTTGTTCTGTCTGTGGACTCCGGGCTGTGTGTGTCTTAGATCCAGGAAGACCAACACCCATCCGTGATTGGTGGAGCTGCTCTGTATTATTGCCATTGGCTGAGGAAACCGCGAATCAGCAGCTGCAATGTCATCACCCATGGACCGCGCCTCCTCGCCCAATTGGCCTACCATTCAAGCTCTCCATCAACCGGCTACCCACACACCCCAGCACACCAGTATTTAAAATGCTGTGTTCCCAGTGCTCGGGGCTGGCTGTACCTCCACATGTGCAGCTTGCCTCGTTGCTGTGGTTTTCTTTGGACTTTGTGATTTTTTTTTTTTTTTTTGGTAGTACATGGTAGCTGTTTTGCTATTCCTATGACTTGTTATCTGTGTGTCCCTGTAGTTGATGACCCTGAGTAAGTTGGCCTGGTCAGCCATCTTGCCCTCTTTTGTTCTAAATGCCATGTGTTTAGCTTGTAGCTGAGACCGGTTATACGTGGTACCTTTTAAGGGTTAAGGGGCCGTGTTCTTCTTTGTTTTGGTTTATTGCCTTGATTGTGCTGGATCTAGTTTTAATAGGACAAATTCTGGTGCTCTTGGATGTTTGTTGGCCACTGGCCCCATTATTCACTTTTTTTGTGTGTGTTAGTTTTAGCTCCAGTCTGTTACTCTCTTAGTTTTGTACTTGAGAAGCTCAATTTCCTTGTGTTCTGGAAATAAATGTCTGCTTGGCTTTTAAACAACCTGGCTACTATGTTGCTCCTTTACCTCCCCTAGACCTCTGGGTTGTAACACTGGCCCTCACAGTCTCCTGACCTAAAGCCATTTGAGCACCAGTGGGACATTGGGTCTCAATACGCCTGACACTACAAAGTACCACCACAGACTGTCCACGAGCTCACTCTGCTCCCAGACCTGTGATCTTCCCCCAGGACCTCACCTCCTGGCTCATCAAAACAACAAAACCATGAAGAGATGTGGTGTGAGCACAACTGAGGCAAAGATCATGAGGAAATAAAGGTTTAAGTTCCTGTGTAACAGGAAGAAAATGATGGGCTTCTATTTTAGGGGGGGTCTGAGGAGTTGTTAGGTCCCCATCACATCTCTGACAGAGAAGAAACAGCACTGTGTGGTGTGACCACAACTGAGCTCTTATTAGGTGTGGGACTAAATGAGTTAAACCTACATTTGTATTAAAGTTTACAATAAATCATCCACTGAAGAATGTAGGAAACATTTCAACAAGACTGTATTTTTCACATGTGCCTGGATGTTTAACTAAAACTTGTCTCTGTTGTGTCCTCACATTGTGAATGTGTATATAAAAACTACAAAGGTGTAGCTTTCTGCCCTGGCTGTGTTTGCATGCACATGTGGGAAGGCAGCAAGTCTCATACCCCCCTCCCCCTTATCATGTTCCACTACAGTGACAATGCTATTTATACTAGGCCATAATGAAAGCCACAGCAAGAATGGTCTTCAGCTCTCTGCTACAAAAGCTGCTTTAAAATGAGCAGATATGACCATTGTGAAAATATGAGGGTGCATGATGACAAAAAGGCTTCAACGTATGTCAATGTTACCAAAACTGTTAAATTTTAAGTCATCGAACCAAGAAATGTTAAATTCTATTAACATTCACCAGATCTCAAGCTGGTAACGGAGAAACAAATGAGTTCCCTCAAAATGCAGAGAATAAAATCTTTGATTTGAGACCAACAAAAAGTGGCAAACAATGATTCCAGACAATCTGCTATGACCAAGAAAGCTATGTCTGCCTGAAAGCTACGTAAGAGACACTATCATTTTAATCAGTAATACTACAAGCACCAGTGGCAGCACTGAGCACAATGAGTGAGCAGCACTGGACTTGGGGAGTGAGGAAGAAATTACTTGGTTTGTGTAAATGAAGAGAAGAGACTTATCTCAGTCATCATAGTCCTGAGTCCTGAGTGTAGTCACACAGAAATTACACAGCAGAGGAACAATGTAAGCTTTGTTTTAACCATAGTTTCTGATTCTGGGTTGAAATATTTCCTTGGCATAAATAATCTGTACTGTTGACAGATGACCATGAATAAGACTGATGACTGTCACATGGGCGGATCTACCAAAAAGACGATGAGGATGTATTTTGGTAACATCAGTAAATGAGCCCTTCAATAACACTGATGTAGTAGTTGTTTACCTGTAGAACCTGTTTTAGTCTTAAAGATGTGTGAACATGTAACAGAAACACAGCACAAGAGCAAATTATTCACATAAACATTTGCTTAAATCACATAATTGAAGATTCAGTTGTGTTTATGTAGCTTCTCTGTGGCCTGTTTAGAAGTAGTTTGTCACTTTATTTCATGAGCAGCTAAAACATAGAGCATCATTATGGTTTTTATTATAACATTGACTTGTAACTGCACTTCTATACTATGTTGAGACTGAGATATGCAAAATGTATGAGGTCAGTTTGAGCAGCAGTGAACAGCCCAAAAACGAAAAACAAAAACCACCCGCCTCTTGATGTTAAATGTGCATCCCTCCAGGGGCACACTTCTTTAATGGACAGCCCTTCAGTCATACGCACAATGATAAACTTTATCTTGATAACAGCTTCAATTCTCTGCAGCCTCAGTAAGAATTCTCAACTTTATCACTTATATTACTATTTTATGTTTAATCAGTAAATATAAAAACTTATTTACTTAGTGCACTCTTACTGATTTTTAACAAGAGCTATTGTTTACATTGATTGTAGTTACAAACTGTTCAATGTCTTGTCTCTGCTGTTTGTTTCAGGCTGGATCTCAGTCTCAGCTGCTGAGTCTCAGACTGTGAAGGTCCAACCTGGTGAAGAAGTCAACCTGCTGTGTCCCAACATGTCCAAATATGATGATTTGACATTCTGGTTCAGACTGGTCAATGGGACCAAGATGGGCTGTGTCTCTGTTATGCACGAAACAACTCATTATGTTTCATATTGTGATGGATTTAAAAACAGACCATTTGAAATGAGCTCCAACATCTCTACAGTCTTTCTCAAAATCAAACAAGTGAATTTATCAGACTCTGGGTTGTATTTCTGTGGATTTTATATAAATGGTCGTCCTACTTTCAGTGTAACACGTTTAAACGTTAAAGGTAAGATTACTGTATATTCTTTTGTTCTTTTTACTCCTTTTTTCTTGGTCATTTCCTCTAATGATGCAAACATATATTCATAAATTTATTGATACCTATATGTAAAATGTTCCTACTTGAAAATAAAAATGTGATGAAGATACAAATCTGCCAAAATAAGATGCAAACTAAATTTATCTCTATTTCATTGAAAGGGGACAATGAATTTGATGATGACATGGATGGTAAGTATCAAAGTGAGTTTCCTCACATTGTGCAGAGCCATGTCCTAAGCATCAGAGGAAACATTTAATCCAACTAAATGATTTCTGTTGTAGAAAAGTCTGATGAAACAACCAAGCTGATGGGTGTGATCCTTGGTGGTGTGACTGTTTTCCTTTTCATGGTCATTTTTGGTCTGGTTGTTAAAATCTGGAAACTTCAGAAAGGTACTTCAAATTCTTCTGTCTTCCTCTTGTTTAAACATCTTTTGTTTCAGTGTGGTATCACTTTCTAAGGAAGTGCCTTTTTAAAGTGGTTGATGGTCAAGAAGTAATTCAGGTAACCTGCTGATGATTACCTGGTTACAGTGTTCGTTTTCTTAGTTTATCATGTTAGCATTTGAGAATTTGCATTTAAAACCCATGGAAATGTCAGTTTGCAGATACTTGTCAGAAAGTTGTACCCAAAGATCTTACACTGAATGTACATTATCTGACCTGGTGTCTTATTTCTGTCACTAAGCCAATCATGAAGAAAATAACCCACAACGGAGCAAGGTGATTCCAGCTTCAAGTTACTTTTATAACATGATGAAACATGTGAATTTACTGCTTAGTTTTTCTCTCAAACTATATGAGATGACTGCCTAAAATACCCACTGTATTTACAGAATCGGGATTCTGAGGAATTAAACTATGGAACAGTGACTTTTGGTCCAAGAGCAAGAAGAAGAGAGATGGAGACAAATGTTGTATACGCTGCAACCAGATAGACTCAGGAGGCAAATGAAACTGCAGCTCAGGGTGGAACTGGTGCCTCACTAAGCTGCTGTTCATATAAGATTTTTACAAAAGAATATAGAGAAGTCTGTTTTTAAACTCTTATTGTCAAAATATCAGCCTTAAACACTGAAATGGCTACACATGTAATAAAAAAATCAAAACTAATATTTTTACGTGTGATGACTTTTGAACAGATCTTAAATTGTGTTACATTAAAACAGGCCCTTGTTTACTAGCATTTCACACTTGAAGTGAGTGGGACATTAACCCTAACAAAGTGACATGTTTTCAGACATGCACTAAAACACTGCTAGATGTTTATCCTGGTGAGCTGCATGTAAAAAAGCAATTGTCCAAGGGACATGGACCAGACATAAGCTGGACTTTGCTCCTAAGTGATTGGTTGTCATCACTTGAGCACTGGGACAATTCCTGGTGGCCTGCAGGCAATAACATAGCAGATGGATAAATGGTAAATGTTTTATACTTGTAGAGTGCTTTTCTACACTCAGGTGCACTCAAAGCGCTTTTACACTATTTGCCCATTCACCCAACCGCTCACACAGGTTGAACGGCCACTGGGGACAACTCTGGGTTCAGTGTCCTACCCAAGGACACTGAACCCAGAGTGTGGACTAGTGAAGATGGATCAAACCACCAAACCTTTGGATTATGGCTGACTTACTCTGTCACCTGAGGTACAGCCAGCCCCAGATAAGTGGACGAACTGTCTGAACCCTCACATCAAATGAGACTTTCAGTCTTGATGCAGTGCCTAAGAGTGATAGCGCCCATAGCAACCATAGTGCATAGAAACTATAGTACACAGCAACAGCCCACTGCATGTCTGCCAATATCACAGTCAGAGCGGCCTGAGATGAAGTCAAACCCCCGGCCTAAATCAATGTTTCAGTTTGGTTCAGTCAGCCAATGGCAATTAACATTCGCAATAGCAACGGCGCGTATGTTTTTGTTCATTTTATTTTGTAATAACGACAATGAAGATCTATGGCGGGAAAAAAACTCACCTATTAGGTGCGTAGGGACCTACTGACCTATATAAATAGAACTGGCATACATAGTAAGACAACAGTCCAACCGGGTGTCTGTGTTGTGTATCCCGCTCTGGCTGCATGTGTTAACAAGTCCAAACTATCTCTGGACTGGTGTGACATTGTCCGGACTTTATATTTTAACACCGAAATATTTAATTCACGCTGACTCTCTGACCTGTGTCACTCATCAGAATAACGATGTGTGTGTGTGTGTGTGTGTGTGTGTGTGTGTGTGTTTGTGTTTTACTCTTCTCCGCTTCTGCCTTTTTCCTCTCTGCAGCTGCTCACCATGTGACCAGGAGCTGCTGCAAACAGCTGCACCACTAAACCTAACTAATCAAATACATTTGTTGCCAACGATTTTAATAATCAATTTTTATTGATAATCTTGATTAGTTGTTGTAGCCTTACAAATAATAGGTTGAAAGGAAACAGTGACGACTGTCTGACTTTTTTCTGTAACAGGAAAGACAAGCTTCATGTTGTTTTAAAAAAAATCATCTTTGGGGCTGCTGGTGGTGTAGAGGTAGTTGCACCCGTCCATATATGCAGGGGACGCCGGTTTGGCTCCTGAGCTGGCCGTCATATAACCTGCATGTTTTCCTTTGTTCTCTCCAATATTTTCCTGTCTCTCTCCACTGTCCTATCAAATAAAGGCAAAAACTGCCCCAAAAACAATTATGAAAAAAAAAATCATCTTTATCATCATCATCAATCAATCATGTTTAATGAGACAAATGCCTAACGCTACTCGCAAAAAAACCACTGTGGTCATTTGAGAAGGGGCAGGCATTTCAGCTTCGCACCTCCATTGCTATGACCACCCACCCACGTTCAGGTGGTACTGAATTGTAGTGGATAATGACCAAGTTCAGTTGAGTAGAGTAAAGCCGAGTAGTGCTAAAACTGTGTAATGGAAAAGGGGCATAAGTGCTTTCTGTCTGACTGGTGGTGGACTGAGGAGGAATAACTCTGATTGTGTCCAGATGCTCTTATTAGAAGAGTTAGGCAGAGGCCTGCAGCATCACTTTCTTGACATAAAGACACAGCACAGGGGTCTGAACACACCTGAAGTCAATATCATGAAGTCTTTCACATCAAACATTTCTGAAAGTGAAAACTGAAAGGAAGCAGGAAAGACTGGCTAACAGAGAAAATCCAAAGCCTCCAGAGCTGTATAAAATATTTATAGCAGGGCTGTCCAACTCCAGTACTTGAGGGCCATTGTCCTGCCCACTGCTGATTACCTGGATCAGGTGTGTTCAGCCAATCAGAAGCTAAAGGGGTAGAGTGGGGGGACAAAAGTGAATCAACAAGTTGTAGTATTTGTTCCCTTGTGCCAGGAGGAACAGGGGTAGCACTGTGAGATCTGTACACAAATGATCTCCAGCAGCTACTGGTGATTCTGACCAAACTGTCAGAAAAACACAGCATGAGGGCCACCATCCTATAGTTCAAATTGTGCTCACAGCACAGCAGAGTACAGCTCAACTGGTATTCAGCAGAGAACATCAGAATTGGCAGGTTCTACATTAGTGGCCCTGACAGAGTCTTGAGATGCCATGGTGAACATTATGCTGCCTGGACCATTGAGTGTGACCAATCTGCTGGTGGGTCAGTGATGGTCTGGGGAGGCATTTCCTTGGAGTGCTGCACAGAGCTCCATGTCTCTGACTGCTGTTAGGTAACAGAATAACAGAGTAACAGACCCTTCAGGGGTCGCCACAGCGAATCATCTGCCTCCATTTAACCCTATCCTCTGTATCCTCCTCACCCACACCAACTATCCTCATGTTCTCCTTCACTAAATCCAAGAACCTCCTCTTTGGTCTTCCTCTAGGCCTCCTTCCTGGCAGCTCTAACCTCAGCATCCTTTTACCAATGTATTCACTGTCCCTCCTCTGAAAATGTCCAAACCATCTCAATCTGGCTTTTCCTTGTCACTCCCAGAGAGAACCTCAACACCTTCAGCTCTGCTACCTCCAGCTCTGCCTCCTGTCTTTTTCTCAGTACCACTGTCTCTAAACCAGACAACATTGCTGGTCTCACCACTGTCTTGTACACCTTTCCTTTCATTCTTGCTGACATCTTTTGTCACACATCACACTTGACACTTTTTCCAGGCAAAACCTAAAAGAAACCAAAGGCCTGCATCAGAGAGACAGCTGGAGCCAAATGTTGTGTACGCTGCCACCAGATAAATTCAGGACACAAGAGGAACTGCAGCTCAGCATGGCACTGATGCTTTAACCTACTCATCTGCTTTCATGCTTTTGTATGTTGGTAGGAGGTTGAAGGAGTCACAATAATTAAACTATAAACTTTGAACCATATTCAGCCTGTGTGTTTGATCAGGCTTCTGTTTGCCTCTGTCTGTTCTAGTCTCTGTCTCTTCTTTTTCCTGAGAGGAAGAGAAATGTGCTTGATGTGTGATGGAGGAGGAGTCACAACAGGTGCAGAGGGTCATCTAATGTACTTATAGGGAGACTGAAACCGTCTGTAGGGGAGGAGTGAGCGAGATACAGCACATCACTTGTTTGACAGGAAGAGACAATGCAGTGTGGTCTGAGTACAACTGAGGTGAACATCTTGAGTCCTGTAAAGTCAAAGGTCTGTGTGAAAGTAGTCAAGGAAGCACTGAAAACCAAACTGTAATAAAGTGAACACCACAGAAGACTTCAGCCATGACCACAAGCATCAGTGGTCTGGCTACTCTCATACAACAAGAGTGTATGTCAGTTGCTAAATATATCATTTAGTTAAATATCTCCATTTGTCATTACTTTACACAAACTTCATGACTTCAACACAGTTTCAGGTCACACTTTCATCTGTCAGGTTTCTAATGTTGAGTGGTGCTCACTAAACACAGTCGGGCAATAAAACAATAACAGGTGTTCTTAGGACCAACAGCACCAACAGCATGAAGGACAAAAAGAGACAGAAACTGTCGTCTACCAGAGCCCCGCCCTGTGTCTCTCTGTGGCTGTACTTAGACACAGCAAGGCTTTGAGCTGAGCACTGATGTCAGCATGTTAACACGGCCACAATATCAACGCAGGGGACGTCAAATGTATTTGCAGTGAAAACTACAAAAGTCAACCTCACAGTGGCACTACAGGAAAAGCACTACAGACACAAACTGTCCAGGTGGCTGCCATTCAATCTGCACAGAGGACACAACATGATGCATTTATGTTTGCTTCATGTTTCGATTTGAGGAAAACTACAGTGTCCTCATCTGTCCACACAGGCCTCATTTCACCTGTCACCATATTTCATCTCTTCAGTGATCAGTGACGTTTAGGTGACAGGCCTAATGTCCAGTCCAAAGGCAAAACATGGCATCATAAAACATGTCAGTCTCCTTGTACTAGACCTTCCACTGTGATCCCTTTTCAGCTATGATGTTACTGGACACCTGCTGAAGCTAAAGTGCATATACAAAGTCATTGCACTTGTACAGTAAGTCTGAGCGTCAAGAAACAAACACAAGACTCCCCGCCCCTCTAACTCCCTTTATAGGAGCTCAGTCAAACTATTTGGGCACTGACAATTAAATGCACAATGAGGAGCTTTACCTTGGTCACAATTTTATTTCTCTGCAGCCTCGGTAAGTACTGGCACATTATCACAGCACCAAGGAATGTAATCAATAACACATCAAAATTTAAATGTGCACATCAGCAGTCAATCGCTGTCGTTGCCATATTACAGTAACTTTATATTATAGGCTCAGGGATAAATGTCTTGTTATCTGTGCTGTTTGTTTTAGGCTGGGTCTCTGTCTCAGGGTCTGAGTCTCAGACTGTGCAGGTCCAGCCTGGTGAAGAAGTCACCCTGCTGTGTCCCAACATTTCCACAACTCCAACCCAGACAGACTGGCTCAGACTGGTCAACAGAACTAAGTCCAGCTGTGTCTCCTTTTTTTACCTTTCTGAAGACAGAACTTCATTCTGTCATGGATAATATGAAGTGAGCTCCAACATCTGATGATGAGGTGGATTTTAAGAAAAGTAAGTTTACTCCTTCCCTCTCTGAAGATTTGATTGTGGACATTAACACAGTGTGAGTCATTTCAGGATTAACAAAATCTGAAGACACCAGATTAAAACAGAGTGTAAAGCTATCATTTCGATTTTAGATGAGAGTGATCGGAGGATAAACCTGATCACTGTGATCCTGGGCAGTCTGACTGTTCTCCTCACTATAGTCATTGTTGGTCTGGCTGTTAAAATCAGGAAACTTCAGACATGTAGGAGAAATGCAGAATTTGTTGCATATCTTCTTGTAAATCTTTTCATCGTGATGGACTAATCCAAAGCAAAAAAAGAAATAAGTAATAACCTAATCAGATTTTTGTTTTTTCCCATTTAGCCATGCATGAAGAAAAAATGCCAGAAATAAACAAGGTAAGACCATTTTCTTTCCTTATATAAACTTTACATTATACTGGAATGGGCCCAGTGTTCATCAACCATATGTGCAACAAAGCCCTGCAGCAATAGAGACAATTTATCAAACATCTGTTTAACTAGCTGAAGCTAACTTTTTACAACTAAAACAGTGTACATGTATACTTTCACAGTCATACGGTGTTTTTCATGCTAATAGAAGGAAATTGTTGCCCTGACTAAGAAGACAGCATCACATTTTCTAGAAAACAAAAGAAAAAAAAAACAAACATCAGATACAAGCCTGAAACAGATAAGATATAACACTTCCAAACAGCTAAGAACATGGAGACTATGAAACTTATCGGTGCAAAAAATTGAAAATAAAAGTGGCTTCATGATGGTGTTCACTGGTCTGGCTGTTAAAATCAGGAAACAGCAGAAAGGTACAGTTTAATTTGTGGCACATCCTGTTGAACATTGTATCATGCTGTGACAAACGAATCAACAGCAAAGTATTTGCTCATTGATATTTAACTTACACATTAACCTTTTGCCCCTTAGGTTTGAATAAAGAGCTGCATCCTCAAAAAAACAAGGTGAAGAATCTGCCTTTTTCTTTTTAACCCAAGCTAAAAAAATGTGAAACATAATCACAATGTGCTGAAACACTCATTTCTCAACTTGCTGAGCAATAAATTCATTTTGTTTTCTGTCATTTTTGCTGGAAACATGTGCCAGTGCAGATTTTGAGTGATTTCTGAAAAATTGTGAGTGAGATACAGTATGTGACTCTCAGTACTGGGGCTTACAGGTTCTGGCCTCTAAATACATGGACTATGCAGCACTGAGGTTCCTTCCAGAGACAAGAAGAAGCAGGACACCAGAACTGGAAATTCATGTTTCTTATACGGCCTGCAGATAGACTCATGAAGCAACTGGAGCTGCAACTCAGAATATAAGTGTTGGTCATATTAATCTTGCTGATTTGCTTTTCTATGTTATGGCTTTATGTTTTTTGTAATAATGTACTAATAAAATTAAGAGTTTGAATTTTTTGGCTCATATTTCTTTTATTTTCTTGGTCAAAGTCACTGCTGTTGTTTTGTCTGCCTCTAATCTTCATCTTAGAGCAGCAAGGATGTATTTGACATTTGATGAGGAGGAGCCATGACAGGACAGTGATGACACTGATGGCAAACTGACTCATGGGGGGAGTCAAATGGTCTGTAGGTGGAGTAGGTGGAGTGTGGGCTGAGTGAGATATACATCAGAAACTTACAGGAAGAGACAGCACAGTGTGGTCTGAGCACGACTGACATGAAAGTGAAACGTTTGTAGCAAAGCCTCTGTACATAACATAAATGCTCCAAAAACAACAGAATAAGCCAGCAGCCTGTGGTGGCAAACACCAAGTCAAATATAAAGTCCACTCCAAGGAGACGTCGAATATGACCAACCATCAAGTCATTTCCTGTTTTCAAGGAAGACAGTAACAATACTTTGGCATATGAAGAGATTTGACATAAACTTACTCTCCCTTAACAAGCCACATCACTATCTCTCTCCAAAGCTGATGAAGCTGTTTTGCCAGAGTAGACATCCACAATAACCTACTCAGATATAATCTCAGGTTACACTCATCTCTCAGAATTCTATTTCATTTCACTGTAGCTCAGACATGACGACTGAAAAAAGCAACTGGTTTCCTGAACATACCAGGACTGACTGTTTCTGTTTGCATCTGTGGAGCCATGTTGTAATAACTGACAGTCCAAGGCCAGGTTTTCATTTATTCAGTAACTTCATAGTAGCTATGACTTGTAATCAGTGGACGGGTAAACTGTGGATAGATCTGAGCAAAGTGCATTAAACTAACTAAGCTTCTATTTTAGGGAGGGTCTGAAGGGAGGGAGGAGTTGTGAGGTCCCCATCACATCTCTGACAGAAAAGAAACAGCACTGTGTGATGTGAGACTGAATTACTTTAGAATAAATCATCCACTGCAGAATGTAGGAAACATTTCCACAAGACTGTATTTTTCACATTTGCCTGGATTTTGAACTAAAACTTGTCTCTGTTGTGTCCTCACATTGTGAATGTGTATAAAAACATTTCAAGGGTGTAGATTTCTGCCCTGGCTGTGTTTGTGGGAAAGCAACAAGTCTCACACCTCCCTCCCCCCATCATTTTCCACTGCACTGACAATGCTATTTATACTAGGCCATAATGAAAGCCACAGCAAGAATGGTCTTCAGCTCTCTGCTATAAACTACATGCAACAAAAGCTGCACCACCTTCACACCTACTTTTAAAATAAAAATGGTTGTTGTACATGTAGAAATGTAATTTCCTTCTTTAGTTTATCATCATACATCAGCAAACTGCTGCAGAAAAATGGCTTGTGCACTTGCACAGTGAGGTGATGTTGCCTTCTTCAGTATAAAGTGACCTACAGTACAAATGTGTAGTAGAGCTCAACAGGTGAGGGTCATTTCATGGTAGGTCTCAACTATAAATAGTACAAAATATTGATAGCTCTTTACTGAACTGGCTGCAGGAGCAGAAAGTCGTGTCTCTTGGCACAGTACTTAGCAGCAGTTTATAATTTGCTGTATGCCACTGTTTGCAATTTCCTGATTTTCTGCATAAATTTCTCTGTTCATGAGTCAAGCATACAGCAAACATTGAACAGGCATGGTATCGATGGTAGAACAGCAGAGAGGAAGTTGTTTCTCTCCCAAAAAAACACTGCAGCATGTCTGAAATACACCAAAGACCACCTTGACACTTCACAGCACTACTGGGAAAATGTCTTGTGGACCAAATGTATAAGGAAAAACACAGCACTGTGATATCAAATGAGGACCAGGTACCAACATTAAAACATAATCCAAAGAGTGAAGTACGGTGAAAGGTGCATAATGATTTGTGGCTACTTTGCTGCCTCAGGACAGTGTCAGGGTGGCTGTCTGCAAGTGAAACCCAGAAGAAGTTTGGTGATGAAGGAGAGAAATGACTCTAAACATCAAAGTAAATGTGCTTCACAAAATCTACCTTTTTTAGTGGACTAGTTAGAGCCCAGACCTTAACCCCATAGAGATGCTGTGATAAAAGACCTAATGAAAACTGTTCACACCACATGTCTTAAGAATATGGATGAGCTGAAGCAGTTCTGTAGGTAAGAAGGGTCCAAAGTTCCTCCTAAACGTTGTGCAGGTCTTACCCACAACTACAAGAAGTGCTTCCTCAAGATTATTGCTGACAATTACTGTTCAACCAGTTACTACATCACTGTTTCCATGACTTTGTCCACCATCATTGTACAATATGTTTAATGGGTATGTTACACAAGAACATGAAAGTTTCTGAATATTTTATTGCCTTAGAAATAGTTGTTGAAACTTGTGACTTTGGTGAAGATCAGATCACATCTCATCACATTTGTCCCTAAACAATTTGTCTTTGTCCATTGTTGTATTGCACAGGAAAGATGTTCCCAAAAAGAAAAACTTCATAAGGGATGGACTTCTAGCTCTGGCTAAAGTAACCGCTAGTGTTTTGTTTATTAAGCTGTCACCCTACCAAAAGTCCAACACCAGAATGGTCCAGTACAAATACATGAAACCTTACAGCCCTATAACATAACTAGTGGTCATTGTCGTCTACAAGATAAACTTAGAAAAACCCATTTAGGGTCACTTTTTGTTAAAAATTCAACCGTACATATATTAATAAAAATCTCCTTTCTGGAGGTTTAAGTTTTCTGCAATATGATGAAATGACAATGAAAACATTGAGGCTCTGCATTATTTTCCTGATATATGGTCAGTTTCAGCAACAGTATAAGAGACCACAAGAAAAAAAAACAAACCACCCGCCTCTTGATGTTAAATGTGCATCCTTCCAGGGGCACACTTCTTTAATGGACAGCCCTTCAGTCATACGCACAATGATGAACTTTATCTTGATAACAGCTTCAATTCTCTGCAGCCTCAGTAAGAATTCTCAACTTTATCACTTATATTACTATTTTATGTTTAATCAGTAAATATAAAAACATATTTACTTAGTGCACTCTTACTGATTTTTAACAAGAGCTATTGTTTACATTGATCGTAGTTACAAACTGTTCAATGTCTTGTCTCTGCTGTTTGTTTCAGGCTGGATCTCAGTCTCAGCTGCTGAGTCTCAGACTGTGAAGGTCCAACCTGGTGAAGAAGTCAACCTGCTGTGTCCCAACATGTCCAAATATGATGATTTGACGTTCTGGTTCAGACTGGTCAATGGGACCAAGATGGGCTGCATCTCTGTTATGTACAAAACAACTCATTCTGTTTCATATTGTAATGGATTTCAAAGTGGAACATTTGAAATGAGCTCCAACATCTCTACAGTCTCTCTCAAAATCAAACAAGTGGATTTATCGGACTCTGGGCTGTATTTCTGTGGAGTTTATACAGGAGGACTGATGCTTTTCAATACAGTACATCTGAATGTTAAAGGTAAGACTAAAGTCTGTTCTTTCTTTTGATTGTTGTTTGTTGGATTTTTCCTGTAAGAAATTTTAATAAACTATTAAGTCTGCCATTACTAAAATGATCTAAACCTCTTTAAAAGGAAGTGTTGGACTACATGAAGCAGACAGCAAGTGCAGAAGTAAGAGTTTGCTCAAGATTTTTCTTTTATTGTGGAGCTTATTAGGCCTTTAAGTTGCAGAACTTTATAGTTATTACATTTATATTTTCACCAGGTCTCCAGACTAAAAAAAAAAATTAGTCTAACATGATTATCTTTCTTGTAGCTGAGTCTGATGGAACATCAAAGCTGATAAGTGTGATCCTGGGCGGTGTGACAGTTTCACTTGTAGTGCTCATCATTGGTCTGACTGTTAAAAACAGGAAACTTCAGAGAGGTACTTTTCAGAGCTACTGTCTCTTATATTTCACTTTGTTGCTCCTAGAAATTCTCTTACATTTGTCTCAATGTGCTTGAAAACGAAGATGCTCCTGGTTTAACAGACTCTGATCAATTAACTGACCAGATATTCTGTTTTTGTTACTTAGCTAATGAAGAAGAGACTGTAGAGCAAAGTGAGGTGAGCACAACTTTTTTTATGTCTTTTTGAAACAGCCTGACAGAACAACAGGACTTTTGGGTCCTTCTTTACAGAAGTGCTTTAGCTCAGACACATTAATATGTTGTCTGGTGTGAACAGTTCTCCTGAGGTCCTTCCCAGCATCTTCATGGGGTTATGGTCTGGGCTTTGTGTGGGCCACGGCAGAAGGCTCATCAAAAAGACTCCAGTTGTGCAAACTCCTGACTCTGATTAGCTTTTTCTGAACTAATCAGTCTCTGGGTTCACTGATCTTCACATACTCCATTACTGTGAATGTTTATTGGGAGTGTTCAATAAAGACGTGAGAAATATGAATTGTTTGTGTGTTATCAGCTGAAGCACATTGTGCTTGTCTGTTGTTGTAACTTACATGAAGATCAAATCACATTTTATGGGAAATTATTGCATAAACCCAGTTAATTCCAAAGGATTCACATACTTGTTGCTGTGTACACAGAATAAATCATGTCAAGTATCCACATAAACACTAAATATTCTTTCCACAGAATCATAACACTGATGAGCTCAACTACACAACAGTGAAATTTCGACCAAAACCAAAATGAGAAGAGCTGGAGCCCGATGGTACTGACTGGATGCTGCCACCAGATAAACTCAGCCATTAGTCAACTAGAACTGATGCTGTCTTACATTTACAGGCTCTATGGGTTTGAACAACTGCTTGGTTAAACAATAAACTCTCTTGCCTATATATCTCATTTTGCATTATAGATCTGATATTAACCCATTTTCAATTGTCTTTTCAATACACAGCTTCAATTGTCAGAAACGGTTTAACTGAAAAACATAACCAGCATTTGATGGAGGAAGGGTATTTTCTAACAGTGAGAGCTAGACACAGTCTGCAGCAGCAGAGGACTGAATGAAAACCAGCATATTTCAACTCAGGGTATAAATACAACTGAGGTCAAACTCAAGTCTGGTAACTTAACGCTTCATAATAAAAGACTTTGAAAGGAAAGAGTGACTACTGTCTGACTGTTTTCTGTAACAGGAAAAACAAGATTCATTTGTAAAAATGTTTTTTTTTTAAACATTTATCAGGGTGGATATAGAATATAACTGATATAGCATGTGTATATGTAGTCTGACTGGTGGTGGACTGAGGAGGAATAACTGTGATTGTGTCCAAATGCTCTTATTAGAAGAGTCAGTCAGAGGCCTGCAGCATCACTTTCTTGACATAAAGACACAGCACAGGGGTCTGAACACACCTGAAGTCAATATCATGAAGTCTTTCACATCAAACATTTCTGAAAGTGACAACTGAAAGGAAGCAGGAAAGACTGGCTAACAGAGAGAATCCAAAGCCTCCAGAGCTGTATAGAAATTTAAGCGAAAAATAAGGTCCACTGCTGTCAAATCTGATATAATGTGTGAAATGATGCTACTGTCACATGTGGTGGTGTGAATTAAGATTGATCGGACCCTAGATACAGACAAAGCACTTCATTTATACTGGTAAGTTTAAATACTAAATTGAAGTATGTACATGGGGTGTCCAGGAACACAGACACTGAGACAGAGTTCAGGGAAGTCCAGACACACGGAAGGCAGGAACAGTGCGGGACTCGGGGATTCAGGAGACTGTGGTGACTCAGGTAAAACAGGATCTAGGAGAATACAATCCAGGGAGGCAGGGAAGCTGGAGTCCAGGAACACGGAACACAGGAGCAGAGAGAGACCATGGAGACTCAGAGGAGTGCGCTCTCCTACATGGGGAACAACCAGGAGACACCGGACTCATGTACAAGCATGAAGCCAAAGAGACACAGGAGATGGGAGCCACACACAGGGAAGACAAAAGGAAACAGGAGCCAAGGAGACGAGAACTCAGGGAACAGGATGAAACCACATGAGGAAGACATGGTGACTGAGTGGTTAGCACTGTTGCCTCAGAACAAGAAAGTTGTGGGTTCACAACCTGGCCTTTCTTTGTGGAGTTTGCATGTTCTCCCTGTGCTTGTGTGGGTTTTCTCCAGGTACTCTGGTTTCCTCCCACAGTCCAAAAACATGTATGTCAGGTTGATTGGTGACTCTAAATTGCCCATAAGAGTGAGTGTGAGTGTGTGAGGTTGTTTGTCTCTATGTGGCCCTGTGATGGACTGGGGACCTGTCCAGGGTCCCTGCCTTTCACCCGAGAGAGAGTTGACTAGGGAAGACACATACACACACACAGGGAGATACACCAGGGGGGTGCAGGCCGACACATGTGAAACTAATCAAAACAAATGAACACAAAGCTACTTGGGATGAAACCAGGCAAAACAGGAAATAAAACCAAAATAAAAGTCCCAAAATAGAACGTCCAGAATATGGAACAGCTACATCTCCTAATAAGAATGCAATGCATACATTTATTACAAGTGATATTTATAAATACAAATGAAATGCATATTATAGAAGGTACATTAAAGAGACAACAGGTGTGATGGAGATGTAAAACTAAGTCAACCCCCAAAAAGGAAATGGTTTTCAATGAGGTGGCCACAGACAAATGATCTGTCCTGATCCTTCCTGTCTGATACTTCTCAAGTTTTGTGTTTGCTCGTGTTCTTGTCAGTACTGGTGGTATTAAAGATTATTGCTTCTACACAACTGTCTGACACTGTGAGCAACATGAGGACAAAGTTCATCAACTAAAGGTGAGAATATTTATTGAAGCTTTAAAGTTTTATCTGCATCAGAATATTGTTTGGAAGCTTGTTTTCCACTGGATTTCATGTGGAAAACATTTTATGCACTAACCATAAGTTTGCTGACTATTATCTCAACATTTGTACCTGATCTCAGAGAAGAGTCCAGAAAATATTTGAATCATTAAATTCACATCAGACATTTCATCTGTTCCTAAAAGCGACTTCTGTTGTAGAAGTTAGATGGTCTAAAGAATACATACATAATATTGTGTATCAACACTTTTTTTCCTGAAAGCATTTCTGTGCTCAGTTTAAAAAAGAAGCACACGCCCAACCCCTCATTTGAAGCAGCCTTACACAGTTCAGTCACGGACATTGCTGTGCTATAGTAATACACACCATGACAAACTTTGCCTTGCTAACAGCTATAAGTCTCTGTAGACTAAGTAAGTATTGCCACTGGATTTCTCTGAGTTTTATTTATATCTCTGCCAACTTTAACCCAAAACAACCCTAGCATTTCAGTCATTTTAACTTTATTTCAATGGATTCTTAAATGTCTTGTCTCTGCTGTTTGTTTCAGGCTGGATCTCAGTCTCAGCTGCTGAGTCTCAGACTGTGAAGGTCCAACCTGGTGAAGAAGTCAACCTGCTGTGTCCCAACATGTCCAAATATAATGCTTCGACATTCTGGTTCAGACTCGTCAATGGGACCAATGACCTATTTTCTTGGTCATTTCCTCTGATGATGCAAACATATATTCATAACTTTGTTGATACCTATATGTAAAATGTTCCTACTTGAAAATAAAAATGTGATGAAGATACAAATCTGTCAAAATAAGATGCAAACTAAATTTCTCTATTTCATTGAAAGGGGACAATGAATTTGATGATGACATGGATGGTAAGTATCAAAGTGAGTTTCCTCACATTGTGCAGAGCCATGTCCTAAGCATCAGAGGAAACATTTAATCCAACTAAATGATTTCTGTTGTAGAAAAGTCTGATGAAACAACCAAGCTGATGGGTGTGATCCTTGGTGGTGTGACTGTTTTCCTTTTCATGGTCATTTTTGGTCTGGTTGTTAAAATCTGGAAACTTCAGAAAGGTACTTCAAATTCTTCTGTCTTCCTCTTGTTTAAACATCTTTTGTTTCAGTGTGGTATCACTTTCTAATGAAGTGCCTTTTCAAAGTGGTTGATGATCAAGAAGTAATTCAGGTAACCTGATGATGATTACCTGGTTACAGTGTTCGTTTTCTTAGTTTATCATGTTAGCATTTGAGAATTTGCATTTAAAACCCATGGAAATGTCAGTTTGCAGATACTTGTCAGAAAGTTGTACCCAAAGATCTTACACTGAATGTACATTATCTGACCTGGTGTCTTATTTCTGTCACTAAGCCAATCATGAAGAAAATAACCCACAACGGAGCAAGGTAGATTGCAGCTTCAAGTTACTTTTATAACATGATTAAACATGTGAAGTCATTGCTTAGATTTTCTCTCAAACTATATGAGATGACTGCCTAAAATACCCACTATATTTACAGAATCGGGATTCTGAGGAATTAAACTATGGAACAGTGACTTTGGTCCAAGAGCAAGAAGAAGAGAGATGGAGCCAAATGTTGTATACGCTGCAACCAGATAGACTCAGGAGGCAAATGAAACTGCAGCTCAGGGTGGAACTGGTGCCTCACTAAGCTGCTGTTCATATGAGACCAGTGGGTGGGGATGGATTACACTTATTCTTGTCAAAAATCATTTTGCAGTCAAGTTCTGATGAAGACTCTCATCTTGTTACAACTGCCCAGAGTCGTCTATTTTGAAAGACAGATGGAGGTCAGTGCTGAAATGAGTCTACATTTGTTTGATCAGAAGAGATGGCACAGTGTGATCTGAGACCTCTGAGGTGGAAATTAGAGCACGTCTTTAAGATCTTCTGGTTTTTCAAGTTAGACATATATATGTATATTTGTTAAACATTAATTAAATTGGCAGTAAATCTGTGAGTATGTGTCACCTGTCTTTGTGACAAGTTTTATGTTCTGAGAACACAACACACACATCACCTCTGAAACTGCATGACAACATGGTAATGCTGACAATGCTACTCCAAGCAAGAAGAAAATCAAGCTGTTCCAACCCACTGCTACCTGTGGGCAGTGAGCGGTGAAAGGTCAGTCATCATTATATGATATTCATCTCTAGCAAATACATTTATAGAAATACAAGTTTATGTTGTGGCTGTAAATCAAGAAATGCCAGTGTCCAATCAAAGCTCACTGTTGACCAAAAGACTAGTTGAGATAGAGACTATTTGGTCTCACTTGGTAATTATGAGTCTGAGCGAACAAAAATTAAATGTGGGGTTCCTCAAGGGTCTATTCTCGGTCCTCTCTTATTCAATATCTACATGCTGCCCCTTGCTCAGATTATGGAATACTACAACATTGACTACCATACCTATGCAGATGACAACCAACTTTATATATCAGTATCATCTCATGATTATAGTCCTCTAATTTCAATATGTGAGTGTATTAATCAAGTCAAACAATGGATGTGCCACAAATTTCTCCAGCTCAATACAGACAAGCCAGAAGTGATTGTTTTTGGCCCCAAAAATGAAAGGTCAAAGGTCATTGCTCACCTTGACTCCATGTCATTGAAAGCTACAAATCAAGCCAGAAACCTTGGTGTAATCATTGACTCAGACCTGAATTTTAACAACCACATAAAATCCATCACTAAATCTTCACTAAAACATTGCTAGAATAAAAGGTTTTCTGTATAAACAAGATGCAGAAAAACTTGTTCACGCATTTATTTTCAGTAGGTTAGATTATTGTAATGGCTTGTTTACAGGTCTTAGCAAAAAGTCAATCAGGCAGCTTCAGCTAATCCAGAATGCCGCTGCCAGAGTCCTTACAAACACCAGGAAACTGGACCATATCACACCAGTTCTTAGATCACTACACTGGCTTCCTGTTAGTCAAACGATAGAATTTAAAATCTTATTGCTAGTTTATAAAGCACTAAATGCTTGTGGACCAAAATATATCCAAGATATATTGGTTCCCTATGAGGTTTCCAGACCCCTCAGGTCATCTGGGACAGGTCTACTGTGTGTTCCCAGAACCAGAACCAAACAAAGTGAAGCAGCATTCAGTTACTATGCTCCTCACTTGTGGAACAAACTTCCTGAACACCTGAGGTCTGCTCAAACTGTCAGCTCATTCAAATCAGGACTGAAAACACTTGTTTACTGCTGCCTTCAAATAATTGTTCATCCTTGTTTTTTTAATGTGCTTTTACATCTTATTTTAATTTACTTTATTTGATTTAAATTTATTTTATGTTAAATGTCTTTTTTTTTAGATGCTTTTCTCAATGCTTTTAATGCAATTACATGCTTTACTTGTAAAGCACTTTGAATTGCGTAGTGTATGAATGGTACTATACAAATGACAATCCAGGGTGGGGACCGGGATGCAGAGACTCAGTCTAAAACGCTTCTCTGCAGTTTCCTTAGACCCGCCGCCCCCCTCAAACCACATAGAGACTGTGTCTGCCCCTCGAACATATAAATCAAATAAATCAGAAGTTAACAGAAGAGGAGTTATTCATAAAAACTTAATAAAAATTAAGACCACTCCTCTTATTGAACAGAAAAACAGAACTGTCAAATGTGGATTATTAAATATTAGGTCCCTTTCTTCTAAATCTCTGTTAGTAAATGATTTGATAACTGATCACCAAATTGACTTACTCTGTCTTACTGAAACCTGGTTACAGCAGGATGAATATGTCAGTCTGAATGAATCAACCCCCCTCAGTCATAAAAATTATCATGTTCCTCGAAGCACAGGTCGAGGTGGAGGAGTAGCTGCAATCTTCCACTCAAACTTATTATTAAACTTTCATCCTCAGAACAGTTATAACTCATTTGAGAGCCTCACTCTTAGTCTCTCACATACAAACTGGAAAACACAAAAACCAGTTCTACTTGTCATTTTGTACCGTCCACCTGTCCCTTACTCAGAGTTTTTAACTGAATTCCCTGACTTCCTGTCTGATTTAGTGCTTAGATCAGATAAAGTCATTATAATGGGAGATTTTAACATTCATGTAGATATTGAAAATAACAGCCTCAGCATTGCATTTAATTCTATATTAGATTCAATTGGTTTCATTCAAAACGTTAATAAACCCACCCACTGTTTTAATCACACCCTTGATCTTGTTCTGACCTATGGCATCGAAATTGAACATCTAATAATTTTTCCCCCAAATCCTGTTTTGTCAGATCATTCTTTAATAACTTTCGAATTTAAAATGATGGATCATGCAGCGTCTGGAAGAAAATTCCACTACAGCAGATGTTTATCCGACAACGCTGTTAATAAATTTAAGAAAATGATTCCATCTTTATTTGCATCTATGCCAAGCATAAACATAGTGGAGGGCAGCTGCCTTAATCCTACTCCCTACCAAATTGATCATGTTGTTGACAGCGCTGTAACCTCACTGCGTGAAACGCTTGATTCTGTAGCCCCTCTGAAAAAGAAGTTAGTGATTCAGAGAAGACTAGCCCCATGGTATAATTTACATGTTCGTACCTTAAAGCAGGCATCACGAAGGCTGGAAAGGAAGTGGCGTTCCACAAACTTAGAGGAAATTTTTCTAGCCTGGAAAAACAGTCTACTAACATATAAAAAAGCTCTCCGTAAAGCCAGAACTGCATACTATTCATCACTAATAGAGGAAAATAAGAACAATCCCAGGTTTCTTTTCAGCACTGTAGCCAGGCTGACAAAAAGTCACAGCTCCGTTGAGCCCAGTGTTCCCTTAGCTCTCAGCAGTGATGAATTTATGAGTTTCTTTACAAATAAAATCACAACTATTAGAGATAAAATTCAGCAGATGCTTCCTATACCTGCAATAAATGAATCTTTTACTACAGTAGCTCTTGAATCATCTGTAGGACCTCAGTTATGTTTAGACTGCTTCTCTCCTATAGATCTCTCTGAATTTACATCAGTAGTTGCTTCATCGAAATCATCAACGTGTCTCTTGGACCCGATCCCGACTAGACTGCTTAAAGGCACCCTGCCATTAATGAACTCATCTTTATTGGACTTGGTAAATTTATCTCTAGTATCAGGCTACGTACCACAGGCCTTTAAGACTGCAGTAATCAAACCTTTACTCAAAAAGCCTAGTCTTGATCCAGGAGTCTTGGCTAATTATAGACCAATATCCAACCTGCCATTTATTTCTAAAATCCTAGAAAAAGCTGTTGCTAAGCAGCTATCAGACCACTTACACAGGAATGAACTATTTGAAGATTTTCAATCAGGATTTAGAGCACATCATAGTACAGAAACAGCACTGTTGAAAGTTACCAACGATCTTCTCTTAGCCTCAGATAATGGACTTGTTTCGATACTTGTCCTCCTAGACCTTAGTGCAGCATTCGACACCATTGACCACAACATCTTATTACAGAGACTGGAGCATGTGATTGGTATCAGAGGAACAGCGTTAAAGTGGTTCCAATCCTATTTATCGGACAGATTCCAGTTTGTTCATGTCCATGATGAACCTTCCACACGAACAAAAGTTAGTTATGGAGTGCCACAAGGTTCTGTGCTAGGACCGATTCTGTTCACCCTGTACATGCTTCCTTTAGGATATATCATTAGGAAGCACTCTATTAATTACCACTGCTATGCGGATGACACTCAGTTATATCTATCTATTAAACCTGTTAACACAAACCAGTTAACCAGACTTCAAGCCTGTCTAACTGACATAAAGGCCTGGATGACCAGTAACTTTTTACTTTTAAACTCGGAGAAAACAGAAGTCATTATATTTGGGCCTAAAAATCTCAGAAATAACTTTTCTAAAATTATAGCTATTCTAGATGGCATAGCCCTGGCCTCCAGCACTACTGTAAAAAACCTTGGAGTTATTTTTGACCAGGACATGTCCTTTGACTCACACATAAAACAAATTTCTAGAACTGCATTCTTTCACCTGCGCAACATTTCCAAAATTAGGAACATCCTGTCTCAAAATGATGCAGAAAAACTAGTCCATGCATTTGTTTCCTCAAGGCTAGATTACTGTAACTCATTACTATCTGGATGTCCTAATATCTTAATAAAAAGCCTCCAGAATGCCGCAGCCAGCGTCCTGACAGGAACTAGCAAGAGAGATCATATTTCTCCTATATTGGCTTCTCTTCATTGGCTCCCTGTAAAATATAGAATAGAATTTAAAATCCTTCTTCTCACATACAAATCCCTTCATAATCAAGCTCCTTCATACCTTAAAGACCTCATAGTACCTTATTATCCCAATAGACCACTTCGCTCTCAGAGTGCAGGCCTACTTGTGGTTCCCAGAGTTCTCAAAAGCAGAATGGGAGGCAGAGCCTTTAGCTATCAAGCTCCTCTCCTGTGGAACCAGCTCTCAGCCTGGGTTCAGGAGGCAGACACTCTCTGTACTTTTAAGGCTAGACTTAAAACCTTCCTCTTTGACAAAGCATATAGTTAGGGCTGGCTTCAGGCAACCCTGAACCATCCCTTAGTTAGTTATGCTGCTATAGGCCTAGACTGCCCGAGGACCATCGGTGCACTGAGCTCCCCTACCCTAACCCCCCCCCCCCCCCCCCTTCTCCTCCTCTCTCTTCTCTCCTCCCACCTCATGTATATTCCACCATTGAATGTCACTAACCTTGTGCTCTCTCTCTCCCCTAGTTTGTGCTCTCTCCCTCTCTCTCTGTTCTCTCTGTACCTTCTGCAGGTGTCCCTGGTCCTGGAGCTGTTTATCGCTGATGTGCAGTTACTGGCCCCACCACCTTGCAGTGTCTATTTGTTGTTTATTGTTGCTGTTCTTTTCTCTCTGCTCTATCCACTCACCCCAACCGGTCGAGGCAGATGGCCGCCCAAACTGAGCCCGGTTCTGCTGGAGGTTTTTTTTTCTTCCGTTAAAGGGAGTTTTTTCCTCTCCACTGTCGCCAAGTGCTTGCTCATAAGGGAATTGTTGGGTTTTTAGTTTTAGTTTTTGTAAAGTGCCTTGAGATGATTTGTATTGTGATTTGGCGCTATACAAATAAAATTGAATTGAATTGAATTGAAATAAATTTGCCTTTGCCTTTGAGGGAACAAGCTTACCACACACTTCATCCAAGGTCTGTTTACACATCTACAGTTCCATGCCCACTGGGCACACCACATAAGATACAAAGAAAACAGAAACCATCACATCTTATTGTTGCTCCACAGCAGCACAACTACTTGAAACTCTACAGAACACATTCTACTTATTTTGTGATGTTTTTTTTTATCTCTGAGAGCAAAGGATTGTGTGTTTTGATCAAAAAGAAGACAGTAAGTATGGTTATAGCTGCCCTCTAATGGTGACAGACTGGAGTTTGCCACAACTGATAACTCTAAAAAAAAGTCTTGAATGAAAAGGTTTTTCACCTATACTGACTAACCACAATTACACCCTCTGAGGTGAACACAAATAAAGCTGTGAACTGTGTCAAGAACAGAACCATTTTCTCCTGTCACAGTACCTCATTGTGTATCATCATTTACATGTCAATCATCCAGCCTGTTGCTGACGGGGTAGGTTTAGGTGCAGTATGCAGTGATGGGTCAACAGGGGTCCAATTAATAAATCATCTTTTATTTAGAATGGTTTACATATGTTGCATACAGAAGTAAAATGCTTCTATCCTGATAAAGAAAAACATTTGATAAAGGCTGAGATCATTCCAGATTAGACTTTAATTTAATATATTTAATCATTTGTGGGAACATAGATATTTGCTCTTAACTTTTCTCATACTGCTTGTGGCTTTGACACGTGTTTGAAAGACCTGATTTGATTTGACCATGATTTTAGTTTGAGCAACCAAATAAGCAAAAGTAACACCACACCTTTTTGCTTTAAGAGCCCTCCTGCTTTAGTGCAGTTCAGAGCTGCAGACCTACCATGTGCAGCATATTGATGAGAGCTTTCCTCCGTAAGTATGTCTAACTTTTTGAGTACAATTATTGCTTTGGTCACTTTATTACAGCAAATGCAACTGCAC
Source organism: Mastacembelus armatus (assembly GCF_900324485.2). NCBI lineage: Eukaryota > Metazoa > Chordata > Actinopteri > Synbranchiformes > Mastacembelidae > Mastacembelus > Mastacembelus armatus. Next base: position 4,822,329 of record NC_046650.1, on the reverse strand, counting down.
TAAAACTGAAAAGATAGAATTTAAACTATCATTTACATAGTTTAACTGGTTTAGATTGGGCAATGAAAAAATGACTTTGTTACATGGCAGATTTTAAAAAGGCAAATTCAGTATGACATCCAACAGCACTACAGAGCAGTGCATTAATCTGATTGTATTTCTGTGGATTGAACTTGGTTAGAAACTCCAGGGACAGTGGAACAAACTTAAACATGCATGAAGACTGAGGTAAAGTCTTTGCCATCTGTTGCATTGAAGCACTAATATGTGCTCTGTTTAACACAGTGCAGAACACAACAGTAAGTCATCCTATAACAATAAAGTCTATAACAGATTGTAAAAATGATTTTCTTGCTCTAGTTTAAATTTATTTCACTGTGGCAATTTTGGATAAGCAGGCCTCCTTACTAACTTTTTACATTGTTTGTACTGGTGCACCTAACATTTTTATTCAGGTGGACCAGCACTAAATTTAGGTACACCCAGTTTTTTTCCACAGAACCTTTACCATCAAAATGATACATTTAATGAGTTACTTTTTTCTCATTTTCCATAGCTATGTAAATCTGTAAACAGGAATAATGGTGCAGATAAATGCTTGTCCTTATTTGAACAGCAGCATAATCATGAAAGCTCCATGGTGCTGAAATGCTGCAAGAAGGGGAACTGTGGTGTCCACACACTTATCAAGATGTAAGATGTGATTCTGTGACATGTGTTGTTTTAGAGTCTCAGTGACGAACATCATTGTGCTGATAGCAAAAGCGATGTCAGCCATGCCTGGCCACATTTTTACAGTATATGCAATTCATTGCATTACTGATTTTGTTGTACCTCAACCATATGAGCCAAGCTTTACAGAAGGAAAACATTTCTGATTGTTTATTTCCCACGGCCTCGGTCTACTGGGCCAGGGTTAAGGGGGCTGTCACCATTAATGAGGCGAAGGACCAGCTCTGCTCAATTTTTCATTTGCTCTGACTTTCAGTGGGAAAATAAAAAACTAACCCTACTATCATACACACACAGACCTGAGACATGTTAGACATACCAGTGTGACCAAAAAAAAAAAAAAAAATGTTGATATAATATAATATAAATACTTGATATAACTATAATTTACAAGATCATTTCAAATTCTGATTATGGTTTACTAGAAGACTCAACTATTGTTGATGTGTAACTGTGTGTTCTCTTCTTTACAGAATCTGGGCACTGACCTGGAAGGTCACAGCAACAATAAGAAGCAGGAGGCCTGGATCACAGAGGCTCATGTTATCAATGCACCAAGCACATAGACACAAGAAGCAACTTTTCTCTAGAGAGTGTGTTTGGTGTTTGATGGAGGAGGAGCCAGGAACAACAGGGTCTGCAGCTCCAATGTCTGCAAAGAAGCAGTAAGTGAAGATACTGTACAGGAAGAGACAGCACAGTGTGGTTTGAGCACAGCTGTTAGCTCCAAGGTTTGCAGCCATAAAGTGTGAAAGGAAAAAGTTACTACATGCTGAAAAATTGTTCATCTCTAGAAAAAAAAACACTAGAAAAACAGGCAGTACATCAATATAGCAGCTGCATATTTAACTGTAATGTAAATGTAAGTGGGTATTGTTGTGATAAACAGTGCTATGTGTATCAGTGCAGCATCACTTTCTATAATATCAACAAGGTGTCAACCACAGGAAGCTCAGTCTTCATCTCTCTGCATCACAGTCACACAAACACTTTGATATTCCCAATGAACCTGAAAAATGTTTCTGTAACGATGATGAATGCATCACTGTTCAAATGCACTTTAATACATAAAGTGTCAGTAAGTGAACGCATCACTGTCCACACAGCCTGATGTTCAGCACTGAGTCTGTCTTCATTTCAGTGACACAGTCAGACTGTTGCTAGTCCAAGTTGTAAGGTTCAGTTGAGTTCATAGCTCAGAGGAGGAGAATCTTTGTGTTTCTAATCTGTTAATATGCTCTTTGAATAGGAACATAAACTGTGAGTCACATGGGGCTGACATCCAGTCCTGAGTGAGGAGCTCCACCGAACCTACTGATTCACTCAGTGACAATGGACATTCAGCTCAGTTCACAGGTTTGTTCTTTTATGTACTGAACACCTCAAAGTCAGTGAGCATCCCATTACAGGTGAATCACTCTCCAGCTGTCCGACTGCTCCCCATATCACAGTCACACTGAACAGACTCAATAGTCACATAAACTTAAAACTCTGCCTCTAGCAAGGTGACACTTGTGCAGCCTCATATCAAAGCATTTAAGGGCTGCACAAACTTCAGTGAGATCTTTGTCAAACCCACACAAGGTGAAGGTCTCATTCATCTCTAATGTATTTCAACCTACTATCCTACTACTTCTATTTATCACTATTTAAATGATTTAAGCAATCATTTCTACAGCAGTGTTCATATGCAGTTTACTGGGCTTGTGTTGTAAACATCGTCACGTACAGCTTTTCTATTGTAACAGTGTGAAAACAAAGGACACCCGCCTCTCTACGTAGAAACCACTCTCACTGGAGCACAGTTCAGTTACTCTCATTGCAGTGGTGCAGTTCTACTGTACGCACAATGATGAACTTCACCTTGGCAGCAGCTTTACTCTGTGCTCTCAGTAAGTACGCCTGACGAATTGCTAACTTTCCTTCAGTACAGGAATCTGACAAATTCATTTGCAAACATCACTGACATGCATGATTTAGTTTTTGTTGAATTGCACCTTTATGGATAAATTACCTGTGGTTTGTTTCAGGCGTGATCTCTGTTTCAGTTTCTGAGTTTCACACTGTGGAGGTCCAACCTGGTGAAGAAGTCACACTGCTGTGTACCAACTTTACCAGATTTCCCAGTCACATAACATGGTTCAGACTGGGCAATGGATCCAACACCAGTTGCATCTCCACCATGCGCAGCTCTGAGACCAGTGCTGTGCCGTGTGATGGGCCTCAAAATCAGAAATTTAATATGACCTCTAACACAACTACCCTCTTTCTCACAATCAGACCAGTGGATTTATCTGATTCTGGACTGTATTTTTGTGGATTTTATATGGCAGTAAATGGAGAACACGAAGTGATTGTCAGTGCAACATATTTAAAGGTTCAAGGTAAGACTTGTAAATTCTGAAACAGATGTGTGTCCTTTTCAGTCACTGTCAAAAGGACTGAGCTGAACCCACAGCACATGAAGTATGATACCACAAGTTTAATTTAATAATCTTTCTTCTTGTAGAAGTGCTCAGTGGATTAATTGACCTCAGGACTGCGATCCTGGGTGGTCTAGTTATTTTCCTCTTTATCGTCATGTCAACCTGCTTTTCACAAACAATTTGTAACAGAGATTCTGTCTTCAAAATGTGCAATTCTCTGCTACAATTTTAACTCTGACTTCCAGCCTTCACCTCAGTATACATCTAAATGTCTGAGCAAACCTAAATGACTGATGTTTGATGGAGGAGAAGCCAACACTGATGATATGTCCAATTTCTCCACTGACTGAACAATAATAAACAACCCTTCATACTTTACAAACACTGTCCCCTCACTGATTTCTCCAAGCACTGTCTGCTGTGGCAACACTTCTGTCTGTGTAAGTAGAAAAGTTTCAACCACAGGAAAACTGGTCTTCTGTTCTCAAGCGTCTGAAACTTCAGTATTATCAGCAACATGGAGACACTGTGCAGCTGCAAAGATGAACAGCAGCAGCACAAATTCACCCAGGGCAACAACTTTCTACTAATGTTCACTGAATAGACAGTCAGGAACTGTGTACCTTCCCTTCTGGACCTAGTTGTACCAATAGTCCTATCCAAACCGCGCCAATCAAGATAAATTATCGGCTACTGTCCAACTGGAATTTTTATCTGGTTCGCCTGATACAAACCTCTGAAAATAATTGCACTGATCAGCACTTTGATATGAATTGTATGAATAAGGAAATTAAATGTCCTGTCTTGAGGGTAGGAAGAAGACACAGGAACTCAAGAGATGATCATTGTTTCTCGAACAGAAAACTGAGTTTCCCTCAAGTCAGGGTCAAACAATTCAGAGTTTTTGCTAAACCTGCTTTCTGGAATTCCCCTCTGTGTCTGAATCGGTTTCCAATGATTATATTTTAGATTTACATGGAGTTAGAAAGTTTTTTTCTAAATTTGTTATTGCCTTTGTACAGAATATTTCACACTGCAAGTTTGTAATTATTTTAATACAATTGCAATAAAATGCATTTCATGGTACTAAAAAAAATACATCATTCATGTTGCTAAATATGGCAAATAAAACATTTTCATTGCTTTGTTCATTTGATTATGTCAAACCATCAAATCAGATACATTACAATAAAAACACAATCAGATAATTGTAAATTTGCATTTCATGGTACAATTCTTACAATATGTGTAATTTATGTATATAATATAAAATATAACACAAAATAAAATATTACAACTGATCTGAAACAACTAATAATAAATAAATAATAATTATAATGCATCTAAAGCTGAATTTCAATTCTATTCAATGGAAATATAACAAATACCTACATTAAATAGCAAAATTAAGTCAAAACAATCCCCTAAACTAAAGATGCCCTGAATACCAGTGGAAGATTCTTCACTAAACTGATAATTGATTACTGAACTGTATAAAAATATGTTGTGGAGATTGTGTCCAGAGATGAGAAGCTCCTTTATGAAACTGGTATGAATCACAGTTTTTTACCGAATATCACATATAAGTGCACCCAGATTAGCAACATCTGTCTACTTTAGAATAAAGGTGAAACTATTGACATAAAAAGATCTGTTTAGTGTTTCAGGGACCTTAGGTTCATTTTCTTTCATGGGTCACATATCACAGATGTTATTTATCACTGTGGTTAGTAAAACCTAAACTTGTGCTTATGTGTTGATCAGACATTCAAGGACAAGTCTGATTGAATTTTGACTGACGGTTTCCTTTTAAATCATTTCTGGCCTTTGAACCAACAAAGCAGAGTTTTCTGACAGTCACAAAGTGTCAGAGACGTGTAGTGCCTCCTAGAGGGGGCTGGCTGAAATATGTGGTGAACAGCAGACAGATGTGATTTGACCTCCTTTTTTGTTCATTATGTCATTACTTTATAGTACAGTGATTGAGTTATTTAGACAGGCAGACTATGATCTTGGAGCATCAACAGATCATACAAGAAAAAGAAGAATGACAGTGTTCACCTCAGCAGTTGCTCCTGCTGGTCTGCTGATAGAAGCTGTGGGTACTTATTCTGTACAACTGTCTATTTCCTGGCACAAACCACAAGAGTTTGTGACAATAAATCTGTGACTCTGTCAAGGTGCCCATGGTTGCCCCTCAGGGTTTCCATCTTCAAGTTTGCTAATGATACTGCAGTTGTAGATCATATCAGCGACCTGAGGAAATGGTGCACTGAGAGGAAGGGAGGTGAGAACTGACTGCAGCAACAACAGCTGGACTCTCAGGGTGGACAAAAGACTAGAGAGAAACACACAACAGTATCCAAATTCATTATCAAATACAACATGTCTGATTATTTATGGTGGACTCATATTCTGGCTTCTTTTTATTTTGGCTTCTCAGGGACCTGCTGATTTCTTTACTGAAGAACAACATTTTGTCCATTTCTATTACTGGACAAATGTCAGATCATTTGAACTCAGTTTTTGAATGTCTCACTGACTGACTGCACCTCAAGACACCGTCAATAAGAAAATGCATCTAATGAATTGTTGCCTGAAATTCTGAGACGTATTTTGTCTCACATTGCATTGATACAAATATTAAAGTGGTGAATGATTGGAGCCGCCCAGCGTGAACTATTCAGTACCCCGCCTCTTCCCAATAAAAGCCCCTTGCACAATATGGACTGCCCCTACAGTAACACAGGTACACACACAATGAGGAGCTTCATCCTTATAAAAGCTTTTCTTCTCTGCAGCTACAGTAAGTACAGGTATTAAATTGTTCTCAGCACGAAATACATTTCCAACCTGTTTCAACCAATGACCCACTTTAAAGTTCAACTTGCATATGATTATTATTGAATTCATTAAAGTGTTGTTGTTTAGTTGAGGAGTAAATGTACTGGAACTGGCTTATTTAACTTCCATGATAATGAGAATTACAGATTGATTATTTGAGGAATAAATGTCTTGTTATCTGTGCTGTTTGTTTCAGGCTGGGTCTCTGTCTCAGGGTCTGAGTCTCAGACTGTGCAGGTCCAGCCTGGTGAAGAAGTCACCTTGCTATGTCCCAACATTTCAACAACTCCAACCCAGACAGACTGGCTCAGACTGGTCAACAGAACTAAGTCCAGCTGTGTCTCCTCTTTGTACGAGTCTGAAGGCAGTCCTTCATTCTGTCATGGATTTCAAAATGGAAAATATGAAATGAGCTCCAACGTCTCCACTGTCTTTCTGAAAATCAAGCATGTGGATTTATCTGACTCTGGACTGTATTTCTGTGGATTTTACATAAAAAAACACACAGTCATTGCAAAAGTAATAGAGTTAAGTGTTCAAGGTGAGACTGTAGGTCACCATAACATCCTTCTTTACTCATCACATGTATTTGTATCTATAATTTATTCTCGTAGTAGCATGAAAACAGAACAAATAATATCTGTCATATTATTTAATTCCCATCCCTTTTGAAAGGTAATGGAGAAACTGATGATGAGGTGGATTTTAAGAAAAGTAAGTTTACTCCTTCCCTCTCTGAAGATTTGATTGTGAACATTAACACAGTGTGAGTCATTTCAGGATTAACAAAATCTAAAGACACCAGATTAAAATGGAGTGTAAAGCTATCATTTCAATTTTAGATGAGAGTGATGGGAGGATAAACCTGATCACTGTGACCCTGGGCTGTCTGACTGTGGGCTTCATGATGGTTGTCACTGGTCTGGCTGTTAAAATCAGGAAACAGCAGAAAGGTACAGTTGTGTATAATTTGTGGCACATCCTGTTGAACATCGTATCATGCTGTGACAAACAAATCAACAGCAAAGTATTTGCTCATTGATAGTTAACTTACTCATTAACCTTTTGGCCCTTAGCTTTGAATAAAGAGCTGCATCCTCAAAGAAACAAGGTGAAGAATCTTCATTTTTCTTTTTAACCCAAGCTAAAAAAATATGAATCATAATCACAATGTGCTGAAACACTCATTTCTCAACTTGCTGATCAATAAATTCATTTTGTTTTCTGCCATTTTTGCTGGAAACATGTGCCAGTGCAGATTTTGAGTGATTTCTGAGAAATAGTGAGTGAGATACAGTATGTGACTCTCAGTACTGGGGCTTACAGGTTCTGGTCTCTAAATACATGGACTCTGCAGCACTGAGGTTCCTTCCAGAGACAAGAAGAAGCAGGACACCAGACGTGGAAACTCATGTTTCTTATACGGCCTGCAGATAGACTCATGAAGCAACTGGAGCTGCAACTCAGAATATAAGTTGGTCATATTAATCTTGCTGATTTGCTTTTCTATGTTATGGCTTTATGTTTTTTGTAATAATGTACTAAAAAAATTAAGACTTTGAATTTTTTGGCTCATATTTCTTTTATTTTCTTGGTCAAAGTCACTGCTGTTGTTTTGTCTGCCTCTAATCTTCATCTTAGAGCAGCAAGGATGTATTTGCCGTTTGATGAGGAGGAGCCATGACAGGACAGTGATGACACTGATGGCAAACTGACTCATGGGGGGAGTCAAATGGTCTGTAGGTGGAGTAGGTGGAGTGTGGGCTGAGTGAGATACACATCAGAAACTTACAGGAAGAGACAGCACAGTGTGGTCAGAGCACGACTGACATGAAAGTGAAACGTTTGTAGCAAAGCCTCTGTACATAACATAAATGCTCCAAAAACAACAGAATAAGCCAGCAGCCTGTGGTGGCAAACACCAAGTCAAATATAAAGTCCACTCCAAGGAGACGTCGAATATGACCAACCATCAAGTCATTTCCTGTTTTCAAGGAAGACAGCAACATTACTTTGGCATATGAAGAGATTTGACATAAACTTACTCTCCCTTAACAAGCCACATCAGTATCTCTCTCCAAAGCTGATGAAGCTGTTTTGCCAGAGTAGACATGCACAATAACCTACTCAGATATAATCTCAGGTTACACTCATCTCTCAGAATTCTATTTCATTTCACTGTAGCTCAGACATGACGACTGAAAAAAGCAACTGGCTTCCTGAACATACCAGGACTGACCGTTTCTGTTTGCATCTGTGGAGCCATGTTGTAATAACTGACAGTCCAAGGCCAGGTTTTCATTTATTCAATAACTTCATAGTAGCTATGACTTGTAATCAGTGGACGGGTAAACTGTGGATAGATCTGAGCAAAGTGCATTAAACTAACTAAGCTTCTATTTTAGGGAGGGTCTGAAGGGAGGGAGGAGTTGTTAGGTCCCCATCACATCTCTGACAGAAAAGAAACAGCACTGTGTGATGTGAGACTGAATTACTTTAGAATAAATCATCCACTGCAGAATGTAGGAAACATTTCCACAAGACTGTATTTTTCACCTTTGCCTGGATTTTGAACTAAAACTTGTCTCTGTTGTGTCCTCACATTGTGAATGTGTATAAAAACATTTCAAGGGTGTAGATTTCTGCCCTGGCTGTGTTTGTGGGAAAGCAACAAGTCTCACACCTCCCTCCCCCCATCATTTTCCACTGCACTGACAATGCTATTTATACTAGGCCATAATGAAAGCCACAGCAAGAATGGTCTTCAGCTCTCTGCTATAAACTACATGCAACAAAAGCTGCACCACCTTCACACCTACTTTTAAAATAAAAATGTTTGTTGTACATGTAGAATAATTTCCTTCTTTAGTTTATCATCATACATCAGCAAACTGCTGCAGAAAAATGGCTTGTGCACTTGCACAGTGAGGTGATGTTGCCTTCTTCAGTATAAAGTGACCTACAGTACAAATGTGTAGTAGAGCTCAACAGGTGAGGGTCATTTCATGGTAGGTCTCAACTATAAATAGTACAAAATATTGATAGCTCTTTACTGAACTGGCTGCAGGAGCAGAAAGTCGTGTCTCTTGGCACAGTACTTAGCAGCAGTTTGTAATTTGCTGTATGCCACTGTTTGCAATTTCCTGGTTTTCTGCAGAAGTTTCTCTGTTCATGAGTCAAGCATACAGCAAACATTGAACAGGCATGGTATCAATGGTAGAACAGCAGAGAGGAAGTTGTTTCTCTCCCAAAAAAACACTGCAGCATGTCTGAAATACACCAAAGACCACCTTGACACTTCACAGCACTACTGGGAAAATGTCTTGTGGACCAAATGTATAAGGAAAAACACAGCACTATGATATCAAATAAGGACCAGGTACCAACATTAAAACATAATCCAAAGAGTGAAGTACGGTGAAAGGTGCATAATGATTTGTGGCTGCTTTGCTGCCTCAGGACAGTGTCAGGGGGGCTGTCTGTAAGTGAAACCCAGAAGAAGTTTGGTGATGAAGGAGAGAAATGACTCTAAACATCAAAGTAAATGTGCTACACAAAATCTACCTTTTTTAGTGGACTAGTTAGAGCCCAGACCTTAAACCCATAGAGATGCTGTGAAAAAAGACCTAATGAAAGCTGTTCACACCACATGTCCTAAGAATATGGATGAGCTGAAGCAGTTCTGTAGGTAAGAAGGGTCCAAAGTTCCTCGTAAACGTTGTACAGGTCTTACCCACAACTACAAGAAGTGCTTCCTCAAGATTATTGCTGACAATTACTGTTCAACCAGTTACTACATCACTGTTTCCATGACTTTGTCCACCATCATTGTAGAATATGTTTAATGGGTATGTTACACAAGAACATGAAAGTTTCTGAATATTTTATCACCTTAGAAATATTTGTTGAAACTTGTGACTTTGGTGAAGATCAGATCACATCTCATCACATTTGTCAGCAGAAAACCAGGAAACTACAAACAGTGCCATTACTTTGTCTTGTAACTGTATAACCTCTGTAACTATGTGCTTTTGTTTGGTGCTTCTCAAACAGCTGATGATACAATAAACCAACAAATATCAAAGTGGAACCAAGTGGAAGTAATTAGTGAGTGAAAACACTGCAGGCTGTACAACAGAAACACTCATACAAGTGTGGTACTGAAGGAATTAGTGCAGTGGAAAAGTATGACTTTATCAATATGGAGGAAATCTGAGTGCAGTACAAATATTTTGCATATATGGTTGCTGGCACTTTTACCACAAGACAATTCATTTTAATCCTCAATCATAGTTGAGTTTGGTTCAAAATGTGTTTAGGACAAAGACGAGGACACACACGACAACTCACTGGTGCTTCCATAGAACAAAAAAGTTCTCCATTCTCTGTTCTTAGCAATGTATATAAAGCCAAAATCTTAGTCCTACATACACTGCAATCACATGAATACAACTCTGATCTGTTCACACCCACCCATGTACCTTTACACTACTGTACATGTGCTACCAATCAGCATACAAACAGCACCATGTGTGACCATGTGTGGCTGGTATAGTGTGTTATAGAGGTGTAACAGTGCACAAATATCATGGCTTGGTATGTAACTCAGTTTTCAGTTTGTGGTTCAGTTCATTTTTTTGTACAACGAGGAAAAAAGTACATTATAAAATTACTGACTGTGCTGACTATGAACTCAATAATAACACATAATACTAGTATAACCCTCTGGCTACAATGTGGACAAGAAGGGCTAAAGTAACCACATGTGTTTTGTTTATTAAGCTGTCACCCTACCAAAAGTCCAACACCAGAATGGTCCAGTACAAATACATGAAACCTTACAGCCCTATAACATAACTAGTGGTCATTGTCGTCTACAAGATAAACTTAGAAAAACCCATTTAGGGTCACTTTTTGTTAAAAGTTCAACCGTACATACATTAATAAAAATCTCCTTTCTGGAGGTTTAAGTTTTCTGCAATATGATGAAATGACATTGAAAACATTGAGGCTCTGCATTATTTTCCTGATATATGGTCAGTTTCAGCAACAGTATAAGAGACCACAAGAGAAAAAAAACAAACCACCCGCCTCTTGATGTTAAATGTGCATCCTTCCAGGGGCACACTTCTTTAATGGACAGCCCTTCAGTCATACGCACAATGATGAACTTTATCTTGATAACAGCTTCAATTCTCTGCAGCCTCAGTAAGAATTCTCAACTTTATCACTTATGTTACTATTTTATGTTTAATCAGTAAATATAAAAACTTATTTACTTAGTGCACTCTTACTGATTTTTAATAAGAGCTATTGTTTACATTGATCGTAGTTACAAACTGTTCAATGTCTTGTCTCTGCTGTTTGTTTCAGGCTGGATCTCAGTCTCAGCTGCTGAGTCTCAGACTGTGAAGGTCCAACCTGGTGAAGAAGTCAACCTGCTGTGTCCCAACATGTCCAAATATGATGATTTGACGTTCTGGTTCAGACTGGTCAATGGGACCAAGATGGGCTGCATCTCTGTTATGTACAAAACAACTCATTCTGTTTCATATTGTGATGGATTTAAAAACGGAACATTTGAAATGAGCTCCAACATCTCTACAGTCTTTCTCAAAATCAAACAAGTGGATTTATCCGACTCTGGGCTGTATTTCTGTGGAGTTTATACAGGTGGACAGATGCTTTTCAATACATTACATCTGAATGTTAACGGTAAGACTAAAGTCTGTTCTTTCTTTTGATTGTTGTTTGTTGGATTTTTCCAGTAACAAACTTTAATAAACTATTAAGTCTGCCATTACTAAAATGATCTAAACCTCTTTAAAAGGAAGTGTTGGACTACATGAAGCAGACAGCAAGTGCAGAAGTAAGAGTTTGCTCAAGATTTTTATTTTATTGTGGAGCTTATTAGGCCTTTAAGTTGCAGAACTTTATAGTTATTACATTTATATTTTCACCAGGTCTCCAGACTAAAAAGACAAATTAGTCTAACATGATTATCTTTCTTGTAGCTGAGTCTGATGGAACATCAAAGCTGATAAGTGTGATCCTGGGCGGTGTGATAGTTTCACTTGTAGTGCTCATCATTGGTCTGACTGTTAAAGACAGGAAACTTCAGAGAGGTACTTTTCAGAACTACTGTCTCTTATATTTCACTTTGTTGCTCCTAGAAATTCTCTTACATTTGTCTCAATGTGCTTGAAAATGAAAAAGCTCCTGGTTTAACAGACTGATCAATTAACTGACCAGATATTCTGTTTTTGTCACTTAGCTAATGAAGAAGAGACTGTAGAGCAAAGGGAGGTGAGCACAACTTTTTTATGTCTTTTTGAAACAGCCTGACAGAACAACAGGACTTTTGGGTCCTTCTTTACAGAAGTGCTTTAGCTCAGACACATTTATATGTTGTCTGGTGTGAACAGTTCTCCTGAGGTCCTTCCCAGCATCTTCATGGGGTTATGGTCTGGGCTTTGTGTGGGCCACGGCAGAAGGCTCATCAAAAAGACTCCAGTTGTGCAAACTCCTGACTCATTTTTGTCACTGCTGCTGTGTCTCACAAGTCCCATGACTTTATTAATCACTGAGCTCCTTTGATTGCTGAAGTTGAGCAACATGGCAGAAACTTTTGTTAAAAATGAAATGACAAGTATATATTTCATTTTTACATTATACATATTCTTGTCTTGGACACAAAAAGCATGCAGCGATGTTGGTTTCTCTTCATTACAAGAGCTCTAGCCCCTACCCTGCCTGTTTTAGTGTATTATTTCCTATTACCACCCACAGACTGTGCTCAGCCTTGCCCACTGTGGCCAAACACACACTCTGAAGTGCACAGATCTGCTTGTCTTCATTTCTCATATGACTTGTTTTTATGCATCCTCTTCACACAGTGGTCATATACACATTCATATGCATGCATCCTGTTGCAGCCAATAAAGGCAGACACTGTGGTGCTCAGCTACAGGTGACAGTATGTGTCCTTATCATCATTAATCTAATATTGTTCTTTCCTCCCCCTGACAGAATGCAGAAGAAGGCATCTATACGGTGAGTACTCTGAATGATGTAATAGAGATGAGCTGACTGAGGTTGAATTGAACATTTCCACAATCATGTCAACAACTGCTGTTCTGCTCTCACAGCCTACACTGAATTTCTCCTTTTCTCCCGGTCTCCTTCTCAGGGTTTGACTCCTCATGCCCAGGACACATACGAAACTATCGGCAACAAGAAGTGACACAATAAGTGAAAGTCCAGAACAAATGTTTTCTACCTAAAACCTTTGTATTTGTATTTATGTGTTGCATATCATACGCTGCATAGATTGTTGAGGGAATGTGAGACCCTTAGCTGTTCTACAAAGAACATGAAGTGAAGCAAGATAAGACAGAAAAAGAGAAGTTCAGCTGAGGGGTTGGCATTTCTCAGAAAAGCTTTTCTGTAAAGGATATTGTTTCCATTCAGACATGTACACTGTTATTATACAGACATTTTTCATGACTAATGCTTTAGAAAGCCTTTCATATTAATAAATGTATATATTTTTATAAATCAAAAATTCATGAGGGTTTGAGATCTATATGTTTTGTGTGTAGGTGTATTCAAAGTGCTTTCTATACCCAATTGCTAAGTGGCCCTAACTCTTTTATATAGACTATACTGCCAGCTTCCTTCCACTTCGAGTCTATTTTAAATATATCAGTAGCTTTTTCTGAACTAATTAGTCTCTGGGTTCACTGATCTTCACATACTCCATTGCTGTGAATGTTTATTGGGAGTGTTTAATAAAGACGTGAGAAATAAGAATTGTTTGTGTGTTATTAGCTGAAACACATTGTGCTTGTCTATTGATGTAACTTATATGAAGATCAAATCACATTTGATGGTAAATTATTGCATAAACCTGTCTGACGTTTTATCTGTAACGGGAAAGACAAGATTCATTTGTAAAAATGTTTTTTTTAAACAAACATGTATCAGGGTGGATATAGAATGTAACTGATATAGCATGTGTATATGGGCACTGAGTTCTTCCTGGTGCAGGACAGTGTCCACCCTCATGTGTTCAGAGTGTGTAGACTGTTCCTGGATGATGAAGGAAGTGATGCCATTGACTGGCTGTTACGGCCACCGGCCTTTCTACTCCTCTTTCCCCCTGTATTGCCTTGTGTTTCCCTTGTTCTGTCTGTGGACTCCGGGCTGTGTGTGTAGTTAGATCCAGGAAGACCAACACCCATCCGTGATTGGTGGAGCTGTTCTCTGTATTATTGCCACTAGCTGAGGAAACTGTGAATCAGCAGCTGCAATGTCATCACCCATGGACCGCGCTTCCTTCGCCTAAGCCACCAGGAGCGGGCGGTATTAGGCCAAAGAGCAATGTGCAGGTGGAAAGAGAATATTATTTTTGTCACCAGATAGGGCATCTCATAGCTGACTGTCCTTCCCTTAGTAAGAAGCAGTCTACTGCCAATGCTGACCAGAACAGAAGAGCCCACCCAAAAGGCATTGGTTTCATCCAAAACAAGGTTGTACATGAAGGTAAGGAAGGTTTTGATCCCTGTTTTAAGCCCTTCATCTTAGAAGGTTTTATGTCACTCACAGGTCACAGGTAATCATTCAGACCAAAAGCCCATAACTATGTTAAGAGACACAGGTGGTTCTCAGTCTGTCATTCTGTCCAGTGCTCTGCCTTTCTCCCCAGAATCCGCATGTGGTTACAGCGCCATCTTGAGGGGTATTGAAATGGGCTATACACCCAAACCCATCCACATGGTTCACATAAAATCCAAGTTGGTAACAGGATACTTCCCAGTTGCGGTGAGTGACAAACTACCCATCGAGGGAATAACGTTATTGCTAGGTAACGATATAGCTGGTGGAAAAATGCTACCATCATTAGAGCTGGTAGATGTGCCTATGCCACCAGACTTGTATAGTGAGTCACCCACATTCCCCACATGTGCCGTTACTCGATCCCAAGCCCGTGCCAATACGGACATTTGTATTAGAAACAGTTTTCTCATGCCCATACTTACAGAGACAGGGAAACCAGAGGCAGAGCTTCCTGCAGCTCCGAAACAGCCCTGCGGGCTAGAAGTAGTGGCGGAGCCCACTCCTGGTATGGAGGAAGTGGGGACTGCTGTAAAAACCAAGCGGTTTAGTGAATTGCAATGATTGGATCCCACTCTACGCAAGTGTTTTGAAGGGTTGGTAAGTAATGACAGTACGCAAAGGTCAGTTTCGTCCCAATGCAATAAAAATGCCCAGGTGTATTTGGAAAACAATGTGTTGATGCAAAAATGGCATGTGCCCGGTGATGAAAACAGTGAATGGAGACATGTGACACAAGTTGTGCTGCCGCAGGGCTACCGACAGCAAGTTCTGACAATGGCTCATGAAAGTTGCTGGTCTGGACATTCGGGGGTTACGAAAACATACCTAAACATCTTGCAACACTTTTTCTGGCCTGGACTGAAGCAAGATGTGGCTAAATTCTGCCACAGTTGCCACATTTGCCGGTTGGCCGGGAAACCTAATCGGAGCATTCCTCGTGCCCCACTTTGCCCAATTCCGGTAGTAAAACAACCATTTGGAAAAATCATCATTAACTGTGTAGGCCCACTACCAAAGACTCGCAGTGGAAATCAGTATTTGTTAACTATGATGTGTACAGCCACTAGGTATCCTGAGGCAATACCTTTGAAAAAGATCACTGCCCTCACTGTCATTAAGGCATTGATGACATTCTTTGCAACGTTTGCGTTGCCGCATGTAATTCAAACAGACCAAGGAAAAAATTTCACATCTAAAGTATTTTACCACCCGGAGAGCCAAGGTGCACTGGGGAGGTGGCATCAGACAGTGAAGTACTGTATATGCTCCGTAAGTATTGTCTGGAGACAGAAAAAGATTGGGATGAGGGTTTGCCTTTTGTATTATTTGCAGCTCGTAATGCTAGACAAGAGTCCTTAGGATTTAGTCCTTTCGAGTTGGTGTTTGTGCACATTTCGTGCAGCCCGCTAAAAGCTGTGAAAGAAACTATATTGAACGCTAGTGACCGGCATGTAACGTGCTAAGTTATGTGAGCAGATTTAGAGAGAAGTTGCATAACACAAATCAGCTCATGAAATACCGCTATGACAAAACAGTGGTACACTGACAGTTTGCTGTTGGTGATCAGGTTTTGGTGCTATTACCCCAACCTGGCTCCTCCTTAAATGCCCGCTTTGCTGGACCATACACAATTGAGAAAAAAACTTAGTGACACAGATTATGTTATTCACACCCCCGATCGCCGGCAACAGAAAAGAGTGTGCCACATAAACATGTTGAAGCGCTATTTTGCCCAAGATTCCACCAATGCTGACACCCCACATCCACTTAAGAAACACACTAGTGCCGCCATCATAGTGCAAGACATTGACATGGATTTGCTGCAAGTCCCTCTAACCAATCGTGCATCTGAAATATCAGCCTTTGTTACACCTGACTGCCTACTACAATACACACTCATGGCATTCGGCATGTGTAATGCACCTGCCACTTTTCAGCAGCTGATGAATATTGTTATGTGGTATTGAGGAGTGTAGTGTTTATCTGGATGATGTTGTTGTGGAAAATATTACCTTTATTTCATTATAGCTTAAGGTATAAGGCATTATTACAGTTATAGTTATGAAGCATTTGGCCTGTGCAAAACAGCAGCAAGCTTAAGACATGAATATGTTTACTAGTAATTACAAGGTCTCACAATGCAAGAAGTGAACTAGACATAACATCAGATAGGATGTGCCTGTTGCTTTTGTTGTTGTTTTCTGTCTTGCAGGACAGGTTGACCTCTGCCTGGAGGCATAGCAACAGTAAAACATCAGGTCATCCCACCACTCTCAACCTATGGGAGAGGAACACGCCAATTTCCTAAAGACTGCACATTTCACTCTGTAATATTATCACTGGGTCAGGGAAAGACAGGAGTCAGACTTCATGAACTGACAGAAAACACTGTTGGTGTTAGGGACAGTCTGACCCAGAGCTCTGCAACTGCTTTATTCAGTGTGTGTTAATAAACGGCTAATTTGAGACCATATTTGTCTCCTCCGTTTTATCAATCAAACAAACACGCGGAACTGAGGGAGAAAATTCCAGTTCCAACAATTTGGTGACCCCGACGTGATTGATGACAGAGGACTGGTCGGTAAAACAGACGGACGATTGCTTTTGACACCGGACCCGGGTCGTTCTTAAAGGTAAGCAGACGCCTGTTTTTTTTTCAAAAGTCTGCTATTGAACAATCTAAATTGAACAGTGTCGAAGGCAAATCACACGTCTGTCTAAATTTTAAAACACTGAATAAATTAGTAAAAACCCACGTGAATAAGTAAGTAAAGAGATGAATAAAAGAGATTAAAAGTAAAAGTAGAAGTATACAAGAGAAAAAGTGAATTGTAAGAAGAAGAGTGATGTTGTGAAAAAAAAGAGAGAAAAGAAAAAGAAATTAAATTATAGAGAGGTTGAATTGATAATTCGAGTATAGTGTAGTATCCTCGGCGTGGTGGCCGCCTAATCCGACGGGAGAAGGAAACCACTGGGTTAAAGTCCCTGGCGGGGATGGGATCCGCCTAAATTTTATTACCCTCTGGCATGGCTGCCATCGAATCTGACGGGAGGAGAAAACCGCTGGGTTAGAGTCCCTGGTGGGATAGGGTCCACCTAAATTTTAACTAGGACCGTAAGGTTGGAGTCCATTCCTGTAGACGTACAGGATAAAGTCCCGAGGAGGGGTGCCTCTGGGGAGTGTTGGTTCGGCCCTAAAGACCCTAATTGAACACGCGAAAAGCATAGTACCCACGGCTCCATAAGAGCCGGTAAGTGGCGAGTGAAGGTAAAAGTATAAGAGAATATAAAAATAAAAGCAGGTTTAGTTACCGGTAAGTGTGAATACTTTTAAGTGTTTCAATTTTTTGGTCTATATATATATATATATATATATATATATATATATATATATTTGTACAGTTGGTTAAAGTGTGCGGTGTCAGTGTCCTGCAATCGGTGTGGAAACCTGACGGTGATAACACAAGCCCTCTGTCTGTTGAAGCAGCACGGAGAAGTGGATGAAGCAAATTTAAGAATGTGTGTGTGTGTGTGTGTGTGTGTGTGTTTGTGTTCTAACAGAGTGAAGGGACAGAAGGAAAAGTGAGAAGAGCAGCAGAGAAGAAAGGGGGGGAGTAGATGTTGGCTTTGGCCCAACGTCAACTGAGAGAAATCAGATAAGAAAGTGTAACAAAGAGGGGACAGAGCTAAAGGAGTAGGGACAGAGTGTGACTGAGTGATTAATTGTGCTCAGGAGAGGAGGAGCCTCTGACAGGAGGGAGAGAGGCAACGCCACCCACTGTAAGTGCTTTGTTTTAGACTGTAAACAGCAGAACACTGGAGAAGCATGGCACTAAACTGAATTGGGTAGAAGCCTTGCCTGCCGCCCTCGTGTCTATGCGCACCTCACCAGGGTCAAAGACCCACCTGAGTCCACATGAGTTGCTGACTGGTTGTCCAATGCTTGCTCCTCCCAGGGAATGTCCGGGGCTTCCTGGGTTGGATGTGTGGCAAATTGGTAGTGATGAATATATGAAAGCACTAACTAGTGTCTTAAAAAGTCTGTCTGTGCGGGTCAAGAGAGCTGAAGGGGACCAGCCGGCAACTCCTGAGTTGACTCCAGCGGTAAAGGTAGGGGACTGGGTACGAGTGAAGGTCCACAAGAGAAAGTGGGCTGAACCCAGGTGGACTGGACCTTTTGAAGTGGTGGAGGCTACTTCCCACTGGGTTCAGGTAAAAGGTAAAGCTGGAGCAAATTGGCACCACCTGACCTGTGTACCTGCCCCTCCGCCCTCACGGACTTTAAGTGACGTTAGAATTGATCGGGCAAATATCGGGGAGGGCTCAAAACAAAAAGATAGGCCAAATTGACTCCTGTATTGAACACAGTAAATCCAGCCCATCCCAGAACCATGGTCATCAGACCTAGAGCATGACTTTCAGGCACCCAGGACTTTGCGGGCCAAAAAGGGGGGTCGATAAGGAGCCTGTTAAAATAATAAGTATAGGCCTATAATAATAATAATAATAATAAATCAAATAAATAGTAGTGAGTAAAAACAAATAGTAATTGAATATAAGGAAATAAAATGCATACTAAATTAAAAGAACTAGTCACCAGTAATGAAAAATTGATGCATCAAAAGGATTAAAAAAAATAAATAAATAAAAATAGGAAAATTAGAAAAATGGAAAAATAAATATGGCTTTTCGGGGAAGTTAAACTGTGAAGGCTGTAGAAAGTGAGTGAAGGACATAGAAAGTAAGACTAAGGGAAATCAGAAGGATCAGAGTAAAGAAGGGCTGTTTGCAGCAGAAGATATGGTTAAAGTTTAACGTGGTTAAAGAAAGTTAGAATGGACAGAGAGGGAGAGAGAGAAAGGAAGGAGAAGAGAGACAGACGCAAATAGAAAAACAGGTAAAAGCCTCTTCACCAACATTGTATTTAGGGCAAACTGTTGAATTTGCAGATGAACAAACAATGGCATGCTGTAGACCACCTCCTCATCCTAATAATGTACCACCGGCTCAGCTTCCTCTGTACACTCAGGGAGAAGAGGGTGCTGTCAGTGGAGCAACATCACCTCCCACAGCACCTTCTGATCCTGTGCCTCGGCCTCAACCTCCTCATGCAGAAGATAGTGAGGGAGTGCTGGCTTATTTTAACAGACTGAAAGATGTTTAACACTCACAGTGGAATATCAGTACCTGAAGGTGCTGCACAGAATGGGGATGGGTCGTATGCACAGCACCTAAAAAACGCCTTCTTAAATGGCTCCAAACCTGAAATTTCAGGATTTATTCAAAAGCACCAGATTGGATGGCAAACTTGTGTCCTGACAGATATAAAAAATGATGTTGTGCATGTGACCACTGTTTTCCAACAAAGAGCAAAAGCACAAAAGAAAGTTAGAAAAACAGCTGAAGTGTTTATCACTGACTATGATAATGAAATGGTTTCTGAGTGTTACTTTCAGGGGACGAGGTCGTGGCCGGAGACCAGGCAGACAGCAGATAGGTAATCATGACTACTGCTACGTTTGTGGAAAAGCAGGACACTGGGCTAAGAGCTGACCACAGAGAAAGACACACCCTGAGCAGCAGGAGGGAGGCGCAGGCTACTCTGCATGACTAGACAGCGAGAAAGGTCGAACGATTTGCATTTGAGTTTTCAGGCAAAAGATGGACTTGGACGTGGATTCCACAGGGTTATTGTGAGTCTCCTACCATCTTTTCCCAAGTAATGTCTGCTAACTTAGCTAAGTTTTCACCCCCTGCCACAAGTCAAATACATATTTGTATGTAAATTAAATTTTGATATGCTATGACACACAAGAACAATGCAAAATAAACACGATAGGTATGACAAACTTCTGCAGAGCATGGATACCAAACTATTCATTGTTGAAATTGAATTATGACACACCTATGGCAACTTATAAAATAAAATGACTAAAATTGCAGAAAAAGCCTTTAATGGTCTTAAAATGACCCTGACCAGCACCTCTGTTTTAGGACTGCCTAACTGTGGAAAATGTTTTATGCAAACTGTTGTTTGTAAAAATGGTCACATGACTTCAGTCTTTACAAAAACAGGCCTATTGCTTATTATTCTGTCCAATTGGATCTAATAGTAGCCTGTGTGTATTCAAGCTGTTATTGCAGCCTCCATGACAGTCCAAGCTTCAGCAAACATCAAGTTGTTCCATCCTCTGACACTAAAGGTTCCACATGCAGTCTCTGTCCTGTTGTTGCAAAACACGATAGCATACCTGACACCAGCTAAACATCTGTCTTGCATGACTACATTGCTTTCACAGCCACATCTGACAAGTGAACGATGTACAACCTTTAATCCTGCTACATTAATGGATGGTGGATGGAGGATGGTGGGCCATGACTGTATTGCTGAAACTGAGAATAGAGTGTTGCCCAGGGTTGACCAAACTGACACACCTTATAAAGATGCTGAAATGACAATGCTTGTAGATGGATCTTCTAACAAAAAAAAAAAAAACTCAGGCTGATCTAATTCGACAGGAGATACTGTTGTAACCCTTAAAGATGTTTTAAAGCTGGATCACTACCATCTCATTTATCATTGCAGGCTGAGGGACTTATTACCTTAACAGAAGCTTGTAAATTATGAGAAGTAAAAGTAGTTAATATCTACACTGACAGCAATTATGGATTTTCAACTGTACATGCATTTGCTCGGTAGTGGCAGAACAGAGGAATGATCACATCATCTGGCAAGCCCATCACACACAAAGGCTTCATTTTACAACTTCTTGATGCTGTACAGCTGCCTAAGAAGGTAGCAATTTGTAAATGTGCTGCCCATGCAGGAGGGGCAGACACTATTTCCATTGGAAACCACAGAGCTGATAAGGCAGCGAAACAGGCAGCCCATAAATTACTGCCTCTGCAAGCCACTGTTACAGTTGAACATCTTGACGAACAGATACTTAAAGACATGCAGAACAGTGAACCTTAGAAATGAAAAGACTCATGGGTAACAACAAAAATAAGGAGAAAATAGTGTAAATTAAATGACAATAATGTTTGAAGATGTAAAGATGAACAGTAGTGTTACCTAAAAGTTTATTTAGATATGAAGCTGTACTGACGCATGCTAATGTGCATACGTCAGCAGGAGGGATGGTAGATTAGTAAACAAAGTGTTTACAGCAAACGGTTTTACAAACTACTCTAAAAAAAAAAAATAACAATGTGAAATATGTGCAAAAATAATCCACAGGGACAGATTGTGACAAGAAATAGTGGAAAGTTTCCACTACCTGAATATCATTTTAACACATTTGCATGGATGGAATTAAATAACTGTGAGAGAAAGAAATACTGTTTAGTGATCATTGAATCATTAACTAAATAGACTGAAGTGTTTCCAGCAAAGCATCCTGATGCACTAACATCAGCTAAAACACTGACAGCTACTATTATTCCCAGATTTGGAATTCCAGAGAAAGTCTATTGTAATAATGGTATATATTGTGTAAATCAGGTAATTAAACGTCTTACTGCAGTGTTATCATCTTCCTGAGCTAAAACCATTCATTAAGGAGAATACTCACATGACTGAGACCATTGCTGATTACATGCCAAAAATGTGGAATAATAAAAATGTTGTATCTGTGAGTAATGCACAACAGGAGGGTCCTGAGCCTGAACCAGACTCCAGAGTGAATCCAGGAGACTGGGTCTTTGAAAAATCATCATGAGGAAGTATTGGTTTTCTGTGTGCTGGGAAGGACCTGACCAAGTACTGCTGTCCGCACCCATGGTTGTGAGAATTGCTGAAAGACATTCTTGGATTCATTTAACACACTGTAAAGAGGTAGAAGTACTGTCTGAATAATTCTGTCAAACCAGCAGGGACTCACTCTAAACTCCAACTGAACCTGTGGTGAAGTCTGGCTACAAAGGGGGGTGGAACCAATAGGGACCACTCGTCTCAAACCAGTGAAGAAACCAACCACACCCAGGGGAATTAGGTGAGTGACCTAGTAGAGTGACCTGGTGAGAAGACTGCTCAGCGGTACATTTTGCCATGGAGGGTCCAATATATCGACTCCAATATATCAACCCTGACACCCCTTTAGATTATTTTGTGGGGTGAAACTGACAATAAGCATATTGACTGTCATATCACTGACCACAGTTATGATGATTTTGTTCTTCTTTAAGAAAGGTTTGCAAGATAAGACCTGGTATGTTCTCCTCCCTTGAGAAAGAATTGCTACAGCCAGGCTTGAACTGCACACTGCAGCTGTCTACTTCCACCTGCCCTTCAGCCAGTAAACGATGTCTTTGCATTATTTGATGACACCCTATGTGGTTGGAACCGCGCTGGACGGGGCTGTTCAGGGTGCTGGAGAGGACATCTCACGCAGTGAGACTGTAAGGGAAAGGTGATGTAGGGTGTCACTGGAGTATGTGCGCACCAGCAGAGAAAAACTGTTTGCTAAGCCTTCTAGTATGCCACCAGTATTTTATACTGTACTTTTATATTTTTATACTTTTATATTTTCTGCTACGCTTGTATTGCTTCCTTCCTCTATTATTGTATTAGTGCGTTTGCTAGTCTCAGAGTAGGGCAGTATGGGTCTGCCACACATGAAATTTACCATAGTTGTAGTAGTAGGGCTTAGTCTAATGATATTGGTGGGAATGCTGCTTTGGGAGGAATATGAGCATGACCAGACCACTGAGACAAGAGGTAAGAGAGCAGTAAAAACCAGCGACTATTGTCTGCTCTATTATCGAGGTATTGAGTGAACGTAGGTCAAGGGGTCCGCAACTTCTTTTCAATTTGATCTGTGTTCTGTCATCTTCTGTGGCAGGTATCCCGTGGCAGAGGAGGGTTACACTTACACCTACATTTGCCCTCATCCTGGCAGGGCACCTATGCTATGGTTCGCTTAGGTGTTCTAATAGCACCGATTGGGCCTCCTAATAAGGTTCCCATGTTTCCCCTAGGTCCAACACAATCAATTCCAGCGAAACTTACGCAGAAACGGCGCCGCCACGTTCCCGGCCTGATCTTACACAGGGCAGCCCCACATACATTGATGCAATTGGAGTTCGAAGAGGGCCCCTGATGAATACAAATTGGCAGACCAGGTGGAAACAGGGTACATATAATTTCGGCATTCTTCCTAGTCACCCCCAACAAAAATGTGGATCGCATTAATTATGTACATTTCAACCTGCTGAGATTGACCAATCTCACTAGTGACGCCATTGAGGGCCTCTCAGAGCAATGGGGTCCCACTTCCCTAATGACGACACAGAACAGAATGGTGCTAGACATGTTATTGGCTGAAAAAGGGGGTGTGGGTTCTATGTTTGGGAATCTGTGTTGTACTTTCATCCCTAACAACACAGCTCCAGATGGGTCCGTCACCAAAGCTTTGGAGGACCTACGGACCCTGTCCAGGTAGATGCATGAACATTCAGGTATTGATAACCCTTTGGATGATTGGTTCAGTCACACATTTGGCAAATGGAAGATGGCAATTATCTCTGCTCTCATTTCTCTCGCTAGTATGGTCACTGCACTGGTATTGTGTGGTTGTTGTTGTATTCCCTGTATTAAGATCTCTTTGTCACAGATTTATCGTGACCACCATTGAGGGCCAGCAGGTGGCTCTCCAAATGCCTCTGCTTACCCCAAAGGGGGAGGCAGCGGAGGTTGAGGAGGAGGAAGGCTGTCCCATGAATATTTTCCTATGTTTGGGTTGGTCTCTCGGAGGAGAGACCAAAAGGGGGAATTGTGGTAAATATTACCTTTATTTCATTATAGCTTAAGGTATAAGGCGTTATTACAGTTATAGTTATGAAGCATTTGGCCTGTGCAAAACAGCAGCAAGCTTAAGACATGAATATGTTTACCAGTAATTGCAAGGTCTCTCACAATGCAAGAAGTGAACTAGACATAACATCAGATAGGATGTGCCTGTTGCTTTTGTTGTTGTTTTCTGTCTTGCAGGACAGGTTGACCTCTGCCTGGAGGCATAGCAACAGTAAAACATCAGGTCATCCCACCACTCTCAACCTATGGGAGAGGAACACGCCAATTTCCTAAAGATTGCACATTTCACTCTGTAATATTATCACTGGGTCAGGGAAAGACAGGAGTCAGACTTCATGAACTGACAGAGAACACTGTTGGTGTTAGGGACAGTCTGACCCAGAGCTCTGCAACTGCTTTATTCAGTGTGTGTTAATAAACGGCTAATTTGAGACCATATTTATCTCCTCCATTTTATCAATCAAACGAACACGCGGAACTGAGGGAGGACATTCCAGTTCCAACATTGTGTACACGCAACACTGGAACAAACATATTGATGTTTTGCATAAGGTATTTCAAAGACTCGCACAAGCTTCATTAACATTAAACCTTGCCAAATGTGAGTTTGGCAAAGCCACTGTGCTCTACCTATGTAGAGAAGTTGGCCAAGGACAGGTGCGCCCTGTCCAGTAAAAAAATCAACGCCATCGTAAGTTTACCCATACCTACCACACAGCGTGCTCTACGCCGATTTCTAGGAATGGCAGGCTATTATCGTGCTTTCTGCCGCAACTTCTCGACAGTTGTTCAGCCCCTGACTAGTCTACTTAGTCCAAAGAAAAGGTTTGGATGGACCCCTGAATGCCAGAGTGCTTTTGAATGTGTAAAAGCCCTGCTGTGTCACTCTCCTGTGCTGCGTTCTCCTGATTTCTCTAAACACTTTAAGCTCAACATCGACGCCAGCGGTGTTGGGGCTGGGGCGGTCTTGATACAGGAGGATGTGGAGAGCATTGATCATCCAGTGTGTTACTTTTCCCGCAGGTTCAACACATACCAAACCCGATATTCAACCATTGAGAGAGACTTTAGTGTTACTACTAGCTCTTCAACACTTTGATGTTTATGTTGGATCCAGACACTTGCCCATCGTAGTCTACACGGACCACAACCCTCTTGTATTCCTTGCTAGAATGTACAACCACAACCAGCGACTAATGCGGTGGGCTCTCATGGTTCAAGATTACCACCTAGACATTCAAACCTATTAGTAGATGCCCTATCCAGATGTGAGTAGCATTCCATTGTTTTTATGCACTCAGATAAAGTTGTACTGTTATGTCAGGACACACAGATGTTGTAAAAAGTTATATATATTGTTTTGTAACCTCCCTGGAAGAGTTTTTTAGGGGGAGGGTGTTACAGCCACCGGCCTTTCTACTCCTCTTCCCCCCTGTATTGCTTTGTGTTTCCCTTGTTCTGTCTGTGTACTCCGGGCTGTGTGTGTCGTTAGATCCAGGAAGACCAACACCCATCCGTGATTGGTGGAGCTGCTCTGTATTATTGCCATTGGCTGAGGAAACCGCGAATCAGCAGCTGCAATGTCATCACCCATGGACCGCGCCTCCTCGCCCGATTGGCCTACCATTCAAGCTCTCCACCAACCGGCTACCCACACACCCCAGCACACCAGTATTTAAAGTGCTGTGTTCCCAGTGCTTGAGGCTGGCTGTACCTCCACATGTGCAGCTTGCCTCGTTGCTGTGGTTTTTTTTGGGCTTTGTGATTTTTTTTTTTTTTTGGTAGTACATGTACATGGTAGCTGTTTTGCCATTCCTATGACTTGTTATCTGTGTCCCTGTAGTTGATCACCCTGAGTAAGTTGGCCTGGTCAGCCATCTTGCCCTCTTTTGTTCTAAATGCCATGTGTTTAGCTTGTAGCTGAGACCGGTTATACGTGGTACCTTTTAAGGGTTAAGGGGCCGTGTTCTTCTTTGTTTTGGTTTATTGCCTTGATTGTGCTGGATCTAGTTTTAATAGGACAAATTCTGGTGCTCTTGGATGTTTGTTAGCCACTGGCCTCATTATTCACTTTTTTTGTGTGTGTTAGTTTTAGCTCCAGTCTGTTACTCCCTTAGTTTTGTACTTGAGAAGCTCAATTTCCTTGTGTTCTGGAAATAAATGTCTGCTTGGCTTTTAAACAACCTGGCTACTATGTTGCTCCCTTACCTCCCCTAGACCTCTGGGTTGTAACACTGGCCCTCACAGTCTCCTCATCTAAAGCCAACTGAGCACCAGTGGGACATTATGTCTCAATATGTCTGACACTACAAAGTACCACCACAGACTGTCCAGGAGCTCACTCTGCTCCCAGACCTGTGATCTTCCCCCAGGACCCCACCTGCTGACTCATCAAAACAACAAAACCATGAAGAGATGTGGTGTGAGCACAACTGAGGCAAAGATCATGAGGAAATAAAGGTTTAAGTTCCTGTGTAACAGGAAAAAAATGATGGGCTTCTATTTTAGGGGGGGGTCTGAGGAGTTGTTAGGTCCCCATCACATCTCTGACAGAGAAGAAACAGCACTGTGTGGTGTCACCACAACTGAGCTCTTATTAGGTGTGAGACTAAATGAGTTAAACCTACATTTGTATTAAAGTTTACAATAAATCATCCACTGAAGAATGTAGGAAACATTTCAACAAGACTGTATTTTTCACATGTGCCTGGATGTTTAACTAAAACTTGTCTCTGTTGTGTCCTCACATTGTGAATGTGTATATAAAAACTACAAAGGTGTCGCTTTCTGCCCTGGCTGTGTTTGCATGCACATGTGGGAAGGCAACAAGTCTCATACCCCCCTTATCATGTTCCACTACAGTGACAATGCTATTTATACTAGGCCATAATGAAAGCCACAGCAAGAATGGTCTTCAGCTCTCTGCTACAAAAGCTGCTTTAAAATGAGCAGATATGACCATTGTGAAAATATGAGGGTGCATGATGACAAAAAGGCTTCAACATATGTCAATGTTACCAAAAACTGTTAAATTTTAAGTCATCGAACCAAGAAATGTTAAATTCTATTAACATTCACCAGATCTCAAGCTGGTAACGGAGAAACAAATGAGTTCCCTCAAAATGTGCAGAGAATAAAATCTTTGATTTGAGACCAACAAAAAGTGGCAAACAATGATTCCAGACAATGTGCTATGACCAAGAAAGCTATGTCTGCCTGAAAGCTACGTAAGAGACACTATCATTTTAATCAGTAATACTACAAGCACCAGTGGCAGCACTGAGCACAATGAGTGAGCAGCACTGGACTTGGGGAGTGAGGAAGAAATTACTTGGTTTGTGTAAATGAAGAGAAGAGACTTATCTCAGTCATCATAGTCCTGAGTCCTGAGTGTAGTCACACAGAAATTACACAGCAGAGGAACAATGTAAGCTTTGTTTTACCCATAGTTTCTGATTCTGGGTTGAAATATTTCCTTGGCATAAATAATACTGTACTGTTGACAGATGACCATGAATAAGACTGATGACTGTCACATGGGCGGATCTACCAAAAAGACGATGAGGATGTACTTTGGTAACATCAGTAAATGAGCCCTTCAATAACATTGATGTAGTAGTTGTTTACCTGTAGAACCTGTTTTAGTCTTAAAGATGTGTGAACATGTAACAGAAACACAAGAGCAAATTATTCACATAAACATTTGCTTAAATCACATAATTGAAGATTCAGTTGTGTTTATGTAGCTTCTCTGTGGCCTGTTTAGAAGGAGTTTGTCACTTTATTTCATGAGCAGCTAAAACATAGAGCATCATTATGGTTTTTATTATAACATTGACTTTTAACTGCACTTCTATACTATGTTGAGACTGAGATATGCAAAATGTATGAGGTCAGTTTTAGCAGCAGTGAGCAGCCCAAAAACGAAAAACAAAAAACACCCGCCTCTTGATGTTAAATGTGCATCCTTCCAGGGGCACACTTCTTTAATGGACAGCCCTTCAGTCATACGCACAATGATGAACTTTATCTTGATAACAGCTTCAATTCTCTGCAGCCTCAGTAAGAATTCTCAACTTTATCACTTATATTACTATTTTATGTTTAATCAGTAAATATAAAAACTTATTTACTTAGTGCACTCTTACTGATTTTTAATAAGAGCTATTGTTTAAATTGATCGTAGTTACAAACTGCTCAATGTCTTGTCTCTGCTGTTTGTTTCATGCAGGATCTCAGTCTCAGCTGCTGAGTCTCAGACTGTGAAGGTCCAACCTGGTGAAGAAGTCAACCTGCTGTGTCCCAACATGTCCAAATATGATGGTTTGATGTTCTGGTTCAGACTGGTCAATGGGACCAAGATGGGCTGCATCTCTGTTATGTACAAAACAACTCATTCTGTTTCACATTGTGATGGATTTCAAAATGGAACATTTGAAATAAGCTCCAACATCTCTACAGTCTCTCTCAAAATCAAACAAGTGGATTTATGGGACTCTGGGCTGTATTTCTGTGGAGTTTATACAGGTGGACAGATGCTTTTCAATACAGTACATCTGAATGTTAAAGATAAGACTAAAGTCTGTTCTTTCTTTTGATTGTTGTTTGTTGGATTTTTCCAGTAACAAATTTGAATAAACTATTAAGTCTGCCATTACTAAAATGATCTAAACCTCTTTAAAAGGAAGTGTTGGACTACATGAAGCAGACAGCAAGTGCAGAAGTAAGAGTTTGCTCAAGATTTT
Source organism: Mastacembelus armatus (assembly GCF_900324485.2). Taxonomy (NCBI): domain Eukaryota; kingdom Metazoa; phylum Chordata; class Actinopteri; order Synbranchiformes; family Mastacembelidae; genus Mastacembelus; species Mastacembelus armatus. The sequence goes on along the minus strand of NC_046650.1, from coordinate 4,793,149 downwards.
TATTTTATTGTGGAGCTTATTAGGCCTTTAAGTTGCAGAACTTTATAGTTATTACATTTATATTTTCACCAGGTCTCCAGACTAAAAAGACAAATTAGTCTAACATGATTATCTTTCTTGTAGCTGAGTCTGATGGAACATCAAAGCTGATAAGTGTGATCCTGGGCGGTGTGATAGTTTCACTTGAAGTGCTCATCATTGGTCTGACTGTTCAAAACAGGAAACTTCAGAGAGGTACTTTTCAGAGCTACTGTCTCTTATATTTCACTTTGTTGCTCCTAGAAATTCTCTTACATTTGTCTCAATGTGCTTGAAAATGAAAAAGCTCCTGGTTTAACAGACTCTGATCAATTAACTGACCAGATATTCTGTTTTTGTCACTTAGCTAATGAAGAAGAGACTGTAGAGCAAAGTGAGGTGAGCACAACTTTTTTATATCTTTTTGAAACAGCCTGACAGAACAACAGGACTTTTGGGTCCTTCTTTACAGAAGTGCTTTAGCTCAGACACATTTATATGTTGTCTGGTGTGAACAGTTCTCCTGAGGTCCTTCCCAGCATCTTCATGAGGTTATGGTCTGGGCTTTGTGTGGGCCACGGCAGAAGGCTCATCAAAAAGACTCCAGTTGTGCAAACTCCTGACTCTGATTAGCTTTTTCTGAACTAATTAGTCTCTGGGTTCACTGATCTTCACATACTCCATTACTGTGAATGTTTATTGGGAGTGTTCAATAAAGATATGAGAAATAAGAATTGTTTGTGTGTTATCAGCTGAAGCACATTGTGCTTGTCTATTGCTGTAACTTACATGAAGATCAAATCACATTTTATGGTAAATTATTGCATAAACCCAGTTAATTCCAAAGGATTCACATACTTGTTGCTGTGTACACAGAATAAATCATGTCAAGTATCCACATTAACACTAAATATTCTTTCCACAGAATCATAACACTGATGAGCTCAACTACACAGCAGTGAAATTTCGACCAAAACCAAAATGAGAAGAGCTGGAGCCCGATGGTACTGACTGGATGCTGCCAACAGATAAACTCAGCCATTAGTCAACTGGAACTGATGCTGTCTTACATTTTCAGGCTCTATGGGTTTGAACAACTGCTTGGTTAAATAATAAACTCTCTTGCCTATATATCTCATTTTGCATTATAGATCTGATATTAACCCATTTTCAATTGTCTTTTCAATGCACAGCTTCAATTGTCAGAAACTGTTTAACTGAAAAACATAACTAGCATTTGATGGAGGAAGGGTATTTTCTAACAGTGAGAGCTAGACACAGTCTGCAGCAGCAGAGGACTGAATGAAAACCAGCATATTTCAACTCAGGGTATAAATACAACTGAGATCAAACTCAAGTCTGGTAACTTAACGCTTCATAATAAAAGACTTTGAAAGGAAAGAGTGACTACTGTCTGACTGTTTTCTGTAACAGGAAAAACAAGATTCATTTGTAAAAATGTTTTTTTTTTTTGAAAACAAACATTTATCAGGGTGGATATAGAATATAACTGATATAGCATGTGTATATGTAGTCATAGGCTAGATGTCAGAATCAAAAGTGCAATTATTTTAAAAATAAATAAATAGCAGCAGTTTTGTGTGTCAAACTCTACTTATGTTTATTTCATCAGAAGATAATGATGAATCTCCTGAGGACATGAAGAGAAAATTGATTGATTTTTTGCTGAAAATGTGTTTTCTGTCTGACTGGTGGTGGACTGAGGAGGAATAACTCTGATTGTGTCCAGATGCTCTTATTAGAAGAGTCAGTCAGAGGCCTGCAGCATAACTTTCTTGACATAAAGACACAGCACAGGGGTCTGAACACACCTGAAGTCAATATCATGAAGTCTTTCACATCAAACATTTCTGAAAGTGACCACTGAAAGGAAGCAGGAAAGACTGGCTAACAGAGAAAATCCAAAGCCTCTAGAGCTGTATAGAAATTTAAGAGAAAAATAAGGTCCACTGCTGTCAAATCTGATATAATGTGTGAAATGATGCTACTGTCACATGTGGTGGTGTGAATTAAGATTGATCGGACCCTAGATACAGACAAAGCACTTCATTTATACTGGTAAGTTTAAATACTAAATTGAAGTATGTACATGGGGTGTCCAGGAACGCAGACACTGAGACAGAGTTCAGGGAAGTCCAGACACAGACAGTCCGGGAACATGGACCACTTGAGCAGAGAGAGACCATGGAGACTCAGAGGAGTGCGCTGTCTTACACCGGGAACAACCAGGAGACACCGGACTCACGTACAAGCATGATGCCAAAGAGACACAGGAGACAGGAACCACACACAGGGAAGAGGCAGGCAACAGACACAAGGAAACAGGAGCCAAGGAGACGAGAACTCAGGGAACAGGATGAAATCACATGAGGAAGACATGGTGGGTAAGTAGTTAGCACTGTTGCCTCACAGCAAGAAGGTTCCTGGTTTGAAACCCATCAGGGGCCTTTCTGTGTGGAGTTTGCATGTTCTCCCTGTGCTTGTGTGGGTTTTCTCCAGGTACTCTGGTTTCCTCCCACAGTCCAAAAACATGTATTTCAGGTTGATTGGTGACTCTAAATTGCCCATAGGAGTGAGTGTGAGTGTGTGAGGTTGTTTGTCTCTATGTGGCCCTGTGATGGACTGGTGACCTGTCCAGGGTCCCTGCCTTTCACCCGAGAGAGAGCTGGGATAGGCTCCAGCAGATCCCTGTGAACCTGGTTAAGGAATAAGCCGGGATGGATGGATGAATGACATCTGGACAAGGTAGTACAACAACAATACAATCCAGCAACTAGGTGAAACAGAGTGCTGGTCTATAGACTTCCTGCACTGATGACCAGTTAGGATCAGGTGAGGCTAATCCCCTAGTTACCTAGGGAAGACACATACACACACAAGGAGATACACCAGGGGGGCACAGGCCGACACAGGTGAAACTAATCAAAATAAATGAACACAAAGCTACTTGGGATGAAACCAGGCAAAACAGGAAATAAAACCAAAATAAAAGTCCCAAAACAGGATGTCCTGAACATGGAACAGCTACATGTCCTAATAAGAATGCAATGCATACATTTATTACAAATGATATTTATAAATACAAATGAAATGCATATTATAAAATGCACATTAAAGAGACAACAGGTGTGATGGAGATGTAAAACTAAGACAACCCCCAAGAAGGAAATGGTTTTCAATGAGGTGGCCACAGACAAATGATCTCTCCTGATCCTTCCTGTCTGATACTTCTCAAGTTTTGTGTTTGCTCGTGTCCTTGTCAGTACTGGTGGTATTAAATATTATTGCTTCTACACAACTGTCTGACACTGTGAGCAACATGAGGACAAAGTTCATCAACTAAAGGTGAGAATATTTATTGAAGCTTTAAAGTTTTATCTGCATCAGAATATTGTTTGGAAGCTTGTTTTCCACTGGATTTCATGTGGAAAACATTTTATGCACTAACCATAAGTTTGCTGACTATTATCTCAACATTTATACCTGATCTCAGAGAAGAGTCCAGAAAATATTTGAAACATTAAATTCACATCAGACATTTCATCTGTTTCTAAAAGCGACTTCTGTTGTAGAAGTTAGATGGTCTAAAGAATACATACATAATATTGTGCATCAACACTTTTTTTTCCTGAAAGCATTTCTGTGCTCAGTTTAAAAAAGAAGCACACGCCCAACCCCTCATTTGAAGCAGCCTTACTGGAGCACAGTTCAGTCACGGACATTGCTGTGCTATAGTAATACACACCATGGCAAACTTTGCCTTGCTAACAGCTATAAGTCTCTGTAGACTAAGTAAGTATTGCCATTGGATTTCTCTGAGTTTTATTTATAACTCTTTCAACTTTTACCCAAAACAACTGCAGCATTTCAGTCATTTTAACTTTATTTCAACGGATTCTTAAATGTCTTGTCTCTGCTGTTAGTTTCAGGCTGGATCTCAGTCTCAGCTGCTGAGTCTCAGACTATGAAGGTCCACCCTGGTGAAGAAGTCAACCTGCTGTGTCCCAACATGTCTAAATATGATGTTCTGACATTCTGGTTCAGACTCGTCAATGGGACCAAGGTCAGCTGCATCTCTGTTAAATACCCGGCTAATGCAGTTGTTTCATACTGTGATGGATTTCAAAGTGGAACATTTGAAATGAGCTCCAACATCTCTACAGTCTTTCTCAAAATCAAACAAGTGGATTTATCAGACTCTGGGCTGTATTTCTGTGGATTTTATACAAATGGTCGTCCTACTTTCAGTGTAACACGTTTAAACGTTAAAGGTAAGATTACTGTATATTCTTTTGTTCTTTTTACTCCTTTTTTCTTGGTCATTTCCTCTAATGATGCAAACATATAATCATAACTTTATTGATACCTATATGTAAAATGTTCCTACTTGAAAATAAAAATGTGATGAAGATACAAATCTGCCAAAATAAGATGCAAACTAAATTTATCTCTATTTCATTGAAAAGGGACAATGAATTTGATGATGACATGGATGGTAAGTATCAAAGTGAGTTTCCTCACATTGTGCAGAGCCATGTCCTAAGCATCAGAGGAAACATTTAATCCAACTAAATGATTTCTGTTGTAGAAAAGTCTGATGAAACAACCAAGCTGATGGGTGTGATCCTTGGTGGTGTGACTGTTTTCCTTTTCATGGTCATTTTTGGTCTGGTTGTTAAAATCTGGAAACTTCAGAAAGGTACTTCAAATTCTTCTGTCTTCCTCTTGTTTAAACATCTTTTGTTTCAGTGTGGTATCACTTTCTAATGAAGTGCCTTTTCAAAGTGGTTTATGGTCAAGAAGTAATTCAGGTAACCTGCTGATGATTACCTGGTTACAGTGTTCGTTTTCTTAGTTTATCATGTTAGCATTTGAGAATTTGCATTTAAAACCCATGGAAATATCACTTTGCAGATACTTGTCAGAAAGTTGTACCCAAAGATCTTACACTGAATGTACATTATCTGACCTGGTGTCTTATTTCTGTCACTAAGCCAATCATGAAGAAAATAACCCACAACGGAGCAAGGTGATTCCAGCTTCAAGTTACTTTTATAACATGATTAAACATGTGAAGTCATTGCTTAGTTTTTCTCTCAAACTATATGAGATGACTGCCTAAAATACCCACTATATTTACAGAATCGGGATTCTGAGGAATTAAACTACGGAACAGTGACTTTCGGTTCAAGAGCAAGAAGAAGAGAGGTGGAGCCAAATGTTGTATACGCTGCAACCAGATAGACTCAGGAGGCAAATGAAACTGCAGCTCAGGGTGGAACTGGTGCCTCACTAAGCTGCTGTTCATATAAGATTTTTACAAAAAAATATAGAGAAGTCTGTTTTTAAACTCTTATTGTCAAAATATCAGCCTTAAACACTGAAATGGCTACACATGTAATAAAAAAATCAAAACTAATATTTTTACGTGTGATGACTTTTGAACAGATCTTAAATTGTGTTACATTAAAACAGGCCCTTGTTTACTAGCATTTCACACTTGAAGTGAGTGGGACATTAACTCTAACAAAGTGATATGTTTTCAGACATGCACTAAAACACTGCTAGATGTTTATCCTGGTGAGCTGCATGTAAAAAAGCAATTTTCCAACGGACATGGACCAGACATAAGCTGGACTTTGCTCCTAAGTAATTGGTTGTCATCATTTGAGCACTGGGACAATTCCTGGTGGCCTGCAGGCAATAACATAGCAGATGGATAAATGGTAAATGTTTTATACTTGTAGAGTGCTTTTCTACACTCAGGTGCACTCAAAGCGCTTTTACACTATTTGCCCATTCACCCAACCGCTCACACAGGTTGAACAGCCACTGGGGACAACTCTGGGTTCAGTGTCCTACCCAAGGACACTGAACCCAGAGTGTGGACTAGTGAAGATGGATCAAACCACCAGACCTTTGGTCTATGACTTGCTCTGTCACCTGAGGTACAGCCAGCCCCAGATAAGTGGACGAACTCTCTGAACCCTCACATCAGATGAGACTTTCAGTCTTGATGCAGTGCCTAAGAGTGATAGCGCCCATAGTAACCATACTGCATAGAAACTATAGTACATAGCAACAGCCCACTGCATGTCTGCCAATATTGCTCACATTCAGAGCGGCCTGAGATGAAGTCAAACCCCCGGCCTAAATCAATGTTTCAGTTTGGTTCAGTCAGCCAATGGCAATTAACATTAGCAATAGCAACGGCGCGTATGTTTTTGTCCATTTTATTTTGTAATAACGACAATGAAGATCTATGGGGGGAAAAAAACTCACCTATTAGGTGCGTAGGGACCTACTGACCTATATAAATAGAACTGGCATACATAGTAAGACAACAGTCCAACCGGGTGTCTGTGTTGTGTATCCCGCTCTGGCTGCATGTGTTAACAAGTCCAGATTATCTCTGGACTGATGTGACATTGTCCGAACTTTATATTTTAACACCGAAATATTTAATTCACGCTGACTCTCTGACCTGTGTCACTCATCAGAATAACGATGTGTGTGTGTGTGTGTGTGTTTGTGTTTTACTCTTCTCCGCTTCTGCCATTTTCCTCTCTGCAGCTGCTCACCATGTGACCAGGAGCTGCTGCAAACAGCTGCACCACTAAACCTAACTAATCAAACACATTTGTTGCCAACTATTTTAATAATCAATTTTTATTGATAATCTTGATTAGTTGTTGTAGCCTTACAAATAATAGGTTGAAAGGAAACAGTGACGACTGTCTGACTTTTTTCTGTAACAGAAAAGACAAGCTTCATGTTGTTTTAAAAAAAATCATCTTTGGGGCTGCTGGTGGTGTAGAGGTAGTTGCACCCGTCCATATATGCAGGGGATGCCGGTTTGGCTCTTGAGCCGGCCGTCATATAACCTGCATGTTTTCCTTTGTTCTCTCCCCTAATTTCCTGTTTCTCTCCACTGTCCTATCAAATAAAGGCAAAAACTGCCCCAAAAACAATTAAGAAAAAAAAACAAAAACATCTTTATCATCATCATCAATCAATCATGTTTAATGAGACAAATGCCTAAAGCTACTCGCAAAAAAAACACTGTGGTCATTTGAGGAGGGGCAGGCATTTCAGCTTCGCACCTCCATTGCTATGACCACCCACCCACGTTCAGGTGGTACTGAATTGTAGTGGATAATGACCAAGTTCAGTTGAGTAGAGTAAAGCCGAGTAGTGCTAAAACTGTGTAATGGAAAAGGGGCATAAGTGCTTTCTGTCTGACTGGTGGTGGACTGAGGAGGAATAACTCTGATTGTGTCGAGATGCTCTTATTAGAAGAGTTAGGCAGAGGCCTGCAGCATCACTTTCTTGACATAAAGACACAGCACAGGGGTCTGAACACACCTGAAGTCAATATCATGAAGTCTTTCACATCAAACATTTCTGAAAGTGAAAACTGAAAGGAAGCAGGAAAGACTGGCTAACAGAGAAAATCCAAAGCCTCCAGAGCTGTATAAAATATTTATAGCAGGGCTGTCCAACTCCAGTACTTGAGGGCCATTGTCCTGCCCACTGCTGATTACCTGGATCAGGTGTGTTCAGCCAATCAGAAGCTAAAGGGGTAGAGTGGGGGGACAAAAGTGAATCAACAAGTTGTAGTATTTGTTCCCTTGTGCCAGGAGGAACAGGGGTAGCACTGTGAGATCTGTACACAAATGATCTCCAGCAGCTACTGGTGTCCATGATTCTGACCAAACTGTCAGAAAAACACAGCATGAGGGCCACCATCCTATAGTTCAAACTGTGCTCGCAGCACAGCAGAGTACAGCTCAACTGGTATTCAGCAGAGAACATCAGAATTGGCAGGTTCTACATTAGTGGCCCTGACAGAGTCTTGAGGTGCCATGGTGAACATTATGCTGCCTGGACCATTGAGTGTGACCAATCTGCTGGTGGGTCAGTGATGGTCTGGGGAGGCATTTCCTTGGAGTGCTGCACAGAGCTCCATGTCTCTGACTGCTGTCAGGTAACAGAATAAAATCCTTAGAGCAGCTGTTAGACCTTACAGTGGTGCAAAGGACACTGAGTTCCTCCTGATGCAGGACAGTGTCCACCCTCATGTGTTCACCTACTTCACTTCAGTAGGTTCAAGTTTGCTGACTATTATCTCAGCATTTGTACCTGATCTAGATCAAAATATGATTATGATACAAATCTGCCAAAATAAGATGCAAACAAAATGTATCTCCATTTCATTGAAAGGGGACGATGAATTTGATGATGACATGGATGGTAAGTATCAAAGTGAGTTTTCTCACATTGTGCAGAGCCGAATTTTTAGTAACGTTGTCAATTAACTAACCAGATATATTATTTCTATAACATTGCTATTAATGAGGAAATTAACTGAATGCAACTTTATTGTTGACTGTTATCATTCAAAATATATAAAATCATAACCTGTTTTGCTGTGATGAAGCTACTTCTGATGTGTGTTCTCTTTATTTACAGGATCTGGACTCTGATGACCTAAAGAACACAGCCCTGAGTTCAGCAGAAATAAGAATCAGGAGGCCTGTATCACAGAGACAAGTGGAGACTCATGTCATTTATGCAGCCAGCAAAGAGAACTGATGCTTTTATCATATTAATCTGCCTTAGTGATTAAATTCACTCATGGAGACCAAAAGCCAATATAACATATTATATATTCATGCAGAAATGGGAAAACCTTATATAATTACAGTACATTTTCTCTTTTCTAGAGTCTGGTTTATTTGCCATATACTGTAAATATAATCTGTGTTTGATAGAGAAGGAGTCAGCAAAGACACCAGTGACTGCCACATTTCCTTATAGGGAGACTACAAACAGGGAGGAATGACTGAAGGACAATACATATCATCGAATGTCGAATGTCTCTGTCTTAGTACTGTTGGATCTGAGTGCGGCTTTTGACACCGTGGACCATGTGATCCTGCTACAAAGGATAGAGGACTGGATAGGCATCTCTGGTACTGCCCTTAAATGGTTTAAGTCCTATCTTGAAGACAGGAAGTACTTCATTGAAATTGGTAACTCCGTCTCAGACCCAATGGCGTTGACATGTGGGGTCCCCCAGGGGTCCATCTTGGGACCCCTTTTGTTCAATCTTTACATGTTCCCTTTAGGCGAGCTAATATGTAGCTATAACGTGTCCTACCATAACTATGCAGATGACACTCAGATTTACATATCACTCATAGCAGGTGAATATGGACCAGTCGATTCACTGCGTCAGTGTATTGAACAGATCACTATGTGGATACAAAACAACTTTCTCCATATAAACAGTGACAAGACTGAAATAATCATCTTTGGGCCACAGAAAATAAAAAAAGTGTCAGCAGTCACCTCGAGTCTCTTTCTCTAAAATCTTAAAATCAGGTTAGAAATCTAGGGGTAATCATGGACTCAGACTTGAATTTTAACAGCCACATTAAATCTATATTATCATCAGCATTTTACCATCTCACAAACATTGCCAGAATCAAAGGGATCATGTCTAAACCAGATTTGGAAAGACTCATCCATGCACTTATCTCTAGCAAGTTAGATTACTGTAATTGCTCATGGGGCTCTCAAAATGAGCTTTAAGGCAGTTGCAGTACATTCAGAATGCTGCTGCTCGGGTCCTGACTAGATCCAGGAAGTACAACCACATTACTCCTGTTCTCAGATCTCTGCACTGGCTTCCTGTCGCTCAGAGAATAGACTTTAAAACAGCCTTGCTTGTGGATAAGTCTCTTCATGGCTTGGCACCATAGTACACACCCTGACAAAAGTCTTGTCGCCTATCCAAGTTGTAGGAACAACAAATAATAACTTGACTTCTAGTTGATCATTTGGAATCAGAAGTGGCTTATATGAAAGGCAAAGGCCTCGACATTACGCTTATTTTACCAAAATAAAATCTTATCATGCCGTAATTTTTAATTATTTAATTAGGACAGAAAGGTCAGACTTTGCTTAGGCAAAAGTCTTGTCCCATCTTTAAAGGATTCAACCAATCACAGATTAGAGCATCACCTGTGTCAAATACTGTAATTAACACATTCCCAGGTGTGTAGAAGAAGTACCCCAGCACACCCAACCTTCATTTGAAATGCATCCTGACCTGACAGCATGCCAAAGATTCAACCACAGACCGAAGTGCTGTTCATCAAGAGCCTGAAGACCAAGTCTCCTGCTGAGGTGGAAGACATCTTTAATGTATCTAAACGTCAAGTGGAGAGGATGAGAAAAAGATTTGAAGAAACTGGTGAAGTTCATGACAGGCCCAGGTCAGGCAGACAACTGTTTGAAAGGACCGTTTGTTGGTTCGACTGTCCAGGGCCAGCCCTTTTTCAACTGCAGCAGGGCTACATAACAACTGGTCACCAGAAACCCCCATATCTACAAGAACAGTTTGTTGAATTCTCTCACGCAGTGGTCTCAATGGCTGAATTAGTGCTCAGAAACCAGCATTAAACAGAAGACAACTAAAAAATCATGTTACATTTGCGAAGAAGGTGAAGGTGCTCCAGGATTGGCCAGCCCAGTCACCAGACATGAACATTATTGAGCATGTCTGGGGTAAGATGAAGGAGGAGGCATTGAAGATGAAACCAAAGAATCTTGATGAACTCTGGGAATCCTGCAAGAATGCTTTCTTTGCCATTCCAGATGACTTTATTAATACGTTATTTGAGTCATTGCCGAGACATATGGATGCAGTCCTCCAAGCTCATGGGAGTCACACACAATATTACTTCTTTTTCCACTGCACCATAACTTTATGTTCTGTACTGTACATTATTTCTGTTAAGTGACAAGACTTTTGTCTAAGCAATGTCTGGCCTTTCTGTCCTAATTAAATAATTAAAAATCATGTCATGATAAGATTTTATTTTGGTAAAATAAGCGAAATCTAGAGGCCTTTGCCTTTCATATAAGCCACTTCTGATTCCAAATGATCAACTAGAAGTCAAGTTATTTGCTGTTCCTACAACTTGGATAGGCGACAAGACTTTTGTCAGGGTGTGTACATCTCTGACATGTTGCTGCCATATGAACCATCTTGGACTCTGAGAACATTAGGGACAGGCCTTCTGCTCGTGCCCAGATTCAGGACTAAACATGGAGAAGCATCGTTTCAGTTTTATGTAGCTAAAATCTGGAATAGTCTTCCTGATGATGTTAGACAAGCCTCATCTCTGGCAATGTTTAAGTCCAAGCTAAAAACTTTTTTCGTTTTAGCTCTGCATATGACAACTGAAAGTGTTTTCTCTAAAGTATTTTGTCTGCACTCTTTAACTTGTCTTCTGTGTTTCTGTAAACCCTGCCTTTACTTTGAATTACTCTGTGTATGAATTGTGCTATACAAATAAACTTGCCTTGCCTTGAGCCCAATGATAGTGAGTAGCACTGGACTTGGGCAGTGAGGAAGAAATTACTTGGTTTGTGAGATGAAGAGAAGAGACTTATCTCAGTCATCATAGTCCTGAGTCAGAGAGGCCTAATATGCAGCTCATACTCACACACGTTTTACTGCTATGTCCCTGGTACCAGATGAAAAGTGACTTTATAAAAACATCCCACTATTTATGCAAACTGTTATAAGATGCTGTTAATATGAGCTGTTTTATTGTTCAAATGATAGGAAAAATCATCTTTCCTTTTGGACAGTAGTAGTGTATACTGGTTTATGCGGCGGGGGCTATTAAGGGGGGTCACTTTTTATGGCCGTTATTTATGACAGTCATAAAGATAATAAACCATAAAATCGTCGTCACGCCCCCCACCCACCGGGCGGCGCGATTTTCCTATTGGTCATGACGTTACTCATGGGTTGTGTCAGTTACGGTGTATAAATGTAGGTGTATGTGGGTCATTCAGTATGATTTTATCTAAGTTCGACTTCGAGCAACCATGGGCAGCAGCGGAATCTCTAGTGACGTCGTTATCAGGGGCGGATGCGGCGGTGGGCGCGTCGCCGGAAACGGCGGGCGCGTCGACGGAAACGGTGACAGCGCGCATGCGTTGTGTGACCTAGGTACGTGTCCCGCGATTATTCCTGGCGCGCCAATCAAACGTCGTAGAAGGCATGTGTCTGACGATGCTGCAGGCCCCCGCGTTTGGCTGTACGAGGGCTCGCTAGGGTACGTTTACGAGTTTAAATATAGTGAGGGGAGGGTCGTGTTTCTCGGGGAAAATGTGTGTACCGGGGAGCGGTGGGGTCATGGAGGGTCGCGGGCTATGACTGTGGAGGACTGGATGATATTTCGCACTGAGATATGTACCGATCTCAACCACCGAGGCGCTGAGAACGATACTTATGTCATACAGTGGGCCAGTCCTGACAGTCAGCAGTTATTCAGGGTATTCGCCAATCGTTTTGATGCGCACGCGTCAGATTTCATTCTGATAAGAGTGTGTGATGACAGAGAGCAAATCGTATCGCGGCGTAATCATACAGAGTGGGACATACACCCCTATCCGGTGTGGTCCGGCGACAATATCTCATGGTTTAAGGACTTCTATTTTATCCAGTGGGCTGACTGGTGGGGCCTGCAAGATGTGTTCGCCAAGATTGACAATGCAATCAGCGAGGACGAGGGTATCTCAGATGCTAGTGGGGTTAGGAGATGCTTGCTTTATGATGACATGGAATTTCCTGAGGAAATGTGTCTCTCGCCTGCTGAGCAAGGTGCGACCCAGAGCCTGTGAGACAGGACGGTAAGAATCTGCAGACCTATGCAGGGATCAGGTGTGTGTTTGTGTGTGTGTGTGTGCGTGTGTGTGTGTGTGTGGTCAATAGTGTTTAACGTTGTATTTCATATTTCTAAAAATAGAGATTGACGGGCCCATGACCCTGGAGGCGGAGCAGGAATTGTATCGCTGGATTCACCCAACATCAACGCCGCGCCCCAGAGATGAAGAGGAGTCAGCGGCCTTTGTAAAGATGATGGAGAATGGAGTAACGCATTTGCTGTACAGAGCGTTAGCTCAATGCTAGATCGACCGCGAGAAATGGTGCCGGGCCTGCGAGGTTGACTGTCTGTCCCAGGAAAATTACGAGTGTCTTTACGGGTTCCCTGCAGAATTCATGGAGCGTCGTTTTGACTTTGTTATGGAGAGGTTGTGGTCGGCCCGCTTCATTCCTGCTCTCTCAGCATACCTGCGCAAGAATGGCATGGCTGTCGAAAACGCCAGAATCGCCGGGGCTGCTGAAGTTATTCTGCAAAACCAAAAGACCTCAGAGAAACGCATCAAACCTGAAGAAGTCTGGGGCTTCAAGAATTTTGCTGAAATTGAAAATCTGTCAGTCCTCGTGGACACCTGGGCAGCAGGGGTAGTGTGAAAACAGCATTGTACCAAGTCTATCCGTTGTTATTGTGTTTTTTCATTAAACGCCACTGTATTCATTAAATATCTGTGAAGCTCTCCATCATTATATGTTTTGATGTCTGTTCATTCATTCTTTCATTATGTATGTTTTATCATATAACACTGTCTGATATTTGTGAAGCTCTCCATCATTAAACACCACTGTATTCATTAAACGCTACTGTATTCAATCATTAACACCGTCTGGGTACCATGCTGATGATTGTGAATAAAAAACATGAGCTTTGAAAAGAAACTAGTCATTATTTTACACGATGGAGGGGGTGATGCACAGAATTTATCATGATCCATCCCACCCCGGTGGTCTATCGGGTATTAATAAGCTGCGCAATGCAGTTAGATCAGACGTAGGGGGTAATCCTGCATTATCTGATGTCAAAAAATATCTATGGGGACAAGATGCATACAGTTTACACGCACCCAGCAGGAAAAATTTCCCCAGGCGGCGAGTGTTGGCGGGAGGGATAGACCGACAGCATCAGTGCGATCTTGTGGACATGAGCGAATATGCTGCAGAAAACGATAAAGTGCGCTATCTATTAATGTGCATCGATGTATTTTCAAAATATGCCTGGGTTCGGTGTCTAACATCAAAGAGCGGGCCTGTTGTAGCCGAGGCATATAAGAGCATACTGGATGAAGGTAGGGTGCCACTTAGGCTGCAGACTGACCATGGGACAGAGTTTCACAACCGTCACTTTAAACAGTTGTTGAAAAAGCACAACATTGTACTTTTCTCTACATATAACGAAACTAAAGCCAGCGTCGTGGAGAGGTTTAACAGAACGTTTAAAGGGCGGATGTGGCGTTATTTAACAGATGTTAATTCACGAAGATATATTGATAAAATAGACGATCTGGTGCGGGCATATAACTCGGCATATCACAGGTCAATTAAAAGATCCCCAGTATCTGTGAATAGAGAAAACGAGAAAGAGGTGATCAAGACGCTGTACAGGACCAAGGATGAAATCCGCCCGCAGCCATTCAAATTTGAGATAGGCGACACAGTAAGGATTTTAAAACATAGAGGGGTGTTCAGGAAGGGCTACCATCAGACATTCACAGATGAAATTTTCACTATAAAAGGACGCCGACCGACAACCCCCGCTGTTTACAGCCTTCAGGATTTATCTGGCGAGTCTGTGAAAGGGGGGTTTTATCAGGAGGAGCTGCAGCCGGTGATTGTAGATCCAGACAAACCCTATAAGATAGAGGAAATAAGAGCCAGACGCCGTGGCAAGTTTCTAGTAAAATGGCTCGGATGGCCCGAGAAATTTAACACCTGGGTGGATGGCAGAGATATCCAGAACATCTGAGAGAGATAAGCACCATAGGACAGTACGGTCACGCTGTAATCAAGAGCACCCCGGCGCCATCACCCTACAGCACTGTCAACTATCAAAACCTGGGGGGAGAGGAGGATTAACACCTACTGTGATCAGAGGCTTGAAGGATCAATAGGAACATTTGTAAACAGTGGAGTGTCAGCATGGAGAAGCGTCGGGCTGCAAGCTTCCATGTAACTCTCCCAAGTAATGCATCGACAAAATTATATCCCAACAACAAGATTTGGTGTTACAGGGTACACTTAGCCAAGGCAATACAACTGGACGACACGTATGAAGTGGGGCTTTCAGAAATACAGTACCCCGCGACGTGGCGCAGCTTCCCCAAAGATGACGCATCTATTTTGATAAAAGCACCAAGAACCGGGAAGGAAAATATGATCACAATTCCTGTAGGACATTATGACAGTGTGGACAGAATAGCACAAGAATTCAACAACGCGTGTGCGCTAGACGGAGGCACTATGTTTACAAAAATGCGCTACAATCAGATTTCACACAGAGTCCAAATATCTGGTGCTGAAGGCCTGGTGCTGAAATTTAAAGGCCGGCTTGCTAGGATACTGGGGTTTGATCCGGAAGAAGCAGCCCATAGTATCCCAACCTGGGTGAGAATATTCACAGCACCACACCCTGCGGATATCCATGCAGGATTGTATAATATCTTTGTATATACAGATATTATCGAACATCAGCTGGTGGGTGACACGTGTGCACCAATACTCAGATGCGTTAATATAACAGCAGAGAAACGAGGGAAAATACACACAGTCCACTTTGACAAGCCAGACTATACACGCCTCGCCAAACACCGGATCGATTGCATAGAGCTGTCGTTGAAAAACGACCAGGACGAACACGTCCCGTTTCTCTTTGGAAAGGTTATCGTGAAATTACATTTCCGCCCTGTGAGACCATGATGAGGTGCCCATACACGCCCGATAACGGTGACAGGCTACTGAGATATTATCAGAATCAGGCCGGTGGAGAGCTGCACGGGTTCGCGGGGGCCCACACCCAATACGGGAAAGGGCTCGGCGGATTATTCCGGAACCCTGGGGAGCCGGCTACAGCTCACAGTCAGAGCAAAAAGGCGCGTAAAACAGCGAGTGGCTCTGTCAGACGGGGCAGAAAGGCTCCAGCTGTCAAGCGGCGCAGATCGAGATCTAACAGCAGAAGCGCGAGTAAAGACATATTTTAACAATGTCGCTCATTCACACCCAGTCCGCTGAATGTGTAAAGACGGAGCTGGATCTGTTTACGGTGCCATGTACACAAACGAGCATCGACAAATATACATTCATTGAAATCCCCCCAGTCTCTGCGATCAACAACAACTCGCCTATTGATTTTTTCATCTCATGCAGCGGGGAAGATTACCTGGATCTAAATGATACTCATTTGTATTTACGCGTGAAAATCACAAATCCAGACGGGACAAACATTGGAAACGGTGTAGACGTGGGCTTTGTGAATTATCCAGGATGTACACTGTTTTCGCAGGTGGATGTGATGCTGGGTGACAGATTAATCACCCAGGCATCAAACACATATCCTTATAGGGGTGTGATTGAATGCTTAATCAATTATGGCCGGGATACCCTGGAATCCCAGTTCAGCACCGCGCTATTTGTGAAGGACACCAGCGGCCACATGAATAATCATACCCTGGACGGTGAAAACAGGGGCTTAGGGGCCAGAGGCCGCTATACAGAAAACAGCAGGATTGTGGAATTAATTGCACCGGTACATGTGGACCTGTTTTTTCAGGAAAAATTCCTGCTAAACGGACTCGACATTTCCATGAAATTCATAAGGGCGAAAGACGAATTCTGCCTGATGGCCGCGCCCAATACGCAATTCTGTGTTAAAATCCTGAGCGCCAGTCTTTTTGTGAAAAAGGTCACACTGTCACCTCAGATAAAACTCGCACACAGCCATGTGTTACAACACACAAATGCCAAATACAGCGTCGACAGAGTAGCGCTGAAAACACACTCGATTCCTCCCGGAACCCGGGTGTGTTGGCAGGACAATCTATATCTGGGTCAGATTCCTAAATTTGTCATCCTGGGTTTCGTCGACAATGAAGGGTTCACAGTGAGTTTCACCAGAAACCCATTTAATTTTGAACATATGGACCTAGAGTACCTGTGTCTCTATGCTGACGGCCAGGCCCACCCCGCTAAGGCGTTTCAGCCCCACTTCCCCCGGGGTCAGTACGCACGTGAATATTACCAGCTAATCCAGACAACCGGGCGACATCTTAAAGACAGGTCGCTGTCCATCACACGGGAAGATTTTGGACAGGGCTATGCGCTGTTCTGCTTTAACCTGGAGCCTGATGGCGGGAGTGGGGGAAATGTGTCTTTAATCAAAACCGGAAATGTCCGACTGGAAGTGAGATTCAGGACTCCCCTGGCACGCACCGTTAACTTAATCTGTTACGCAGTCTACGATTCAGTTATTGAAGTGTCACACAGCAGACAGGTGTTGATGGATTATTATTGAGACATGAACACTATCGAATTGACTGGTGCTGCTAAAAAGATAATTGGCGACAGAACCTATTTTGCGGGCGTGAAGCCCTGTGACCATCTGACCAGGCTCAAAATAACCAAACTCTGATTGTAAACACCGATCCTTCAACCTTACCCGGAGAGCACTGGGTGGCCATATATCTGACAAGTGGTCGGCAAGCATATTTTTTTGACAGCTTCGGACACGCCCCAGACAGATTCAATCCCCATATTGGTCGGTTTCTCCTGAAAAACGCCAGCAGAGTGCTTTATTCACGTAGTCAGGTTCAGGCGCCCTTCTCTGTGACCTGTGGGGAGCACTGTCTGTTTTTCTTGAGCCACATCCAGAAAGGCATGAGCTACAGCAAGTTTATTAAAAAATATGGCAGCAACCTGGCTCGCAATGACCAGAGGGTCTCAAGCTTTGTCGCTGGAATTAGACCTGCATCTGTACACAACAAGTTTACATGTGTTCAATGTGTATTTCTGAGATGATAATAAATGATATTAAAGATAGTGTGTGTAATGAGCCAGTACACTGCATGTTTAAATGTATTCAATGTGTATTTCTGAGATGATAATAAATGATATTGTTGTATGTGTATATTGATTTGTGGTGTGTTTTTATTTTAACAATGAGATAAAATAAAGACCTTGTACACAGAAATACATTCAAAATGTTAGAAAATTTATTACAGGTCAGAAAATATTTCAAAAACACATACAGTAGGACAACAAATATTTTGTGAATACATTCAACAGGTCAGAAAACATTTCAAAAAATACATTCAACAGGTCAAAAATCATTTCAAAATACATTCAACAGGTCAAAAAAAAAAACATTTCAAAAATACATTCACCATATCAGAAAACATTTCAAAAAATACATTCAACAGGTCAGAAAACATTACAAACACATTCAATATGTCAGGTCATCACCATCATTACAAATAACAGGGCAGAAGAGTATTGAGCCCAGGGCCCAGAGGAATGTTTGTGACATGCAGCCCTTAGGGGCCTTGGTGATGGTGTGACAGTTCTGCTTTTCTTTACACTGGTGTATGAGGAGCTAGAGTCTAGCTCATCTTTACCTGTCTTATACTCCTGTATGACCCGTCGTGCCAGGGTGTTTGGTACTCTCACACAGAGCGGTAATAAAGTCCTTGTCACAGCTGTTTATGATGGCCCGGCGTTGCCTCGGTGGTGATTTATAGAGGAGCTCCAACAATGGTAGATTTCTACGCATGCGGTGAGACATTGTCACTTACCCCGTCTGGGGATGTACACAACCTGCTGGGTAGAGAGCAGGTTTGTTCTAAGCCTCAGATGGTCAGGTGTCTTTGCTTTATAATCAATTAGTAAGTAGCCGTATGCTGCACTTGTGGCGTCACTGAACGCCTCTAAAAAGTATTTTGTATTACCAGGGTACATCTGACGTGCAATCAGTGACACCTGGTATCTGTCACGAGGGTTTTTGAACAAAACCAGGTAATTGGTGTTTAAACTGATAGTGCGGCTGGCTTTACCCTGTATGAACAAATTCTGTACTAGATAGATGCAGCTGAGATTTCTGTGATGCACATATTTCGTGAATACATTCTGCACCTCCAAATTACTGCTGGCGTCATTCATCAAATCATCAATAACCAGGAGGTTGTTTTTGTCTGGAGGCAAAAGGGCGTCATCACACAGCGACTCAGGCAGACCATTGACAAAATTTATGTCAATAATCTTTAGGAGTTGATCGTACGCTGCCTGCCAGCATGAATAGATATAGACAATATTATCAATTCTGTGTGAGATGAGACTCTGTGCATTCTCAATGAGCGTTTTGACAAAGACAGTCTTCCCGCTATTAGAGGGCCCGCTTACAATCATGCTAAAAGGGTGCATTAGACGTCCATCAAATTCCATCTTAGTATCCATAAGGCAATGTTCTGTAGTCAGGCAGGACCCTGCGTTTGTTGTAGACTACACGAACTTTCTTTGAGACACTGACATTCTGCAAATGGAACTTTCTCTTATCACGTCTGATGGTGTCAGTCTCTGTGATGATGTGCTTGTCTGATTGTTGATCAGCCACAAATGATTTAACAAGACCGGCTAGAGACTCCTGAGTCACAACAGATGCATTAGTTGAATTCAGAGTCACCCCTTTACATTTCACATGTCTCTTCCCTCTCTGAGTATGATAAGCGTAGCATTTGGGTCCACCTGAGACAAACTCTGTAATAAAATCATCCTCCCCGTCACCACCATCACACAGCTCGTCTGTCAAGTCACCTAGGTAAGGGCCTAGACTCGGCATCCACTCGCCTGGTCTAGATGTGAAAATGACAGAGTCAGTATCACAGTACAGCACACGCTCCTGCAACTTGTCCAACAGATCGTAGAGCATCAGTCTGGCATGGGCAGTTGTCACAGCGCCAATAAACACATTCACATCACTGGCCCTGCCGTCTCGGTCATCACTATGACGCGACTGAACCATGGCTACTTCATCAGATATGAAGCAAAACTGTCTGACATCAAAATGATCACTAAACATTAGCTCTGTGAATCGCTCAGCCTCAGTGATCAACTCACACGTGCCCATGTTGGTCCTCATGCTGAAACGCCCCCACAATGAGTTTAGCAGAAGCTTGTTACAGCTCCTGACTGCTTTATTGACCATAATCTTGTCAGGATTTAGTCTTATACCTTCATGGGCTTCGTAGTCCCGGACATATTCCTGCTTTTCCTCCTCTGTCTTGACATTTTTGGGGTACCCAGAGGCCTCCTGTTTACATTTCAAAAAGGTTTTAACATATTCCCGAAATAATGTGTTAGACTTTTTCGGAAAATGCCACACTTCATCAATGCACACAAGCTGGTAGCCCTTCTCAATAGCTTTTTCAAGCTCAAAGGACACCCACGTCCCCGTCAGCTGTCTCTCACAGTCGGTGTGACTGCAGACAGTGTCCTGATTCAGCTCCTCGCAGCACTTGCGACAGAGGGGGAACATGAGCTTGTGATGGGCCCTGTATGGCAAAACAGGATGGTACAGGCCTCTAGTGGGGAGAACAGTACACTTGACAAAGCCAAAATAATTTTCAATGCTGTCAAAATTGCCTACAATTATCTCGGGATGGCCAATTGGATAATCTTTCTTAGCCTGCACAGTGGGATACAGACTCATGAAATCGTAGTAATGTACTTTTTCTCCCTCTGTACACTCAGTCACATGCAGGAGCTTCATAGCATTTGTCCTCCCGCCAAATAGTGCATCCCTAGGATTCAGGCGCTCAGGCTTCTTGTAGTCTGCAAGAAAGGCCCTGACGTCTGGATCTGTCTGCTTTATCAGATTCCACTCACACTCCCACATCACAACCACACTGACACCATGACGGACCCGTAGAGCTTCAACTTTGTTGTTAAACTGTGCGTACAGCCCGACATTATTCTCGGCTGCGGATTCTGGGTAGCATTTTATACACCTGTGATAATAGCAGCCTGCAAATTCAAAACATGTGTTTGAGGCAGCATCAAATCCATCAACACAGTAGGACCCAATCTTGTGTTCACCACCTCTCAGAGCATGTCTGATCACCCTCTTTTCAGAATAGGCCACGTATTCGAGCCATTGCACAGACACATCTGAGAAAGCTTTATTACATTCCAGATACATCCCATCATAGGTGAGGGGCAGTGTGTCCTGAGGCAGGAAGAGCTTCTTAAAAACACCCATACAACTTGATGCCAGAGTCGTGAACACAAAAGGGTCAGTCTCGGTACACTGGATGAAAGCTGTGCGGTAAATCTTGCAGGCCTTGCGCAATACCGCAACATCATTTCGACAATAATAAGCCAGCTCAGCCTGCATTTTAAAAGTACCGTCTTTAACTCCATTATACCACTGCATGAATTTCACCTGCTCACTCTGAGGCATCTTGTCATACCCATAATACTCTGGTGAGGGGTAGGGACATTCATAAAACTCATTTTCAACAGTGTTGAATTTGTGAGGAAAGTACCCGTTGCCCATTTCTTCAAAGCCTAAGGCGGCAGGTGTCTTAGCCAGACTCATAGGCAGAAAGCTGTATGAATCGATCCAGCGCTGGTTGTAGTCCTCGTCATACATCATAATGACTCGACTACCTTTCATGATGACTTGGGGAGTAATGCATTGTCTCACAAGGTACTCAAGCACAACATAACTGTCAAAACCAGCTGCATTGTGCGCAATGAGCGTGTATCCTTTGTACTTTTTGCGTCTAAACTGCCTGATAAATGCAGCCACACAACCAACCCCTGTGTAACAAAACGGGTACGGGTCAACCTTTTCATCCATCTCCATGGCGCAGACATAATTTGCTTCATGTCTCCCGTCATGGTATCTGGTTTCAAAGTCATAAAGGATGTATTTTTCAGAGGGTTCCTCCTCTTCCTCTTTAGGCGGAAGCGGCTGGATATAACACTGATGTACCATCCCCCCTCTAAGAGCACCGCAGTGCCTACACCGCGGTGCTGTGCATTTGTGTCTAGGGCTCTGTTTACAGATCCTGTAGATTTTTCCACACTCCTCACAATATTTAACTGTAGCGCAGGGAATCATGTTGTGTTTAGGGTCAGGTAATCTGTGATTGTGGAAGCACTGCATTGATTTACAAATGCGCTTGCATAGATCACATTTGATTGTGGGGCCTGATTGCTGTTCACATGTGGTGAAGCATACATTACACCTGTGTAGGCAGTTATGCAGTAAGGGTGTCTCGTATGTGTTATAGCAGAGTTCACAGACATACGAGCCGCCAAAAAAACCTTTTGGGTTGGTTATCAGGTAATAGTGCTCAGCGTGTAGATAAAGCCACACGGTGCGTGGGTGTGGGGTTCCGTGTGTCTGGAAGCAGATTGGCCGTTTTCTAACAGCACCAGCACCAGCACCGCCGTGATGAAAAATTATTATCTTTGCATCTATTTCCCTCTCAAATCTAGTGACATCACTAAAACCCACCTGCTGTTTGGTGGAAAGACCTACAGATTCCTGTAGTTCTTTAGCTCTGTGCAATATTTCCAGAGCCCCCATTAAGGGATTTTCGGCTCTGATAATACACATACTGAAACATAAATTGTTGTCTGAGGCGTCATTATCAGGATCATACAAATGCTTTCCCTTCCTAGCCAGAATTTCACTATAAGGCACCCTCCCAAGCTTGAGCCGTGTGCCTCCACCCCTCCCTTCTTGCGCCACACTGACCACAAACTCCAGGTCCCCGTCTGACAATGAATCATCATTGCTCTGGATCGCTTGAGCAACTTCATCAACAAAGGTGTCGACGTCATAGCCATTACTGGTCCTCAAGACCGCCTGCACATTGCTAATCAGGGAGGGCCCCCTCAACACCACATTCAGTACACTACCAGCCCGTGATACTTCAATAGCCCTATCTATAACACCGGTTTGACGCTCCCTAACAAGCGCTGGAATCTGTTCAGGGTGAGTATCTATGTCAATGTCCCTAAAGTGTATGGGTTGTCTCAATTCTAAAGCATCAAATGCCGGAATATCCCTGATTGTGATTAAACCAGCGCCATGCTGAAGACCATTAGGACTAGAGGGGGTGTTAACAGTAGACCCATCTGTCAGAGGGGGGTCTGAGATCAGTGAACCAGCCACAGGGGCCTGCTGCCCCTGCAGCTGGCGAGGAGACTCTGGATTAGCATCACCAGCAGCAGCATCATCACACAGCATACAATGATCATATGGATTCGCATCAGGTACTAGGGCCTGCTGTCCCTGCTCGTATGTAGGACTAGTGACATGCATCAGACAAGCAGGCTGTGAATCAGCATCACCAGCAACATCAGATACTTCATCATCATCATCATCATCATCATCTGCAATGTCACATACAGCCCTCTGATTGTTTTCTTGCTGAACAATGACTGCAACACCGGGGACATCAGGCGTCAGAGCAGGGCGTTTAGCCACGCCGCCCTGTGGAAGAAGGCCAATTCTTCTCTTGAGCTGCACAAACTTTTGGCGTGTGTTTTCAGCCCATCTGTCAACATCTGTGGTGCTTAATGAGGCATTGAGATATTCTGTCTTTGGTGGCGGATGGATGTTCAACATGTTCATTAACTGTGTGTTTTTGGTACGCATTTCAGCAGCCCAGCGTGAGAATTGATCATGTGTCATTGCCCTCATTGTTGAGCCAATATCAGCAGCAGCAGCCCCACCATACAGGTTATCACACCCTGCCATTTCTGTCTAGAGAGGTAGAATACAGAGTTTGCGCGTCTGTAATGCAGTCGGCTAAAACTGGTACAGCATGCGTGACATACGATCCTAGACGCGAGAGTTTTGTGTCATTGTGCTTCACTGCAGCACAGAGATTTGTCAATAGTTCTAACACAGCTTGGTTTACCAGGACCGTGTTATCAGCACTGGCCGGTGTGCTAGCATCTGTTGTAGCAGCAGCAACAGCAGCAACAGCAGCAGCAGCAGCAGCAGCAGGTGCTACAGCTGATGCACCACCAGCAGAATCAATATCTAGAGCTGACACACCGCTAATCTCTGAAGCCGCAGAATAACAATCACTGTCTGACTCGCTATCTGATGAACAAGTATCAGAGTCACTAGTGTACCCTGCATCAGCCGGCCGCATAAGCATAGAAATCTGTTTGCCTCCCTTCCGGACTGGATCAACATGAGGTGGAGTAGGAGAAGGAACACTCTCAGAGTCAGAGTCACTACTACTACTACAGCTATAAGCACCATCAGCTAGCCACTTAAGCATAGAAATTTGCTTCCCACCCTTCCGGACTGGATCAACAGGAGTAACATCAGGCGTATACAACAGCGACCTCTCACGCTCCACCTCGGCGGGTGGTGTGGTGTCCTGACTGTTCAGCAACAAATCATCAAAGTTTATGGTCGGAAAAAACACAGCCACATCACCTTGAGATGAAACAGCCGCATCCTCCAGCACACCCCGAGTTGAGTCAGATGCTGTGGAATCCTCCTGAAGATGCAGTGGCCAGGCTGTAGCGTCCTCCACCTGTTGCTGCTCCAAAAAGAAAGTGGCGGCTGCAGTCTCAGCGACCCACTCCGGTCCCCAAAGTTCACTCTCCTTATCGACCACCGGTGTCGCTGTAACACAAGAATCGGTCTTCTTCTTCTTCTGCTCCTCCTTCTTCTTCTTCTTTGCAGATCTTGCAGGGGCAGCTCTCAGTCTCTTGGCCGGTTGAAAATCATCTAGATATAAAGACAGACAAACCGTTTGAAAACCATTTAAAAACAGCGTTATAAACAACTCGTTTATTTAAACGTGTTGAAATGCATTTTATATCAATCTCATACCCTCACTATCGTAATCCCAGAGCTGTCTGCTTATCACACGCTCACGACACAGCTCGTCATTCCTCTGCAGCCCCTCCAGCGGTCGCTCCGCGACTCTCGAACGGCTAGGTAGCACCGGGCCGCTGGGGCTCACTCCTCCGCACACAGCGCTCTCGACACCCTCTACATTACCAGATAGGATAAAAGATAATCAGCTACACACACACCAATACTATTTTTAATATAAACCCGCCATCACATGCATACTCACCCTGACTGTTTATTTCAGTTAAAACAGCGTGCTCCCTGGTCTCTTTAAAGACAGACGGCCTCTTTGCGGCCCTCCAGGATTTTCTGTCAAGCACACCAACATTTTGTAAAAACCACAACTTTCTGATCCTGCTTTAAAACAGGGATACACGTAAGAATAACTCTCACCTTTATCACGCAGGTATGCTTCGCCACGATTATCCGACTCAGCGATGGTCCCTGTTGAGCGGACCCATATTTCCAATAGATTCCCTCAGTAAGAGCATCACCCAAGATAAAACATATTATAAAATATATATATAAAAGATGGATACATACCTCCAGCAGATGCTGATGATGATTGTGGAGAATCCTCATCCAGCAACGAAATGGATGCGGTACCTGACGGAGTCACGCTATTTTGAAATACAATGTATTCGCTGCAGACAGTCTGATACACACGCTATTGAATCGAGGAACAAACGTTCCTAATTTTTTTTTCTAATCGACACAAACGTTCCCTACAATTCTTGCTAATAAAACAAGCGATAGAAAAGGCCCTCAGGTGCCTTCTGCAGGTATTTAAATACCCGCTACACATGACACACTCCCTCACACCCGCATCGCCAGCGCGTCACCACGCCACAGCCCACAGACATAGGTATGACCAATAGGAAAATTGCGCCGCCCGGTGGGTGGAGAGCGTGACGACGATTTTATGGTTTATTATCTTTATGACTGTCATAAATAACGGCCATAAAAAGTGACCCCCCTTAATAGCCCCCGCCGCATAAACCAGTATACACTACTGACAGTGATGGTTGAGTAACATCAGCAATAAGCTGTGAGTCAGGTAGGCATCACTTGGTTGACAGCATCAGTGTTGGGTAAGTTACTTCCAAATGTCATACATTATATATTACCAGTTACTGTGTTTTGAAAGTAATTAGTTACATTACAATATTGCGGTCTCTGAACTGTAATGCATTACACTAATTTTACTTTACTTTCACCAAAATAACCACAGAAGTATGACTAGGCATTCTAAGATACATCCATTATACATCCAGTGGAGGTCGTACTATTTGTCCACCACAGTGTCTGAGCACAGCTGAGGTAAAAATCAGGACACTTCAGACATTTTGATGCCTAAAAAGAAATGGTAAACTAAAATTAGTCATAAACATAAGATACAGTCTATAGCTATATTTGTAGAGATGTTTTAGAAAAAACTAAGTGTAGACACTAACCAACATGCAACAATCGAAAAAGTCTCAACCACAGGAAGACTGGTTTTCAGCCATAACCACACACATCACAGATCCAGCAGTATTTAAAAATCAAGACTAAATCGACTTTTAAAAATACCTGTAAATATCAGCCCCTCCTGATGACGCTGCCCTGCTCCACTCATCACTTCAGATGCACTGATAACTGATCTTTCCAGCATGTATCAACATCTGCATTTAGCCTTGAGAGCAGGTACAAACACACTTGTACAACCAGATCTGAGAGCATTTACATCTTATAGGTTTCCTGAGAGTCATTCATGCAAACATGTGTTTAGGCCACAGGTAGAATTTCAAGCAGAAATTACACAGCAGAGGAACAATGTAAGCTTTGTTTTAACCATAATTTCTGAGTTTCTGATTCTGGGTCGAAATATTTCCTTGGCATAAATAATACTGTACTGTTGACAGATGACCATGAATAAGACTGATGACTGTCACATGGGCGGATCTACCAAAAAGACGATGAGGATGTATTTTGGTAACATCAGTAAATGAGCCCTTCAATAACACTGATGTAGTAGTTGTTTACCTGTAGAACCTGTTTTAGTCTTAAAGATGTGTGAACATGTAACAGAAACACAGCACAAGAGCAAATTATTCACATAAACATTTGCTTAAATCACATAATTGAAGATTCAGTTGTGTTTATGTAGCTTCTCTGTGGCCTGTTTAGAAGGAGTTTGTCACTTTATTTCATGAGCAGCTAAAACATAGAGCATCATTATGGTTCGGATTATAACATTGACTTGTAACTGCACTTCTATACTATGTTGAGACTGAGATCTGAAACTGTCTCCTACTCCTCAAAGCTCTTCACGTGTTATCTTGAAAGTGTGTATGTGGTCAATTTGAGCAGCAGTGAGCAGCCCAAAAATGAAAAACAAAAAACACCCGCCTCTTGATGATAAATGTGCATCCCTCCAGGGGCACACTTCTTTAATGGACAGCCCTTCAGTCATACCCACAATGATGAACTTTATCTTGATAACAGCTTCAATTCTCTGCAGCCTCAGTAAGAATTCTTAACTTTATCACTTATATTACTATTTTATGTTTAATCAGTAAATATAAAAACTTATTTACTTAGTGCACTCTTACTGATTTTTAATAAGAGCTATTGTTTACATTGATCATAGTTACAAACTGTTCAATGTCTTGTCTCTGCTGTTTGTTTCAGGCTGGATCTCAGTCTCACCTGCTGAGTCTCAGACTGTGAAGGTCCACCCTGGTGAAGAAGTCAACCTGCTGTGTCCCAACATGTCCAAATATGATGGTTTACGTTCTGGTTCAGACTGGTCAATGGGACCAAGATCAGCTGTATCTCTGTTAAACACCCGGCTAATGCAGTAGTTTCATACTGTGATGAGCTCCAACATCTCTACAGTCTTTCTCAAAATCAAACAAGTGGATTTATCAGACTCTGGGCTGTATTTCTGTGGATTTATACAAATGGTCGTCCTACTTTCAGTGTAACACGTTTAAACGTTAAAGGTAAGATTACTGTATATTCTTTTGTTCTTTTAACTCCTTTTTTCTTGGTCATTTCCTCTAATGATGCAAACATATATTCATAACTTTATTGATACCTATATGTAAAATGTTCCTACTTGAAAATAAAAATGTGATGAAGATACAAATCTGCCAAAATAAGATGCAAACTACATTTATCTCTATTTCACTGAAAGGGGACAATGAATTTGATGATGACATGGATGGTAAGTATCAAAGTGAGTTTCCTCACATTGTGCATAGCCATGTCCTAAGCATCAGAGGAAACATTTAATCCAACTAAATGATTTCTGTTGTAGAAAAGTCTGATGAAACAACCAAGCTGATGGGTGTGATCCTTGGTGGTGTGACTGTTTTCCTTTTCATGGTCATTTTTGGTCTGGTTGTTAAAATCTGGAAACTTCAGAAAGGTACTTCAAATTCTTCTGTCTTCCTCTTGTTTAAACATCTTTTGTTTCAGTGTGGTATCACTTTCTAATGAAGTGCCTTTTTAAAGTGGTTTATGGTCAAGAAGTAATTCAGGTAACCTGCTGATGATTACCTGGTTACAGTGTTCGTTTTCTTAGTTTATCATGTTAGCATTTGAGAATTTGCATTTAAAACCCATGGAAATGTCAGTTTGTAGGTACTTGTCAGAAAGTTGTACCCAAAGATCTTACACTGAATGTACATTATCTGACCTGGTGTCTTATTTCTGTCACTAAGCCAATCATGAAGAAAATAACCCACAACGGAGCAAGGTGATTCCACCTTCAAGTTACTTTTATAACATGATGAAACATGTGAAGTCATTGCTTAGTTTTTCTCTCAAACTATATGAGATGACTGCCTAAAATACCCACTATATTTACAGAATCAGGATTCTGAGGAATTAAACTACAGAACAGTGACTTTTGGTCCAAGAGCAAGAAGAAGAAAGATGGAGCCAAATGTTTTATACGCTGCAACCAGATAGACTCAGGAGGCAAATGAAACTGCAGCTCAGGGTGGAACTGGTGCCTGACTAAGCTGCTGTTCATATGAGACCAGTGGGTGGGGATGGATTACACTTATTCTTGTCAAAATTAATTTTGCAGTCAAGTTCTGATGAAGACTGTCTCATCTTGTTACAACTGCCCAGAGTCTTTTATTTTGAAAGACAGATGGAGGTCAGTGCTGGAATGAGTCCACATTTGTTTGATCAGAAGAGACGGCACAATGTGATCTGAGACCTCTGAGGTGAAAATTAGAGCACGTCTTTAAGATCTTCTGGCTTTTCAAGTTAGACATATATATGTATATTTATTAAACATTAATTGAATTGGCAGTAAATCTGTCAGTATGTGTCACATGTCTTTGTGACAAGTTTTATCTTCTGAGAACACAACACACACACATCACCTCTGAAACTGCATGACAACATGATAATGGTCAGCATTATCATGCTACTCCAAGCCAGAAGAAAAACACGCTGTTCCAACCCGGTGAAAAGTCATTCATCATTATATGATATTCATCTCTAGCAAATACATTTATAGAAATACAACTTTATGTTGTGGCCATAAATCAAGAAATGCCAGTTTCCAATCAAAGCTCACTGTTGACCAAAAGAGTAGTTGAGGGAACAAGCTTACCACACACTTCATCCATGTCTGTTTACACATCTACAGTTCCATGCCCACTGGGCACACCAACATAAGATACAAAGAAAACAGAAACCATCACATCTTATTATTGCTCCACAGCAGCACAACTACTTGAAACTCTACAGAACACATTCTACTTATTTTGTGATGTTTTTTTTTATCTCTGAGAGCAAGGGTTTGTGTGATTTGATCAAAAAGAAGACAGTAAGTATGGTATATTTTTCACCTATACTGACTAACCACAATTACACCCTCTGAGGTGAACACAAATAAAGCTGTGAACTGTGTCAAGAACAGAACCATTTTCTCCTGTCACAGTACCTCATTGTGTATCATCATTTACATGTCAATCATCCAGCCTGTTGCTGACGGGGTAGGTTTAGGTGCAGTATGCAGTGATGGGTCAACAGGGGTCCAATTAATAAATCATCTTTTATTTAGAATGGTTTACATATGTTGCATACAGAAGTAAAATGCTTGTATCCTGATAAAGAAAAACATTTGATAAAGGCTGAGATCATTCCAGATTAGACTTTTTTTAAATATATTTAATTATTTGTGCTTTTAACTTTTCTCATACTGCTTGTAGCTTTGACACATATTATATATATATATATTATATATATATATAAATCTGTGACTCTGTCAAGGTGCCCACGATTGCCCCTCAGGGTTTCCATCATCAAGTTTGCTAATGATACTGCTGTTGTAGATCATATCAGCGACCTGAGGAAATGGTGGAAGCTTTTCTTCTCTGCAGCTACAGTAAGTACAGGTATTAAGGCTTGCTTCCTGCTTCTGAAGAGTGCAGACGCTTTTCTGCTTGCTCCTGCTTCGGCCAGTTTTACTTTGCTTTTATTCCTTTTTATTTCATTTATTTTTATTTTATGATACCTATTGACCTATTGACCTATTGAGCGACTACAGCCATGGATTGTTTATATTTCAACACGTCTGGAAAAGAAAACACATTGTGCCAAAACTGCCGGATATATCTTCAGGAAATCAATGTGCTACAAATGATGATTCTTGCTCTGGAATCTGAAAAATGACTTCACGGCACGCTTCTGTTCAGACCCAGTGGTAAGAAGCCAAAACCTACTATCAGTAGTAAGTGTTATGTTGACCAAAATGCTACTCTGAACCTGGATGATACAGTGTCTTTCCCAAAACTTTCAAGAGTGGGAATTGATCAAAATGAAGCCACCTGGCATAACCTTGGTGCCAAGCCAAAGCGTCACAGAATTAGAAAGAAGAATGGTGGCACCCCAGGACCACATGTAGCATCAACAAACATACAGCTCAGTAACAGGTTTCAACCACTGTCTGAACTAAATCTTATTGAGCAAGAAATGTCTGCTGTGACTGAAAACCAAAAAAAATATCTGAGCAGGAGTGGAGTGAGACGGCTAACGGAAACATCCTCCACTCTCTGAGGCACCAGACTGGGTCTGGACGGTCATGTGAACAGCCAAAGGCTCATCTGAGAGAAGACAGGAGTGAAATAAATACTCACACCACACCAGCAACGGACCCCTCATCAGCCAAGGATCCCCCCTCAAAAGCACCTTCAATGGTGCCCCCTCCACTGCCCTGGGCCCCCCCAGCTGCATCCACATCCTCTGCAGACTCATCATTGACCATGCCATCCCCGGCTTCACCAATGGGATTTCCAAATCATTTGGAAACCTTGGTGAAATCAGGAATTAAAATGGTGCCTCGTACCCCTTAATCTGGCAAGGTCATGGGTATTATTATCAACGCCAGTGAATTCATCCCCCCAGCAAACACCACCCCCTTTGCCACCCAGGAGTATGACCTCTGTCCCTCAATCAACTAAAACGCCACCAGCTCGACCACCTCGGCCAACACCTACACCTGTCTTTCCTCAGAGCACCCCTGTCAGACCCCCCCCCCCCCCCCCCCACCTGCTCCCGGACCAAAGATCCTCACTAGCATCAATGCTGCTATCAGCAACTAGGACACCCAGGGCCTCTGCTGTTACAGGACTTATAGCCATAATAACCCACTTATCGACCTGAGGCCCAGGGAGAGCACCCAGTCAAAACATGTAGAGTGGCTAAAAGAGTGACAGTTAGACTGTCCAATCAGAGAAATCTAATTCAAGTCCCCTGCAGACAGATAGTTTCAGGTCCTACTCAAACTAAGATGAAACTTGCGGTGCTCAATGTCAGATCTTTATGTAACAAATCACTTTTAATCAATAATTTTATCTCCTCTTACAATCTTGATTTTATGTTTTTAACAGAAACATGGTTAGATAGCAGGACAGGAAATGCAGTTCTTATTGAATCCACCCCACCCAATTTTACATTTCTATCAGAATCACGAGAAAACAAAAAGGGTGGTGGCATCTGTGCCTTTTTTAGGGATAATGTGGTTACCCATAGGCTGTCATTTGGGGAGTTCTTATCATTTGAGTATGTATCTTTTAAAATGGAGCAAAAATTATCTCCCTCTGTACTTTTTATTATCATCTACAAACCTCCCCAATGCTGTCAAAATTTTATTGATGAATTTACTGAGATACTTTCAGTTGTCTTCACACAGTTTCACTGTTTGGTTATTACAGGTGATTTTAATGTTCACATGGATAAGGCCTGTGACAGAGATGCCAAAGAACTTTCTGCTGTCCTTGAAATGTATGGCCTTAGTCAGCATGTTATGGAGCCAACCCATACCAGAGGTCACACTCTGGACCTTGTCATTACTAAGGGTGTTAACGTTTCTAATGTCACTGTGATTGATGTTGCTTTGTCTGATCATTTTTGTGTCGTTTTTGATTTGTCCATAATTCCAAAAGATGCAACTGGACCTACACTTGCTCAGAAAAGACACATAAATGACAACACCAGGAAACTGTTTATGGAGATGATTAGGTTTGAAGATTTGTTGACTTCATATACCTCAAGTGTTCTGAATGACATAGATGTGATTGCTCCTCTTAAAGATAAATTAATCAGGAACAGGCAAAAGCCACCGTGGAGAAATGATGACTCGGTCAGGGCACAGAAAAGGGAGTGCCGGAAGGCCGAACGAAAATGGCGTAAATCAAAGCTCGAGGTTCATTGTGATATTTATAAGCAGATGTTGTGTGTGTTCAATGAAACTCTACGTAGAAAGAGAGAAACGTATTTTTCTGAAATCATCAATAACAGTAGTAACAACTCACGTGTTCTGTTTGCTACAGTGAGTAGGTTAACAAACCCTCCATCTCTAGTGCCACTGGAACTAATTTCAACATCCAAATGTAATGAATTTGCATTATTTTTTAATGATAAGATTCAGCGTATTAAACAGACAATTAATTGCACAAGACAGATACCAACTCTGCAGCCATCCAGGAGACACTTGGTAGAATTGACACACTTTACACCAGTAAATGACATAACAGTTGAAGAGATCATCTCCAGTCTGAGTTCATCCACCTGTTGTCTTGATGTTTTACCCACTAGATTTCTGAAATCACTACTAAGCAGTTTGTTACCACAACTCACTCAATTAGTTAATAACTCATTACAGTCTGGAACATTTCCAAGGGCTTTGAAAATTGCCGTGATCAAGCCTCTCCTGAAGAAGAGTAGTCTTGATGCTACGGTACTGAACAACTACCGGCCCATATCAAACCTGCCGTTTTTAGGCAAAATCCTTGAAAAAGTTGTTTACCAACAACTTACTAACTTTCTCATGCTAAACAACTGCTTTGATGATTTTCAGTCAGGTTTTAGGATCCATCACAGCACTGAAACTGCCCTCATCAAGGTGACAAATGACGTTCGTCTGAACACTGACGCTGGCAGAGTCTGTCTTAGTATTGCTGGATCTAAGTGCTGCTTTTGACACAGTGGACCATGTGATCCTGTTACAAAGGTTAGAGAACTGTATAGGCATCTCTGGTACTGCCCTTAAATGGTTTAAGTCCTATCTTGAAGACAGGAAGTATTTCATTGAAGTTGGTAACTGTCTCAGACCAAATGGCGTTGACATGTGGGGTCCCCCGAAGGTCCATCTTGGGACCCCTTTTGTTCAATCTTTACATGTTTCCTTTAGGCCAGTTAATACGCAGCAATAATGTGTCTACCATAACTATGCAGATGACACTCAGATTTACATTTCACAAACAGCTGGTGAATATGGACCAGTTGATTCACTGTGCCGCTGTATTGAACAGATCACTCTGTGGATGCAAAACAACTCTCTCCAAATAAACAGTGACACGACTGAAATAATCATCTTTGGGCCACAGAAACAAAGAGAAAGTGTCAGCAGTCACCTCGAGTCTCTTTCTCTAAAATTTTAAAAATCAAGTCAGAAATCTAGGGGTAATCATGGACTCAGACTTGAACTTTAACAGCCACATTAAATCGACAAAATCGTCAGCATTTTACCATCTCAAAAACATTGCCAGAATCAAAGGGATCATGTCTAAATCAGATTTGGAAAGACTCATCCATGCATTTATCTCTATCAGGTTAGATTACTGTAACGGCCTGTTCACGGGGCTCTCAAAACGAGCTGTAAGGCAGCTACAGTACATTCAGAATGCTGCTGCTCGGGTCCTGACTAAAACCAGGAAGTACAACCACATTACTACTGTTCTCAGATCGCTGCACTGGCTTCCTGTCCCTCAGAGAAAAGATTTTAAAACAGCACTGCTTTTGTATAAGTCTCTTCATGGCACAGCACCACGTCTCTGACATGTTGATGCCATATGAACCATCTCGAACTCTGAGAACATCAGGGACATGCCTTCTGCTCGTGCCCAGAGTCAGGACAAAACAGGGAGAAGCAGCGTTTCAGTTCTTTGCAGCTAAAACCTGGAATAGTCTTCCTGATGATGTTAGACAAGCCTCATCTCTGGCAATGTTTAAGTCTTTTTAATGTGGCCTATAACATATGACAACTGACAGTGTTTTATCCAAAGTGATTTATTTGCACTCAGTTTCCTTTAATATTAATTTCACTTTTAATTCTTGCTTATGTATTTTTAACCTTTTATTTTATTTTATTTTATTTCTGTAAAGCACTTTGAATTACTCTGTGTATGAATTGTGCTATATAAATAAACTTGCCTTGCCTTACCTATTAAATTGTTCTCAGCACGAAATACATTTCCAACCTGTTTCAACCAATGATCCACTTTAAAGTTCAACTTGCATATGATTATTATTGAATTCATTAAAGTATTGTTGTTTAGTTGAGGAGTAAATGTACTGGAACTGGTTTATTTAACTTCCATGATAATGAGAATTACAGATTGATTATTTGAGGAATAAATGTCCTGTTATCTGTGCTGTTTGTTTCAGGCTGGGTCTCTGTCTCAGGGTCTGAGTCTCAGACTGTGCAGGTCCAGCCTGGTTAAGAAGTCACCCTGCTGTGTCCCAACATTTCCACAATTCCAACCCAGACAGACTGGTTCAGACTGGTCAACAGAACTAAGTCCAGCTGTGTCTCCTCTTTGTACCAGTCTGATAGGAAGCCCTTTATTCTGTCATGGATTTCAAAATGGAAGATATGAAATGAGCTCCAACTATCCACTGTCTTTCTGAAAATCAAGCATGTGGATTTATCTGACTCTGGACTGTATTTCTGAGGATTTTACATTAAAAAAGTCATTCAAAAAAAGTCACAGTCATTGCCAAAGTAATAGAGTTAAATGTTCAAGGTGAGAATGTAGGTCACAATAACATCCTTCTTTACTCATCACATGTATTTGTATCTATACTTTATTCTCATAGTAGCATGAAAACAGAACAAATAATATCTGTCATACTATTTCATTCCCATCCCTTTTGAAATGTAATGGAGAAACTGATGATGAGGTGGATTTTAAGAAAAGTAAGTTTACTCCTTCCCTCTCTGAAGATTTGATTGTGGACATTAACACAGTTTGAGTAATTTCAGGATTAACAAAATGTAAAGACACCAGATGAAAACAGAGTGTAAAGCTATCATTTCGATTTTAGATGAGAGTGATCGGAGGATAAACCTGATCACTGTGATCCTGGGCAGTCTGACTGTTCTCCTCACTATAGTCATTGTTGGTCTGGCTGTTAAAATCAGGAAACTTCAGACAGGTACGAGAAATGTAGAATTTGCTGCATATCATCCTCTAAATCTTTTCATCATGATGGACTAATCCAAAGCAAAAAAAGTAATCAGACTTTCGTCTTTGCCATTTAGCCGTGCATGAACAAAAAGTGGCAGAAATAAACAAGGTAAGACCATTTTTTCCTTATATAAACTCTACATTATACAGGAATGGGCCCAGTGTTCATTAACCATATGTGCAACAAAGCCCTGCAGCAATAGAGACAATTTATCAAACACCTGTTTAACTAGCTGAAGCTAACTTTTTACAACTAAAACAGTGTACATGTATACTTCCACAGTCATAAGGTGTTTTTCATGCTAATAGCAGGAAATTGTTGCCCTGACTAAGAAGGCAGCATCACATTTTCTAGAAAACAAACAAAAAAAAAAACATCAGATACAAGTCTGAAACAGATAAGATATAACATGTTGAATACTCACGTTTTACACAGGTCCGTTGATGAGGAAGTACACAGAGGCGGCTGGGGTGGTTCAGCTGATTATAGGTTTTATTCAAACTATACAGAGCGCTCTGGAGATCAACCCTCATGGGACACACGGAGAGATCTGAGCTCTAGGCGAAATCTATAGAATGTATATACCTTGTAACTTGGTCACCACCCTACATGGCAGTACTTTTCCACAAAAGGAATTCGGACCATTACCATATATGGAGTTGTTATTCCCTTTACCTTCCTTCATAGTAAAGACATAGTGAAGAGCGGTGACCCTGTCACGTGTCTAAACATATAGGATTACACTATACTGCAATACTAGTCACAGAGTGTGTCTGCATTCCCACAAACACTTCCAAACAGCTGAGAACAATGGAGACTATGAAACTTATCGGTGGCAAAAATTGAAAATAAAAGTCAGACTGACACCACAGCTGCAATTACATCAAGATTCTTGTTTCATTATTTTAATTTGATTTAGCTAAAATGTGACTAAGACTAAAAATATTTGCTTGATTACCAAATCAACTTAGTTGTAACCTAAACAGTGTGTGACTATAATCACTCTGACTTATAGAATCAAGGCTCTGATGACTTGAACTATGCCACACTAAGTTTCCAGGCAAAGCCTAAAAGAAGCCGAAGGCCTGCATCAGAGAGACAGCTGGAGCCAAATGTTGTGTACGCTGCCACCAGATAAACTCAGAACACAAGAGGAACTGCAGCTCAGCATGGCACTGACGCTTTAACTTACTCATCTGCTTTCATGCTTTTGTATGTTGATAGGAGGTTGAAGGAGTCACAAATATTAAACTATAAACTTTGAACCATATTCAGCCTGTGTGTTTGATCAGGCTTCTGTTTGCCTCTGTCTGTTCTAGTCTCTGTCTCTTCTTTTTCCTGAGAGGAAGAGAAATGTACTTGATGTGTCATGGAGGAGGAGTCACAACGGGTGCCGAGGGTCATCTAATGTACTTATAGGGAGACTGAAACCGTCTGTAGGGGAGGAGTGAGTGAGGTACAGCACATCACTTGTTTGACAGGAAGAGACAACGCAGTGTGGTCTGAGTACAACTGAGGTGAACTTCTTGAGTCCTGTAATTTCAAAGGTCTGTGTGAAAGTAGTCAAGGATGCACTGAAAACCAAACTGTAATAAAGTGTCCACCACAGAAGACTTCAGCCATGACCACAAACATCAGTGGTCTGGCTACTCTCATACAACAAGAGTGTATGTCAGTTGTTAAATATATCATTTAGTTAAATCTCTCCATTTGTCATTACTTTACACAAACTTCATGACTTCAACACAGTTTCAGGTCACACTTTCATCTGTCAGGTTTCTAATGTTGAGTGGTGCTCACTAAACACAGTCGGGCAATAAAACAATAACAGGTGTTCTTAGGACCAACAGCACCAACAGCATGAAGGACAAAAAGAGACAGAAGCTGTCGTCTACCAGAGCCCCGCCCTGTGTCTCTCTGTGGCTGTACTTAGACACAGCAAGGCTTTGAGCTGAGCACTGATGTCAGCATGTTAACACGGCCACAATATCAACGCAGGGGACGTCAAATGTATTTGCAGTGAAAACTACAAAAGTCAGTCCAGTCCAAAGGCAAAACATGGCATCATAAAACATGTCAGTCTCCTTGTACTAGACCTTCCACTGTGGTCCCTTTTCAGCTATAATGTTACTGGACACCTGCTGAAGCTAAAGTGCATATACAAAGTCATTGCACTTGTACAGTAAGTCTGAGCATCAAGAAGAAACACAAGACTCCCTGCCCCTCTAACTCCCTTTATTTCTCTGCAGCCTTGGTAAATACTGGCACATTACCACAGCACCAAGGAATGTAATCAATAACACATCACAATTTAAATGTGCACATCAGGATTCAATCGCTGTCGTTGCCATGTTACAGTAACTTTATATTATAGGCTCAGGGATAAATGTCTTGTTATCTGTGCTGTTTGTTTCAGGCTGGGTCTCTGTCTCAGGGTCTGAGTCTCAAACTGTGCAGGTCCAGCCTGGTGAAGAAGTCACCCTGCTGTGTCCCAACATTTCAACAACTCCAACCCAGACAGACTGGCTCAGACTGAAGTCCAGAACCAAGTCCAGCTGTGTCTCCTCTTTGTACCAGTCTGAAGGCAGAACTTCATTCTGTCATGGATTTCAAAATGGAAAATATGAAGTGAGCTCCAACGTCTGATGATGAACAACTGAGCTGAGTCTTGACTTAATATTGAAATAATGATAAAGTGAATTCTGAGTATTTTTCTTTACTTTTATTCATGTAAACATTCTGTTACTTGTGAAGGTTTTTACAATCTAAAATCATTTGTTTTGTATTCATGGGGAATATTAACTGTGTCTCATTTAGATGAGTGTGTCAGTGAGAGCCTTATGACTGTGACCCTGGGCTGTCTGACTGTGGGCTTCATGATGGTTGTCACTGGTCTGGCTGTTAAAATCAGGAAACAGCAGAAAGGTACAGTTTAATTTGTGGCACATCCTGTTGAACACCGTATCATGCTGTGATAAACGAATCAACAGCAAAGTATTTGCTCATTGATATTTAACTTACACATTAACCTTCTGCCTCTTTAACCCAGGCTAAAAAAATATGAATCATAATCACAATGTGCTGAAACACTCATTTCTCAACTTGCTGAGCAATAAATTCATTTTGTTTTCTGCCATTTTTGCTGGAAACATGTGCCAGTGCAGATTTTGAGTGATTTCTGAGAAATAGTGAGTGAGATACAGTATGTGACTCTCAGTACTGGGGCTTACAGGTTCTGGTCTCTAAATACATGGACTCTGCAGCACTGAGGTTCCTTCCAGAGACAAGAAGAAGCAGGACACCAGAAGTGGAAACTCATGTTTCTTATACGGCCTGCAGATAGACTCATGAAGCAACTGGAGCTGCAACTCAGAATATAAGTGTTGGTCATATTAATCTTGCTGATTTGCTTTTCTATGTTGTGGCTTTATGTTTTTTTGTAATAATGTACTAATAAAATTAAGAGTTTGAATTTTTTGGCTCATATTTCTTTTATTTTCTTGGTCAAAGTCACTGCTGTTGTTTTGTCTGCCTCTAATCTTCATCTTAGAGCAGCAAGGATGTATTTGACGTTTGATGAGGAGGAGCCATGACAGGACAGTGATGACACTGATGGCAAACTGACTCATGGGGGGAGTCAAATGGTCTGTAGGTGGAGTAGGTGGAGTGTGGGCTGAGTGAGATACACATCAGAAACTTACAGGAAGAGACAGCAGAGTGTGGTCTGAGCACGACTGACATGAAAGTGGAAAGTTTGTAGCAAAGCCTCTGTACATAACATAAATGCTCCAAAACCAACAGAATAAGCCAGCAGCCTGTGGTGGCAAACAGCAAGTCAAATATAAAGTCCACTCCAAGGAGACGTCAAATATGACCAACCATCAAGTCATTTCCTGTTTTCAAGGAAGACAGTAACATTACTTTGGCATATGAAGAGATTTGACATAAACTTACTCTCCCTTAACAAGCCACATCAATATCTCTCTCCAAAGCTGATGAAGCTGTTTTGCCAGAGTAGACATCCACAATAACCTACTCAGATATAATCTCAGGTTACACTCATCTCTCAGAATTCTAATTCATTTCACTGTAGCTCAGACATGACGACTGAAAAAAGCAACTGGTTTCCTGAACATACCAGGACTGACCGTTTCTGTTTGCATCTGTGGAGCCATGTTGTAATAACTGACAGTCCAAGGCCAGGTTTTCATTTATTCAGTAACTTCATAGTAGCTATGATTTGTAATCAGTGGACAGGTAAACTGTGGATAGATCTGAGCAAAGTGCATTAAACTAACTAAGCTTCTATTTTAGGGAGGGTCTGAAGGGAGGGAGGAGTTGTTAGGTCCCCATCACATCTCTGACAGAAAAGAAACAGCACTGTGTGATGTGAGACTGAATTACTTTAGAATAAATCATCCACTGCAGAATGTAGGAAACATTTCCACAAGACTGAATTTTTCACATTTACCTGGATTTTGAACTTAAACTTGTCTCTGTTGTGTCCTCACATTGTGAATGTGTATAAAAACATTTCAAGGGTGTAGATTTCTGCCCTGGCTGTGTTTGTGGGAAAGCAACAAGTCTCACACCTCCCTCCCCCCATCATTTTCCACTGCACTGAAAATGCTATTTATACTAGGCCATAATGAAAGCCACAGCAAGAATGGTCTTCAGCTCTCTGCTATAAACTACATGCAACAAAAGCTGCACCACCTTCACACCTACTTTTAAAATAAAAATGTTTGTTGTACATGTAGAAATGTCATTTCCTTCTTTAGTTTATCATCATACATCAGCAAACTGCAGCAGAAAAATGGCTTGTGCACTTGCACAGTGAGGTGATGTTGCCTTCTTCAGTATAAAGTGACCTACAGTACAAATGTGTAGTAGAGCTCAACAGGTGAGGGTCATTTCATGGTAGGTCTCAACTATAAATAGTACAAAATATTGATAGCTCTTTACTGAACTGGCTGCAGGAGCAGAAAGTCGTGTCTCTTGGCACAGTACTTAGCAGCAGTTTATAATTTCCTGTAAGCCACTGTTTGCAATTTCCTGGTTTTCTGCACAAATTTCTCTGTTCATGAGTCAAGCATACAGAAAACATTGAACAGGCATGGTATCAATGGTAGAACAGCAGAGAGGAAGTTGGTTCTCTCCTAAAAAGATGTGATAAAAGACCTAATGAAAGCTGTTCACACCACATGTCCTAAGAATATGGATGAGCTGAAGCAGTTCTGTAGGCAAGAAGGGTCCAAAGTTCCTCGTAAACGTTGTGCAGGTCTTACCCACAACTACAAGAAGTGCTTCCTCAAGATTATTGCTGAGAATTACTGTTCAACCAGTTACTACATCACTGTTTCCATGACTTTGTCCACCATCATTGTACAATATGTTTAATGGGTATGTTACACAAGAACATGAAAGTTTCTGAATATTTTATCACCTTAGAAATATTTGTTGAAACTTGTGACTTTGGTGAAGATCAGATCACATCTCATCACATTTGTCAGCAGAAAACCAGGAAACTACAAACAGTGCCATTACTTTGTCTTGTAACTGTATAACCTCTGTAACTATGTGGTTTTGTTTGGTGCTTCTCAAACAGCTGATGATACAATAAACCAACAAATATCAAAGTGGAACCAAGTGGAAGTAATTAGTGAGTGAAAACACTGCAGGCTGTACAACAGAAACACTCATACAAGTGTGGTACTGAAGGAATTAGTGCAGTGGAAAAGTATGACTTTATCAATATGGAGGAAATCTGAGTGCTGTACGAATATTTTGCATATATGGTTGCTGGCACTTTTACCACAAGACAATTCATTTTAATCTGCAATCATAGTTGAGTTTGGTTCAAAATGTGTTTAGGACAAAGACGAGGACACACACAACTCACTGGTGCTTCCATAGAACAAAAAAGTTCTCCATTCTCTGTTCTTAGCAATGTATATAAAGCCAAAATCTTAGCCCTACATACACTGCAATCACATGAATACAACTCTTATCTGTTCACACCCACCCATGTACCTTTACACTACTGTACATGTGCTACCAATCAGCATACAAACAGCACCATGTGTGACCATGTGTGGCTGGTATAGTGTGTTATAGAGGTGTAACAGTGCACAAATATCATGGCTTGGTATGTAACTCAGTTTTCAATTTGTGGTTCATTTCATTTTTTTGTACAATGAGGAAAAAAGTACATTATAAAATTGCTGACTGTGCTGACTATGAACTCAATAATAACACATAATGCTGGTATAACCCTCTGGCTACAATGTGGACAAGAAGGGCTCAATCACCTTTAAGATGTTAGTTTCCCCTAAACAATTTGTCTTTGTCCATTGTTGTATTGCACATGAAAGATGTTCCCAAAAAGAAAAACTTCATAAGGGATGGACTTCTAGCTCAGGCTAAAGTAACCGCATGTGTTTTGTTTATTAAGCTGTCACCCTACCAAAAGTCCAACACCAGAATGGTCCAGTACAAATACATGAAACCTTACAGCCCTATAACATAACTAGTGGTCATTGTCGTCTACAAGATAAACTTAGAAAAACCCATTTAGGGTCACTCTTTGTTAAAAGTTCAACCGTACATACATTAATAAAAATCTCCTTTCTGGAAGTTTATGTTTTCTGTAATATGATGAAATGACATTGAAAACATTGAGGCTCTGCATTATTTTCCTGATATATGGTCAGTTTGAGCAACAGTATAAGAGATCACAAGAGAAAAAAACAAACCACCCGCCTCTTGATGTTAAATGTGCATCCTTCCAGGCGTGAACATGTAACAGAAACACAGCACAAGAGCAAATTATTCACATAAACATTTGCTTAAATCACATAATTGAAGATTCAGTTGTGTTTATGTAGCTTCTCTGTGGCCTGTTTAGAAGGAGTTTGTCACTTTATTTCATGAGCAGCTAAAACATAGAGCATCATTATGGTTCTGATTATAACATTGACTTGTAACTGCACTTCTATACTATGTTGAGACTGAGATATGCAAAATGTATGAGGTCAGTTTGAGCAGCAGTGAGCAGCCCAAAAACGAAAAACAAAAACCACCCGCCTCTTGATGTTAAATGTGCATCCTTCCAGGGGCACACTTCTTTAATGGACAGCCCTTCAGTCATACGCACAATGATGAACTTTATCTTGATAACAGCTTCAATTCTCTGCAGCCTCAGTAAGAATTCTCAACTTTATCACTTATATTACTATTTTATGTTTAATCAGTAAATATAAAAACTTATTTACTTAGTGCACTCTTACTGATTTTTAACAAGAGCTATTGTTTACATTGATCGTAGTTACAAACTGTTCAATGTCTTGTCTCTGCTGTTTGTTTCAGGCTGGATCTCAGTCTCAGCTGCTGAGTCTCAGACTGTGAAGGTCCAACCTGGTGAAGAAGTCAACCTGCTGTGTCCCAACATGTCCAAATATAATGATTTGATGTTCTGGTTCAAACTGGTCAATGGGACCAAGATGGGCTGCATCTCTGTTATGTACAAAACAAATCATTATGTTTCATATTGTGATGGATTTCAAAGTGAAACATTTGAAATGAGCTCCAACATCTCTACAGTCTTTCTCAAAATCAAACAAGTGGATTTATCGGACTCTGGGCTGTATTTCTGTGGAGTTTATACAGGTGGACAGATGCTTTTCAATACAGTACATCTGAATGTTAAAGGTAAGACTAAAGTCTGTTCTTTCTTTTGATTGTTGTTTGTTGGATTTTTCCTGTAACAAATTTTAATAAACTATTAAGTCTGCCATTACTAAAATGATCTAAACCTCTTTAAAAGGAAGTGTTGGACTACATGAAGCAGACAGCAAGTGCAGAAGTAAGAGTTTGCTCAAGATTTTTCTTTTATTGTGGAGCTTATTAGGCCTTTAAGTTGCAGAACTTTATAGTTATTACATTTATATTTTCACCAGGTCTCCAGACTAAAAAGACAAATTAGTCTAACATGATTATCTTTCTTGTAGCTGAGTCTGATGGAACATCAAAGCTGATAAGTGTGATCCTGGGCGGTGTGACAGTT
The DNA here is from genome assembly GCF_900324485.2 of Mastacembelus armatus. Lineage (NCBI taxonomy): Eukaryota > Metazoa > Chordata > Actinopteri > Synbranchiformes > Mastacembelidae > Mastacembelus > Mastacembelus armatus. Next base: position 4,749,661 of record NC_046650.1, on the reverse strand, counting down.
TCACTTGTAGTGCTCATCATTGGTCTGACTGTTCAAAACAGGAAATTTCAGAGAGGTACTTTTCAGAGCTACTGTCTCTATATATATTTCACTTTGTTGCTCCTAGAAATTCTCTTACATTTGTCTCAATGTGCTTGAAAATGAAAAAGCTCCTGGTTTAACAGACTCTGATCAATTAACTGACCAGATATTCTGTTTTTGTCACTTAGCTAATGAAGAAGAGACTGTAGAGCAAAGTGAGGTGAGCACAACTTTTTTATATCTTTTTGAAACAGCCTGACAGAACAACAGGACTTTTGGGTCCTTCTTTACAGAAGTGCTTTAGCTCAGACACATTTATATGTTGTCTGGTGTGAACAGTTCTCCTGAGGTCCTTCCCAGCATCTTCATGGGGTTATGGTCTGGGCTTTGTGTGGGCCACGGCAGAAGGCTCATCAAAAAGACTCAAGTTGTGCAAACTCCTGACTCATTTGTGTCACTGCTGCTGTGTCTCACAAGTCCCATGACTTTATTAATCACTGAGCTCCTTTGATTGCTGAAGTTGAGCAACATGGCAGAAACTTTTGTTAAAAATGAAATGACAAGTATAAATCACAGCTGTAATAAAATCATTTTTCATTTTTACATTATACATATTCTTGTCTTGGACACAAAAAGCATGCAGAGATGTTGGTTTCTCTTCATTACAGGAGCTCTAGCCCCTACCCTGCAGTTTTACTGCTTTGCCTCTTTTAGTGTATTATTTCCTATTACCACCCACAGACTGTGCTCAGCCTTGCCCACTGTGGCCAAACACAAACACTGAAGTGTACAGATCTGCTTGTCTTCATTTCTCATATGACTTGTTTTTATCCTTCCTCTTCACACAGTGGTCATATACACATTCATATGCATGCATCCTATTACAGCCAATAAAGGCAGACACTGTGGTGCTCAGCTACAGGTGACAGTACGTGTCCTTATCATCATTAATCTAATATTGTTCTTTCCTCCCCCTGACAGAATGCAGAAGAAGGCATCTATACGGTGAGTACTCTGAATGATGTAATAGAGATGAGCTGACTGAGGTTGAATTGAACATTTCCACAATCATGTCAACAACTGCTGTTCTGCTCTCACAGCCTACACTGAATTTCTCCTTTTCTCCCGGTCTCCTTCTCAGGGTTTGACTCCTCATGCCCAGGACACATACGAAACTATCGGCAACAAGAAGTGACACAATAAGTGAAAGTCCAGAACAAATGTTTTCTACCTAAAACCTTTGTATTTGTATTTATGTGTTGCATATCATACGCTGCATAGATTGTTGAGGGAATGTGAGATCCTTAGCTGTTGTACAAAGAACATGAAGTGAAGCAAGATAAGACAGAAAAAGAGAAGTTCAGCTAAGGGGTTGGCATTTCTCAGAAAAGCTTTTCTGTAAAGGATATTGTTTCCATTCAGACATGTACACTGTTATTATACAAACATTTTTCATGACTAATGCTTTAGAAAGCCTTTCATATTAATAAATGTATATATTTTTATAAATCAAAAATTCATGAGTGTTTGAGATCTATATTTTTTGTGTGTAGGTGTATTCAAAGTGCTTTCTATACCCAATTGCTAAGTGGCCCTAACTCTTTTATATAGACTATACTGCCAGCTTCCTTCCTCTTCGAGTCTATTTTAAATATATCAGTAGCTTTTTCTGAACTAATTAGTCTCTGGGTTCACTGATCTTCACATACTCCATTACTGTGAATGTTTATTGGGAGTGTTCAATAAAGACGTGAGAAATAAGAATTGTTTGTGTGTTATTAGCTGAAACACATTGTGCTTGTCTATTGTTGTAACTTATATGAAGATCAAATCACATTTGATGGTTAATTTTTTGCATAAACCTGTCTGACGTTTTTTCTGTAACAGGAAAGACAAGATTCATTTGTAAAAATGTTTTTTTTAAACAAACATTTATGAGGGTGGATATAGAATATAACTGATATAGCATGTGTATATGGGCACTGAGTTCTTCCTGGTGCAGGACAGTGTCCACCCTCATGTGTTCAGAGTGTGTAGACTGTTCCTGGATGATGAAGGAAGTGATGCCATTGACTGGCTGTTACGGCCACCGGCCTTTCTACTCCTCTTCCCCCCTGTATTGCCTTGTGTTTCCCTTGTTCTGTCTGTGGACTCCGGGCTGTGTGTGTCTTAGATCCAGGAAGACCAACACCCATCCGTGATTGGTGGAGCTGCTCTGTATTATTGCCATTGGCTGAGGAAACCGCGAATCAGCAGCTGCAATGTCATCACCCATGGACCGCGCCTCCTCGCCCGATTGGCCTACCATTCAAGCTCTCCACCAACCGGCTACCCACACACCAGTATTTAAAGTGCTGTGTTCCCAGTGCTCGGGGCTGGCTGTACCTCCACATGTGCAGCTTGCCTCGTTGCTGTGGTTTTCTTTGGGCTTTGTGATTTTTTTTTTTTTTTTTTTTTTGGTCGTACATGTACATGGTAGCTGTTTTGCCATTCCTATGACTTGTTATCTGTGTGTCCCTGTAGTTGATGACCCTGAGTAAGTTGGCCTGGTCAGCCATCTTGCCCTCTTTTGTTCTAAATGCCATGTGTTTAGCTTGTAGCTGAGACTGGTTATACGTGGTACCTTTTAAGGGTTAAGGGGCCGTTTTCTTCTTTGTTTTGGTTTATTGCCTTGATTGTGCTGGATCTAGTTTTAATAGGACAAATTCTGGTGCTCTTGGATGTTTGTTGGCCACTGGCCCCATTATTCACTTTTTTTGTGTGTGTTTGTTTTAGCTCCAGAGTCTGTTACTCTCTTAGTTTTGTACTTGAGAAGCTCAATTTCCTTGTGTTCTGGAAATAAATGTCTGCTTGGCTTTTAAACAACCTGGCTACTACGTTGCTCCCTTACCTCCCCTAGACCTCTGGGTTGTAACACTGGCCCTCACAGTCTCCTCATCTAAAGCCATTTGAGCACCAGAGGGACATTGGGTCTCAATATGTCTGACACTACAAAGTACCACCACAGACTGTCCACGAGCTCACTCTGCTCCCAGACCTGTGATCTTCCCCCAGGACCCCACCTCCTGGCTCATCAAAACAACAAAACCATGAAGAGATGTGGTGTGAGCACAACTGAGGCAAAGATCATGAGAAAATAAAGGTTTAAGTTCCTGTGTAATAGAAAGAAAATGATGGGCTTCTATTTTAGGGGGGGTCTGAGGAGTTGTTAGGTCCCCATCACATCTCTGACAGAGAAGAAACAGCACTGTGTGGTGTGACCACAACTGAGCTCTTATTAGGTGTGAGACTAAATGAGTTAAACCTACATTTGTATTAAAGTTTACAATAAATCATCCACTGAAGAATGTAGGAAACATTTCAACAAGACTGTATTTTTCACATGTGCCTGGATGTTTAACTAAAACTTGTCTCTGTTGTGTCCTCACATTGTGAATGTGTATATAAAAACTACAAAGGTGTCGCTTTCTGCCCTGGCTGTGTTTGCATGCACATGTGGGAAGGCAACAAGTCTCATACCCCCCTCCCCCTTATCATGTTCCACTACAGTGACAATGCTATTTATACTAGGCCATAATGAAAGCCACAGCAAGAATGGTCTTCAGCTCTCTGCTACAAAAGCTGCTTTAAAATGAGCAGATATGACCATTGTGAAAATATGAGGGTGCATGATGACAAAAAGGCTTCAACGTAAGTCAATGTTACCAAAACTGTTAAATTTTAAGTCATCGAACCAAGAAATGTTAAATTCTATTAACATTCACCAGATCTCAAGCTGGTAACGGAGAAACAAATGAGTTCCCTCAAAATGTGCAGAGAATAAAATCTTTGATTTGAGACCAACAAAAAGTGGCAAACAATGATTCCAGACAATGTGCTATGACCAAGAAAGCTATGTCTGCCTGAAAGCTACGTAAGAGACACTATCATTTTAATCAGTAATACTACAAGCACCAGTGGCAGCACTGAGCACAATGAGTGAGCAGCACTGGACTTGGGGAGTGAGGAAGAAATTACTTGGTTTGTGTAAATGAAGAGAAGAGACTTATCTCAGTCATCATAGTCCTGAGTCCTGAGTGTAGTCACACAGAAATTACACAGCAGAGGAACAATGTAAGCTTTGTTTTACCCATAGTTTCTGATTCTGGGTTGAAATATTTCCTTGGCATAAATAATACTGTACTGTTGACAGATGACCATGAATAAGACTGATGACTGTCACATGGGCGGATCTACCAAAAAGACGATGAGGATGTATTTTAGTAACATCAGTAAATGAGCCCTTCAATAACACTGATGTAGTAGTTGTTTACCTGTAGAACCTGTTTTAGTCTTAAAGATGTGTGAACATGTAACAGAAACACAGCACAAGAGCAAATTATTCACATAAACATTTGCTTAAATCACATAACTGAAGATTCAGTTGTGTTTATGTAGCTTCTCTGTGGCCTGTTTAGAAGGAGTTTGTCACTTTATTTCATGAGCAGCTAAAACATAGAGCATCATTATGGTTTTGATTATAACATTGACTTGTAACTGCACTTCTATACTATGTTGAGACTGAGATATGCAAAATGTATGAGGTCAGTTTGAGCAGCAGTGAGCAGCCCAAAAACGAAAAACAAAAACCACCCGCCTCTTGATGTTAAATGTGCATCCTTCCATGGGCACACTTCTTTAATGGACAGCCCTTCAGTCATACGCACAATGATGAACTTTATCTTGATAACAGCTTCAATTCTCTGCAGCCTCAGTAAGAATTCTCAACTTTATCACTTATATTACTATTTTATGTTTAATCAGTAAATATAAAAACTTATTTACTTAGTGCACTCTTACTGATTTTTAATAAGAGCTATTGTTTACATTGATCGTAGTTACAAACTGTTCAATGTCTTGTCTCTGCTGTTTGTTTCAGGCTGGATCTCAGTCTCAGCTGCTGAGTCTCAGACTGTGAAGGTCCAACCTGGTGAAGAAGTCACCCTGCTGTGTCCCAACATGTCCAAATATGATGATTTGACGTTCTGGTTCAGACTGGTCAATGGGACCAAGATGGGCTGCATCTCTGTTATGTACAAAACAACTCATTATGTTTCATATTGTGATGGATTTCAAAGTGGAACATTTGAAATGAGCTCCAACATCTCTACAGTCTTTCTCAAAATCAAACAAGTGGATTTATCAGACTCTGGGCTGTATTTCTGTGGAGTTTATACAGGTGGACAGATGCTTCTCAATACAGTACATCTGAATGTTAAAGGTAAGACTAAAGTCTGTTCTTTCTTTTGATTGTTGTTTGTTGGATTTTTCCAGTAACAAATTTGAATAAACTATTAAGTCTGCCATTACTAAAATGATCTAAACCTCTTTAAAAGGAAGTGTTGGACTACATGAAGCAGACAGCAAGTGCAGAAGTAAGAGTTTGCTCAAGATTTTTATTTTATTGTGGAGCTTATTAGGCCTTTAAGTTGCAGAACTTTATAGTTATTACATTTATATTTTCACCAGGTCTCCAGACTAAAAAGACAAATTAGTCTAACATGATTATCTTTCTTGTAGCTGAGTCTGATGGAACATCAAAGCTGATAAGTGTGATCCTGGGCGGTGTGACAGTTTCACTTGTAGTGCTCATCATTGGTCTGACTGTTCAAACAGGAAACTTCAGAGAGGCACTTTTCAGAGCTACTGTCTCTTATATTTCACTTTGTTGGCCCTAGAAATTCTCTTACATTTGTCTCAATGTGCTTGAAAATGAAGAAGCTCCTGGTTTAACAGACTCTGATCAATTAACTGACCAGATATTCTGTTTTTGTCACTTAGCTAATGAAGAAGAGACTGTAGAGCAAAGTGAGGTGAGCACAACTTTTTTATATCTTTTTGAAACAGCCTGACAGAACAACAGGACTTTTGGGTCCTTCTTTACAGAAGTGCTTTACCTCAGACACATTTATATGTTGTCTGGTGTGAACAGTTCTCCTGAGGTCCTTCCCAGCATCTTCATGAGGTTATGGTCTGGGCTTTGTGTGGGCCACGGCAGAAGGCTCATCAAAAAGACTCCAGTTGTGCAAACTCCTGACTCTGATTAGCTTTTTCTGAACTAATTAGTCTTTGGGTTCACTGATCTTCACATACTCCATTACTGTGAATGTTTATTGGGAGTGTTCAATAAAGATATGAGAAATAAGAATTGTTTGTGTGTTATCAGCTGAAGCACATTGTGCTTGTCTATTGTTGTAACTTACATGAAGATCAAATCACATTTTATGGTAAATTATTGCATAAACCCAGTTAATTCCAAAGGATTCACATACTTGTTGCTGTGTACACAGAATAAATCATGTCAAGTATCCACATTAACACTAAATATTCTTTCCACAGAATCATAACAATGATGATCTCAACTACACAACAGTGAAATTTCGACCAAAACCAAAATGAGAAGAGCTGGAGCCCGATGGTACTGACTGGATGCTGCCACCAGATAAACTCAGCCATTAGTCAACTGGAACTAATGCTATCTTACATTTACAGGCTCTATGGGTTTGAACAACTGCTTGGTTAAACAATAAACTCTCTTGCCTATATATATCTCATTTTGCATTATAGATCTGATATTAACCCATTTTCAATTGTCTTTTCAATGCACAGCTTCAATTGTCAGAAACTGTTTAACTGAAAAACATAACCAGCACTTGATGGAGGAAGGGTATTTTCTAACAGTGAGAGCTAGACACAGTCTGCAGCAGCAGAGGACTGAATGACAACCAGCATATTTCAACTCAGGGTATAAATACAACTGAGGTCAAACTCAAGTCTGGTAACTTAACGCTTCATAATAAAAGACTTTGAAAGGAAAGAGTGACTACTGTCTGACTGTTTTCTGTAACAGGAAAAACAAGATTCAATTGTAAAAATGTTTTTTTTTTTTTTAACATTTATCAGGGTGGATATAGAATATAACTGATATAGCATGTGTATATGTAGTCTGACTGGTGGTGGACTGAGGAGGAATAACTCTGATTGTGTCCAGATGCTCTTATTAGAAGAGTTAGGCAGAGGCCTGCAGCATCACTTTCTTGACATAAAGACACAGCACAGTGGTCTGAACACACCTGAAGTCAATATCATGAAGTCTTTCACATCAAACATTTCTGAAAGTGAAAACTGAAAGGAAGCAGGAAAGACTGGCTAACAGAGAAACTCCAAAGCCTCCAGAGCTGTATAGAAATTTAAGAGAAAAACAAGGTCCACTGCTGTCAAATCTGATATAATGTGTGAAATGAGGCTACTGTCACATGTGGTGGTGTGAATTAAGATTGATCGGACCCTAGATACAGACAAAGCACTTTATTTATACTGGTAAGTTTAAATACTAAATTGAAGTATGTACATGGGGTGTCCAGGAACGCAGACACTGAGACAGAGTTCAGGGAAGTCCAGACACAGACAGTCTGGGAACATGGAACACGGGAGCAGAGAGAGACCATGGAGACTCAGAGGAGTGCACTCTCTTACACGGAGAACAACCAGGAGACACCGGACTCACGTACAAGCATGAAGCCAAAGAGACACAGGAGACAGGAGACACACACAGGGAAAAGGCAGGTAACAGACACAAGGAAACAGGAGCCAAGGAGACGAGAACTCAGGGAACAGGATGAAATCACATGAGGAACACATGGTGGCTGAGTGGTTAGCACTGTTGCCTCAGAACAAGAAGGTTGTGGGTTCACAACCTGGCCTTTCTATGTGGAGTTTGCATGTTCTCCCTGTGCTTGTGTGGGTTTTCTCCAGGTACTCTGGTTTCCTCCCACAGTCCAAAAACATGTATGTCAGGTTTATTGGTGACTCTAAATTGCCCATAGGAGTGAGTGTGAGTGTGTGAGGGTGTTTGTCTCTATGTGGCCCTGTGATGGACTGGTGACCTGTCCAGGGTCCCTGCCTTTCACCCGAGAGAGAGTTGCCTAGGCAAGACACATAGACACACACAGGGAGATACACCAGGGGGGCACAGGCCGACACAGGTGAAACTAATCAAAACAAATGAACACAAAGCTACTTGGGATGAAACCAGGCAAAACAGGAAATAAAACCAAACTAAAAGTCCCAAAACAGAATGTCCTGAACATGGAACAGCTACATGTCCTAATAAGAATGCAATGCATACATTTATTACAAGTGGTATTTATAAATACAAATGAAATCCATATTATAAAATGCACATTAAAGAGACAACAGGTGTGATGGAAATGTAAAACTAAGACAACCCCCAAGAAGGAAATGGTTTTCAATGAGTTGGCCACAGACAAATGATCTCTCCTGATCTTTCCTGTCTGATACTTCTCAAGTTTTGTGTTTGCTCGTGTCCTTGTCAGTACTGGTGGTATTAAAGATTATTGCTTCTACACAACTGTCTGACACTGTGAGCAACATGAGGACAAAGTTCATCAACTAAAGGTGAGAATATTTATTGAAGCTTTAAAGTTTTATCTGCATCAGAATATTGTTTGGAAGCTTGTCTTCCACTGGATTTCATGTGGAAAACATTTTATGCACTAACCATAAGTTTGCTGACTATTATCTCAACATTGGTACCTGATCTCAGAGAAGAGTCCAGAAAATATTTGAAACATTAAATTCACATCAGACATTTCATCTGTTCCTAAAAGCGACTTCTGTTGTAGAAGTTAGATGGTCTAAAGAATACATACATAATATTGTGCATCAACACTTTTTTTCCTGAAAGCATTTCTGTGCTCAGTTTAAAAAAGAAGCACACGCCCAACCCCTCATTTGAAGCAGCCTTACTGGAGCACAGTTCAGTCACGGACATTGCTGTGCTATAGTAATACACACCATGGCAAACTTTGCCTTGATAACAGCTATAAGTCTCTGTAGACTAAGTAAGTATTGCCACTGGATTTCTCTGAGTTTTATTTATAACTCTGCCAACTTTAACCCAAAACAACCCTAGCATTTCAGTCATTTTAACTTTATTTCAATGGATTCTTAAATGTCTTGTCTCTGCTGTTAGTTTCAGGCTGGATCTCAGTCTCAGCTGCTGAGTCTCAGACTGTGAAGGTCCACCTTGGTGAAGAAGTCAACCTGCTGTGTCCCAACATGTCCAAATATGATGTTTTGACATTCTGGTTCAGACTCGTCAATGGGACCAAGGTCAGCTGCATCTCTGTTAAATACCCGGCTAATGCAGTTGTTTCATACTGTGATGGATTTCAAAGTGGAACATTTGAAATGAGCTCCAACATCTCTACAGTCTTTCTCAAAATCAAGCAAGTGAATTTATCAGACTCTGGGCTGTATTTCTGTGGATTTTATATAAATGGTCATCCTACTTTCAGTGTAACACGTTTAAATGTTAAAGGTAAGATTACTGTATATTCTTTTGTTCTTTTTACTCCTTTTTTCTTGGTCATTTCCTCTAATGATGCAAACATATATTCATAACTTTATTGATACCTATATGTAAAATGTTCCTACTTGAAAATAAAAATGTGATGAAGATACAAATCTGCCAAAATAAGATGCAAACTAAATTTATCTCTATTTCATTGAAAGGGGACAATGAATTTGATGATGACATGGATGGTAAGTATCAAAGTGAGTTTCCTCACATTGTGCAGAGCCATGTCCTAAGCATCAGAGGAAACATTTAATCCAACTAAATGATTTCTGTTGTAGAAAAGTCTGATGAAACAACCAAGCTGATGGGTGTGATCCTTGGTGGTGTGACTGTTTTCCTTTTCATGGTCATTTTTGGTCTGGTTGTTAAAATCTGGAAACTTCAGAAAGGTACTTCAAATTCTTCTGTCCTCCTCTTGTTTAAACATCTTTTGTTTCAGTGTGGTATCACTTTCTAAGGAAGTGCCTTTTTAAAGTGGTTGATGGTCAAGAAGTAATTCAGGTAACCTGCTGATGATTACCTGGTTACAGTGTTCGTTTTCTTAGTTTATCATGTCAGCATTTGAGAATTTGCATTTAAAACCCATGGAAATGTCAGTTTGCAGATACTTGTCAGAAAGTTGTACCCAAAGATCTTACACTGAATGTACATTATCTGACCTGGTGTCTTATTTCTGTCACTAAGCCAATCATGAAGAAAATAACGCACAACGGAGCAAGGTGATTCCAGCTTCAAGTTACTTTTATAACATGATTAAACATGTGAAGTCATTGCTTAGTTTTTCTCTCAAACTATATGAGATGACTGCCTAAAATACCCACTATATTTACAGAATCGGGATTCTGAGGAATTAAACTATGGAACAGTGACTTTTGGTCCAAGAGCAAGAAGAAGAGAGATGGAGCCAAATGTTGTATACGCTGCAACCAGATAGATTCAGGAGGCAAATGAAACTGCAGCTCAGGGTGGAACTGGTGCCTCACTAAGCTGCTGTTCATATAAGATTTTTACAAAAGAATATAGAGAAGTCTGTTTTTAAACTCTTATTGTCAAAATATCAGCCTTAAACACTGAAATGGCTACACATGTAATAAAAAAATCAAAACTAATATTTTTACGTGTGATGACTTTTGAACAGATCTTAAATTGTGTTACATTAAAACAGGCCCTTGTTTACTAGCATTTCACACTTGAAGTGAGTGGGACATTAACCCTAACAAAGTGACATGTTTTCAGACATGCACTAAAACACTGCTAGATGTTTATCCTGGTGAGCTGCATGTAAAAAAACAATTGTCCAAGGGACATGGACCAGACATAAGCTGGACTTTGCTCCTAAGTGATCGGTTGTCATCATTTGAGCACTGGGACAATTCCTGGTGGCCTGCAGGCAATAACATAGCAGATGGATAAATGGTAAATGTTTTATATTTGTAGAGTGCTTTCCTACACTCAGGTGCACTCAAAGCGCTTTTACACTATTTGCTCATTCACCCAACCGCTCACACAGGTTGAACAGCCACTGGGGACAACTCTGGGTTCAGTGTCCTACCCAAGGACACTGAACCCAGAGTGTGGACTAGTGAAGATGGATCAAACCACCAGACCTTTGGTCTATGACTTGCTCTGTCACCTGAGGTACAGCCAGCCCCAGATAAGTGGACGAACTGTCTGAACCCTCACATCAAATGAGACTTTCAGTCTTGATGCAGTGCCTAAGACTGATAGCTCCCATAGCAACCATACTGCATAGAAACTATAGTACATAGCAACAGCCCACTGCATGTCTGCCAATATCACAGTCAGAGCGGCCTGAGATGAAGTCAAACCCCCGGCCTAAATCAATGTTTCAGTTTGGTTCAGTCAGCCAATGGCAATTAACATTAGCAATAGCAACGGCGCGTATGTTTTTGTCCATTTTATTTTGTAATAACGACAATGAAGATCTATAGGGGGAAAAAAACTCACCTATTAGGTGCGTAGGGACCTACTGACCTATATAAATAGAACTGGCATACATAGTAAGACAACAGTCCAACCGGGTGTCTGTGTTGTGTATCCCGCTCTGGCTGCATGTGTTAACAAGTCCAGACTATATCTGGACTGGTGTGACATTGTCCGGACTTTATATTTTAACACTGAAATATTTAATTCACGCCGACTCTCTGACCTGTGTCACTCATCAGAATAACGATGTGTGTGTGTGTGTGTGTGTGTTTGTGTTTTACTCTTCTCCGCTTCTGCCTTTTTCCTCTCTGCAGCTGCTCACCATGTGACCAGGAGCTGCTGCAAACAGCTGCACCACTAAACCTAACTAATCAAATACATTTATTGCCAACGATTTTAATAATCAATTTTTATTGATAATCTTGATTAGTTGTTGTAGCCTTACAAATAATAGGTTGAAAGGAAACAGTGACGACTGTCTGACTTTTTTCTGTAACAGGAAAGACAAGCTTCATGTTGTTTTAAAAAAAATCATCTTTGGGGCTGCTGGTGGTGTAGAGGTAGTTGCACCCGTCCATATATGAAGGGGACGCCGGTTTGGCTCCTGAGCTGGCCGTCATATAACCTGCATGTTTTCCTTTGTTCTCTCCAATAATTTCCTGTCTCTCTCCACTGTCCTATCAAATAAAGGCAAAAACTGCCCCAAAAACAATTATGAAAAAAAAAAAATCATCTTTATCATCATCATCATCAATCAATCATGTTTAATGAGACAAATGCCTAACGCTACTCGCAAAAAAAACACTGTGGTCATTTGAGAAGGGGCAGGCATTTCAGCTTCGCACCTCCATTGCTATGACCACCCACCCACGTTCAGGTGGTACTGAATTGTAGTGGATAATGACCAAGTTCAGTTGAGTAGAGTAAAGCCGAGTAGTGCTAAAACTGTGTAATGGAAAAGGGGCATAAGTGCTTTCTGTCTGACTGGTGGTGGACTGAGGAGGAATAACTCTGATTGTGTCCAGATGCTCTTATTAGAAGAGTTAGGCAGAGGCCTGCAGCATCACTTTCTTGACATAAAGACACAGCACAGGGGTCTGAACACACCTGAAGTCAATATCATGAAGTCTTTCACATCAAACATTTCTGAAAGTGAAAACTGAAAGGAAGCAGGAAAGACTAGCTAACAGAGAAAATCCAAAGCCTCCAGAGCTGTATAAAATATTTATAGCAGGGCTGTCCAACTCCAGTACTTGAGGGCCATTGTCCTGCCCACTGCTGATTACCTGGATCAGGTGTGTTCAGCCAATCAGAAGCTAAAGGGGTAGAGTGGGGGGACAAAAGTGAATCAACAAGTTGTAGTATTTGTTCCCTTGTGCCAGGAGGAACAGGGGTAGCACTGTGAGATCTGTACACAAATGATCTCCAGCAGCTACTGGTGTCCATGATTCTGACCAAACTGTCAGAAAAACACAGCATGAGGGCCACCATCCTATAGTTCAAACTGTGCTCACAGCACAGCAGAGTACAGCTCAACTGGTATTCAGCAGAGAACATCAGAATTGGCAGGTTCTACATTAGTGGCCCTGACAGAGTCTTGAGATGCCATGGTGAACATTATGCTGCCTGGACCATTGAGTGTGACCAATCTGCTGGTGGGTCAGTGATGGTCTGGGGAGGCATTTCCTTGGAGTGCTGCACAGAGCTCCATGTCTCTGACTGCTGTCAGGTAACAGAATAAAATCCTTAGAGCAGCTGTTAGACCTTACAGTGGTGCAAAGGACACTGAGTTCCTCCTGATGCAGGACAGTGTCCACCCTCATGTGTTCACCTACTTCACTTCAGTAGGTTCAGGTTTGCTGACTATTATCTCAGCATTTGTACCTGATCTAGATCAAAATATGATTATGATACAAATCTGCCAAAATAAGATGCAAACAAAATGTATCTCCATTTCATTAAAGGGGACGATGAATTTGATGATGACATGGATGGTAAGTATCAAAGTGAGTTTTCTCACATTGTGCAGAGCTGAATTTTTAGTAACGTTGTCAATTAACTAACCAGATATATTATTTCTATAACATTGCTATTAATGAGGAAATTAACTGAATGCAACTTTATTGTTGACTGTTATCATTCAAAATATATAAAATCATAACCTGTTTTGCTGTGATGAAGCTACTTCTGATGTGTGTTCTCTTTATTTACAGGATCTGGACTCTGATGACCTAAAGAACACAGCCCTGAGTTCAGCAGAAATAAGAATCAGGAGGCCTGTATCACAGAGACAAGTGGAGACTCATGTCATTTATGCAGCCAGCAAAGAGAACTGATGCTTTTATCATATTAATCTGCCTTAGTGATTAAATTCACTCATGGAGACCAAAAGCCAATATAACATATTATATATTCATGCAGAAATGGGAAAACCTTATATAATTACAGTACATTTTCTCTTTTCTAGAGTCTGGTTTATTTGCCATATACTGTAAATATAATCTGTGTTTGATAGAGAAGGAGTCAGCAAAGACACCAGTGACTGCCACATTTCCTTATAGGGAGACTACAAACAGGGAGGAATGACTGAAGGACAATACAGATCATTGAATGTCGAATGTCTCTGTCTTAGTACTGTTGGATCTGAGTGCTGCTTTTGACACAGTGGACCATGTGATCCTGCTACAAAGGATAGAGGACTGGATAGGCATCTCTGGTACTGCCCTTAAATGGTTTAAGTCCTATCTTGAAGACAGGAAGTACTTCATTGAAATTGGTAACTCCGTCTCAGACCCAATGGCGTTGACATGTGGGGTCCCCCAGGGGTCCATCTTGGGACCCCTTTTGTTCAATCTTTACATGTTCCCTTTGGGCGAGCTAATATGTAGCTATAACGTGTCCTACCATAACTATGCAGATGACACTTAGATTTACATATCACTCATAGCAGGTGAATATGGACCAGTCGATTCACTGCGTCAGTGTATTGAACAGATCACTATGTGGATACAAAACAACTTACTCCATATAAACAGTGACAAGACTGAAATAATCATCTTTGGGCCACAGAAATAAAAAAAAAGTGTCAGCAGTCACCTCGAGTCTCTTTCTCTAAAATCTTAAAATCAGGTTAGAAATCTAGGGGTAATCATGGACTCAGACTTGAATTTTAACAGCCACATTAAATCTATATTATCATCAGCATTTTACCATCTCACAAACATTGCCAGAATCAAAGGGATCATGTCTAAACCAGATTTGGAAAGATAAATCCATGCACTTATCTCTAGCAAGTTAGATTACTGTAATTGCTCATGGGGCTCTCAAAATGAGCTGTAAGGCAGTTGCAGTACATTTAGAATGCTGCTGCTCGGGTCCTGACTAGATCCAGGAAGTACAACCACATTACTCCTGTTCTCAGATCTCTGCACTGGCTTCCTGTCGCTCAGAGAATAGACTTTAAAACAGCTTTGCTTGTGTATAAGTCTCTTCATGGCTTGGCACCATAGTACACACCCTGACAAAAGTCTTGTCGCCTATCCAAGCTGTAGGAACAACAAGTAATAACTTGACTTCTAGTTGATCATTTGGAATCAGAAGTGGCTTATATGAAAGGCAAAAGCCTCGACATTACACTTATTTTACCAAAATAAAATCTTATCATGCCGTGATTTTTAATTATTTAATTAGGACAGAAAGGTCAGACTTTGCTTAGGCAAAAGTCTTGTCCCATCTTTAAAGGATTCAACCAATCACAGATTAGAGCATCACCTGTGACAAATACTGTAATTAACACAATGCCAGGTGTGTAGAAGAAGTACCCCAGCACACCCAACCTTCATTTGAAATGCATCCTGACCTGACAGCATGCCAAAGATTCAACCATAGACCGAAGTGCTGATCATCAAGAGCCTGAAGACCAAGTCTCCTGCTGAGGTGGAAGACATCTTTAATGTATTTAAATGTCAAGTGGAGAGGATGAGAAAAAGATTTGAAGAAACTGGTGAAGTTCATGACAGGCCCAGGTCAGGCAGACAACTGTTCGAAAGGACCGTTTGTTGGTTCGACTGTCCAGGGCCAGCCCTTTTTCAACTGCAGCTGGGCTACATAACAACTGGTCACCAGAAACCCCCATATCTACAAGAACAGTTTGTCGAATTCTCTCACGCAGTGGTCTCAATGGCTGAATTAGTGCTCAGAAACCAGCATTAAACAGAAGACAACTAAAAAATCATGTTACATTTGCAAAGAAGGTGAAGGTGCTCCAGGATTGGCCAGCCCAGTCACCAGACATGAACATTATTGAGCATATCTGGGGTAAGATGAAGGAGGAGGCATTGAAGATGAAACCAAAGAATCTTGATGAACTCTGGGAATCCTGCAAGAATGCTTTCTTTGCCATTCCAGATGACTTTATTAATACGTTATTTGAGTCATTGCCGAGACATATGGATGCAGTCCTCCAAGCTCATGGGAGTCATACACAATATTACTTCTTTTTCCACTGCACCATAACTTTATGTTCTGTACTGTACATTATTTCTGTTAAGTGACAAGACTTATGTCTAAGCAATGTCTGGCCTTTCTGTCCTAATTAAATAATTAAAAATCATGGCATGATAAGATTTTATTTTGGTAAAATAAGCGAAATCTAGTGGCCTTTGCCTTTCATATAAGCCGCTTCTGATTCCAAATGATCAACTAGAAGTCAAGTTATTTGCTGTTCCTACAACTTGGATAGGCGACAAGACTTTTGTCAGGGTGTGTACATCTCTGACATGTTGCTGCCATATGAACCATCTTGGACTCTGAGAACATTAGGAACAGGCCTTCTGCTCGTGCCCAGATTCAGGACTAAACATGGAGAAGCATCGTTTCAGTTTTATGTAGCTAAAATCTGGAATAGTCTTCCTGATGATGTTAGACAAGCCTCATCTCTGGCGATGTTTAAGTCCAAGCTAAAAACTTTTTTCGTTTTAGCTCTGCATATGACAACTGAAAGTGTTTTCTCTAAAGTATTTTGTCTGCACTCTTTAACTTGTCTTCTGTGTTTCTGTAAACCCTGCCTTTACTTTGAATTACTCTGTGTATGAATTGTGCTATACAAATAAACTTGCCTTGCCTTGAGCCCAATGATAGTGAGTAGCACTGGACTTGGGCAGTGAGGAAGAAATTACTTGGTTTGTGAGATGAAGAGAAGAGACTTATCTCAGTCATCATAGTCCTGAGACAGAGAGGCCTAATATGCAGCTCATACTCACACAGACGTTTTACTGCTATGTCCCTGGTACCAGATGAAAAGTGACTTTATAAAAACATCCCACTATTTATGCAAACTGTTATAAGATGCTGTTAATATGAGCTGTTTTATTGTCCAAGTGATAGGAAAAATCATCTGTACATTTGGACCATGATGGTTGTGTAACATCAGCAATAAGCTGTGAGTCAGGTAGGCATCACTTGGTTGACAGCATCAGTGTTGGGTAAGTTACTTCCAAATGTCATACATTATATATTACCAGTTACTGTGTTTTGAAAGTAATTAGTTACATTACAATATTGCGGTCTCTGAACTGTAATGCATTACACTAATTTTACTTTACTTTCACCAAAATAACCACAGAAGTATGACTAGGCATTCTAAGATACTTTCATTATACATCCAGTGGAGGTCATACGATTTGTCCACCACAGTGTCTGAGCACAGCTGAGGTAAAAATCAGGACACTTCAGACATTTTGATGCCTAAGAAGAAATGGTAAACTAGAATTAGTCATAAAAATAAGATACAGTCTATAGCTATATTTGTACAGATGTTTTAGAAAAAACTAAGTGTAGACACTAACCAACAAGCAACAATCGAAAAAGTCTCAACCACAGGAAGACTGGTTTTCAGCCATAACCACACACATCACAGATCCAGCAGTATTTAAAAATCAAGACTAAATCGACTTTTAAAAATACCTGTAAATATCAGCCCCTCCTGATGACGCTGCCCTGCTCCACTCATCACTTCACATGCACTGATAACTGATCTTTCCAGCATGTATCAACATCTGCATTTAGCCTTGAGAGCAGGTACAAACACATTTGTACAACCAGATCTGAGAGCATTTACATCTTATAGGTGTCCTGAGAGTCATTCATGCAAACATGTGTTTAGGCCACAGGTAGAATTTCAAGCAGAAATTACACAGCAGAGGAACAATGTAAGCTTTGTTTTAACCATATTTTCTGAGTTTCTGATTCTGGGTTGAAATATTTCCTTGGCATAAATAATACTGTACTGTTGACAGATGACCATGAATAAGACTGATGACTGTCACATGGGCGGATCTACCAAAAAGACGATGAGGATGTATTTTGGTAACATCAGTAAATGAGCCCTTCAATAACACTGATGTAGTAGTTGTTTACCTGTAGAACCTGTTTTAGTCTTAAAGATGTGTGAACATGTAACAGAACCACAGCACAAGAGCAAATTATTCACATAAACATTTGCTTAAATCACATAATTGAAGATTCAGTTGTGTTTATGTAGCTTCTCTGTGGCCTGTTTAGTAGTTTGTCACTTTATTTCATGAGCAGCTATAACATAGAGCATCATTACGGTTTTTACTATAACATTGACTTGTAACTGCACTTCTATACCTTGTTGAGACTGAGATATGCAGAATGTATGAGGTCAGTTTGAGCAGCAGTGAGCAGCCCAAAAACGAAAAACAAAAAACACCCGCCTCTTGATGTTAAATGTGCATCCTTCCAGGGGCACACTTCTTTGATGGACAGCCCTTCAGTCATGCGCACAATGATGAACTTTATCTTGATAACAGCTTCAGTTCTCTGCAGCCTCAGTAAGAATTCTCAACTTTATCACTTATATTACTATTTTATGTTTAATCAGTAAATATAAAAACTTATTTACTTAGTGCACTCTTACTGATTTTTAATAAGAGCTATTGTTTACATTGATTGTAGTTACAAACTGTTCAATGTCTTGTCTCTGCTGTTTGTTTCAGGCTGGATCTCAGTCTCAGCTGCTGAATCTCAGACTGTGAAGGTCCAACCTGGTGAAGAAGTCAACCTGCTGTGTCCCAACATGTCCAAATATGATGGTTTGATGTTCTGGATCAGACTGGTCAACGGGACCAAGATCGGCTGCATTTCTGTTATGTACAGGATTGATGAAGTTGTTTCATACTGTGATGGATTTCAAAGTGGAACATTTGAAATGAGCTCCAACATCTCTACAGTCTTTCTCAAAATCAAACAAGTGGTTTTATCGGACTCTGGGCTGTATTTCTGTGGATTTTATATAGATGGACAGATGCTTTTCAATACAGTACATCTGAATGTTAAAGGTAAGACTAAAGTCTGTTCTTTCTTTTGATTGTTGTTTGTTGGATTTTTCCAGTAACAAATTTGAATAAACTATTAAGTCTGCCATTACTAAAATGATCTAAACCTCTTTAAAAGGAAGTGTTGGACTACATGAAGCAGACAGCAAGTGCAGAAGTAAGAGTTTGCTCAAGATTTTTCTTTTATTGTGGAGCTTATTAGGCCTTTAAGTTGCAGAACTTTATAGTTATTACATTTATATTTTCACCAGGTCTCCAGACTAAAAAGACAAATTAGTCTAACATGATTATCTTTCTTGTAGCTGAGTCTGATGGAACATCAAAGCTGATAAGTGTGATCCTGGGCGGTGTGACAGTTTCACTTGTAGTGCTCATCATTGGTCTGACTGTTCAAAACAGGAAACTTCAGAGAGGTACTTTTCAGAGCTACTGTCTCTATATATATTTCACTTTGTTGCTCCTAGAAATTCTCTTACATTTGTCTCAATGTGCTTGAAAATGAAAAAGCTCCTGGTTTAACAGACTCTGATCAATTAACTGACCAGATATTCTGTTTTTGTCACTTAGCTAATGAAGAAGAGACTGTAGAGCAAAGTGAGGTGAGCACAACTTTTTTTTATATCTTTTTGAAACAGCCTGACAGAACAACAGCTGGGACTTTGGCTGATTATATATATGCACCCCCAAACCATCAGAGATGCAAGTCTCTCCTCTTTAGTGTGGAGGAGACAGTGCCCATGGTTGCCAAAAAGAAAGTCAAATTTTGATTCGTCTGACCATGGAACAGGTTTTCACATATCTACAGATCATTTTCTATGAGCTTTGGCTCAGAGAAGACGGCTGTGTTTCTGGATCATGTTCATATATGGCTTCTTCTTTGCATGATAGAGTTTTAACGTGCATTTTTGCATGGTACAGCAATCTGTGTACCACTTACTTTTCCCAGACTTTTTTTTGCCTTTGTCCCAACTTTTCTGAGATGTTTTGCTGCCATCAATTTCAAAATTACTTTATTTATTCCCTCAAATTGGTAAATTTTCTGTTTTTTGATATGTTTTCTATGTTCTATTCTGAATACAATATGGGTTTATGAGATTTGCAAAACACTTCATTCTCTTTTTATGTAGATTTTACACAGGGCCCCAACTTTTTTGGAATAGGTGATATATTGGTGAGAAAAGGTGTCAACCACTTGAAATTAACTGGTTTTCTTGAGTTCATCTGCCATAAAATGTGATCTGATCTTCATCTAATTCACAACAACTGACAAACACTATCTGCTTAAACTGATAACACACTAACAATTTTAATTTCAAAGGTGTATTTTCTTTTTCTGAATCCATTCTGTGGTGAATTTGCTTTGAAGCTTTGGGTCATTGTCCTGCTGCATCACGCAACTTCTACAAAGCATCAGCTGGAGGACAGTCACTCCGATATTATCCTGTAGGTTATTTTGGTAAACCTGTGAATTCATTTTCCCTTCAGTGGAAACAAGTGAACCCGGCAGGCACCTTTCTGTTCAGTTTGCATGTTCTCCCTGACTTGCAAGGGTTTTCTTTACCTGTTGTTCTTGTTTGAGCAGCCACTTCTAAGAAGCGTAGCCACAATATTAAACTGTCTCCATATGGACAGGTTGTCTGTGAACTGATGGATGCCTAAACATTTTGAGATGAATTTGTATCCCTCTCCAGCCCTGTGCAGAGTGACTACTCTTGACTTTAGGTTTTCAGACTCTGGACTGTATTTCTGTATTTCTTCTTGTTACAATCCAAGGTTCACATCAGCAGACTATTGACCTTTATCATAATAGCTCTAAACCACACCTCCATACTCATTTCATCAAAAAGACTCCAGTTGTGCAAACTCCTGACTCTGATTAGCTTTTTCTGAACTAATTAGTCTCTGGGTTCACTGATCTTCACATACTCCATTACTGTGAATGTTTATTGGGAGTGTTCAATAAAGACGTGAGAAATAAGAATTGTTTGTGTGTTATCAGCTGAAGCACATTGTGCTTGTCTATTGTTGTAACTTACATGAAGATCAAATCACATTTTATGGTAAATTATTGCATAAACCCAGTTAATTCCAAAGGATTCACATACTTGTTGCTGTGTACACAGAATAAATCATGTCAAGTATCCACATTAACACTAAATATTCTTTCCACAGAATCATAACACTGATGATCTCAACTACACAACAGTGAAATTTCGACCAAACCCAAAATGAGAAGAGCTGGAGCCCGATGGTACTGACTGGATGCTGCCACCAGATAAACTCAGCCATTAGTCAACTGGAACTGATGCTGTCTTACATTTACAGGCTCTATGGGTTTGAACAACTGCTTGGTTAAACAATAAACTCTCTTGCCTATATATCTCATTTTGCATTATAGATCTGATATTAACCCATTTTCAATTGTCTTTTCAATGCACAGCTTCAATTGTCAGAAACTGTTTAACTGAAAAACATAACCAGCATTTGATGGAGGAAGGGTATTTTCTAACAGTGAGAGCTAGAACACAGTCTGCAGCAGCAGAGGACTGAATGAAAACCAGCATATTTCAACTCAGGGTATAAATACAACGCTTCATAATAAAAGACTTTGAAAGGAAAGAGTGACTACTGTCTGATTGTTTTCTGTAACAGTCAAACTCTATTTATGTTTATTTCATCAGAAGATAATGATGAAATACAACTGAGGTCAAACTCAAGTCTGGTAACTTAACGCTTCATAATAAAAGACTTTGAAAGGAAAGAGTGACTACTGTCTGACTTTTTTCTGTAACAGTCAAACTCTACTTATGTTTATCTTTTCAGAAGATAATGATGAATCTCCTGAGGATGTGAAGACAAAATTGAAAAGTAAAATTCTTGATCTTGTCCTCTGGACTAAGTGAGGGAGGTGGGGGACAGAAGGGTCCTGGCTAAACGAACATCTATGCTGGACCATGAGTTTCACCCCCTGCGGGACGCCCTGTCTTCCCTGGAGAGCAGCTTCAGTGACAGACTGATCCACCCTCACTTGTGAAGAAGAGATTCCGTAGGTCTTCCTGGGGGCAGTCGTGTCTTAATGGTTTGAGTCTCAGGACCGGCAGGAATTGTCGGTGGGGTGGAGTGAATAGCCAGCTCTCTCTCCACCTTCAATACCACGACTGAGGTGAGACCCTTGTGCAAGGCACCGAACCCCCAACTGCCCTGGTGCCGCTCCAGGTGTGTGTTCATGGTGTGCATTCACTGCTGTGTGTGCAGTGGGTTAAATGCAGAGGGGAATTTCAAGTATGGTTCACCATACTAGACAAAAATGTTCACTTTTCAGACTCTACAATGAACACTACTAACTGTACATTTGTCCTCCATCTGCTGTAATCGTGTACAATACTGTATTATAAGATGACTCACCATCAGTGCAATATACTCTAGTCACTTTACCTGGTATTTATTTATTCATCCATAGATGTCCATATACTGTACATACCCATAGGCACATATCTACACACTTAGAGTTTTTGTAGTTTTTATTTCAATTAGTATTTTATTTGTATTTTTTAATATTTTTAATTTCTTATTTATTTCACATCTTGCTACTTCTGGCACTCTGCTGTGTACGGTACTTACTGTTGCAACAAGCAGTTTCCCCACTGTGGACAAATAAAGGTTTTCTTATCTTATTTTATCTTATCTTGCCTACAGAATAGTAAAAGCTGACAAGTGTGATCTATTCTACTGTGATGGTTCTCCAAGTGGAGAAGGAAGTTATCTATGCTGCCAGCAGATAGATTCAAATTAGATCAGGTGGAATTGAGGCTCTTATCATATCAACACAACTAACTAGATTGTTTGTTGTGCGTTTTTTGCTGAAAATGTGCTTTCTGTCTGACTGGTGGTGGACTGAGGAGGAATAACTCTGATTGTGTCCAGATGCTCTTATTAGAAGAGTTAGGCAGAGGCCTGCAGCATCACTTTCTTGACATAAAGACACAGCACAGGGGTCTGAACACACCTGAAGTCAATATCATGAAGTCTTTCACATCAAACATTTCTGAAAGTGAAAACTGAAAGGAAGCAGGAAAGACTGGCTAACAGAGAAAATCCAAAGCCTCCAGAGCTGTATAAAATATTTATAGCAGGGCTGTCCAACTCCAGTACTTGAGGGCCATTGTCCTGCCCACTGCTGATTACCTGGATCAGGTGTGTTCAGCCAATCAGAAGCTAAAGGGGTAGAGTGGGGGGACAAAAGTGAATCAACAAGTTGTAGTATTTGTTCCCTTGTGCCAGGAGGAACAGGGGTAGCACTGTGAGATCTGTACACAAATGACCTCCAGCAGCTACTGGTGTCCATGATTCTGACCAAACAAACACAGCATGAGGGCCACCATCCTATAGTTCAAACTGTGCTCACAGCACAGCAGAGTACAGCTCAACTGGTATTCAGCAGAGAACATCAGAATTGGCAGGTTCTACATTAGTGGCCCTGACAGAGTCTTGAGAAGCCATGGTGAACATTATGCTGCCTGTACCATTGAGTGTGACCAATCTGCTGGTGGGTCAGTGATGGTCTGGGGAGGCATTTCCTTGGAGTGCTGCACAGAGCTCCATGTCTCTTACTGCTGTTAGGTAACAGAATAACAGAGTAACAGACCCTTCAGGGGTCGCCACAGCGAATCATCTGCCTCCATTTAACCCTATCCTCTGTATCCTCCTCACCCACACCAACTATCCTCATGTTCTCCTTCACTAAATCCAAGAACCTCCTCTTTGGTCTTCCTCTAGGCCTCCTTCCTGGCAGCTCTAACCTCAGCATCCTTTTACCAATGTATTCACTGTCCCCCCTCTGAAAATGTCCAAACCATCTCAATCTGGCTTTTCCTTGTCACTCCCAGAGAGAACCTCAACACCTTCAGCTCTGCTACCTCCAGTTCTGCCTCCTGTCTTTTTCTCAGTGCCACTGTCTCTAAACCACACAACATTGCTGGTCTCACCACTGTCTTGTACACCTTTCCTTTCATTCTTGCTGACATCTTTTGTCACACATCACACTTGACACTTTTTCCAGGCAAAACCTAAAAGAAACCAAAGGCCTGCATCAGAGAGACAGCTGGAGCCAAATGTTGTGTATGCTGCCACCAGATAAATTCAGGACACAAGAGGAACTGCAGCTCAGCATGGCACTGATGCTTTAACCTACTCATCTGCTTTCATGCTTTTGTATGTTGGTAGGAGGTTGAAGGAGTCACAATAATTAAACTATAAACTTTGAACCATATTCAGCCTGTGTGTTTGATCAGGCTTCTGTTTGCCTCTGTCTGTTCTAGTCTCCGTCTCTTCTTTTTCCTGAGAGGAAGAGAAATGTGCTTGATGTGCGATGGAGGAGGAGTCACAACGGATGCAGAGGGTCGTCTAATGTACTTATAGGGAGACTGAAAGCATCTATAGGGGAGGAGTGAGTGAAGTACAGCACATCACTTGTTTGACAGGAAGAGACAATGCAGTGTGGTCTGAGTACAACTGAGGTGAACTTCTTGAGTCCTGTAAAGTCAAAGGTCTGTGTGAAAGTAGTCAAGTTAGCACTGAAAACCAAACTGTAATAAAGTGTCCACCACAGAAGACTTCAGCCATGACCACAAACATCAGTGGTCTGGCTACTCTCATACAACAAGAGTGTATGTCAGTTGTTAAATATATCATTTCGTTAAATCTCTCCATTTGTCATTACTTTACACAAACTTCATGACTTCAACACAGTTTCAGGTCACACTTTCATCTGTCAGGTTTCTAATGTTGAGTGGTGCTCACTAAACACAGTCGGGCAATAAAACAATAACAGGTGTTCTTAGTACCAACAGCACCAACAGCATGAAGGACAAAAAGAGACAGAAACTGTCGTCTACCAGAGCCCCGCCCTGTGTCTCTCTGTGGCTGTACTTAGACACAGCAAGGCTTTGAGCTGAGCACTGATGTCAGCATGTTAACACGGCCACAATATCAACGCAGGGGACGTCAAATGTATTTGCAGTGAAAACTACAAAAGTCAACCTCACAGTGGCACTACAGGAAAAGCACTACAGACACAAACTGTCCAGGTGGCTGCCATTCAATCTGCACAGAGGACACAACATGATGCATTTATGTTTACTTCATGTTTTGATTTGAGGAAAACTACAGTGTCCTCATCTGTCCACACAGGCCTCATTTCACCTGCCACCATATTTCATCTCTTCAGTGATCAGTGACGTTTAGGTGACAGGCCTAATGTCCAGTCCAAAGGCAAAGCATGGCATCATAAAACATGTCAGTCTCTTTGTACTAGACCTTCCACTGTGGTCCCTTTTCAGCTATAATGTGACTGGACACCTGCTGAAGCTAAAGTGCATATACAAAGTCATTGCACTTGTACAGTAAGTCTGAGCATCAAGAAAAAAACACAAGACTCCCTGCCCCTCTAACTCCCTTTATAGGAGCTCAGTCAAACTATTTGGGCACTGACAATTAAATGCACAATGAGGAGCTTTACCTTGGTCACAACTTTATTTCTCTGCAGCCTCGGTAAGTACTGGCACATTATCACAGCACCAAGGAATGTGATCAATAACACATCAAAATTTAAATGTGCACATCAGGATTCAATCGCTGTCGTTGCCATGTTACAGTAACTTTATATTATAGGCTCAGGGATAAATGTCTTGTTATCTGTGCTGTTTGTTTCAGGCTGGGTCTCTGTCTCAGGGTCTGAGTCTCAGACTGTGCAGGTCCAGCCTGGTGAAGAAGTCAACCTGCTGTGTCCCAACATGTCCAAATATGATGATTTGACGTTCTGGTTCAGACTGGTCAATGGGACCAAGATGGGCTGCATCTCTGTTATGTACAAAACAACTCATTCTGTTTCATATTGCAATGGATTTCAAAGTGGAACATTTGAAATAAGCTCCAACATCTCTACAGTCTTTCTCAAAATCAAACAAGTGGATTTATCGGACTCTGGGCTGTATTTCTGTGGAGTTTATACAGGTGGACAGATGCTTTTCAATACAGTACATCTGAATGTTAAAGGTAAGACTAAAGTCTGTTCTTTCTTTTGATTGTTGTTTGTTGGATTTTTCCTGTAACAAATTTTAATAAACTATTAAGTCTGCCATTACTAAAATTATCTAAACCTCTTTAAAAGGAAGTGTTGGACTACATGAAGCAGACAGCAAGTGCAGAAGTAAGAGTTTGCTCAAGATTTTTATTTTATTGTGGAGCTTATTAGGCCTTTAAGTTGCAGAACTTTATAGTTATTACATTTATATTTTCACCAGGTCTCCAGACTAAAAAGACAAATTAGTTTAACATGATTATCTTTCTTGTAGCCGAGTCTGATGGAACATCAAAGCTGATAAGTGTGATCCTGGGCGGTGTGACAGTTTCACTTGTAGTGCTCATCATTGGTCTGACTGTTCAAAACAGGAAACTTCAGAGAGGTACTTTTCAGAGCTACTGTCTCTATATATATTTCACTTTGTTGCTCCTAGAAATTCTCTTACATTTGTCTCAATGTGCTTGAAAATGAAAAAGCTCCTGGTTTAACAGACTCTGATCAATTAACTGACCAGATATTCTGTTTTTGTCACTTAGCTAATGAAGAAGAGACTGTAGAGCAAAGTGAGGTGAGCACAACTTTTTGATATCTTTTTGAAACAGCCTGACAGAACAACAGGACTTTTGGGTCCTTCTTTACAGAAGTGCTTTAGCTCAGACACATTTATATGTTGTCTGGTGTGAACAGTTCTCCTGAGGTCCTTCCCAGCATCTTCATGGGGTTATGGTCTGGGCTTTGTGTGGGCCACGGCAGAAGGCTCATCAAAAAGACTCCAGTTGTGCAAACTCCTGACTCTGATTAGCTTTTTCTGAACTAATTAGTCTCTTGGTTCACTGATCTTCACATACTCCATTACTGTGAATGTTTATTGGGAGTGTTCAATAAAGACGTGAGAAATAAGAATTGTTTGTGTGTTATCAGCTGAAGCACATTGTGCTTGTCTGTTGTTGTAACTTACATGAAGATCAAATCACATTTTATGGTAAATTATTGCATAAACCCAGTTAATTCCAAAGGATTCACATACTTGTTGCTGTGTACACAGAATAAATCATGTCAACTATCCACATTAACACTAAATATTCTTTCTACAGAATCATAACACTGATGATCTCAACTACACAACAGTGAAATTTCGACCAAAACCAAAATGAGAAGAGCTGGAGCCCGATGGTACTGACTGGATGCTGCCACCAGATAAACTCAGCCATTAGTCAACTGGAACTGATGCTGTCTTACATTTACAGGCTCTATGGGTTTGAACAACTGCTTGGTTAAACAATAAACTCTCTTGCCTATATATCTCATTTTGCATTATAGATCTGATATTAACCCATTTTCAATTGTCTTTTCAATGCACAGCTTCAATTGTCAGAAACTGTTTAACTGAAAAACATAACCAGCATTTGATGGAGGAAGGGTATTTTCTAACAGTGAGAGCTAGACACAGTCTGCAGCAGCAGAGGACTGAATGAAAACCAACATATTTCAACTCAGGGTATGAATACAACTGAGGTCAAACTCAAGTCTGGTAACTTAACGCTTCAAAATAAAAGACTTTGAAAGGAAAGAGTGACTACTGTCTGACTTTTTTTCTGTAACAGGAAAAACAAGATTCATTTGTAAAAATGTTTTTTTTTTAAAAGCAAACATTTATCAGGGTGGATATAGAATATAACTGATAAAGCATGTGTATATGTAGTCATAGGCTAGATGACAGAATCAAAAGTGCAATTATTTTAAAATAAATAAATAACAGCAGTTTTGTGTGTCAAACTCTACTTATGTTTATTTCATCAGAGGATAATGATGAATCTTTTGACATGAAGTCTTTCTGAAAGTGACAACTGAAAGGAAGCAGGAAAGACTGGCTAACAGAGAGAATCCAAAGCCTCTAGAGCTGTATAGAAATTTAAGAGAAAAATAAGGTCCACTGCTGTCAAATCTGATATAATGTGTGAAATGAGGCTACTGTCACATGTGGTGGTGTGAATTGAGATTGATCGGACCCTAGATACAGACAAAGCACTTCATTTATACTGGTAAGTTTAAATACTAAATTGAAGTATGTACATGGAGTGTCCAGGAACGCAGACACTGAGACAGAGTTCAGGGAAGTCCAGACACACGGAAGGCAGGAACAGTGCGGGACTCGGGGATTCAGGAGACTGTGGTGACTCAGGTAAAACAGGAGCTAGGAGAATAGAATCCAGGGAAGCTGGAGTCCGGGAACACGAAACACAGGAGCAGAGAGAGACCATGGAGACTCAGAGGAGTGCGCTCTCCTACATGGGGAACAACCAGGAGACACCGGACTCACGTAAAAGCATGAAGCCAAAGAGACACAGGAGACGGGAGCCACACACAGGGAAGAGGCAGATAACAGACACAAGGAAACAGGAGCCAAGGAGACGAGAACTAAGGGAACAGGATGAAATCACATGAGGAACACATCTGGACAAGCCGGTACAACAACAATACAATCCAGCAAATAGGTGAAGCAGAGCGCTGGTCTATAGACTTATATATATATCCAAGCGATGGAATACTTAGCGAATATCTCAGGCAACAGAAGCCCGATGCAGAGGAAGAGGAGCAAGAACCATCATGGCAGGACAAACCACTGCATGGTATGTACCACCGACAGATACAGGAAGTCACTGATATTGAAAAGTCCTACAAGGTGGCTGGAAAAAGCTGGACTGAAAGTCAGCACAGAGGCACTAATCGTAGCAGCACAAGAACAGGCCCTGAGCACAAGATCGATAGAGGCTGTGGTCCACCACACCAGGCAGGACCCCAGGTGCAGGCTGTGCAAAGATGCCCCTGAGACAATACAGCACATGACAGCAGGTTGTAAGATGTTAGCAGGCAGGGCATACATGGAACGCCATAACCAAGTGGCCGGCATAGTGTACAGGACAATCTGTGCCGAGTATGGGCTGGAGGTCCCAAGGTCAAAATGGGACACGCCTCCAAAGGTGGTGGAGAATGACCGAGCTAAGATCCTGTGGGACTTCCAGATACAGACCGACAAACTGGTGATGGCTAACCAACCGGACATAGTAGTGGTGGACAAACAGCAGAAGAAAGCCGTAGTGGTAGATGTAGCAATCCCAAGTGACAGCAACATCAGAAAGAAGGAACATGAGAAGCTGGAGAAATACCAAGGGCTGAAAGAAGAGCTAGAAAAGATGTGGAAGGTGAAGGCAACAGTGGTCCCCGTGGTAATCGGCACCCTCGGGGCTGTGACCCCCAAACTGGGAGAGTGGCTCCAACAGATCCCAGGAACAACATCAGAGCTCTCAGTCCAGAAGAGCGCAGTGCTAGGAACAGCTAAGATACTGCGAAGAACCCTCAAACTCCCAGGCCTCTGGTAGAGGACCTGGGATTGAGGAAGACACACACGGGTGTGTGCGTGTGAGAAGGGAATTTTTATTTTTTTATATATAAATAGTATATATAGTATAGTCTATATCTACATCTACATCTTATTGTTGCTCAACAGCAGCACAACTACTTGAAACTCTACAGAACACATTCTACTTATTTTGTGATGTTTTTTTTTTTATCTCTGAGAGCAAAGGTTTGTGTGTTTTGATCAAAAAGAAGACAGTAAGTATGGTTATAGCTGCCCTCTAATGGTGACAGACTGGAGTTTGCCACAACTGATAACTCTAAAAAAAAGTCTTGAATGAAAAGGTTTTTCACCTATACTGACTAACCACAATTACACCCTCTGAGGTGAACACAAATAAAGCTGTGAACTGTGTCAAGAACAGAACCATTTTCTCCTGTCACAGTATCTCATTGTGTATCATCATTTACATGTCAATCATCCAGCCTGTTGCTGACGGGGTAGGTTTAGGTGCAGTATGCAGTGATGGGTCAACAGGGGTCAAATTAATAAATCATCTTTTATTTAGAATGGTTTACATATGTTGCATACAGAAGTAAAATGCTTGTATCCTGATAAAGAAAAACATTTGATAAAGGCTGAGATCATTCCAGATTAGACTTTAATTTAATATATTTAATCATTTGTGGGAACATAGATATTTGCTCTTAACTTTTCTCATACTGCTTGTGGCTTTGACATGTGTTTGAAAGATCTCATGATTTTAGTTTGAGCAACCAAATAAGCAAAAGTAACACCACGCCTTTTTGCTTTAAGAGCCCTCCTGCTTTAGTGCAGTTCAGAGCTGCAGACCTACCATGTGCATCATATTGATGAGAGCTTTCCTCCGTAAGTATGTCTAACTTTTTGAGTACAATTATTGCTTTGGTCACTTTATTACAGCAAATGCAACTGCACTAAAACTGAAAAAATAGAATTTAAACTATCATTTACATAGTTTAACTGGTTTAGTTTGGGCAATGAAAAAATTACTTTGTTACATGGCAGATTTTAAAAAGGCAAATTCAGTATGACATCCAACAGCACTACAGAGCAGTGGATTAATCTGATTGTATTTCTGTGGATTGAACTTGGTTAGAAACTCCAGGGACAGTGCAACAATCTTAAACATGCATGAAGACTGAGGTAAAGTCTTTGCCATCTGTTGCATTGAAGCACTAATATGTGCTCTGTTTAACACAGTGCAGAACACAACAGTAAGTCATCCTATAACAATAAAGTCTATAACAGATTGTAAAAATGATTTTCTTGCTCTAGTTTAAATTTATTTCACTGTGGCAATTTTGGATAAGCAGGCCTCCTTACTAACTTTTTACATTGTTTGTACTGGTGCACCTAACCTTTTTATTCATGTGGACCTGCACTAAATTTAGGTACACCCAGTTTTTTTTCCACAGAACCTTTACCATCAAAATGATACATTTAATGAGTTACTTTTTTCTCATTTTCCATAGCTATGTAAATCTGTAAACAGGAACAATGGTGCAGATAAATGCTTGTCCTTATTTGAACAGCAGCATAATCATGAAAGCTCCATG
The DNA here is from genome assembly GCF_900324485.2 of Mastacembelus armatus. Classification (NCBI taxonomy): domain Eukaryota; kingdom Metazoa; phylum Chordata; class Actinopteri; order Synbranchiformes; family Mastacembelidae; genus Mastacembelus; species Mastacembelus armatus. The sequence goes on along the minus strand of NC_046650.1, from coordinate 4,718,877 downwards.
GTGCTGAAATGCTGCAAGAAGGGGAGCTGTGGAGTCCACACACTTATCAAGATGTAAGATGTGATTCTTTGACATGTGTTGTTTTAGAGTCTCAGTGACGAACATCATTGTGCTGATAGCAAAAGCGATGTCAGCCATGCCTGGCCACATTTTTACAGTATATGCAATTCATTGCATTTTTGTTGTACCTCAACCATATGAGCCAAGCTTTACAGAAGGAAAACATTTCTGATTGTTTATTTCCCACGGCCTCGGTCTACTGGGCCAGGGTTAAGGGGGCTGTCACCATTAATGAGGCGACGGACCAGCTCTGCTCAATTTTTCATTTGCACTGACTTTCAGTGGGAAAATAAAAAACTATCCCTACTATCATACACACACAGACCTGAGACATGTTAGACATACCAGTGTGACCAAAAAAAAAAAATGTTGATATAATATAATATAAATAATTGATATAATTATAATTTGCAAGATCATTTCAAATTCTGATTATGGTTTACTAGAAGACTCAACTATTTTTGATGTGTAACTGTGTGTTCTCTTCTTTACAGAATCTGGGCACTGACCTGGAAGGTCACAGCAACAATAAGAAGCAGGAGGCCTACATCACAGAGGCTCATGTTATCAATGCACCAAGCACATAGACACAAGAAGCAACTTTTCTCTAGAGAGTGTGTTTGGTGTTTGATGGAGGAGGAGCCAGGAACAACAGGGTCTGCAGCTCCAATGTCTGCAAAGAAGCAGTAAGTGAAGATACTGTACAGGAAGAGACAGCACAGTGTGGTTTGAGCACAGCTGTTAGCTCCAAGGTTTGCAGCCATAAAGTGTGAAAGGAAAAAGTTACTACATGCTGAAAAATTGTTCATCTCTAGAAAAAAAAACACTAGAAAAACAGGCAGTACATCAATATAGCAGCTGCATATTTAACTGTAATGTAAATGTAAGTGGGTATTGTTGTGATAAACAGTGCTATGTGTATCAGTGCAGCATCACTTTCTATAATATCAACAAGGTGTCAACCACAGGAAGCTCAGTCTTCATCTCTCTGCATCACAGTCACACAAACACTTTGATATTCCCAATGAACCTGAAAAATGTTTCTGTAATGATGATGAATGCATCACTGTTCAAATGCACTTTAATACATAAAGTGTCAGTAAGTGAACGCATCACTGTCCACACAGCCTGATGTTCAGCACTGAGTCTGTCTTCATTTCAGTGACACAGTCAGACTGTTGCTAGTCCAAGTTGTAAGGTTCAGTTGAGTTAATAGCTCAGAGGAGGAGAATCTTTGTGTTTCTAATCTGTTAATATGCTCTTTGAATAGGAACATAAACTGTGAATCACATGGGACTGACATCCAGTCCTGAGTGAGGAGCTCCACCGAACCTACTGATTCACTCAGTGACAATGGACATTCAGCTCAGTTCACAGGTTTGTTCTTTTATGTACTGAACACCTCAAAGTCAGTGAGCATCCCATTACAGGTGAATCACTCTCCAACTGTCCCACTGCTCCCCATATCACAGTCACACTGAACAGACTCAATAGTCACATAAACTTAAAACTCTGCCTCTAGCAAGGTGACACTTGTGCAGCCTCATATCAAAGCATTTAAGGGCTGCACAAACTTCACTGAGATCTTTGTCAAACCCACACAAGGTGAAGGTCTCATTCATCTCTAATGTATTTCAACCTACTATCCTACTACTTCTATTTATCACTATTTAAATGATTTAAGCAATCATTTCTACAGCAGTCTTCATATGCAGTTTACTGGGTTTGTGTTGTAAACATCGTCACGTACAGCTTTTCTATTGTAACAGTGAGAAAACAAAGAACACCCGCCTCTTTACGTAGAAACCACTCTCACTGGAGCACAGTTCAGTTACTCTCATTGCAGTGGTGCAGTTCTACTGTACGCACAATGATGAACTTTACCTTGGCAGCAGCTTTACTCTGTGCTCTCAGTAAGTACGCCTGACGAATTGCTAACTTTCCTTCAGTACAGGAATCTGAAAAATTCATTTGCAAACATCACTGACATGCATGATTTAGTTTTTGTTGAATTGCACCTTTATGGATAAATTACCTGTGGTTTGTTTCAGGCGTGATCTCTGTTTCAGTTTCTGAGATTCACACTGTGGAGGTCCAACCTGGTGAAGAAGTCACACTGCTGTGTACCAACTTTACCAGATTTCCCAGTCACATAACATGGTTCAGACTGGGCAATGGATCCAACACCAGTTGCATCTCCACCATGCTCAGCTCTGAGACCAGTGCTGTGCCGTGTGATGGGCCTCAAAATCTGAAATTTAATATGACATCTAACACAACTACCCTCTTTCTCACAGTCAGACCAGTGGACTTATCTGATTCTGGACTGTATTTTTGTGGATTTTATATGGCAGTAAATGGAGAACACAAAGTGATTGTCAGTGCAACATATTTAAAGGTTCAAGGTAAGACTGTTGTAAATTCTGAAACAGACGTGTGTCCTTTTCAGTCACTGTCAAAAGGACTGAGCTGAACCCACAGCACATGAAGTATGATACCACAAGTTTAATTTAATAATCTTTCTTCTTGTAGAAGTGCTCAGTGGATTAATTGACCTGAGGACTGCGATCTTGGGTGGTCTAGTTATTTTCCTCTTTATTGTCATCATCATTATGGCTGTCAAAATCAGGAAACCCTATACAGGTATTTATATTTTACACTGATGTTACAAATTGCCAAAAAGCATAAACAACAATATTGTCGAAGAATTAACTGAGCAGATTTACTGTTCCTGTCATTTAGCTCATGAAGAGAAAAATAATCCACAACACAGTGATGACCTGAACTATGCAGCACTGAGTTTCCATCCAGGAGCTAATAGGAGCAGAAGGCCTGTAGCAGAGACAGAGCTGAATTCAAATGTTGTGTATGCTGCCACCAGATGACAGAAACAACTGGAACTGCAGCTCAGAGTGGAAGTGATGCTTCATCGTATGTCAACCTGCTTTTCACAAACAATTTGTAACAGAGATTCTGTCGTCAAAATGTGCAATTCTCTGCTACAATTTTAACTCTGACTTCCAGCCTTCACCTCAGTATACATCTAAATGTCTGAGCAAACCTAAATGACTGATGTTTGATGGAGGAGAAGCCAACACTGATGATGCGTCCAATTTCTCCACTGACTGAACAATAATAAACAACCCTTCATACTTTACAAAAACTGTCCCCTCACTGATTTCTCCAAGCACTGTCTGCTGTGGCAACACTTCTGTCTGTGTAAGTAGAAAAGTTTCAACCACAGGAAAACTGGTCTTCTGTTCTCTAGCATCTGAAACTTCAGTATTGTCAGCAACATGGAGACACTGTGCAGCTGCAAAGATGAACAGCAGCAGCACAAATTCACCCAGGGCAACAACTTTCTACTAATGTTCACTGAATAGACAGTCAGGAACTGTGTACCTTCCCTTCTGGACCTAGTTGTACCAATAGTCCTATCCAAGCAGCGCCAATCAAGATAAATTATCAGCTACTGTCCAACTGGAATTTTTATCTGGTTCACCTGATACAAACCTCTGAAAATAAATGCACTGATCAGCACTTTGATATGAATTGTATGAATAAAGAAATTGAAGGGCCTGTCTTGAGGGTAGGAAGAAGACACGGGAACTCAAGAGATGATCGTTGTTTCTCGAACAGAAAACTCTGAGTTTCCCTCAAGTCAGGGTCAAACAATTCAGAGTTTTTGCTAAACCTGCTTTCTGGAATTCCCCTCTGTGTCTGAATCGGTTTCCAATGATTATATTTTAGATTTACATGGAGTTAGAAAGTTTTTTTCTAAATTTGTTATTGCCTTTGTACAGAATATTTCACACTGCAAGTTTGTAATTATTTTAATACAATTGCAATAAAATGCATTTCATGGTACTAAAAAAAATACATCATTCATGTTGCTAAATATGGCAAATAAAACATTTTCATTGCTTTGTTCATTTGATTATGTCAAACCATCAAATCAGATACACTACAATAAAAACACAATCAGATAATTGTAAATTTGCATTTCATGGTACAATTCTTACAATATGTGTAATTTATGTATATAATATAAAATATAACACAATATAAAATATTACAACTGATCTGAAACAACTAATAATAAATAAATAATAATTATAATGCATCTAAAGCTGAATTTCAATTCTATTCAATGGAAATATAACAAATACCTACTTTAAATAGCAAAATTAAGTCAAAACAATCCCCTAAACTAAAGATACCCTGAATACCAGTGGAAGATTCTTCACTAAAATGATAATTGATTACTGAGCTGTATAAAAATATGTTGTGGAGATTGTGTCCAGAGATGAAAAGCTCCTTTATGAAACTGGTATGAATCACAGTTTTTTACAGAATATCATATATAAGTGCACCCAGATTAGCAACATCTGTCTACTTTAGAATAAAGGTGAAACTATTAACATAAAAAGATCTGTTTAGTGTTTCAGGGGCTTTAGGTTCTTTTTCTTTCATGGGTCACATATCACAGATGTTATTTATCACTGTGGTTAGTAAAACCTAAACTTGTGCTTATGTGTTGATCAGACATTCAAAGACAAGTCTGATTGAATTTTGACTGACGGTTTCCTTTTAAATCATTTCTGACCTTTGAACCAACAAAGCAGAGTTTTCTGACAATCACAAAGTGTCAGAGACGTGTAGTGCCTCCTAGAGGGGGCTGGCTGAAATATGTGGTGAACAGCAGACAGATGTGATTTGACCTCCCTTTTTGTTTATTATGTCATTACTTTATAGTACAGTGATTGAGTCATTTAGACAGGCAGACTATGATCTTGGAGCATCAACAGATCATACAAGAAAAAGAAGAATGACAGTATTCATCTCAGCAGTTGCTCCTGCTGGTCTGCTGATAGAAGCTGTGGGTACTTATTCTGTACAACTGTCTATTTCCTGGCACAAACCACAAGAGTTTGTGACAATAAATCTGTGACTCTGTCAAGGTGCCCATGGTTGCCCCTCAAGGTTTCCATCATCAAGTTTGCTAATGATACTGCAGTTGTAGATCATATCAGCGACCTGAGGAAATGGTGCACTGAGAGGAAGGGAGGTGAGAACTGACTGCAGCAACAACAGCCGGACTCTCAGGGTGGACAAAAGACTAGAGAGAAGCACACAACAGTATCTAATTTCATTATCAAATACAACATGTCTGATTATTTATGGTGGACTCATATTCTGGCTTCTTTTTATTTTGGCTTCTCAGGGACCTGCTGATTTCTTTACTGAAGAACAACATTTTGTCCATTTCTATTAATGGACAAATGTCAGATCATTTGAACTCAGTTTTTGAATGTCTCACTGACTGACTGCACCTCAAGACACCGTCAATAAGAAAATGCATCTAATGAATTGTTGCCTGAAATTCTGAGACGTATTTTGTCTCACATTGCATTGATACAAATATTAAAGTGGTGAATGATTGGAGCCGCCCAGCGTGAACTATTCAGTACCCCGCCTCTTCCCAATAAAAGCCCCTTGCACAATATAGACTGCCCCTACAGTAACACAGGTACACACACAATGAGGAGCTTCAGCCTTATAAAAGCTTTTCTTCTCTGCAGCTACAGTAAGTACAGGTATTAAATTGTTCTCAGCACGAAATACATTTCCAACCTGTTTCAACCAATGATCCACTTTAAAGTTCAACTTGCATATGATTATTATTGAATTCATTAAAGTGTTGTTGTTTAGTGGAGGAGTAAATGTACTGGAACTGGTTTATTTAACTTCCATGATAATGAGAATTACAGATTGATTATTTGAGGAATAAATTTTCTTGTTATCTGTGCTGTTTGTTTCAGGTTGCGTCTCTGTCTCAGGGTCTGAGTCTCAGACTGTGCAGGTCCAGCCTGGTGAAGAAATCAACCTGTTGTGTCCCAACATTTCAACAACTCCAACCCAGACAGACTGGCTCAGACTGGTCAACAGAACTAAGTCCAGCTGTGTCTCCTCTTTGTACGAGTCTGACGGCAGTCCTTCATTCTGTCATGGATTTCAAAATGGAGAATATGAAATGAGCTCCAACGTCTCCACTGTCTTTCTGAAAATCAAGCATGTGGATTTATCTGACTCTGGACTGTATTTCTGTGGATTTTACATAAAAAAACACACAGTCATTGCCAAAGTAATAGAGTTAAGTGTTCAAGGTGAGACTGTAGGTCGCAATAACACCCTTCTTTACTCATCACATGTATTTGTATCTATAATTTATTCTCATAGTAGCATGAAAACAGAAGAAATAATATCTGTCATATTATTTAATTCCCATCCCTTTTGAAAGGTAATGGAGAAACTGATGATGAGGTGAATTTAAAAAAAACTAAATTTACTCCTTCCCTCTCTGAAGATTTGATTGTGAACATTAACACAGTGTGAGTCATTTCAGGATTAACAAAATCTGAAGACACCAGATTAAAACAGAGTGTAAAGCTATCATTTCGATTTTAGATGAGAGTGATCGGAGGATAAACCTGATCACTGTGATCCTGGGCAGTCTGACTGTTCTCCTCACTATAGTCATTGTTGGTCTGGCTGTTAAAATCAGGAAACTTCAGACAGGTACAAGAAATGCAGAATTTGTTGCATATCTTCTTGTAAATCTTTTCATCGTGATGGCCTAATCCAAAGCAAAAAAATAAATAAGTAATAACCTAATCAGATTTTTGTCTTCTCCCATTTAGCCATGCATGAAGAAAAAATGCCAGAAATAAACAAGGTAAGACCATTTTTTTTCCTTATATAAACTCTACATTATACAGGAATGGGCCCAGTGTTCATCAACCATATGTGCAACAAAGCCCTGCAGCAATAGAGACAATTTATCAAACACCTGTTTAACTAGCTGAAGCTAACTTTTTACAACTAAAACAGTGTACATGTATACTTTCACAGTCATAAGGTGTTTTTCATGCTAATAGCAAGAAATTGTTGCCCTGACTAAGAAGGCAGGATCACATTTTCTAGAAAACAAAAAAAAAAAAAACATCAAATACAAACCTGAAACAGATATGACACTTCCAAACAGCTGAGAACAATGGAGACTATGAAACTTATCGGTGCCAGAAATTGAAATTAAAAGTCAGACTGACACCACAGCTGCAATTACATCAAGATTCTTGTTTCATTATTTTAATTTGATTTAGCTAAAATGTGACTAAGACTAAAAATATTTGCTTGATTATCAAATCGACTTAGTTGTAACCTAAACAATGTGCAACTATAATCACTCTATTTTACAGAATCGGGGCCCTGATCACTTGAACTATGCCGCCCTAAGTTTCCAGGCAAAACCTAAAAGAAACCAAAGGCCTGCATCAGAGAGACAGCTAATACAAGGAAATTGTTGCCCTGACTAAGAAGACAGCATCACATTTTCTAGAAAACAAACGAAAAAAAAAACAAACATACAGATGTATCTGTGCCATACAGATACAAGCCTGAAACAGATAAGATATAACACTTCCAAACAGCTAAGAACAATGGAGACTATGAAACTTATTGGTGCTAAAAATTGAAAATAAAAGTGGCTTCATGATGGTTGTCACTGGTCTGGCTGTTAAAATCAGGAAACAGCAGAAAGGTACAGTTTAATTTGTGGCACATCCTGTTGAACATCGTATCATGCTGTGACAAACGAATCAACAGCAAAGTATTTGCTCATTGATATTTAACTTACACATTAACCTTTTGCCCCTTAGCTTTGAATAAAGAGCTGCATCCTCAAAGAAACAAGGTGAAGAATCTGCCTTTTTCTTTTTAACCCAGGCTAAAACAGTATGAATCATAATCACAATGTGCTGAAACACTAATTTCTCAACTTGCTGATCAATAAATTCATTTTGTTTTCTGCCATTTTTGCTGGAAACATGCGCCAGTGCAGATTTTGAGTGATTTCTGAGAAATAGTGAGTGAGATACAGTATGTGACTCTCAGTACTGGGGCTTACAGGTTCTGGCCTCTAAATACATGGACTCTGCAGCACTGAGGTTTCTTCCAGAGACAAGAAGAAGCAGGACACCAGAAGTGGAAACTCGTGTTTCTTATACGGCCTGCAGATAGACTCATGAAGCAACTGGAGCTGCAACTCAGAATATAAGTGTTGGTCATATTACTCTTGCTGATTTGCTTTCCTATTATATGGTTTTATGTTTTTTGTAATAGTGTACTAATAAAAATTTGTAAACTTTGAATGTTTTGGCTTATATTTCTTTTATTTTCTTGGTCAAAGTCACTGCTGTTGTTTTGTCTGCCTCTAATCTTCATCTTAGAGCAGCAAGGATGTATTTGACATTTGATGAGGAGGAGCCATGACAGGACAGTGATGACACTGATGGCAAACTGACTCATGGGGGGAGTCAAATGGTCTGTAGGTGGAGTAGGTGGAGTGTGGGCTGAGTGAGATACACATCACAAACTTACAGGAAGAGACAGCACAGTGTGGTCTGAGCACGACTGACATGAAAGTGGAAAGTTTGTAGCAAAGCCTCTGTACATAACATAAATGCTCCAAAAACAACAGAATAAGCCAGCAGCCTGTGGTGGCAAACACCAAGTCAAATATAAAGTCCACTCCAAGGAGACGTCAAATATGACCAACCTGTTACGCCCCAGCCTAGGGGTTGCCGGAGCGTAACACGATTGTGGAGTTTTCCTCCAAACCTCTTCCACTCTCAACAAACACGAACTGGACGAACTACAATTGACAAGAATATTTATTCTGTTTAAACACAGAATACAATACAGAATGTACAACACAAACAAAACGCTAATTTAGTCCTACTCAAACAAAAACGCTCCGTGAGCCCTACGATATCAAACAAACGAAAATCAATAACAGAAACGCTACAATAGCCCTACGATCTCAAACAAAAGAAACAACACAAAATCACAGGTCGCTAGCCTGGAAACTCCTAAAACAAACAGGAGAAAACAAAACACAAACATAGCCTAAATCTCTAAGTATTTCTAATCTAAACAACAAAAATACTATCAATACACTACCTACAAAACGAAACAAAACCTAATATCTAACTAAGTAACTAACTCGAAGTCGAAATCTCTAGCAAAGTAGTTGAGAATGGCAAAGGTGGGAGAATAGCTCTCCTGAGCAGCAGTCCGTGGGCTTCTTATAGTCCTTCCGGGAAGTGTTGGACCAATCCCGGAAGTCCAATCCACGGTCTTCCTACGTCCACGCCCACTCCATCCTCCATCACACCCACACACATACACACGTAATGGGGAGGGCCAATAACACACAACCACACACACAATGACCCCTAGGGTCATAACACATCCCCCCTAAGACCAAACATTGTCCCAAGAAAAAATGTTTTGCCTTCTTTTTTTTT